>NC_079147.1:304957711-305651229 GCF_945859685.1 Eupeodes corollae | reverse complement strand
GTTCGTATAAATTTTGCAATACTGTACCGAACTCAAGCGACATTCCTATTTGGAAAATCTTTAAAAATAAGGCATTGCGATTCACGGTTTCAAAAGCCGCTTTAATATCAACGACAAATGCAAATAGTCGAAACGAATCAGCAATCGAGCAAAGTATAAAAATGTTACCGAGGGTGGAGTATCCCGATCTGATTACAGCTTAGAACTCACTAAACAGATAATTAGAATTTATCCATTCATTTAAACGACTGATATTATCAAGTTAAATGTTGGTTTTCCTCAGTCATTAATATAAAAGATATTTTTAAAACCCAAAAAGTCTAACAAGACTGTCGGCAGTTATGAAAAATATCGGTCTTAAGCGCCACTGTCACTGCAGATTGTTATTATGCGTGATTTAAATAAGTTGGTGATACAAGCCACAAAGCGTATGTAATATGAAACCATAGAGCCCATGAAATTAAAATATCGAAAACGGCAATGTCTTATATATATTTTTAATTAACACCTGTTGATTTATTTTTATAGAGCTTAACATTACATACACATAAAGGTAGTAAGGTTTTATAAATAAGTCAGGCTCGTCTTCAGAGAAGTCAAGAAGTTCAACAACAATATTAAAAGAATTTACAAGTCGATTTCCGTAAATGGTTTGATTGTCCTTAGCGTCAATGTTGCCGTTCTAGAAACTAAAAAAGTTGTACTTATTTTTGAAGCTACTTACGGCCATATTACTGATTTTTTTTTTAAACAAATTTCAAAGAGTTGAACTCGAAGTTAGAACTCGAAAACCTTTTTAAACCACTTTTGCAGTAAAATTAGTATTGGAAGAACCCAATCATATGGTCTTAAATGTTGTAGCCAGTACTTGAAAACTTTTTTAGACATTGATATCTAAGTTGTTTTCAAATCAGTTTTGTCTGCTTTCATGTTTCGCAGATTTTTAACTTCCCATAAGAAGTTGTTGTAATACCCATGATGGTTAGTGCCTTGGGCTGTCATGCCAGAGGTCTTGGGTTCGATCCCTGCCTATGCCATCTAAAGTATTTTCGTGGGTACTGCATCTTGGGAGAAATTCACAAATTCTCCAAGAGTAGCTCTTGTCATGAAAAAGTGCTTTCTCAAATTAACCGTTCGGATTCGGCATAAAAACTGTAGGTCCCCTCCATTCCTGACAACATTACTCACAAACAGGAATGATTGAGAGTTGTATAATTCACTAGGCCCTTGTTCTCAACGGACTGTTGCCCCACCCAATTTATTTATTATTAAGAAGTTGTTGCTTACTCTCCCATTGGATCATCGATCTTCATCAAATGACAACAAGTGCGGAGAGAGAAGCAGAAGTTGTGAGGCTGAAAATTAATTCCGGCAAAACAAAAATGATCAGCTTCGGAACGCTACCATTCTCTCAAATAAATATTTCCTCGCAACCGATTGATGAAGTGGAGAGCTTTCAATACCTTGGAAGTATCGTCTCCAGCGAGGGCGGAACTGAACTAGACTTCATCTGCAGTATAGGCAAAGCAAAACCGACGTTCGGTATGCTGTCGAATATTTGGAGGAATAACTCTATCAGCTAAGACAAAGCTAAGACTGTTTCGCACAAATGTCGTATCTGTGCTTCTTTATTAGTGCAGCACTTGGAAGGTTACTTCAGCCATTACAAGAAAGCTGCAAACCTTCGTGAATAAATGTCTCCGTAACATCCTAAGGATTTTCTGGCCAAACCGCAAAAGAGGTTTGTCATAGAAGGACAGGCCAGGAACTCTATAATACGAAGGAGTAAGTGGCTATGGAATTGACATAAGCTTCGAAAACGTAACGACTGCTTGGCAGGCCAATCAATGCAGTGGAATCCGCTCATACAAGAAGAAAGAAGAGCTGGACGACCGAAAAGCACATGGCGCAGGACAGTCGAGGCAGAATCAGCGTCACGAGGCAAAAGTTGGAGGGAGCTGAAACACACGCCCCTTAAGAGGTTTCCAACGGACTTAACAGGTCTGAGGACCTAAGGCAATAAAAAATGATTAATTCTGTTTCATATCGTGACTGATTCATCTATCATAATGGGACAGAAGCTATGATTGTCTAAAAAGGTTGTCTATTACTATCACACAAGTTTTTGAGCCAGTTGCTAGAAGTTTC
Organism: Eupeodes corollae; assembly: GCF_945859685.1. Classification (NCBI taxonomy): domain Eukaryota; kingdom Metazoa; phylum Arthropoda; class Insecta; order Diptera; family Syrphidae; genus Eupeodes; species Eupeodes corollae. Next base: position 305,649,081 of record NC_079147.1, on the reverse strand, counting down.
TAAATTTTTTTAATTTGAAACTGTTATAATTTCTAGAACCAGTCAAACAAATAAAAAAGACTGATAATTTCAAATTTGTGCACTTAAAATTTTCAAATAATATTTTTGAAAGCAATAATTGTAATGTTAAGAACATTAAAAAGTATGCAATCAACTATTGAAATTTAACTTTGTTTCAGTCCAAATGTTCGAGATATTATAAGATGTTTTTTAGGACACTAATTTCTGTAAAAAAGTTGGGCTTTCAGTTGAATATTTTTAAGTTCCAACAAAGCTGAAAAACAGTAAAGGAAATAACTATAATTACTTGCTCCCAAAGTATTCGATTTGAAAACTAATTGTTCCCAACTCCAAAGGGTAATAAACCCTTCCCTTTTTATAGTGACAAGGCCTTAAAAGTCTTTTCTTCAGATACTTATGTTATTATCTGTAATTGGCGACATGGAATTGCCCCAATTGGAACTGCCATACTGATACTTTTCTGGCTCATTAGGATTACTATGAATTCTGATGCACAATGCAAAAGCAAACATCATCCGACCGACACACCCACCAAAAGTCAAACAGGGATTTAAAATAGATGTCTTACTAATCTCAAAGATTACAATTATTTTTTTTCTTTTTGTTAATCTTCTTGATCTACAAGTTTGACACACAAAAGAAAAATAAGAAAATCTTCATTTCGAATCAAATAATGAAAATTGAAACGTTATTTTGTCTATTTACTGTTTTAATTGACAAACCCAACGCCCTAAAATGTTCAATTATTTTCTCCTTCTTATAAAATAACAAATAACACACACACACAAGACGTATATAAGTTCTCATTTTCCAATTCTGCCTAAATTGACAGACGTTTCTTCGTTTGTGTGTCCTTGTTCCTGGGAGCAAATACAGTGCTTTAGTGCACAGAGATTACGAAAAGGATCTTCCACCTACTCATTAACATAGTTCTTTTATATTTTGTCTTATAAAGGGTGTTTTTTTAGTGGTATAGAATTTGTAAACGGAAAAGAATAAAGATGATTTTTTTTTTAATTTGACATAGTAGTCTTATTTGGAGGTTCAATTTTAGATGCCTTTTGTCTACATTATCGGCAGTAACGTTCTTAAAGTTGTCCTTCAAGAGGTCAATTATTTTAGGCTTATCGGCAGTGTCCAGCGTAGACTTGTGACTTCCACATCCTCTCTTCAATTTATTGGTCCGTAACCGTAAGTTAATATTTACCAATAAAGTTTGCACAATTTGAAAGCGTTGTTCAGACGTCAATCTATTCATGATGAAATGTCAAATCAAACCTCAAACACAAAGCAAAATGGCCACCAGTTGAAATAGTATTGCCAACTTAAAGTTCTAATTACTCGAACAACTAACACCCGTTATTTCCTTCCTATTTTGTGTTCTATTTGAAGTGAAAAAAATAGAAATAAAAATTATCATTGGATGAAAACAAATGAAACGTAATAATCTGCAAAACAAAAATTGCCAAAGTTTTTTTTCTATTTTTATACTTTCTTCTGTTTTTCTATTTGTTATTTTGTCTGCTTTGTATTCTTCTCCTATATCACAATTGTATCTTTAATTAACTGCTCTCTGGGAACAACTTTATCTCAAGTTCATAAAAATAACTCTTCATTTCATGCTCGTGAGATTATGTAAGAGGGTATGTTTCCGGTCGTCGTCGGTGGAAAAAAGGATGCTCCTTCCGCCACGTGGTGGAGTGGGTGGTTGGCGCGGTGGTGTGACAACGAAAGTTGGTAATGTTTATGAGAAATAATTAAATTGAATGGGTCCTGGGTGACATACAAAGTCAACCTCATTAAGGTCGAAAATATAAAATAAAAAATATGACATTCATATTCGAAAAATATATTTTAATGAACATAATTATGCACCATAGAACGCAAAGTAATGCATTTTTGGAGCGCCAACGCAACGTTGCAAAAGATGTCAGAGCTGAGCGAGTGTAAGGATATGAATACCATGCAGGACAAAAATAAATTGTATGGTGTGATGTACCTATACAGCAAGGACATAGTGTGGACAGAAAATAAATTACAAGTGATTAGAGTTTTGGAAAGTTTGCTTCAAAAAGTTCTCACAAAAATGGTTTTAGGTTAGACCCAGATACGAGTGCTGTACTCGGGTGTATAATGGGAATGGCACAAAAAGGACCAAAAATGAGGCAACAGTAACAGTACTGCTGCTGCTTCATTTATGTCAAAAGGGTCATAGGTGTAACACATGTAGAACTAGGAGTAGTATGAAACGTAGTTCCTTTATATAATGTGGGGTTTCATATACAAAAAAGGACGATTCTATATGAATTCGGTAGCTCTATAGCTCTAAAGCTTCATAGAAGGTCTGGAATGATGATAAGAAGAGTTTTGAAAAGTTTTTTAGGACAAGATTATAACGAGTCATAGAAAACACAAAGGACCAATGTTGGGGCTGAAATTAAATTGAATGTTCTATAGTTGGTAGATTCATAGTTACAAAATTGAAAGAGTCATGAAAATGAAACTGTATGACACCACTATACCTTTCGAGTATGATGTGATGATGTGAGTTGAGTTGAGTTGAGTCGAGTCGAGTAGGGTTCTTGATGATTAAAGGGAGGACTTTAAATTTAAATTGTTCAAGAATAATGTCGTTTAAGTTGGATGAGTTTCGTTACGGAGTGACTCTAGAATAGAGGTGTAGGTAGAATATTAAATTATGTGGATAGGTAAGAACTTTACACTTTAAGTGTCTAATGAGAATGACTATCAACAGAAAGGGACATTTTCGTAGAGATTAAGTTTTTTGTAAATTTATTTTTGTTTTAGTTTCGTCATATAAAATTTAGGTTTTTGTGAAATTCAAAAGCCCCATGAAAATACTCTTTCAGAAGTGTTTTTTTTTTCTTTTGGCAGTGAGACTTTACGTCCGATAATTTTAACCCTTAATGAGTATATCGATTTCCATGAAATATTTTGTACAGATTATTTTTCGTTTAATCCTTAAGAAGAGAAATTTTTCCTTATGTAAAAATATTCAATTACAAAGATGGAAATCTATTCTACGTTTCACTCTTTTAAACCCGTTTGATGTTTACTTTGTTGTATTTGAAGTTTTGACTTTGTGTCTATAAATAAATGTGAAATACAATTGCCAGTTCCTTTTGTTCAATCATTGGTTATCGCTTGATTTTCAATTTTTTCTTTTTTTATATAATACACTTCCGAAAATTGTATTAAGGGTGTGTTCACAAAAGTAATAAAACTAGGGATAAGAGCATTATTTTCTGTCAACTATAATATTTTTTCATGATCGAAAGAGCAGCTTGCGAGGGAGATCAAATGTCACTTTGACAATTCTACCATTACACAAAAAATGATTCTGAATCCACCTGGAGCTCAATTTGTAATTGGCATGAGTGTTAATTTTTGCATACAGAAGTCATTTAGAAATCAATCTCAAGCTGACACTTCCCATGGAAGTTTAATGTGATCAAAAGCTCCTTCATTCCTCGAATGGCTTTCATTTTTTAATATATAATATTTTGTTTAATACATAATAAAATATTTTTATTTTAGTTAAAATTCAATTAAAACTTTAAAAATCTTCATATTTAAGACTATGTCATGTTGACACTGATCTTTTTCAAGATTTTTGTATTGAACTTTTTATATACAATTGGATAGTCTTAAGATTAAATAGATACTTTGTCGAAGAATAAAATGGATTTTTGGCACATAATGGCTTAACTTCATATATTAGCTTAAGATTAAATTTAAATATTGTGGTGTTCTAAAAATAAAAGTCGGTTGACTTGGTTTTCCTCGGGGTGTTTCTTTCCGGTTGTCATTTGTTGGATTTGTTGCCACGTCGTCGTCGGTGGGCTTAGCCTCGTAGGTAGTTGTCTAATGTTTTTATTCTCGCTTCAGAATAAAGTCTGTCGTTTTTGAAGTGTATTTGACGCTCAGTGTCAAAGACAAGCCTAGTGCAGATTCTTAAGATCTCTCTTTCGAAGGCTTTTAGCTTCATGGCCGTTTTGGAGATGGTGTACCAAACGGGTAAGCTGTATCCAATGACTGGTCTCAGTAGTTGTTTGTACATCAGGATCTTGGTCTGTTGACTTAGTCCATTGTTCTTCTTCATCAATGGATGTACACAAACTTTCTGGGCATGTGGGTTAAACTTTAACAGCTCTTGGAAATAAACTCAAAGGTACTGGACAATCCTCTTGGATAAAAGTGACGATTCATCTGGGAGTTTCAACTATAAGTTTCTGCATATTATCGCTTTTTGAGAACCTCTACAGACGATAGTTGACGGCCTTCTAAAGCAGAAGAATTCTGACTTTGCTGTGTTGATTTTAATACCCCATTTATGGTAGAAATCAAAGAGATGGTGGATGTGAGCTTCTACTTTCTTCACGGCTATATGTGGTCAAGGAATCATCGGCGTATAGAAGGTTCACGCAGTTGACGGGGGTAGGTTGGTCAGATGTAAGGATGCTGTATATAAACGGGCCGAGTTTCGATCCTTTGGCATTTCTCCAACATAAAATTAAAAAATTATTCTTATTAGTGCGATTGGAAAGCCCAGCATATGAACTTTATGAATGAAGCCTTCAATCCATGCGCTATCAAATGCTTTCTCAACGTCCAGAAGGCATCCCACAGTGACATGATGGCCGTAAAGAGCTGTGGTGATGTCGTGTTGAAACTTCATTAAAGGATGCAGTGTCGAGTGTTTTTCCCAAAGACCAAACTGCATGTCAGGAATTATACTGTTTTCACAGCAGAATTTGTTCTGTTTCCTTAATATAAGTTCCTCCAGGAGTTTGCTGATGTTGCTCAGGAGAGATACGGGTCTGTAGTTACAAATTTCCTTTCTTGGGAATTTCCACGATCTTAGCAGTTTTCCATTTTTGAGGAAAGCAGTCATTGTTGAGGCAGTTGTTTAAGACGATTGTCAGGAAAACAAACACTGCTTGCGGGAGCCTCTTCATGATGAAGTTATAAACCCCATCCGGCCCTGTTGACTTCTTTGGTTTGCAGTGGTCTATCATTTCACATATTTTCTCTGTAGTGCTAGAGTATGGTTTGTCCATTGGGTTATTTGCCAAGTTAGTTTCATTGAACACACTTCTTTCTGAAGCGGGAGTCAGAGTTTGTTGCATTAACTCTTCCACTTCGTCAATGAAAAGTGGGCTAGACGAAATTGGATTCGAAGTGGTTGGCAAAGGCTTCCACTTTATCAACCAACGATGTAATCTCAGTGATGTTGTCTACCATGACTTCCGGTAGTGGTTTATTTCTTCCTATAAAGCGGTTGATTTATTTGAGGGCATCTGGTCCTGGTTTTATTTCTCGCAATCTCTTCTTGAGAGAGATTTGTCATTTTGGTGTCGAACATGATGTTAACGCATTCAAGTTCGCTTTTTACTGTCTGGTATTCCCGATTCACAGTGTTAAGTTCTCTCTGGCGAATTCTCTGTAGCCTTTTCCTCAACCTTTGTGAGTGCGAATACAACTTTTGTACATATTCCGGGAGATATTGGTACCCATCCTTGACTGTCATGGGCATCTTTCGAACGTCAAGAGCGTTGCCGATTGTCGCTCCAGAATTTCGACAGCACCATCGATTTCGTTATTCTGGAGGTTTCTGTTGGCAGGAGGAAGGACCAAATGTTGCTCAATATGCCCCTGCATTCTCTCCACGTTGAGGTTTCTATAATTTATGAAGTCTGCTCGGGGTCTCGCTGTTATTATGGCTGGCTGGTTGAGTTTTATCAAAAGCAGAAGTGCTTCATGGTCGGAGTGGCTTTGCAAAACTGAACAGGTGAAGTTTTTGATTTTGGAAAGAAAAAATAAAATTAGAAGTTGATAGATACAAATCTAAAGTTCATGGAGTTCTTGGAAATGTTGGCTTTGGTTGCGACACTACAACCAAAGAATGTTCATCGCTTTTAAGGACCAACCAGTCGAGGATGGCTTTGCCTTCAGTACTGATACCGGTATCCTGCCACATGTGGTGGCTTGCATTGAAGTCACCACCAATTAGACCGTAAGTTGTTTGTGTTAAGACACTGTTGAGTATGTTGAGGTCAACATGGATGTTTACTTTATAGGAGCCGCATTTGAAGTAAACTCCCATTACTGTCAACTTTTCTACTTGTCCTAGATCTATCTGGTCTGCTGTAGCTTCGCTTTTTTGAAGGCCTGTGTTGATAATTTCGCTGGTGCTGAATACATTTTTTTCCTTCAAGTAGATGGCTGTTCCTCTTCCATGTTGACCTTTGTCCTGTCGGAAGGTCTTATATCCGACGATGTTAATATTGTTCATGCGGGCAACATTGGTTTCACTGATGAGAGCGATGTCCAGTTTGCTGTTTTTAAAAAACATGTTGAATAATGTCCTTCTTCCCAAGCTGTACAATGAATTCACATATTTGTCACTCTGTTGGTTGGTTGGTTTGCATTTGTTAGTGAACACGCCCATGAAATTTTCGAAGAGAAACAATGTGATTGGCCAGGGAACTAAATCTCAGAAGGTGCTTGGTTTTTGCACGATCTTAAGTATTTTTCCACTAAAAGTCCAGCTTGAAGACAAACTGAAATGTCAGACTTAGACTGTTTTCTTTGAAATCTAGTATTTTTGCTGGCAATTTAAAATAATAAAGTCTTCCTTAGTCCTTAGGTTTATGTTAAAATACTTTCTCTTCTATTATATTGGAACAATCAGAAATGTGCCAAATCCATTCTTGTAACTTGGGCGAACACTATGCCTAACTTTTTTTAAATTATTATTAAAATGTGTGCTTAACAGAAATGCCAAAACAGTTATAACTTCTTGAAAATATCCTACATAAAAAGTGTTTTGTAAAAATAGCCAGTTTCAAGCTATTTAATCAATTCTGCAATCTACCAAAGCAATTCTGAAATAATCTTCGAAATTCTAGATATGCTCATCAAATTATCCTTTTCAGCTCAATTTTGTATGCATTACTAAGAATAGAGGTCCTTTTTTCAGTGACAAACTAAGAATGTGAAGTGCTTTAAACCCAGGTCTATTTTGATAATCAAAATAAAAAGCTGAATATCTACTTACTCTTTAATTCTCCCTTCACAGTGCAAACGCACCTTTTCATGTTTGCAAATTATAATAAAATTAAAAAGTAGCAAAAGGTCATAGCTGACAGTTTTTGCTTTTAACTAAATAATGCCTTAAAAATCTCACAATGAAATCAAATGATAAATATAAATTTTTCAACTTAAGAAAATAACAAGTCAAAATTTTAGCCCTTGGTCCACATTTTCTTATTGATTCTTTTAATTTAATACACTATTAAATTGTGGAGCAAGCATCAATTTAGGAAGAACATTTTATCAGTCAGAAATTCATGGTTTTGAAAATCGTACAAACAGAATTCAAATCAGAGAAACGGTGTTCACACTGGACTCATTTTGACTTCTCAAAATTATGTCCTCAATCAACTTGACAGTTAAAAACATATACAGGAAAGCGAAGCAGAAAATGAAGAAATGTCAAAATGAGTCACCATAAAAGAGTCAAATGTACACACCGTTTATTTCACAAATGTCAGAATTTGAGTATCTGATTTAGACATGTTCATTCAGCTAGATTTGCGATCGAACAAAACCGGATAGATCGCAAAAGCTATGTTCTTAAACTTCATAAATTCCTTCCATATTATATTAAATAAAAGTGCCAAAATTTAAGTTTTAATTGGCAATTTTTTTAATATATTTCAAACTCACATTTTTCAAAGAAAGAAGAAGCTGTTAAGTGGAATATGACTAAAATTGTGGATAATTGAAAAAAAATCTCATCGAAAAGCACCCATTTCACTTCTGGAAAAAAGGACAAAAAATCATTGTGGAGGAAGGTCCTCTTTGAAATTATAAAAGTTGATCCACTCTTCTCCTTTGATGTCTTGAATATCAAACAAAAACCACTTGCTGCCGGCGGCTTTTTCTAATATTCTTCTGACGTTTATGAACAATCAATGACTACTTAAAATCCCTCTTAGTCAACCCCACACACGTTCTGTAGAAGAATTTGTGTGTTCATTAATGTGATTGTGCGTGATGATTGTATACTAAAGCAGATTCTTGACGTTTATGAAAACAACCTTTGTTTTAAAATATTGTATTGGGTTCACGTACAACTCCAGTTTTTTTCAAGACGTCTTAAAACTTCCTAAAACTTTAAAAAAACATATTTAAGACCTAATTTTAAAGAATAGGCTGCAAATGAAGTTCCAAATATTTCTGAAACTGAAGTTCGGATAATAAACAAAAAGTAACTATCTCAAGTTTCACAGTAATTGTGAAGAAATTGTCTGTCACATTAAAAACAATTTTGGTTTTTAAGTAAATTTTTGGAATCACTTAGACTCTGAATAAATTGTATTTAAGTTCAACAATTTATAGTAAACAAACGACAGCAGTTTTTAAAGATGCAAAGTTCAAATTTCTAACAATTTAAACATAAATTATGAGCAAAATACAGTTCCTAAATTTCACCCATTTAAATTGCTTTACTCTAATTTATACCTAATTGTACTTTAAACTTCAAAAAAGCCTCGAGCACTTTAAATCAAACGATCCTATCAAATTTAACGTTCCTTATGCTAATGTGCATGCCCATTTAATTCTTCATTGTTAGTTTACTAATGACACCAACCAAGTGAAAAATTCAAAAATAGTTCTGTTTGTTTTTGTTTTGAATTATATTTTTTGTTTCCTCTTTTTCCAACACAAATGAATGTGTCCAGGATGGGAAATTAAAAGTAATCTTTCTCATTATACGGTTGTGTTTTCTTTTGTTATCTATACTGAATGCATTCACTGTGCCAGAGCTCGACTATTGTTGCAAACAAACTTAACGAAAGAAAAAAACAGAAATGGAATCAAAATGCACCAAGGCAGCAGACATACTCTACTCTACTTTACTCAGAACTCAGAACTCAGGAGTCACTACTCAGGACTGAGTATCAGTAACAGTAGCAACAGAAGCAAAGACAACATGCAGCTCCAGCTCCTGCTCAAGTTGGAACACCAATATGACTATTTGGGGGTTTGAAGCTGCTGCTGTGCAAATTCACAATTCCCAGATCCCAGAGCTAACGTTAAAACTGTAATATGACCCAAAAGTTTTTCTTTCGAGTTTCAAGTGTATATATACTTTAGGTATCATCCAACCACATCATAACCGTGAATCACAGAAGCTATCAACGACGGACGACTACACGAACGGTATAATGCTAGGCATTGCGGCGGCAATATTATACTTTACTTAGGTATAGGTATCTATATAATAATGTAACTGTATCTATATTCTGTAACGAGTACGTATAATGTAAGTACAGCGTTGAGCCAACTTAGAGCAATTGTTTTTCATCAGAAATTTGGTACATGATAACTTTTCCCTCTGCCTCCTTCATCTTGCCGTTCTCTCTCACTCAAATATCCTTACTTCCTGTCTCCATGATTGTATATTTTGTGTGGAATGTCCCCAAGGCCGGAATAATTTTAAAGATAATTTTTGTATTTACTTTTAGGCCCAGCAATGATAAAAGTGTGACAGGTGATTTACATTGGCTCGTTCGGTATGTCAATGTCAGTTTGTTGACAGAATTAGGGGTATGTTCGTTCACTGTGCATCAAACTAGTTTCTTCGTTGTTGAATTCTCTAATGAAGTTTTTTTGACGTTTTAGATTCAATGTCAAATTTTTTAACTGAGCTGTGCTTAAACTAAAATAAGGGTAATATGTTTGTGTATTACTTTGACTCGTAGTAAATTAAGCCCCAAGGCAGGTGCATGGCCCTTATTAAAATATTTTGCCTCGTTCTATTTCAGCTCTTATTTTCATAAGATACTCTTCTCTTCCTATCTCACTAAAAAATCTTTACCTCCTGTCTTCATGATAAAGATAATTTTTAAATTTACTTTGAGGCGCGGTACTAAAATAGTGACAGAACCATCGACTGAAACACAGATCTGTTCGTTTACTCTTCACCATACTAGTTCCTTAAATAGTGAATTCTCTTCGCGAGTTCTTTTGACGTTTAAGATTAAATGTCAAGTTTGTAACTGAGCTTACGCTTTAACTGAACTGTGAGGTAATATTGGTCTTTTCTCGTTCGTTAAGTCAGTTTATTGAAGGAATCGCCAATAAGTTCGTTTACTATGCATCAAACTAGTTTCGTTAAATAAGAAGGTACTCTTCAAAAGTTGTTTTGTTGTTTCAGATAAGATGTCAAGTTTGTGACAGGAGATGCTTCTAAAGTTAACGAAGTAGTATATGGTTCTTTAAGTTCAAATGTGACCAGCTTGTCCTTACACCTTCAAATACGTTAAGATTTGAAGAAGCTATATCGCCTGTATTGGAACTGACTGCTTCATTTTACTAAAACAAACAACAATTCATAACACTGGTTTTCATGTGGAAATCTTAAAATTAGTTCTTATTATGACGGGTAGATGGCAATGGTAAGGTAGTGTGAACTGTAGTTGAAACAAAAGAGGCCGCTATAAAAAGTAAACAAACATAAGGAAGTAAGATATTCTGTATAAAACATTTATGAATAAGATCTCTACTGTTTTATTATCCTAGGGTTATTGGCAATAATAAAACACAGCTACTTTCATTTTTGATCTATTTCAGCCCTGGTTGGCATGAGGTAGGTTTGTTTGTTTGACTCGACAGTCGGCACACTCCAACCTCAACTTCAACTTCTGTTTTTTTTTTTATGGTTTTTGGGAAAAAGTTAACAAGGAAGAGGCAACGAAAGTTTCATGTCCTGTTCGAGGAGATTCCCGTTTTTATGTACTTATTCGTGTATGTAAGCTTGTAGTTTTCGGCTTTTGTTCCAACGGGTACAAGCGGGCGCGACGTATGGCAGGATGCTGCGATTTTTCGTGCCCAGCTTAGAATCCTTGTCTTGTGTCAGTTAAGTGTACCGACAACATAAACTATGACTATGAAAGCTCGCTGCTTCCAAGTCTTCTGTACTCTGCCAAAGGTATTAATATCATACTCGCAGTGTTATAAGAGGAATATAGGTTCCTCTACCTCTATATAGTTTTTTTTGGTCCTATCGCATAAAGAAGTTCTTATAATATCGAGGCAGTAGAAGCAGCAAAAATACAAAATGTCGTTGTGCGTTCCTGCTTGGTGCTTGCTGCTCGTATCGTAACCTAAAAATTTATATTTTCACCTCCTTTAGTTTTTTGGTGCAAGTACCTTTCAAGAATGAAACGAAAGGACGAAAAAGACTAAGAAAAACTTTTGGTATACTCCTGTCCTATAGGATAGGGTATCTCTTGTCGTTAGATCATTGTTGTAAGATGCACAACGTTTCTCCTGCACTTGTGTTTCTTCCGCTGAATGCTGCCAAAAGCCCACTTATCGCGTCGTTCCTTGTTATTATTTGCTTGCAGGCTTCTTATTCTGTTTTTTCATTTTATGTTTTAAAAAATATAAAAACATGAAGCTCATATCAGCATCACAAGGGTTTCCGTTTCCGTTGTCCTTTATGTTAAGACGTATTGTATATGAAGACATCCTTAGGAGTAAATATGAGATGGAACGAACGAATCGAGGCAAATGGATGTTACTCTGTATTCGATGTTGATGATGATGCTTGCTTTGCGTTTTGCAGGTTGTTCCTGATGCTGGATGCTTTTGCCGATGATGTTGCCTGCCACTACCTTACCTACACTTTCTCTTAATGCTTTTCTTATTCTACTGTTACAGTTATGTTTTTTTTTTGCGCATTTAAGATCCTTTAAGGATTTTTTTATTTATTATGTAACATGAGAGTTCTTTGCACTTTAGGAGGAAAGCGAAATTGTGTGTTAATAAATATATATGATGCGGGAAAGGCATGTGGAGCAGGTTTTAGGTGTATACCTTTATGTAAACTCAAGGTATCCTCTTTCACCATAAACTTATATGGATACCAGGGTACCTAACCTACCTTTTATTTCGTTGGCTATATAGGTGAAAGAAGGTTTGTAAGGTGAGTCCCCAGCATGGTGAGAAATGGGAAAACTCTTTCGTTTACACAACTAATGTCAGCTCAAAAGGAATGAGAAAATGAGAAATTATGACTGTTAAGGTAGTAAAATTTATATAAAAAATGGGGCCACGACGCGAAGCGTCACAGCGGCAATGGCTTGGGTAGGATACTTGAGAAATGTTGCTTCACCAGAAATCAAGAATTTAAATGTCAAGAGAAAAAACGCTTTTTGCCATCAGGCTTTTATGTTTTTCTATTTTTATGGTTTTATTTTCGTTACCTATAGATTTTCCTATCCTTTTTATCAGCAACCCCAAAAATGTAGAAAAAACCAAAAGGGGAAAAAGTTTAGAAGAGCTCTCTCTCGAAATATGACCATTTTTAAGTTCAAGAGACAAAGAAAGTTATTTAGTCGATAAAAATTATTATTATTGCTGCTGCTGGAACGCTTCTGTTAGGGCCTTTAATTTTGATTCATGCGGAAAAGTTTTTTAAGGGTAATGGAAACCATTTTATTTCTTTTTGTTCGGGTACTTTAAAAGGAAAGAGATGTTTAATCGTGGTGAATTAATTTTTATATTTAATCAGAAAAAAATGAAAACTGAAAAGGGTTTGAGAATTTCTTTATAAGAGTGATGGAGATCTTGAACATTTAAAAATTGAAGAGATCTAGAAGTACTTATAAGCTCAAGGCTTTTTGTGCACCAATAAAGTCGAGAGGGTTTAAAATAATAAAATAAACGTTGTTGACCTTATATTTTCTATTTGAGTGTTTAATCATTAAGAGGAAGTTCGTTTTGATGAATGCACAGTGGAGGAATGAGCACCATTTTAAAAAACAAGGAAGAAAGATTTTCGAAGTTTTAGTTCGAGACTTGTGTAGGTACAAAATCGATAGTGAAAATTATAGAAGTTTAATTCTGTTAAAATTACTAAAAATAGTCAACTAAAACAAGAAAAGAAATATTATCAGTCTTGTCAGTCTTGCCATTCTTGTCGTTCTTTTCAGTGTTTTCAGTCTTTTCAGTTATTTCAGCCTTTTCAGTCCTTTCAGTCTTGTCAGTCTTGTCAGTCTTGTCAGTCTTGTCAGTCTTGTCTTTCTTGTCAGTCTTGTCAGTCTTGTCAGTCTTGTCAGTCTTGTCAGTCTTGTCAGTGTTGTCAGTGTTGTCAGTCTTGTCAGTCTTGTCAGTCTTGTCAGTCTTGTCAGTCTTGTCAGTCTTGTCAGTCTTGTCAGTCTTGTCAGTCTTGTCAGTCTTGTCAGTCTTGTCAGTCTTGTCAGTGTTGTCAGTCTTGTCAGTCTTGTCAGTGTTGTCAGTGTTGTCAGTCTTGTCAGTCTTGTCAGTCTTGTCAGTCTTGTCAGTCTTATCAGTCTTGTCAGACCTGTCAATCTTGTCAGTCTTTTTAGTCTTGTCAGTCTTGTCGGTCTTGTTTTTTTTTGTCAGTCTCGTCGTACTGTTGAAAAACTCAAAATGTACCTGATTTAAGTCTTAATAGGGAGAGGTCAGCAGGTTTTGGGTGAAATTAAACACGAACAATTATATACATCAATGTCAAAATATGCTGTTCATATTTTTAAATAAACTGTTAAAATTTTAGCTTAGAAAACGAATATCGTCTCCTCACCACCAAAAGTTAAAAGCTAAAGTTGGCTATTTTTCAGATTTTTTTAAATAATGGTCTTGAATTGTGTGTTCGAACATTATGAAACAATTAATCTAAGCTCTTTTCAACCAGTTCTTTGACAAACTGTTACTTTAAAGACATAGGAACCTAAAATTGAACACATATCTTAAAGGAAAAAGAAATTTTCGTAATGAAAAAGAATAGCAAAAGATTTTTAGGCAAAAGTTTGAGAAAATGGATTCTTCAATTTTAATAAAAGTTTTTATAAACAATATAAATAAAATGAATATTCCCACTCAAACAATTTTGTCATAGTACTGCCAATTTTTTCTCCACGAGAAAATCACTAGATGAATGTCTTAATGGTAACGGAAAGTTAGAAATGATTGAAGATTTTGTTTTTTTTTTGTATTGAATAGGGAACGAAGATTCTAGTGGTATTTGTGCATTTATTTCAACCCAATGACGATTTATCAATTTAGTCAAAAGTTTTGAAGTACACCCAGCAATTTTTTCAAATCATTTACCAATATAAGTCTCATGTGAGTTCCTTTTAGAAAAAAATAATAGAGAATTTGAAAAATATCCCAATAGCAATAAATTAAGATAGGTTGAAAACAAGGTTGGTGCGTATAGTCGAAACTTAAGTCAACTTATACGCTTTGCTGATGGTCTGTTATCAGAATGTATAGAATCTGTTACAGTTTCTATTTTTGAACTAATAAGACAATCAGCAACGCACAGATTTCGTCCCTCAACACTGATGCCAAACTCGAAGTGGTATGACGATGAATGTAAGAAATGTAGGGAACTTACCTAAAATTGATAGAGAAAATTATCTTAAGTGGTATGACGATGAATGTAAGAAATGTAGGGAACTTACCTAAAATTGATAGAGAAAATTATCTTATATAAGCGGATGGGAAACTTGCAGATGGCATTCCTATCGAATTCTATAAAAATTCTACTCCTGAATTTCTCGAGCGTGTGTTGGGGCTATTAAACAAAATGTAAAATGTTTACAGAAGCGAAATTCCGGAGTTCCTTTCTTTTGGCTACAATATTTCCTATATTTAAAAAGAGTAATCCGAAATCACCATGAAATTATAGAGGCATTTAAGTTCTGAGTTTACTAAGAAAATTGTTTGCACAAATGTTGAACGTTAGGCATCTGAATTGGATTGAAAGAAAAAAAAAATATCAGGCTTGTTTCCAGGTGGGCTTTCAACTATTGATCAAATTTTTTGCTCTTACTTTAGCGTTTTATTGGGCCTTTTATTAAACACGTTTACAATGGTTTGTAATGGTATACCTACGTCAAAATCTTTTAATATCAAAACAGGTGTTTCCAAGATTGGATATTGAGTCCGCTTATGTTCGCTCTTCTCTTCAATGACCTTGAAAATAAATTACCGTGAGGCGTTAACTATGGCGATTTATCTTTCAAGATTTTGCTCTATGCTGATGACCTGGTGGTGTTCTCTGATAACCCAGTGACATTGCAGCTTCAACTAAACTTAAACAATATTGCGAATCGTGGGATCTCAAAATCAACACTTCTAAGTCTAAAATTATGATTTTTAAAGCTCAAAACCGTTCAGATAATAATGTACGAAATTGGACATTAGACGGTACCACTGTTGAAGTTGTCAGCGAGTATAAATATCGTGGTTTTACTATCACTCATAATTTGAACATCAAAAATCATATTAAAGAGAAACTGGTACTAGCCAAATCAGCTATAAACTCGATGTGGTCACATTTTTTTTCAAGAAGCTTCGTGAACCCTACATCGAAATTTAAGTTCTTTGAGGCTACAGTGAACAATTGCTTTTGTTATGCGAATCAAGTGTATGGATACCAATTTCTAGAGGACATTTAAGTTATTCAAAGACAATTTTTCAAAAGAATCTTCCGGCTAAAGCGTAGCACGCCTAATTACGCCATATATGTCGCGTCCGGTCTTCCGCAAATATAAGTTAGAAATTTAAAGGCCAACGCAGACTATCTTATTAAAGTTATGCATGGACCTGATAGTAATCTATAGAAGCAAATCCTGCTTATATCACTAAATTGTGCATATTCCCCTTTTAGAAATTGGCATGCTCTTGCCACAGCAGATAATTTGGCAATAAATCTAAATGCAAACAACAAAGAAAAATGGAAAAATACCTTTTACAACTGCATTTCGATGGTTTATGAGGAAATGTACAAAATTAATCTCAAAAGGGCTAGGGAATCACTCTCTGGAGCAATCTATAGCCGCCTTAGTTTGACGTTTGGTGTCAATAATTATTTCTGTGAGGATCTTTCTGCATCTGATATGAGATTAATTTTCAAAATACGGACTGAAACTCTTGAGCTCAACTTCATGCCACATAGAACAGACATAGATGCAATTTGTTCACTCTGCAACTCAAACAGAAACATTTTTTTAGCAACTTGTCCCATTTTACAAGAAATCCTTAGACTTCATTTTGATAAAAGCTTCTTTTTGTCGGAAGAATGTTTACGTGTTTTGAACGGGAAGTATGGTTGGAAATTGCTGGTATATAGCGTACCATGCAAATAATTACAGAATTTTTTATTTCAGTCTGTTTTGAAGTAGCTACTTAAATAAATAAAGGAAAAAAAGTTTTTTATTAGCTGAACTAAAAGCCCCAATATTCCTTTACTTGAAACCTTTCCACTTCTTCGCTATCTTCTGTTTCTTAGTTAAACAAAAAAAATTAAACTTAAATATTTTAATTAATCATTTTATGTTCTTAATTGTTAATTGTTTTCTTTCATTGTATATCATTTTTTTTTTTCATTTTATATATATAAATAATTGTTATTAAGTGTTTGCTAAATACCAATACTTTTAAAGGCTTTTTCCAATAAGAACTTGTCAACTTGCCTTCAGAACGTAGAATGTAGAACATTGCTTCAGAAGGTTCATCGTCTTCAATTCTTGAGTTAACTTGATTTTACTTTGGTGAAAACTAAAGTAAGATTCAAGACAATTGACTGATTTGGATCGTTTCCTACGAACATCTAATGAACTGTGATATTTTTGACACTTCAACTAATATGTTCTCTTACTGATACGTCAACATCACAACGAATATGTAAACTAAAGTGTTTGCTAGTTCCATAAATAAGACGAAAAGTGGAGTTAACGCTTTTAAAGTTGAGGTTATTGAATCTGAATGTCATTTAAACATTTTTGCAGAAGACCCTATAGTTAATGATTTTTGAGCGATCCAATATTTTGTCTTAAAAAAGATTGCAAAATCAACTATTTCTTCTTTTACTGCAGTACTAAATTGACTTCGAATATACACAACGATTCTGGTATACCACAGGGTTCTACTTTATATCCAATACTTTTTTTTGAAATTAAGAGTAGAATAGTTTTGTTCCATCAGAATCTAACGATCTAAAGTCCAAATAACAAAAATCCTAATATAAGTTTGAAAAGTGCAACTTAAACCCATGCATGCGTTTAACTTTAATTAAATAATATTTTAAAAATAGCCACTGTTCCACACATTACATTAATTAGTTTCAAAACTTTAACACAAAAAACATGCACAAGCACACAAATAAAACGTGTGTATCCCTCTTTAAAAAGTATATTTTCTGTCATTAAGTCATTCATCAAAAGCACAGCACAAAACGAAGACTTTCACAATCCCTCGCATCTCGCACACGTCTCAGTCTCACTCTCAGTCTCAAGACTCCCACTTTCACTCCCAGACAGCAATTTTTCATTACGGATACATCAAAAGGTAAAACCTTTTAAAGCACTGCAGTTGAAAGGTAATTATAAACTACTTTTAACTTATGTTCGCTTAACAAAAAGCTTTTATTCACCATTGCACCAACTCGAATTCTTCTTCTACAAGCTTTTTGACAGGTCCTTATTTTTGTTTCCTTAAAAATAAAATAAAATCGTCCTTTAAAAAAAAAAACAATACAATATTTATCTCAACTTCTTATGGATGCATCATGAAGGTAAATAGATTGTGAGTGCTGGAACTTAAAAGAAGAGACGAGATAAGTTTCATTCAGAATTGGAATATATAGGTTTTAAGGAAGTTATGCTTCCGTAAATCTTCGTTAAATTGAATGAAAGTATAGAATGGAAAGCAAATAAATTTCTACCTCTTTGACCTATGCATGCAATGCAAAACGCAATGATGAAAGAGAATTATTAAATAAAATCATACAAGGATGAATATACTACAAATATCCCATTGCATAACTAGATTCTTCGTAGGTAGCTATAAGTACATATCCTTTTTCAATTTGAACTCTCAAAAACCAATTTGAATGCAAAATATCAAACTCTCATACTATTCAAAACCTCCATCTGCATTCAATTGTCCGGCATTGTTTTTCTGGTCATATCGTTTCCATAGACATTTCTATATTCTATAAGGATACGTGCATATGAGTATATGGTATTTGATCAGATCATGTCCTTTTTAAGCAAAAACAATGCAACAATTTTCTGCAAATTATTCTGTGTATTTAATTTTTTCAATTTTTTGTTGTTGTTGCTGAAATTGCATCAAACTTCTTTTTTCTCTGGTTTTCTCGGTGGAGCAGGAGGCTTCAATAAATTTCCATAACAATGCACAGCATACAGGACTCGTATATGCATACGTACCGTAGCCGCAAAGGTACAATGAATATGAAAACAACAACGAACAAGGATATGAAACCACATAACTAACGAGACGATCATCATCATCATCATCACTATGACGACTACGACATCGGACGACGAAGGACGATAAGGATGACAACGACGCACAATGAGACGGTGACGAAAACGACATACTGGAGGAATAAATTAATAAATGATACACCCTATGTCTGTACAGTGAGTCAGACAAACTATCGTCACAAGGATTCAATAAAAATAAACCACAATAACAAATAAACAAAAGATATAAAAATAAACCCCAAACGGATAATGAAATGATAAATAAAACAAAAACAAAAATTGCAAAAGAAAATTAAAATTATGACCGTTGTTAATGAATAAATATACAAAGCGAATTCATAAATTATTATTATTTTTTTTTATTTTTTAAAAATTCTTTTCCTTTTTTTTTCTTTTTTTGGTTGCAGATTGCATCTGTGAGTAATTTTTATGGAATTACTGCAATGAAAATCCGCCTTAAATCAACTTATCTCGCTATGAAAAAATCTACATATAGCGCATCCAGGCTCACAGGCTGCACAAAAAAAGAAAAAACAAGGATTAACAATTTCTGTGTCACGAATGCAAGTCATCCTTTTGAGTAGGTACCTACTTCTGCAATGTGCAATGGTGGTTGCTGGCGGAAGAGAACGAGGAATACAAAATGAAGCGTAGTTTTTGGTTGATGGAACTTGCTTTGCTTTTTAAAATTTCTTAGAGTTGAGTTCAAATTGAGTTGAATTTTAAATATTGATGCAGCTTTTTTTATTTAAATATCACATTTTATTCACTTGACGTTGGAAAAATAGTTGCTATCTTAATGGGCAAACGAAATGCTCACAAAGCTGAACCCTTAACTGTCACGAATAAACTAAAATTCAATGTCTGGGGAACAACTCAATGAAGTACAATTTTGACGTTTCAATCGAAGTGTTTTACGGAAAATTGACTCAAAGAAATCTTCTTACAGTTGAGTTCAAGTTGAGTTGAATTTTAGATACTGATCCAGTTTATTTTATTTAAATGTGACATTTTATTCACTTGACGTTACATGAATTGTTGTCAACTTAATGGCCAAGCACAATGTGAACACAGTTGAAACCTTAACTGCCATGAATAAGATAAATTTCAATTCCAGAAGTACAACACAATGCAGTAGACTTTTTGAGATTCAATAGAAGTGTTTTATGTAGAATTGACAGCCACTCAATGTAAATTAAAAAAAAAAACGATTTCAGTCAATTTTATATATTTTTTTCTTTTAACCTTCAAATGTTCGCATTCATAAATTCGATTTTACACCAAGTCCACACGGGATATTGATGACAAGAATTGTCATTAATTACGATTAGACGATCAATGCAAAAGTTCCACTTGTTGAGTCTCTGATTTGTAACACATCACTTTCAATTCTTTGACACACATTTTAAAGTAATTTGTTAATCATTTTGAAGCATTTAGAATACTTTTTCCAAGGGACTTGCTAATATCTATGTATATCATACAATATCTATTTTTCTAAGGAAACATTATACAACTAGATCTTAGCCAGGCTCCAATAGGATTTGACAGTTTATGGCCTTAAACAAGTTTTTGGGATATTTAGAATGTTTCTTTTCATGTAGGATATAAACTACGTTTTGTTTAATTTACAGAATTTACAGTTACATTAAGATTTTTCCGAAATTTTTCCATTTAGCTTTATCACTTTTATTACATACAAAAGAAACAGCTTAAATAAATATGAAGCTTTATTTCCAAACGCCTTGATTTAATAAGAATCTTAGAAAAATGCACATCCCAATACCATCCTTTCCGAAAACAAATTTGTTTTGCACTCGATTTAAGCCCCATCTAGCGGTATATCAATGCATCGACAATTTGTATTCATTCTATATTCCCTTTATTTTTGACCAAACTATATTCACTGGTGATATTTTTAATTGAAATTTGTATTTACGTATTAGATATGTAGGCAGTTGTCGCTTTTGAAGGTGTCATATTGAAATTTGACAAATACAATTTTCAAGAGTACTAAAATAGAACTCATTCATGCTTTAACAACGCCCTAAAATTGTTTAAATTTTGGTATAAAAATAGTAAACATTTATGTTTGGGGCCATTTGAAGGATAAGAAGTAAGCCGATTATCAATTAGATTACATTCAAGATAGAATTCTTGAAGTTTTTGAAGATAATAGGGCCGCAAAAATGTGAATGGGCGTGGTTTATATTTACATTAAAATAAATATCTTTTGATTTCACTTAAAAAAGACTTATTTTTGTTTTAAATATTTTTACAATAGCACCTGTCAAAACGTTGTAAAAATTTTTGTTTATGGATTTATCCCTGAAACGTCAATTTGGTTGGGGTGTTACTTTTTGGTACAGAAATTTCTTTCTTTAAATATGATTTTATAAACAAATTGCTAATCTGACGTATTCGACGTTTAGCTATTTCTTGCTTTTTTTGATGAAGTGGTTTATAAATGCATTATTAAAAATAATGTAATTATAGAATTTGTTAATGTTCGTCAAGTTAGAATAACCTCAATCACATGAGTTCAACAAATGGATTGACCGATAATTCTAGAACTTTATACTCAAACTTATTCACGAAACTATTTGTTTTTTAACATTCACGTTTTGTGGAACTGCTTTTCTTTTAGCAGCGGTGTCGTATTTCCAACTCAATTGAAGCCATCATATCATAATATAATGAAAATTCGACCAGATTTAAACTCGAGCTTCCCATTTTGCTTATAAATGAAAATTGGTTTTAGGTTCATAATGAGTTGAAGTTTTAAATGGCTGCGTTCAACGTCGGTTAGATTTTAAGATATCTTACTAAACAAGTTTAATAGCTAACTGCTAAGTTAAGATAGATGCCAAAAAAAAGGACATTCAGTTGTTCACAAAAAGCAGACAAACATTTCAAGATCCCAACTTATTTGGATTATATTTCTAAGATCTCAAATATTTCCATATTCTCAGAAATACATACAGCGGCTGCAAAAGTCTACGTACGACCACTATTTCCCCATCATGGGGAGCTGGAAACCAATGTAAGCAAATATAATGATACAGTTTTGTTTAAAATGTTTTTTTTTTAATAACATTACACAAAAAAAACAAGTGAATCATTATAAACTTAAAATGTTATTTACAAAAAATACAGAAAAATGATTAACAAAAGTCTACGTACGATATGTAATCTAACATAAAAATTGTCTTCAAGTCTTAAATTTTTAAGAAAATCAATGTTTTGTTGGGCCACCACTGGCATCTATAACTGCCAGTAGTCGTCTTTGCTTCGAAAAAACTTAATTTTCGAGCTCAGTGGATGTAATATTTGGAAATTCTTCCTGGAGCTTCTCCTTAAGCATTGGAGCACTGCTAACATTATGTTTTCGGATTTTTCGCTGTATAATTTCCCACGCGTGCTCAATAACATTCCGGGCTTTGAGGCGGTGTGTACAGTTGGCGAGGAGCATGGTATAGAAGGCAATCTTTCACAATCTAAGCCATGTGCTTGGGATCGTTATCTTGTTGAAAGATCCAACTGTACCCAAGATTAAAAACATTAACTGATGGTTTCAAATTTTGTTCTAAAATGGATTTGTACTGAAAGCGATCCATGTAACCGTCAATAAACACTAATTTTCCTACTCCAGACTCAGCGACAGAACCCCAAAGCGGGACGTTGCCTCCACCATGCTTAAAAGAAGAGACTAAGTTCTTCAGATCCATGGCTGTGTTTTGTTTGCACCACACTCTTTCTCTCCCATCATTTCCAAATATGTTGTACTTCGATTCATCAGTGAACAAAACTGGCTTCCAGAAGTCCATGTCCTTTTCAATATGGTTTTGGGCGTATTCCAAACAAAGTTTTCGATTTTTATCTCTTATAAAGGAGTTCTGCGGTGTTATTATTATGTGGATGCACAATAGCTTCCAATATTGTTGCGAGGAATTGGGCCAATGTTGTGGCATTAACTTTTGAATTTTTCTTTACTTCTTTTAAGATGAAGCTTATTTCTCTTCGATTGAGCTTTTTCGGGCGTACTTACATACATAAATTTAATAGCTTTTCTACATCACCAAAAGATTTTCCTTCGTTTCTTTGTTTTATAACCAAATTTCGGACATTGATTGAAATTTCTTTGCGAGAAGCCATTTTTGAAATAAAAAATTGTATACATTTTTGTACAATGCTTTGGTAATATAAGAAACAAAAAAAATAAATAAATAACGGTACTTCTCGTTTAGTAGTCAACAATAAAAACAGTGATGTCGGTCGTATGTACATTTTGTTTTAGTTAAAATATTTTAAAGTAAAAAAATCAAATGCTAAACTGTATAAACAACGTTTTTACTATTTCTGTCAGAAATCTGTGAATTTTTATGATTCGATTCATCAAGAATTCTTTATAGCACAATATTCAAAAATGAAGAAAAGAGAAGCAAAGGTATTTTGATTACCAGGTGCGAATGAATAGTGAATTGTGTTTTTATTTATGGATGAGATATTCTCCTAAGAAAAACAAAATACCCAACTAACTAAACTTAACGATGGATAATTGTATTAGTAAGGTCGGGCTAAACCTACACACTTTAAATCAATTTTAAGTTTTCTTCAATCAGCTTATCTATAAAATAACCACAATTATCAGAAACTCTTGAATTCCTTTGGATTTATTGTTTGATAGCCCAGATGTTGTATTTTAGATTTAAGAAAATTACACAAAGGTATTCTGGTACCCTATCTATTTAAGCTTGAAAGCAGAATAAATAATCCTAGCCATCAGTCCATTAAACGTCGTCGAGACTCTCATTTTTTGGTTTTTGCTGTCAACTTGTAACATTGACTGCGGATGGATTCGGGACAAAAATGATATTTTTTGAATTTCATTGCAGCACTGCACTATTGCTAGAAATTCATTAATAGTTTCCTGTTAAGTTTTGAAACCAGTGACATTTGAAGTTTGGATTTGCTCTTTTGACGAAATTAGCGGAATAAGAAAAAGAAAATTCTGACTTTTTTTATCGGGCTTATAACTTGCCTTAATATTTCCACACATGAACATACATCGTAAGTGAAATGTGAAAAAAATGTTAAAATAAAAAAGGACATTCAGAAATACCAATTATTATCCCTAGCTGAACATGTTCATCTTCCTACACAGCGCGCTCAATGCAACACCAACAACAAAAAGGCAGAACGACACACATTCCCAAAACATGTGGGATAAAAATGTCAACATGCAATCATATACACCAAGGAAGAACAAAATCGCACAAAATAAAAATAAAAATAAAAATAAAAATAAACAAAAATAAAAATAACAACACAGCAGAACCGCAATTAAAGTTGCATATATATTTCAGGATATTTATGCGGAGTGAAACAATAAATTCGTAAATATGCAACACTTTAATATGCAAGGAGAAGTGACTAATTATTATTACAGTGCATCATATGACACTACGACTGCACTGGAACTGCACCCAATCCCAACTTTTCCAAGAGGGTGTTTATTTTTGGAAATGTTTTACAACGAAAAATCCGCATTAAAAACAGATGATGGGTGTTAAATTTTAAGGATTTATCCAGGAAACCAATCGAACTCGTAAGCGCGGGAATATAAGCCAGATAACCAGGGTCACACCAGAAGCCAGTGCAGTCGCAGTCATAGTGTATGACACTTGCAACACTTGCAGCACTATCGGAAACGCCATCATCAACATGCAATTGATAATTATCAAACCATACTGCCGCTTGTGCGGTTAAGTGCTGCTAAATACCACGAAGCGGGCACAGTGGGAGGGGACGGGCAGTGCAAAAAACCAACTCAAAACCCGTAAATGTCAGCATACGTCAACAACACAGATCAGAGAGTTTTAATTTTGTCGTTGCCCCACCGACTTTTTTTTTTGACGTTTGGGGCAACATTTTTTTCAAGCCGCAAGCACCTGCTGACACACAGATAATTATTTATGCATCAGGTCATGAATGGGGGAGTTGAATTTGAAGTGAGAGTTCGGTTGGGTTGGTATTCACTGCTCGATTTGAGTGAGTTGACACTTCAAAACGTTACGTTGCGTTGACGTCAGTCAGTGTGGTTGGTTAGATAGACGTGTGGCATGATGTGGAAGGATGTTAGGTTTTAGAAACGAGTCACCAGTCACACATTTATCGAATTATGATTACTGTGTGCAAATTGATTATTCATTTGTGCTGCAAACCATTGAAAATAAATAGACACACTCAAAGCTCGACTGTTAGGTGTCAGGAAAATGGGGGACTGACTACCGGCGAAGGGCGGTTGGCCCACATTTGTATCTATAAAGTATTTCACGCACAGATGTGAAATACGAGCTTGGTATACCTATTTATTAACAAAGTATTTTTGGAAACGTGGAAATTGGGAAAATGGGAAATTGAGGGTGATGATGGGTTAGGAGAGGGTATATCGCATAGATAGTGCGGAGTTAAGTGGAAATATGTGGTCGCACACGTCCCACGGTGGCAATTTCAATTTGTGTAAAATTGTGTTTGCTGCTCTTTTATAGTACTTACATAGATACGTATCTACATTCTACATATGTAAATATTCATATGTATATAAAAGCGGGTAAATTCGTTTGTGATACAAGACATGGAAGTTTAATTAAGGTTTTGCAATTTGCTAATATACATAGATATTTGACATTTTAATGGATTGTTTTATTAATATAATAATTATCAAAATGGAAATATACTACACGCACTTATAATACTTAACTTCCTCGATGCTTATTAGGTTTTCCTGATTTTGCACATTTTTTCATATTTTGTTTTCATTTAGGTTGTTGAACTAATTTCATGTTAATTTTTTAACATTCCGCCAAAATTTACAAAGTGCGTTTATTGCTTTAGTTTGAATTCAAACTTCAATATCTATAATAATGTTATAAAGCTGAAGAGTTCGTTTGTCTGATTGCTTGTTTTAACGCGTTTTTTCAGGAACTACTTATCCTATATTTTTCCAATTAGATTGACCATTTGTTGAAGAATATAGAATGTATTAAAATCGGGTATTTCTTTATTTTTGAAAGGTTTTGCAAAAATATGGTATGACAGAATTGTTAGATAGGTTCAGATGTCATTTAAATTACAAATTCCACTTTTTTGAAAGTTATATCAGAGGATCTGTTTTAATATGGCGGTCCAGCTTTAAATCAATAAGTTCATGAGATTAAAATGCTTGTAACGAGATTTCACAACATGCAGCAACTAAAGAGGTATTACGTTATTAAGCACCGCCTATAAGATAATCTCCTCTATCCTACTAGATCGGATACGCTAAAACTTTGCTTTGTACCCGTCAAATCAACAACCGATCAGGTTTTTACCATTAGACAGGCGATGAAAAATGTTTTTAGACTAATATTAATATTTGAACTAACCATCTGCTCATAGACTTTAAGCCCGCCTACGATAGGAAAGCCAGGGTAGAACTATACAAATCTTTGAGAGAATTCGGCATCCAAAATAACTTAACAGGACTATGTAGGTTGATCATGGCCAACATAACAAGCCAAGTCGTATTGCTGTCCAGTTCTGTCAACATCTACAATGGACTCCGACAAGGGTATGATTTGGCCTACCTCCTCCTCAACCTTGTATTGGAGTAAGCAATCCGAGACTCTGGCACGTCAACAAAAGCGACCATCGTCACCAGGTCTAGGCAGATACTGGCTTATGTAGACGCCATCGACATCACCGGGAGAACCGAATAAGCTGTAGGCCATTCCTTCACCTAAATCAACCAGGCAGCACAAAATCTTGAGCTACACATTAATGAAGGAAAAAGAAATGACATGGTTGTGTTGACCTTGAGAAGAACAATTGGTCAAACAATACCTCTAGTCAATATTAGCAGCCGATAACAACATAGAAGAATACACTGTCCGTGGTTCAAAGCCAACAAAGCCTACTTTAGCCTATTAAAGCCTTTAAAATCCAGAAACTTTATCATAGCTTCGAAGCTGCTGCTGCACAGGACGATGGTTCTGCCAGTACTCACAAATGAATCTGAGACGTAGGTGCTTAGTAAAAGGCACTGCGACCTGTAAGCTCGGTAGAACCTGATGGCGTAAGACAGGACGCTTGGAGCCTTGGGTTTAAAACTTCATCGCTTGCACAGTTCTCAACTGATTGACTTAAAATGTTCCTTTTTAAAAGGACGTAAGATTTATATTTATATTGCATAGTTAATTTATTATTAACAATTATCATACAAAATGCATCATGATTTAAAAAATTGCAAGACCCGTTAGACTGGAGGGCTGTCTAACATTATTTAAATATGTTTTATAAAATATCGTTTCTCGATTTATTTTTAACTTCCCAGAGGAAGTTATTGTAATGGGTCCGATTTGTCAAATTGAAAATTTTGACATTTCTCGACGTTTCAAGGTCCCTAGAGTCGAAATAAAAGATTTTTAGAAAGATGTCTGTGCGTGCGTGGTACGTACGTTTGTACGTCCGTACGTTCGCTACGTTTTTTTCGTCGTCCATAGCTCAAGAACCAGAAGAGATATCGACTTCAAATAAATTTTGTTATATAGACAATAAGGCAGAAAGATGCAGAAAGGGCTCTCAAGAAAATTGCGGGGGTGGTTTTTTTACCATAGCAGTTTGAAAAAAAGGTGAAAATTTTGGTTAACCCTAAATATCTTACGAACCAAAAACGCTAGAGACTTGAATTAAACTTTATATAATATATTGTAACGTGATACAAAACAGCTATATTTTTTGAAAAAAATCAATATAACGGTTTTTTTATAAATCAAAAAAACTAAAAAAAAATTTGTAACCTCCAAAATTTTACGACTGAAATATGATTTCATCTCTAAAACAGTTTTGTGCAACGACGAATAATGTTTTTGACATTTCATAAAATTTTGAGAAAAATCTAATCGACAGTTTTTTTTCAAAAAATACAAACCTAAAAAAAAATGTATAAAATTTGGTAAAAATTGATTTTCGACTCAAATATCTTTTCAAAACTTTGAGATATTGGCTTTAATTTACTTTTATCTTTCAAAACGTCTTGTTGTCAACATTCAGTTAAAGTTTGAAAAAATCGATTTGACAGTTTTTGTACAAAAAATTAAAAACCGAAAAAAAAATTAACAAGAGTTCGTAAAAAATGATTTTCGACTCAAATATCTTTTAAAAGCTTTGAGATAATAGGTTTTAACTAATTTTTTCTTATAAGAAATATTGTTTTCAACATTAGGACAAATTTTGAGAAAAATCTAATTGACAGTTTTTTTTACAAAAAATAAAAACCTAGAAAAAAATGTATAAAAGTTGGTAAAAATTGATTTTCAACTCGAATATCTTTTCAAAACTTTGAGATATTGGCTTTAATTTACTTTTATCTTTCAAAACATCTTGTTGCCAACATTCAGTTAAAGTTTAAAAAAAATCGATTTGACTTTTTACTTTCGGCGCAAATAGCTTTTTTAAAAATTAAAAATATTGGCTTCAAACTTATTTTATTTCAGAGAAAATATTGTTTTCAATATTCAGTAATTTTTATATAAAAATCCAACAGTAAGTTTTTTTCATAAAAAATAAAATCTACAAAAAATAGTGCGCAAATTTGGTAAAAATACATATAGACAAACTTTTAAGCAAGACAAATCGACAGACGAGATGGGAAGTTATCAGTGTGGGTCGCATCCCAGCCTCTTTTTTAATATTTATGAATAAAAGAACCCTTTTTTGGCTTCTAGAATGTGTTGTAAAGGTTATCGGTCTACAAATATTCTCATACGATGCAATTGTTTCAGATAGGCTCGGTTTTCTTTTAAGAATATTTTATTTATTTTCATCTTTTTTTTTTCACTCAATGAGAAAATTTGTATAAATTGTGGTGATCATTTAATCATATTTTTCACTTAGTTTTAAGATTAATCAAACTATCTGGAACCAGACGAAATTTCAAAAACAGATTTCATCACTTCTTTGGGCTTTGAGTTTGAATTTGTTATTATACAATTCGTCCACGAAGTCACGAAAGGCCCAGAATTGTTTTCCATACATTCATTAATATCTCATCGCATCAAACTTAATTTAAGGTCATCAAGATCTTCTCATAGTGCTTTTAACACGTTTTGAAGCTTGCGGACTGACTATAAATCTTTCAAAATACACTTTTGAGTTGCCTGTGAGCTTCTTTTTGTAAGGAATACTTTCGACCTAAAGCTGCTCTTCATGCAAATCCATGCCTCAACAGAAATAATGATAAAATCATTTTTTCTTAGAAGTCCGAACTTGATAAAGCTTTGCAAACATACATCCAACTAAATACTACTTCCACATCTAGATGTTAACACCCCATTGTTTATTTTGACAGATGCATATTACTTCAGATTCAGGTACTGTTATATAACGGTTTTTATCCAATTATTGGCAAACCTCTTGGATTCTCTTCGAAAAAGTTTTCACTAGCTCAAACTAAATATAGTGCCTATGATTGCGAGGTCATTTACATGGTAATTAAGCATATGCAACACAGGCTAGAAGGAAGACAATTCGTTCTACACACTGACCACAAAACCTCTTTCTTTCCCTGTTCAAAAAAAACCTGATAAATCAAGCTCCCGACAACTCAGACATTTGAGCTATATCGGACAGTTAACAATAAATGAATTTAATTTATATCATTAGCAGGAACAACGTAATGGCTGATTCTCTATCCAGAGTTAACTCCATTTGTTCAACATCTTCAATCGACTACAATGATTTGGCAAATCAACAGCAAACCGATGAAAATTGCTAATTTCAACTTTATCTCTAAAACTAAATCAAATATTCGATATTTCGACAGGCAATGTGAGGCCATATATGTACTTCAAAGCTTTTACGTCAAATTTGTAAAACAATCCACATTTTGCCTCATCACGGAATTAACAAAACTACTACTCAGATGCTAAGGAAATAATTTATTTGGCCTCCTTTTGCCAATTTATCATATCCTGAAGAGAGATTTAATTATGTTCAACATGATCAAGTTGGACCACTGTCATATTCAAAATGGCCAGAAGTTATTCCTCTCCCTGATATTACCGCTCAAACAATTGATACAGGTTTTCTTTCCTAATGGGTCTCCATTAATATGTAATTCCTAAAGAAATCGCTACGGAAGCCAATTTTAACCTTCTCTTTTTAATGAGCTATCAAAACTTCGTGTAGTACCTGTAGCGTGATGGTTAGTGCGTTGGACTGTCATGCAAGGGGTCTTGGGTTCAATCCCTGCCTGTGCCACCTAACATTTTTTACGGGTACTGCTACTACTACTCTACTACTACTCTCGCGAAGAATTGACAAATCCTCCAAGAGTAATTCTCGTCATGAAAAGTGTTTTCTCAAATTAGCCGTTCGGATTCTGCATATAAACTGTAGGTCCCTTCCATCTCTGACAATGTTAATCGTACACAGAATTGGTTGAGAGTAGTAAGTCACTAGGCCCTGGTTCTTCATGACTGTTGCGCCACCTAATTTATTTTTATTATTTTATTTATCAAAACTTGTTAGTGTAAAGAGACTCCATTCATCGCCTCATCATCCCCAGGCAAATTTAATGATGAAGCAATTCTATCGAACTTTCAAGACAGCAATCCAAAGCCATGAAAGTGAAAATTGGGTTTGCCATATTCAAAATTATTTTGCTCGGCCTCAGATCGTCTCTACAAGAAAACTACAAAGTAACCCTTGCTGAACTTGTTTATGGTACTTGATAAGAACTTCCAGGCTATTTGATGATATCATTCCACCATGATTTTTTGAATAAATTTCGAGACAATACCATTTAAAAACTTTAAAATTATACTCATATTTTTTCGCAACTACGTCAAAAGCCAATCCAGCAAGTAGCAACCATATGATGGCCCATACTTTGTAAAGGCAAAGATAAATAAATATTTAACGCGCGAGATTGAAGGACATACAACAAGTATTTCAATAGACCGCTTAAAACCGGCATTCCATTTGAACGGCCAAGACCATGAGAAGATGCAAGAAACAAATATAACTTATCATAATTTAATAACTTTTAAACTTTATTTATCAATTCTAAGGGGTTATCCATTTTGCGGTTTTAAAAGAATAGGGCTGGAATTCGACATCTTCCAAACTAAGCTGTTAAGCTACTTTTTCAGTTGAAAGTCTAAAATTTACGAAAACGGATCGTTTAACTATCGCACAACGCACGCTTCTTAAGCCACGAAGCACATTTCCCACTCGATGGCTATAAGTCAATGTTTGGTGCGCTTTTTGGTCCGGAGGTGTGATTTTATCTTACTTCTTCGAAAACGACGATGGCACGACTGTCACCGTCAATGTGGAGCGTTGTGGTTATATGATAACAAACTCTAAGCAGATAAACCTTTAGCTCTCAAGCACTTATAAAAACCATTCAATGATTCAGTATTTAACACATAATGTCAACGTTCAAGCTTTATGATAATAATAGTCGACGCTTTAGAAGCTGTCTCTTGGATGTCCGAAACAGAAGAGGCGCCGACATGAGACTTGCACGTGACCACCACTTAATGATAGCTGTCCTAAGATTGCCTACAGCTATAGTTTGAACATCAAACGGAATAACTAAAATAAATAAATAGGTGAAAAGTAGGGTCTAGTGACTTACAGCTCTCAACCATTGACGTGTACGATTATTGTTGTCAGGAATGGAGGGGACCTACAGTTTTTAAGCCGAATTCGAACGGCCAATTTTAGAAAGCACTTTTCACGACTAGAATTACTCTTGGAGGATTTGTCAATTCCTCGTAAGAGGCAGTACCCGTGAAAAAAACTTATTTTTAGATGGCGTAGGCAGTTATTAAACCCAAGAGCTCTAGCATGACAGTCCAACGGACTAACCATCATACCACGGGTACTACGGAATAACACGAGCCCCAAAATTCAACATCGCTAGACTAAAGAATGCCACGACCCGCCAATAAATCAGGGATCACTTGTCTCACGAAATGAAAATAATCAGCAGCACAGTACATGACGGCATCCAACACCATTGGAATGCTGTGAAAAATGTTTTCATTTCACGTGCTGATAGAATAAAGTCAGTCGGAAAGAACGAAGAAACAACACCTGGATTTTAGAAGAAACTTGGGCAAGAATCAAGGAACGCAAACAGGTAAGGGCTCGAATAACTGCTACATAAGGGGAAGAAAGAAATTAGCTGAAATTTTCGTTACTGCATAAAAAAAGTCTGCACCGTGCCATGACAAGTGTAACTATATCAACGCACTGGTGCAAGAAGCAGAAGATGCTGCAAAGAAGAGCGACAGCAGGGCTGTTTACAAAATAACCAAAAAACTGACGGATGCACACAGTTGAAAGCAACACCTGGTGAAAGAAGTAGACGTTACTTTGATAAGTTCAGTGGATAAACAAGTCTGAAGGTGGAAATTTACTTTTCCTCCGTTTTAAGCCGAGTGTTTGCAGACAACGTGCAGCCGATGCCTTCTGAAGTGTCCCAACAAACCAGCGGATTCGGAACCGCACCTCCCAGTAAAGTTCAGATTCCAGCCGAATTTAAAGCACTTAAGAACAACAAAGCTGTATGAATCGATGGAATTTCCGCAGAGCTTTTACAAGCAACTCCAACGTCATCAAATGAACTGCTCCGCTCAGAGCCTGGACAACTGAAAGCTTCCCCCATGAGTGGAAGAATTGTCGTCAAGCTCCCAAAAAAGGAAATCTTACAATGTGCGAAAAAACTGGAGAGGGATTTGCGTTCTACCTGCCATTGCCAAAACAGTAACAAAAATCATACTGGAACACACCAGAGAACACCTTGAGGCCACACTCTTCGGCATCGGCCAACTTCCACACTGGATCCCCCTGTATTTATCACATCAACACATTATGGATCATTATTGAACAGGTAGTTGAATATCGAGCAACAGTAAACCTGCTGTTCATCGATTTCGAGAAAGCCTTTGATAGCGGCAGAGCAAAAGCGGCGTTCGGTATGTTGTCTAAAATTTGGAGAAATTACTCTATCAGCTTAAGAACATAGCTACAAATGTTTCGCGAAAAGTGTTCTTCTTTATGGTTGCATCACCGGGATGGTTACTTCAGCCATTACAAGGAAGATGCAAACCTTCGTGAAAAATTTATTCGCAACATCCTAAAGGATTTCTGGCCAAACCAAAAATCCAATGAGGACCTTGATAAAAGGACAGGTCAGGAACTTATAGATTCTATTATACAAAGGCGTAAGCCGCAATGGATTGGACATTCGCTTCGAAAAGGTAACGGCTGCAGGCCAAACAATGCAGTGGAATCCGCTTGCACAAGAAGAAAGAGAAGCGTGACACTACCGAGATATACACATGGCGAGGAGGAATCAGTGTCACTAGGCAAGAGTTGGTGGGAGCTGCAACATATCTCCGGAAACCGCACACGAATGGAGCGTAGGAGTAATAGAGGCCCTAAGCCCCTAAAGAGCCCCCCAACGGACTTAACAGGTTAAAATATTTTATATGTGTTGTTCTTACGTGTACTTTTTAAACCAACAAAACGGATATCCCTGAATTTTGGCATTTAAAGAATTGGCTTCTTATTATTTAGAATCAACTCAAAAAAATGCAAGAAGTAAAGAAATATAATGTTAATCAATAATTCTAAGTTTACGATTTTTTTCCATTGGATTATTCTGTTCTTATTTTTTAAATAAATAAACTTAAGTGTCTTAGAAGCATGAAAGTGCTTAAACGTGATTTAAGGAAAATATTTAATGTGTTGGCTGCTCAAAAAAAGTCCTATTTTTATCCCCAAAAAGGTGTCACCATTAAAAACCTGATTTATGCAATTTTCTTCCCTAATCATGTCTCTCATAACATTTGTTTTTAAAGTACAAGATTCTTTAAAATTATGAAGCCATTAATAAAGAAATAAAAAGAATAAAACGTATATCAAGCCTAACATATAGGCACAGCTGAAATCTGTGGGACTTAACCATAACATTAATTTGTTATTGTGTCTGTTCTCCTGCAACTGAAAGTCCTGAAAGTATGTTATATCCTATTTTCATCCATCTCAATATTCTTTTATGTTAAACCCTTTTAATAAATATAAGCTACATACTTAAATATGAAATCCCCATCAAATTTAGGGTTGATGATGATTTTTGACTATATGTAGAATTTATAAGGGAAACAAAAAGGGGTGCAGGGGGATCTGATGGGTATTCTCTTATTTTTAATATTTTTTATTAGCTTTCTTATCGGTTTGGCTCATTCAATTTTTTTGTTTGTATTTTCCACTTGAAAAATTTATTTTATACTTCATCTGGGTTATAAAAGTCCATCCCAAGCAATCTTCTCGTAAACAAACAATAAAACTTTAAAGTACCAAAATGAATAAGAAACAAAAAATGAAAAAACAATCTTTACAAAAATAAAAATGAAATGAAATACCATAAACCCTCACAGTTTAATATCTTTAATTTTTTGTTTTGTCTGTGTAAGGATGTTTTCATCTTTTTGTATCAATTGAAGCTTCATCCCATAAAAGTCGTAAAATGTACTTTTTTGTGGTTATTTTTGGTCGTTGTGGCAATTAGTTGGAACTCGCCTTTTATTCTACGTAAGGACGTGACCTGTCGCTAAAGATTATCGCTGTGTCCTTCCATTATCCTGATGCTTCCTGGGTATTATCACACACGTGTTTTCTTTCTTTCTGTGATGTGGCGGCGTATGGTATCAAGTTAGGGCGTTTTGAGAGGTCAAATAAAAGGGAAGAAACAGAATGCTAAAAATAGAACCAAAACAAGAATCCCAAAGGAACACACAAATTTAATGCTATCAAAAGAACCAACTTTAAATAAGATAAAAGGAAAAACAACAAAAAAACTATGAAACTTTCATGAAAATAATGAAATAATGATGAAGATTGATGCAAAGTTTTCTCTACTGTTATTTTGTTTTTCCGAATTTTCGGGTTTTCCAAGAAAACGAACAAAAATTTGTATTTTGTATTTGTATAGAATTTTCAGTCATTTCCAGTCAAACAAGCACAAAATAATAATAATCTTGAATATGTGAATTTAGTTTGAACAATAAATGTTTTCTGTATAAATATCCTTAAGTGGTAGACACAAGGATGCATTTTAAAACCCAGATTCTGCTGCTCCGACTACTGCTTGAATCGGGTCAATGTCGTCTTCGTCGTCATTCTTTAAGCAAAATAATAGGTAGTGTGTTTTTGTAAATTATTCTCTTTCGATAATATCTGCTTCTATACACATTTGAATTCAAGACGGGGAAAACCAATTCCCAAGTTCCTAATGCATTTTCATTTTCATTTTCAAAACCAACCATTATCCTTCTACACTGAACAAAATGTTTCTAGGTAGAGGTAAGGAAGTCGTCTCATCAATTAATATTATTTTGTTGACTCGATAAAAATTTCATTGTTTTAATGAAGATTTCATTGGCCAATGAAAATTTGAATGGTTGTACAATTTTTTAGTAACTTTTTTATTAAAATAAAAACCTCCAACCTCATGCATTAAAAAATAATCAACTTTGTACGAATAGTCTTGTTAATTCAACAATGCATCTATAAGTAGCTTTATAAAAATACTTTTGAAGTTAATGAATAGGTTCGTAATCTAATGAATATTAATTTCTTTATTGTACTAAAATATTTATGGACAGACCGAAAGAGATGTTCTTTTTAATCCGTATAACCGTCTATGACAATAACGAAAATAAAATAATGGTTAAGATTCCGCAAGAACCTTTGCTAACAGGGTTTCTACCAATCTGTCAATATGTCAACGAGTACAGAGGACGAATAGAGACTTTGTGACCAAACGCCATCAAAAATGCCGCCTATTGTATGCTGGGTTTCATCTGGCGTCCCCATTGAAACTCCTCCTATGAAGAATGCTAGTTGGCACTTAAAGCAACTGGGTCTACTAGGCAATGCTGCAGACAAGAACCAGAGTTACTGAGAGAAGAGCCAGCAAGTTTTTCGCGCAAAAATATGGAAGCAATGCCGACTTCATAGCAAGAAAAAAATAGAGCTCGAGAAGTTAGCAGTCGGCTGGAAATATTCTTAGAACATTTTGCCAAAGAGTAAAAAGATCTACCGAAGGCTTTAAGGCTAGATCGGAAACCTGTTATGATGAAAGTCAAAAATGTTAGCAGATACACAGCCGGTGTTCGGGAACATGAAAAAGAACATATCAGTAAATTGCTACAAGGTAACTTTCACCATCTCACTTGGACGGTAATGGGTCTTAGCGATTACCAAGCTAAGATTGAATAAATCTGCTGCTTCAACCGGCTTACCAGCTGAATTGTTTAATGATTCGGGATATGTGTTGGTAGGAAGCATGCACAAACTCATCTCTCAAATTTGGTCTGATGAAAGTACGAAACATGTACGAAACTAAAAAGGAGACGCTCTGAAATACACCAGGCAACAGGCATACAAAACGGAGCTACACAGAAGGACCAGAGCTGCCCGCGAGTTCTACGAGCAGAAGAGGAAAGAGGAATACTGGATTTTTAGATTGAAAAAGGGAGCATGAGAAGCGCGCGATCTTGGAAATAAAGAAATGTGACAACAGGATTAAGTTCGTAAATTTAACCAAAAGGAAGAACAACTTCCCAAGTGTATAAGCCACAAACCGAAGCCTGTAAGGACGATCAGGGGAACATCGTAGTAGAACCGCAGTCTATGTTGAGAATTTGGAAAGACCACTTCTCTAAATTATATACCCAACCTAAACGAAGTGAAGATAGCTATATCTAAGCTGAAGTCAAACAAAGCTGACGGTATCACTGCAGAATTATTCAAAGCAGCAGATGACTTGAAAGGGAGCATGTACAAATTTATCTGCAAAATATATTCGGAAGAAAGCAAGCTTGATGAATGAAAACTCAGCATAGTTAGCCCAATGCATAAGCAAGCGTGATATCAGTGCAGTGTTTTTGAGCATTGCGACGGAAGCGAAGAAGATGGGTTTAATGGTCAATGAGGGCAAGACCAAGTATATGATGTCTTCAAATAAATTCAGATAAAGAGAACGGTGTTGAATTCAAACGAAGAATAACTCTTGAAAATCGCTGCTTTTTTGGGCTTTGGAAGGACTTTAGAGCGGCACTGATCTATTTAAAAGAAGCTTGGTTATGTAGAGTGAATGGACATCAACGCTCCAGCCCAGGAGGTCTTCGAATACAATCTCGGGAGATGGTGCAGTAGAGGAAGACCGTAGAGTAAACGAGTAAAGGTGGCGCACGAAGGTGGGAGAAAACCTCAACCAACTTGGCGTAGGAAACTGTAGACAGCTTGATTGGTGATGCATGTTGGTTCAGGCCTAGGTCCACCCCTGACTGTGGTGCCACCTTAAGTAAGTAAGTAAGCCTGACATGTACCATACATATACAAAGGGATTAGCCTCCTAAGCGTCGGTTTTAGAAACTTGTTGGCTATTCTATGTGACATTTGAATAAAAGATTCTTTGAGTGATTTTTGGTCCTTTATGAATTGAGGAAAGAATGGAGAAGAAGAATAAATGACGAGCTATATGGGATGTACAGAGATTTTAACCTTGCCAAGAACCTGAAAATAAGGCGGTTGTCATGGCTGGGTTACTTGGAGACTATAAACACCAGCTCCCATACGTCTTTGAGTCCAATCTTTATGGTTTTGAAGATCTCCCAATATATAGAGGAAATAAGTAAATAAAAAACTCAGCTAACTTACGGTGCAAAATAGAAGCAATTAGCTAGGAACAGAACAGGCTGAAAAGACATATTGTTTGTCGGACAACTTCTGCACTAAAGTAAAGTAAATAACGAAAATACACTTAAGCTGAAGACATCATTCTACATCAATACATTAAAAACGGATTGCATTGATCGAAAATATAATATACTAATGAAGTTTTCATTGATAAATGAAGAAAAATAATTGACCAAGTTTAAACGCAAATAAGGGTAGTTTAATTAGTTTTATATATTTATTTTATTCATTTATGAAAGAAACCGAAAGCTGTTGAACCTTTATTAATCGAAGGAGTTTCGTTAACAACACAAAACTTTCGTTGTTTGATAAACTGCTTCGTTAACGTACCAAGGCTATTTCGTTGAGCTATTTAACTTTTCATTATATGAAAATACTAGTAGACGATAGTTCGATTCAAAACTAACTCTAAAATCACTCTATCACGTCTGGTTTTTTAAACACAAATATTTAAAAATTCGAGGACAACCCATAGGTATATGATGCTTTTTGAAGCTATCTAAATTCATGAAGAACTTTTTTTTACCTATCTTCAATATTTAGTTTAAATTTTATAAAATTTTCAAGAATATTTTAAAGCTAAAAAATTATCTACTGAACCATTGACGATAAACGGTTTTTAACGAAAATAGACAATGCTGTTTAGGTCTTAAAATGCTATTACATGAACTTTTTGAAATATATTGCAAAAAAAAATGATGCTCAAAACAGGTATTTTAAAGATATTAGCAGATAAAGCACTAATAACGAACTCCAAATGGTGTTTTTTAAGACCGTGAGCACATTAAATTTAAAATTTTTCGAAACTTCTTGGAGAGCTGAATAAGACATACAACCAATGAGAATTTTCAGAAACAAAGTTAGATACTTCTGTCAGTTTATAAAGTAAATTTAAAAATATAGAAGCTTAGCAAGTAGATTAAGTTTAATAAGTTATGAAAATTCATTTATAATAACATTTCGATATTAAATTGACGGTTTTAACAAGTAATATAAGTTTAAGTAGCAGTAGTCATTAGGAACGTTAAGAACTTGAGAATGAGAAAGCATGCCGCTGCCAAGAAATGTTCTTCTGTAGGCTCCAATGAAGTGCATGGTATTTTCCGATTCATCAATATTCCAGCGAGCTTTAAAAAGGGTGGAAATCATATCACGTGAATTGGAGTCATCAAAGTAGTTCGGTATAACAGAGTACATCAAGTTGCAATATTCATCATGAAGTTCGTACTGTGTCGCACTAACTGTTAATTCAGTCCAGTGGTTTTGTATATTTTAAACTGTGTTGAGTGCTGGACGGTATTGACTCGCAGAAGTGTCAACCACGTTGCTTTGATGGAATTTTTAGATGTTTCCAATGACCCAATCTATGTTTTAAATGCTCATTCCAAGACATATTGTAATTAAACACTACGCCAAGATATTTAAATTGATTGGACACATTTATTTCAGAATTATTGTAAATCCATTTTTCGCACGCTGCTCTTCTTCTATCATTGCAAAATATTACTATTTACCACCTATCAAGATTTATTTCAAGATTTCATTGAATGCAGTAAGTCTTAAAACCATCAAATAGCTGTTGCAAATTGGAAGGATTATCTTACAACAGTACAATATCGTATTCATATAAGAGGGCATTAATTTAAAGATTATCTAAAATCATACCGATTGGAATCTTCCGCATGAACAAAAATAACGAAAAGAAGATACATAGCTTAGGACATATCCCTTACTAAAACCTTTTTTAGTGGAGAAGAAGTCTAACAAACACTAACCATCCCAAACAGCTGCAGAAGTATCCTTTTAAAGAGACTTTATAGAAGCTAGTATCTTCAAAGATATTCGAAGAGTCGATAGCTTATACTCGTAGATAAGAGCGTTCCTATCAATGCTGTCAAAAGCAGCCTTGAGATCGATGAAAGAGTTTCTACTTTTGGCAGAGTTAAAGTTGAATTGTGTATGAAAGATTATAAACTTGTTCCACAGTAAAATAGTTAGTTCTTCAGCTTGAAGTTCATTGATGGTGTTGTAAAGTAAACAGCTTATAGAGCGTATCGAGAAATGAAAGACCTCTATAGTTTGACACAACATTTGTATCTCCTTTCTTGAACAGTGGGTATAAAATGGATCTTCTGAAAATGATGGTAGCGTTGCATTTTCAAGAATCTCAGTGAATAACTTGTGTATTTCTACAATGAGAGATGGACATGCATTTTTATAAATTTCATTCGGTATTCCATTAAAACCAGACGTTTTGAGATATCGTGCAGCTCAATTTGGTAATTTAACTCTGAAACACGTGTTGCTGAGGAAGAACGTATGAGATAGTAGCTGAATCATTTGATTGCGAAAGTAGGCTTCCACAATGCATTTCAAATTCAAATCGACTGTCCGCGTCATTTCTTAGCAACCTTCCACCACTCTCTGGCTCTCAACAAATTTCCAGGTTAAATTGTTTTGAGGTGTTTTATAGCATTTTTCTTGGCCATAAAACAAGTTTAATCAAACCAAGTTTTTTTTAACTAAAACTTAACTTTGCTTCATAAATACAGCTTTTGATGGTATAAGTAACACCTCTTTGGCCATACCATTTTATTCTAGAGATCCCACTTTGGCTGGTATTTTCTGCTGATACTTAAAGTATTTAAATTTTACTAAGAAAGCAATGATTTGCAATGCAATCCTTTAAATATTGATTGTTAACTTCCCATAGGAAGTTATTTTAATCTGTCCGATTTGTCAAATTGAAAGTTTTTCTCGACGTTTCAAGGTCCCTAGAGTCGAAATAAAAGATTTTTAGAAAGATGTATGTGCGTGCGTGTGTACGTACGTTCGTACGTCCGTTTGTCCGTATGTCCGTACGTCCGTAAGTTCGAGACGTTTTTTTCGTAATCCATGGCTCAAGAACCAGAAGAGATAGATAATAAGGCAGAAAGGGCTCTCAAGAAAATTGCGTGGGTGGTTTTTTTACCATAGCAGTTTGAAAAAAAGGTGAACATTTTGGTTAACCCTAAATATCTTACGAACCAAAAACAAACGACATAAGATAAAATTTTGAGAAAAATCGAATTGACAGTTTTTTTTGTATACAAAATAAAAATCTAAAAAAACATTACTTAAAGTTGGTAAAAATTGAATATCGATTCAAAATCTTGAAATTTAGGCTTAAAACTTATTTTATCTTATAAGAAATATTGTTTTCAACGTTCGATAAAATTTTTAAAAAAAATGTAACCATAGTTTGTAAAAATTGATTTTCGACTCAAATATTTTTTCAAAAATTTGAAATATTGGCTTCAAACTAATTTTATCTTATAAAAAATATCGTTTTCAATATTCAGTAAAATTTTGAAAAAAATCGAATTGACAGTTTTTTTTACAAAAAATAAAACTCTAAAAAAACAAAACTAAAACTTGTTAAAAATTTACTTTCTACACAAATAGCTTTTCAAAAATTAAAGATATTGGCTTCAAACTTATTTTATTTCACAGAAAGTATATAAAGTACTTTTCGGTATTCAGTAATTTGTATATAAAAATTCAACAGTCCGTTTTTGTCATAAAAAATAAAATCTACAAAAAATAGTACGCAAATTTGGTAAAAATTGATGGAGTACATAGACAAACTTTTAAGCAAGACAAATCGATAGACGGGATGGGAAGTTATCAGCGTGAGCCGCATCCCAGCATCTTTTTTTGTTTTTGAAATTGAAACAAAAAATTAAGTTTTCCGTCCAGTAAGTTTTATTAAATTTTGATTGGGTCAAGCAAGTTTTTCCTTACATTTACATCGTAAAAATTTCGTTCAGTGTAGACTTCTACTTATTGTGTTGTCGTTGCTTCTGCGATCGATTTCCAACCCAAACACATGTCTGTTGCTTTTCCATATACCGAATATAAGTTTGTAGACCCAGAGTCAGACCCAGAGCTATATAGAGCCAGTGTGGAGTTCTCAGCTTTGAAATTTTGGTCTATATGGAATTCTTGTTGTTGTTGTTGTTTTCGATGTGGATGTTGATGTCAGTGGAAGACGACGTCTTACGAAAACAACAGCAAATTGATACAAGGCGATATGTATGACGATGATTCTGATGATGATGATGATGATGCCTTAACGTTAGACTAAAAGCCATTTGATGGTTTTTCCTGTGTTCCTCTTACGCTCAACACGATAAGCCACTCGTATAGAGACTTACACTTGCTTTTATATGAAAAAGAGGAGCATCACTGCTAAAGCGCCCTCTAGGCGAACGGATTGAAGTCGAATCAGAATCAAAACCAGAACTAGAAGCAGTGAAAGAGGCTCTCTTCTCATTAATGAACTTCGAACACGATACGAAAAGCTTCGGAAGGGGTGTTTTCTTAGTTATTTTCGTGGTGTTTTCTTTTTCTTCTTCTTTTTTGAAAATTGTATGCATATATCCTGATGGCTGGCTTTTAATAAAAATAACAGTGAAGGATGTGGGTGGCATGCACCACAGAAGAAGAAGAAGATAAGAAACATGCTAAATTCCCGCCTCTACTGGTTGTGAAATGGTTCTCGTATTCTAATTCGAGTGAGTGGTAACGAGTGGTGTATGTTCACAATGCACTTTGGTCCCTTTTTCTGTTTTTTTTCTTTAAACCCTTCAAGAACGAAAATCGTGTTCATTTGGATAGTGTTTCTGTATGTTTTTGTTTTTCTCTCAATTTTTTCTTTTTTCTGTTCAGCTGCTTCTGCTACTGTTGCTTCTGTTACACTATTCACTTCGTATTTGCACATCCTCGGCTCCGGCTCCGGCTCCGGCTCGGCATTGTTTAGATGAGAGAAGAAGGATCAAGGATTTTAGTAAGTAATAAATGGAATGGAGCAGTGAATGGTATGAACTGCTGAAACAGATTTCGCGAAATTACTTGACACAGTGAGTTGAAATAATCCTCTTTTGTTCACTGGGGCGTATACGTAACTTTTTTGTTCTTCTATTATTTTATGTGTTTTCGTGATTTCTGTTTGCTCTATAGTTGCTCCCTTTGTTCGGGGGGAAGGTGAGGTTTGTACATAATGTTGTCGAAATAGGATCGATAAACATAATTTATCAATAGAGGTTCACGTCGATGGAATAGGATACTTCTGTGAGCATAAATTTGATATAATTATGATAACGAATATAATTTGATACACCGTCGCTCGTCGTCGTGCGTCGTTATTGTCACAGTCTTTGTCCCGTCGTCGTCTTCGTTTTCGTTATCGTCTTTTGCGTTGGTGGCAAAGCTTCTCATTGTGTTTTTGACGAATGGTAAAGTCATTAATTAAGGTGAAATTTTGTTTTTCTCTTCATCATCATCGTCACGAATTTATTTTCTATGTTTTATTCTTGTTGTGCGTGTGTTCATTTGATATAGATTTATTATGTGTATCTGGCCTAAAATATGTACGCGTATCCTGATTTATTACTTGAAAATGGACCTAGTTGTCAATAGTGATGGTTGATAGGAAATGGGAGGGTATTTTTGTCTTTATATTTAGGTTTTTTTTCTTCTTCCAGATAAGCTAATTTAAAGAGAGACACCGAAATGAAGGCGGATTGATTTTCTTTTCTTCGTTGTGTTTCTGAATAATGTGTTTGTGATGTTTCTATTTCAATACAATTTCAAAAAGGAGATGTAATTAAAATTCAAATAGGATTGACGGACGCGAAGGCTAAAGTGGTTTGGGATGGATATCATATTGCCTTAGGGATAAAATTTAATCAATAAGAAGAGGTTCTTTTTTTTGGAGAGGATTCTCCTGCTTTGTTTCATTGAAAAAAGATGAAATAAATTATAAATATGAAGAGAAAAAAGAAAGTAAAAAAGAAGTTTAAAAGAATATTATATTTGTGTCCCTGCAATTAATTAAGACAAAAATCTACGAAGGTCAAGAGATATGGAAATGTTGTCAATTTATAAATTGATGGATGAAAATGAAAGAAAAAACATGAAATTGAATAAAATTTAAACATTTTTTCTGAAAATTATAACTTTTCGGTAAAATGGAGCCCGAGTGAATTTAAGCCCTTATAATATGATTTGAGTTGCCAAAGTAATTATGCATGTAAGAAATATATGAAATATATACTGTCAAAAACTGAATATCATCGTATTTTATACGTTTTTTAATGTACTTTTTATGCATATAAAAAAAATTAAAAAAGAAAGCTCCTGAATTGTTTTTTAACTAGAAAAGCAATTTGTAAAGTATATACATTATTTTCATTTTAAAATATTAAAGTAAAAAGATTTTAGTATAATTGAAAACCAAGATTTGTGAGATATATAAACGAAAGCATTTGCTACAGGTCATACAAAGTCTCAAGTGTTAACTTTTCTCAAGCTAACATTTATTACAAAAAGCAAGAACTTTTGTTTTGAGCCAAAAATTCAACCTTATTATGAGTTGCACCTGAACAAAAATGTTGCTTAGAAAAAGAAAATCATAGCAAACATTCTTGTCCTGGGATAAGTTGAATTCAAATGAAGTTAAGTTCAAATAGAGGGTTTTTAAATAAGGACGGATTCATTTTGACAGCTCGTTTTGGCCATATGGTTTCCTTAACTTTTTGGCCAAATATCTTATTTTAATCAGTCACTTAAGACAAATTATTATGGCAAGTTAGAGCGTCGAACAATACGTGCTTATGAAAAAACTTTATCATCAAAATGGGAGTTTTATACTAGTAAAGATGCTCGCATTGTGCTCTTTTTATAGGTAACATGGTCGTCCTTCCAAGTTGACTATTCAACGTTAGGTGCAAAAATTCAATTCCAATGACTCAGTGGTCAATCTATACTCTTACCAAACGCAATATCTGCAGAAAACATCTCCGCTGTTCGTGAAAGTGTGCAGCGTAATCCGAGGCAGTCAAAACCACAACAT
Organism: Eupeodes corollae; assembly: GCF_945859685.1. Lineage (NCBI taxonomy): Eukaryota > Metazoa > Arthropoda > Insecta > Diptera > Syrphidae > Eupeodes > Eupeodes corollae. The sequence goes on along the minus strand of NC_079147.1, from coordinate 305,604,981 downwards.
GTCCAATTTTGCATCTTGATTTATGCCTGCACCAAATGACCATTCGCAAATTGGATGGGCAATAGGATGACCCTATGTTCCACAAGGCTCAAGGCACATTCGATATTCTGCCCGAGCGGTTTTATATATAATGTTATTAATAGGACTCTCAAATAAAGATAACACTTTATTAAAGAATCATTTTTTATAAGATAAATTAGCTTCAATCCAATATGTTCAATTTTGAAAAAGATACTCAAGTCGAAAATAAATTTTTACGAATTTTTAGTAATGTTTTACTTATGTTTATATTTTTTTGTAAAAAAACTGTCAATTCGATTTTTCTCAAAATCTTACCAAAAACGTAATATTTTATTGCATTCAATTGTTTGAGAGATAAAATCAATTTTGTTTGTAAAATAATCGAGGTGACAATTATTTTATTTTTCAGTTTTTTTTTATTTATAAAAAAACTGTTAATTGGAGTTATTTTCCAAAAATATACTTGTTAACTTCCCATAGATAGTTATTGTAATGGATGCGATTTGTCAAATTGAAAATTTGGACATTTCTCGACGTTTCAAAATCGTTAGAGTCAAAATAAAAGATTTTTAGAAAGATGTCTGTGCGTGCGTTCGTAAGTTCGTACGTTGGCGACGTTTTTTTCGTCGTCCATAGCTCAAGAACCAGAAGAGATACCGATTTGAAATATATTTTGTTATTTAGATAATAACCCAGAAAGATGCAGAAAGGGCTCTCTAGAAAATTGCGTATCTAGTCTTTTTACCATTGCAGTTTAAAAAAAAGTTAAACATTTCGTAAACCCGAAATATCTCCGCAACCAATGGCGCTAGAGACTGGAATTAAATTTTATATTATAGATTGTTATGTGATACCAAGCAAATATATTTTTGGAAAAAATTCCAATAAAAGGTTTTTTTTTTTTATAAATAAAAAAAAACTGAAAACTAAATTTGTCACCTCAAAAATTTTACGAATAAAAACTTATTCCATCTCCAAAATAATTTTGTGCAACAAAAACTAACATTTTTAATATCTGGTACAATTTCTAGCAAAATCAAATTGAAATTTTTTTTTATAAAAAATAAAACCCTAAAAAAAACATTACTCAAAGCTGGTAAAAATTGAATTTCGACTCAAATATCTTTTTCAAAACTTTTAGATATTGGCATTAAAATACTTTTATCTTTTTAAAAATATTGTAGTTAGCATTCAGTAAAGTTTTGATAAAAATGTAATTGACAGTTTTTTAATACAAAAAAATTAAAATCTAATACTTAAACTTGGTAAAAATTTACTTCCGACTCAAATAGCTTTTCAAAAATTAAAAATATTGGCTTCAAACTTATTTTATTTCACAGAAAATATTGTTTTCGATATTCAGTAGTTTTTTTAATAAAAATCCAACAGTCCGTTTCTCCTTAAAAAAATAAAATCTATAAAAAATAGTACGTAAACTTGGTAAAAATAGATGATCAGTTCTTGATGTCTCTCAAATTAATTTCATTTATTCAATTTGTAAAAATTTAAGAAATGCTACTAAAATTGGGAAATGTTTGTTTTCGACTAAAAATCTATTTAACAAAATTAGATTTTCAAACTAAACTTTTTCTTTATTTGATAAATATTGTTGGTAATTTTAAAATTTTTAAGAATAATTAAACTGACAACTTTTTTAACCTAACATGAAAACCTACAAACTTTTAAGCAAGACAAATCGACAGACGGGATAGGAAGTTATCAGTGTGGGTAGCATCTTTATGCATCTTTCTTTATCAATATTTGAAAAACAAAATTAATTTTGGGCTCATGTGTCTACTGGTTCTTGAGATATTGACGACGAAAAATTTTTAGCGAACGAACGGACATACGCACAAACATCTCTCTAAAAAACGTTATTTCGACAAATGTAAATTATTTTAATTTGACAAATCGAACCAATTACAATAACTTCATATTGAAAGTTAATAAAACAGGTTGTATAAATGAGATATCAATAAGGTTTTATCTTCGATGGCTTTGGCGTATAAATCAAGCTGAATTTGACCAATGGCATCTATTATAACGTTGTCTTTGAAAGCCTTGGTGGTATGCGGCATATCAAGTAGACCTGTGACTTAAGAAAACTAGACAAGAAAAAGTCTAGACAGTTCACGCGCGTCTCAGTAGTTCCACTTGTGTGGGAAGTGCGGTCAAAACTCCAAATTTCATTTAACTGTTGGAAAGTAAATTAAATTATTATAAAAGTAATTTTGTACATAATATTATTTCACCTTTAAAAGAATTACATCAATAAATTTAAAATTTCTTTGGACAAAGTCGTTTTTTGATTTTAGTTTTAAATTTATTTGGTAAAAAAGCAAAGGGTCTGAAGTCAACAATAGTCTATTCAACAAATCGTTGTTTGTTGATGTCCTTCATACTTTTTGGGTGTTTTTTGAACGGAAAAACTTCACTACTTTGCTTTTGGCTTCAGCTGCCACCTCCGCAAACTTGTTGTAAAGCCGTATGCGAAAAGGAGTTGCATACCTACCATCAACCATTATCAGTTTGAGTATATGCTTTACTCTGATAAAACGATCCGATATCTTTATAATTGTTTCAATAAGTTTATTTATTTGGCTCTGTATATATTCTCGCTCAGCTGAGATCAAGTCAGCCGTTTCTTTTTTCAATTGAAAATGTATGGGTCGGCAGTATCGAGTTGATCCTGGCCGAGGATTTTGCCATACAATTTTCTTTTCAGACTCAGAACCCAGTTGAGGAAAAAATATTAGAACATATGAAGTTATAAACATGTCCGAATCGCTGAATTCGACGGATATATTTTGCTTGTATTCGGACTGTCCACTGCTTCCATTACAGCCCCATTTACTGATTAAAGGCGAGTTCAAAATTATTGTACCTCATGTGGTTTTATTCAGACGATCGACACTATTAATTTGGTAACTGAAGCTATCGGTTGCAACAAACACGAAACACTTTTTCTATTAACACAGCTAAAAAATGAAGGGACAAGTCTTACAACATATCACAAAACTTTGTTTTTTTAAGTTTTTTTTATTACCGAAATCATTCTCCAAATTTTCCAAAAATTTCTCTTTTGAATTCTACGATGCGTTTAGCTGTATGAATAAAAAGCCCTTGAAGCGAAACTTCAGCTTATGAATCTGATATTTGCATCGTTTGCAGTGCTGGGTAACATTCTTGGTGCTTTAGGAACCTTTACATAGCTTGGAAAAACATAGACTTCAGTTTTCTATTTACCAAGTTCCTGATAATTTGGTACTGATGTTTTAACAGTTTTTCCCCAACCAAAAGCTGCAAAGCATCATTCGTATCAAGCTGTTTAACTTGAACATTTTATTTGGACTGACATTTTTTTAAGGCACAAGCGATATCTTCATGGACCATGTCAACGATCTCTACAAGACGTTTCCTCTTTGTTCTAGCCTTCCAAAATTGGCTTTTTTGGTCTGCCTTGAGGTTTTTATGAGACATTCTCATCGCAATGGTCCTGTACAGAACCAAGCACTGTTTTTAGACAAAAGCACGTTTTTCTTCTTTGAACACGCCAACCACATTCTTTGAAAGCATTTACAAAGATTAATTATCTTCTTTTTTGCTTCCAAATCATCAATTTTATAAATTTGTTTAAAAATTGTGCAAGTTTCGTTGGCTCTTGAAGTACTACCAACTTTCTTAGTCGAATGCCAAACATTAAAAATATGGATTCTCTTTATCATATTGCTGGAATCTAAAAAATAGTGGAAATCAGTGTTTTATTGCGGGTCAACATTTTTAGGTTTGCGCCAATCTACGCTCAATAAATCATATATATTCTGAAAGAATAAAAATAGGACTTAATTTTGATATATAGGTTATAACCAGCATTTTGCGGCATTTGGTGTTTTTTTTCTTCAGAAAAACACGAAAAATAAGATAAACACAAATCATGCATCAGTTCTAATGAATGTTTAAAACTATTTAAATCCCGTCATGATATATTGTTTTAATATTCAAATCATCTTTTTTCCAATATTAACTTTAAACAATCTACAAAAATTGATTTATGCTAAGTTGTTTTTTCAGGTTAGATTTTTTTCTAAACAGCGAAAAACTCTCAACTACGTGACACGACTGAGAACCAACTTACTGTCACTTAACATACCTGTTCTCATAGATAAATTCTGCATTAAAAATAACGACTTGATTAACCTTGAAATGTTTACTTTTGAACTATGAAAGGAACCACTGTCCGTTGGTGATAATCGACCTAAAGCGATCGCCGTTGAAAGTAATAGTCTGGCTCTGGGCAGCAAATTTTCAAAGTAATAAGGACCGATGACGTCTTCAGCCCAAATGCAAATGCAAATCAAAAAGAAACTTTGGTTGGTTGAATTAACATCTTGTTAACTCGGAAAGTTCGCTTATTCACGTCATCGGCCAAAATTGGGTTTAATGTCCTACTGCTCCAAAATCACAACGTAAAATTTATAATGTTGACTTGGGTTCTGTTGACGTATGGGTTTTGGGTGATTGTTCACTGAGCTGTTGGACTAGTCAACTTGGAAGAACGACAATGTAACCTTTAAAAATAGTGTTTTGCTTTCATCGTTGCTACTTAAGAACACTCGTGTTGCTCGCCTCTGAAGCTTGCCATGATGATTTGTCTTTAGCTTTAAAATTAAACCTATCCCTATTCTAAAACTCATTACATACAGATATATGAAACATCTTACAAGTTAAAACGAATCATAATCCTTTTACAGTCTTAAACCATCACAAAACAATCCCATTCCACTTTCATCGTTTAGTTTTAAAATAAATTATTTAAGAACTCCATCATCTGAAAGTAATTTCCATAAATGTTTGCTGTCTTACATATTTTCAAAAAAACATAAACCATTTTTCATAACCTTCTCAAATACCATTTTGTTTTGTCATCTTGAACATTATATGTAAAATACTTTGTGTTTTACATTATTTCTTTATAAATTCTTATATTCACTTTGAAAGACGAACACCTTCCAAATCCTCTTTTTTTTACAAAATACAAAATTTCAAAAATGTCAACTTTCATTTCATTTTTCTTATTATTTTCCCAAGAGCATTCTATGGGAATATAACGATCTTCAATTGCTTCATTCTTTTAAACCAATATCTTCCAACTTAGAAAAAAAAACAGAACAAAATATACGTACAAATAAACATAACCCATATCCGTATGCGTATAGTCCTTAAAATAAGTAAATGTACACGTGCAAGGGACTATTTTAAGCCCTCGGTTGCTTAAAGTAGATCCTGAATCCCAGCACGTATTAAGGTTGATATGCGTACATATACAAATATTCCAAGATAAATTTCTATTATTTTCCAGCCCGTTATACTGAGATTAGCTCCATTCTTCCATATGAAAATGTAAATCACATCCTTCCATCACACATTCGCTTGTATGTATGTATTTATCTAAGGATATGTGTGTATACTATAAATGCAAAGGTGAAGTCCCAGGTGCCTTTACCTTCTTGATTTAACTTGGTTCTACTATATTTTAAAAATATAACACAAAACTCATAAAAACAAGAAAAGAAGAGAGAGAAAATAAATTCCTAGCTAAAAATAATGAACATCCTTTTATTTCAAATAATAGCATTCCAAAAGCTATCAAGTGGAAAGACATAAAATGCAAAACAAAAAATGCAAATAAATATTATGAAGAGTAGCAAAATGTACAACATCATCACGCGAACGTAAATCTCCCTTCCATTTATTCCAGCGTACGAAATTAGTTAAATAAACTTCACCCTAATAAGACCGACACTTCCGGACCCGACATTTTATTTCAGCAAAATACCCACGACTAAGGGTACTAAGACTTATAGCACATCCTTGTATCCTTGATGAGCAAACCAAAAAAAAAAACCCTGAGACTCAAAAATGAAAATCTGTTCCCCATTAACCGTGTTTTATGTTCATAATGTGGTAATTAATTTTTCCTAATGGTATGAAGCATCACTTTGAATCCCTATACGAGGAAAGTATATCCACTGATTAATATTAAAAAATATTCTCCCGCAGGACCAAGAGACAGACACACGACTGTCGAGTGTCGAGTCGACTACCATCTCCAACGTTAAGTCTCATATGTAAACATTTTCTTTCTTCGTTTCCATTTCCCAGTCTCCCCCACATTGGCATTGTGTGAAGCAGAATTACCCTGATTGATGGTTTCTTTCAAAAAACACAGAAATAAATACAAAAATAAAAATGTGTATCCTGGTTTTGGTCCTTGCGAACATAGGAGAAGATAAATCCCTAATCTATCAGCCTAAACAAAACCAAAATAAAAGTGTAGGTACGAGTCAGTGTATCCTTCAAGAAGGAGACGGAAAAAATAAATAAAACAAAATCATAATAAAAAAATAAAAAATGCTATACAAAATAATATAGCTCATATGAAAGCCATGATGGAATTTCATTGTTCAAGTTGAGCCCTCTAACTCACAGTACCGTGAACAAGTAACAACAAAAAGGACTCCATAATCAGGGATGTGCATAAAGTACTAAAGGGAGTATTCATATTCATGCAGTTTATCTCCTTGGGGAAAATATAATGAGAGTATTTATGGAACGTTGTGGAATTACCATTTGTGAAACGTGTGATAAGTAAACGCAAAAGTTTGCATGAACGGTCTTTTTATTCATTTGGTAAAATACTATGTAAAAGAATCAGCTGTTCATTAAACGCCAATTAGACGTGTTTAGATTTCAGAATTAATTTAAATGGATACCTTTTCTTGAACTAATGAAATATTATAACTGAATTTTTCGAAAGAAATTGTTTATTATAGGACATTTTTTTTAAGTCGTGCTTTATGGCAGAACTTAAGGCTGATATTTAAATTTAAAACTTATAAAACTTTTAAAAGGAATTAAAAAAGGCCATTTTCTTAAATTGACATGAAATTAACTTTACTTGAAAGACAATCTCCTTTAAATAAATGACTTCTCGGCTGGCTTGAAGGAAGTCCAATTTTCGATTACTTTTCCAAAATTTGTGGACGTATGTTAGTTATAACGCGACTAATCTTATCCTCCAAGTGGTCTCCGAAACTCCGAAACGAGTTATTCGAGTAGACTTACAACTTCACCCCAGGAAATAGACAAGCGGCTTTAAATTGCATTATCTTGGAGGGTGTGTCCTACGTAATGTAAAACTATCAAGATCTTTATTCAATATATCAAATTTGACAGTTGTGTGACATTTTGCTCCATCTGCATGTTGCTGAAAAGACAGATCTTGTAGATCAGTCAAACGTCATGACACTATAGTAGTTCCCATTAACAGTTTAGTGCTGGTCAGTAAAGTTTTCCACCAAACCATTAAGGGCAATAAAAAATATCATAGATGTAACGGTGTCTCAGCACACATTTTACGATTATAATATAAAGAAACATTACAGCTTTGTTTATTGACGTATCTACCATCTAAAAGTGAGCTGACCGTAAAACTAACATAATTTGCAAACAAACCTTTAAATAAATCACTTGACATCTGACAAAATAGCCACCAGTTAAAATGTTGTTTCCAACTTAAAGTTAAACACCTTTTTAAAAATTAACACCGTTACTAACCACACTCACTGCCTACTAACCATTCTTACTGATACTTGTTTTCGGTGGTCGTTAAAGAACTAATGCTTTGTCAGTGACTAAGTGCCTAGACGGGTTCACATTACAGATTATCCTTAACCAAAGTGAAATTAGAGCTCAATTTTAAAGAACTGTTCGATGCAAGGGTATATTTATGTTTTTTAGCACCAGTTGCATTCTAAAGTAGAACTATCAAAGATGCAAACTTTACTCAGCCTTCTGCTTTCAGAAATGAAGAGAACACAATCAAACCCTGGTCAAAACCAAAAGGAGCGACATTTTGCTGATGAAATAAAATAGTGCCTGATATTTTTTGTTATTGTTTAAAACACAATAGTATAGCATTATCAAAATGAGGTTGTCCTGAAGATGAGAGACTAAAGATTGATGATGTATAATCAAAACGGGATAGAAATCAAAGTTGGTTCAGAATTCAGCAATTCACATTCTTGATGTGCTGCTGAAAAAAGAATCTCCAAACTTGAACTTGAGCTCGAGGGTAAACCGATAGCCACTTCTGAAAGTATACAAGTATTACGGCTGAATTGTTTGAAATTGGGGGAGGGGGGTGCAACTATAAAAATATCGATAAAATAACGATTAAATAACATTAAATGTTTGGACGAAGTTCCAGCGATGTAAAAGGTTTTTTTTTCATAGTTTCATCTTTTTTAATTCTGTCCAAAAGACTTAAAATTGTTATAAGCGCATATTTTCTAAATTTGTGAATTATATTCATGTGTTAAAAATTGTGATTATTGTATAATTAACATTCAACTTTAATGATTTAATAATACGCTGCGGTTAAGGTTTGCCTTTAGCGAAACAAATCAATAGATAAGAAGTTGCAGACAACCGAAAGAGAGTCGGACACGAAACGGAGCCTTTTGGCAGATCAGAATTTTATTGATGGATATCAATTTTGAACTCTTTCAATATTGATTATATTAACTGAACGGAAACGTTATTTCTAATCAACACCAAATGTCACAGTTAATTTATTTTCGATAAAAGAGCAAAGCATCAAGCTTTGAGCAAATTTTTAAGTTGTAATTTATCAACGTTTTAAATTTAATAACTTTTGACGTAAGTTTTATTCAAAGTTTGGGATAAGCTTGACAAAATTTATATTCTATCAACTCGGAAAAAGGTGTAATCTATGACATTTGCTACCAACAGCTTTCTACTTTCAAAACTAGAGTTTTTATTTCAGGGGTGGAATCGGCTAAGGTGATAGTTGACTACCATTTTTTTGATTTTGAATATTTTCAAATTGGCTGATTTTGAATAAAATCGTAAGCTTTGTCAGTCACAGGAATTTTTTTTTTTAAAGAAACAAAGTGAAATTAGAAAATTTTCCAGTCGTTTGTGTAAGTGTCTGGTAGCTTTATTCGGAAGAAACATATTTGTTTGAAAACGACTATCACATTTTTTTGTGACAGCTTTTAAGGTATCAATTTGACTATCACCTTTTGTAGATTAAATTCGATTATTTCGATTGTCATTTATCAACAATCACCTTAGCCGATTCCACCCCAGTTTTCTTATATATTATAAATATCATGTTTCTGAACACGCCTAATTCTTAAAGTCTCTAACATTACAGTCAGTTTACATCTATAGAAATATTTGATTATTTGTTCAACTGCTAAACTTAGTTTCTTCAAATGGTGTATGCATTGAATACCCATGCGATGTTAATAAATCTTTAGAAACTAGAATTGCGTTGTAGTACTCGTAGCGTAATGGTTAGTGCGTTGAACTGCCTGTGACACCTAACTTTTTTCACGGGTACTACCTCTTGCGAGGAATTGAAAAATCCTCTAAGAGTAATTCTTGTCATGAAAAAAGTGCTTTCTCAAATTTGCCATTCGGATTCGGCATATTAACTGTGGGTCCCTTCCATCTCTGACAAGATTACTCACACACAGGAATGGTTGAGAGTTGTAAGCCACTAGGCCTTGGTTCTTCATGGACTGTTGCGCCACTTTTTTTTTAACAAGAAATGCTTTAAATTAAAAAACGTAACAGATATCAATATTTGTATCTGTTTTCAACAAAACATTAGGTTCTAATGTTCTTTATCTTTAGGAAGAAAAAGTTCTACAGTTTTAATGAAAACATTGATGCAGTTATAAGACGAAAAGCAATTTCTAAACTCTACGTACAAAAAATACATCTCTTTTTAAAGGTATACAACTTTCTCGAAGAAGGGTGTTAACTTGAAATAAAATCTTAATGATCTTGTCCAAAGCCCATTGATTCCAGAACTTCATATTAAATTTAAACTTAAAAGAGAGACTGCATTTCTTTTTCTCAGAATAATTTGAATCAATTCGTGTGGGAATCTATGTAAGCAACCCAATTTTCATTTCTGAAATAAATGATGCAAATAAAATGAAACAAATCTCAGTAATTCCTTCGTATATCACAAGTTTATCATAAAATCCAAATTTATTCTACAAATTCTCCTAATTTTGGAAGAATATTAATAAAGGAAACGGAAGTAATCACCATCAAATAACCCCAAGCAAGAACGATGGACTATCCTTATTACAAAACACAACATCTAAGGAACTAAACGTCAAAAATTACACTACTTACGACAGCCCTGTTTCGAATATGTCAGTTGCTGAAGTTGAATAATCGTCCCAATTTGTCAGCACGTTTGATGCACCGTTATTGTTGCCGCGGGATGTTTTCTTTTCTTTTTCTTATTTTCTTATTTCATTATTTTGTTTTTCTTTTTTTTTCTATGTATTCATGTTACACAATTTTTATCAACGGATCTAATGGGCCTAGAATTATGGTTGTTATGTTCTTGGTTCGAGCATCATCTTTCATCGCGTCTTTGAAGTATGACAAACATTCTGAGAAGGAGGGGAAGAAATATTATGCCTAAGAAAATTTCATCGGTGTTCTGTCATCTTTCTTGTCGTCATTCAATTATTTAAATTTTTTGTTTTGTGGCAAAAATCATCCAAGAATCATTTTTACGCCTCAAAACTTGGGATATACATAATATTAAGTCGGTGAGTCGTGACAGTTATCCATACCTTTATTTTGTGCTTTGTACTTTTTTCGTTTTTTTCTTTCTTCAAAGCCAAAGCAATCAAACTTAAGATGAGTCCTCAATTTTTATATTTTTCTTTTTTGGTTGCGAAAAAATGGGATCTTCCGGGGAGTTTTTTGATGGAATTGGTAGAAAAGAACTAAAATATTTCCATCATAAATATCAGAGTAGGATGATACATTACATCTTGGATTAGCTTTTACTTTTGAATTGTTTTCATCAACCGCAAACCACAAACTAAAATTTAAATTTATTTCTGAGAAGGAATACATAAGTATTTACAATTTTGTATAACTTGAAAAACTTTTTGATTATTTACTTCTTATTTGTTTGAATCATAAAAGTATTTGCATTTAATATTAGACCAATGAAATATCTTCACTAATAACCAGATTACGGCTGAGCTACTTGATATTAAATACGATTACTTTAAGTTCTTTTTTACTCTTCTTATGTTCTAATAAGATTTGTGCTTAAATCTAGATTAACCTTTACCAATTTTATAAAGCTAAAGACTTTGTTTGTTTGCTTGTTTGTTTGTTTGAACGCACTAATCTCAGAAACTAATGGTCTGATTTGAAAACTTCTTTCAGTATTAGATATGTTTATTGTAGAAGTTTATAGGCTCTATAAAATTAACAATAATGTTTCAAAATTTGGGGATTTTTTCGCTTTTGGAAGCTTTTACTGCTTTTTACTCTAAACGGTTTAAATTATGCTATAATAATGCATGACAGAGTTTTTTTCCTTTAATAATTCTAAAAACAATTCCTCGATGGCACAGGTCTCTCTTTTAAAGTTGGTTCACTATAACCTGTGTTATGTTTCCTAAATGTTTTCTAAAATAAAGCATGCGAGTAAAGCTTCGGTCACAGCTAGTATATACAAACTTAGAACCAATACACTAAACAGAATATCAAAAGGTAGGAATAGTTTTAAAGGAGGTTTCAGTGCAAAAACTAGAAAAAGCAGACCGGTAAGGTTTTCCAACTTCGCGAAGTATAGCTAACGAACGAATCTCTGTACTTGACAAAGATAATTGTACAATCGAAGTTCGACTCGAGAGTATATCGATTCCTAGAGGTGCGAGTAATACGGTTGAATAGTTTAAAGTGCGGGATGGAAATCTATATTTAGCTAGAGCATAATCGTTCCAAAACCGGTAAAAATAGCGAAACAAGAAATCTTGCGTAAAACATTGCTCTTGAAGGTCTATACCAACTAAATAGCAGGATTGTGAGCCTAATAACGAACATAAAATAGATTAGACGTTTTAGCTAGGATATCGTTAATAAAAATGAGAATGTTGCAAACAATACAGATCCCCAGGGGAAATCAGTAGTTATTTTGTGGTTTTTAGACTTCGACCCATTCCTTGTATTAATTGTACTGAGATAATGTCTAATTAACCGATGAATGGATGATAAACCCATTAAAACCGAAGAGACAAATCCTTTCGAAATATCAAATATAAAAACCTTCACATTCTCCAAGACAATGTAGGGATTTGTTTCAGCGTTCGGTGAGATAAACCATGAGATTAGAAATGTATCTATTGTTGCAAAGGCCGTGATGCTCGTAGCCGAAATTGGTCTTTGAAATTTTATTGAGCAGATAATAATTAGTCAGCGTATCTTTGACCCTGCAAAGAAGAGACGTTAGTGCACTCCGTAGTATTAGAGAGGATATAGTCCAGTTAATGAACAAACAAAATTGCCCTCACCCTCACCAGACACTTACTAAAAGACGTCTGGTAATGACCCAACCACAAGTCCCCAACAGAATCCAACGTGAGCTCTAGCGACAGTTAAGAGAAACATGAAATTTGTTTCAGTTTTTCACGTTTATCTCGAAAACAATTGTTCGTATCAAAAAATGTTTCTCAAAATTAAAACTCACTACATTCTATAAAAAAAAGCTTTGATGAATTTTTTCGTATCTCTTATAGTTTATAAAATAACTCTAGCGGCAGTGAAGAGAAACATACGTTTTTTCGGATTTATTTTGAAAACTATTTGTCGTATCAAAAAATAATTTTTTACAAAATTAAAGCTTATTAAATTTCCGAAAGAAAAAATAGAATTAGTTTATAAATAACTCCTTGGTAAACAAGTGTCATGGATAGAATAGGTATCAATCTTGACTTATACTTTTCGTTGGAAAAAAATCTATTTCTTTGATATTTTCCACTGTTACCTGATCAAATTGCATATCGACTGACTTTTTAAGTCTATAACCTCTATTTTGTTCCGCTCTTTTTGTACTGTATTCCAAAGAAGAGTAACCATTAAACACTACAGTACAACTTTTTGCCGAATAATGTTTTTGAAGGTTATTAATGTAAGAATGGCAAATTGTTGAAATATCAGATTCTTGGGCCACAATACGTTGTGTAGCAAGAAGCCATCATCTACAATAATGTCAAATTAAAGGAAACCAATATTTGTTGTGGATACCTTATGTCGTTTTAGCATCCCATTTTCCTCAAACAATCATAATAGAAAGGGAGCCAACTTGTACTCGATATAAGTCCTAAAGTCTTCATCGGACTGCTTGCTTATACTTATTTTTTGGGATATCATCAAAAGATCTACCTCGATTTTTTTTGCGACAATTTTACTTCTGAAACTCGTTGGCCTACTATATGGCTCATTGCCTTCATGCCTAAAGAATAAGCATTGTAGCAAGTTACTTTATCATCTACAACGATGCCACTCGCTATTTATACATGATTTAATTAGTAACTAGAAATGGAAAGTGACTTTGGAACTAATTTGACAGCTTTGAAATGTCTGTATTATTTTTAATTTTACGTGCCTTCCCAAACTCTTCATGTTGCTCACAAGTAAAAAAAAGAACGCCAGTGAATTCTTGGAGTGATGATCAAATTTCATGAGGAGCAGTCAGCCCTAGAACCTATTTGCTAAGTACGCTATTAGTGATTTCACGCCATCGTGTCAAGCCACCTATACCCTTTATTCCCCGCATTAGAGTTTGTTCAATTGTCTGGTCCGACCACACCTCTGTCCATAATCAATCAGTAAAGTAACCCTCTCGCACAAAGTTTTTTTTAATTCATCTGGGGTCATAACAGAATGCAGTTTTATCATGTCCTGCAAATACAGGTGACATGATTTGGCGTACGAGAAGTGTCCGATGGCATTGAAATATGGAATCATATTCTTCACACAGTTAATATGGGCATTCCAATCGCCAGACCGCTCAGCGTTAATAAAGTCTTTAATCAATGTAATCATTGATTTGACTTTGCTAAGATTTGTTTGTAGTTTCTCACTAAGATGGATTAAATGATGGTTTTGTTTTAGTGCACGTAAAGAAGGAGACTAATCGAGAAAATTGTTCGTAAAATTTTGGATTTCCTTTCATTCATGTTGGCTTATGTCAACTTGTTCCACTATTACATTAACTAAAGATGTCTGTATTAGTATTAAAGCACGAACTGCTCTAGCGAAAGCTTTCCCTTGCAGCATCTTTTCAAAACATGTTTTCCTTTAATTCCGCTAGAGTTATTATATAAACTATAAGAGATACGAAAAAAATCATCAACATTTGTTGATACGACATATAGTTTTCGGGATAAGCGTGAAAAACTGAAATAAACTTCATGTTTCTCTTAACTGCCGCTAGAGCTCACGTCGTATTCTTTTGGGGAATTCTTTTTTAAGTCACCAGACGTCCCTTAGCAAGTGTACCAAGTTTTAAAACTGATGGATTTTTTTGGGGTGAAAACCTTTATTAACTGGACTACTAAGCCTTTTTTATTGGGTCTTGATCCAAAAAATGTCAAAAATTCCGTTTCCGTGCTATAAAATTAACTTGAAGGTCATATAATTTTTAGTTCCTGCAATGTTCAAGTAAAAATATTTTTAAACCATAAAAATTGCTTTTAGATGATTTTTGTCTTGTCAATTCATAGCAACTTTGTATGAAGTTAAAATAAGCAAAACTAAACATATTCGATGTGGTTGAAAATATTTGTAAGGAGTTTTCCTTCAATCCAAAAATGTTTGCCTCTACTGATGTAATTTGAAAAAGTTTGTATTTATTCAAAGCTTGAGTTAAAACATCATGTTTTCTTAGGTGTTCTAAAACAAGCATCCCAAAAGAGTTCTGAAAATGATAGGCGGTCTGCCGAATGATCCAGTTGCTTTCCACTTTCCACTTTATTCATTCAGGAATTTTCAACGTTTTGCTTTTTAGCATAATGCTTGACGTACCGTCAATTAAAGAAATTAGTTATTTAACCACACACTAAGAATGTGGAATGGTTGAAGTTAAGAGTTAAATAACTTCGAAAAGTATGGACATAATTGGAGTTTTCTTTTTATTTATTTGAAATTTTAAACCAATTGAGTTTTACATGAGGTGACATTTTTTTAAATTCATACTTATTTTGCAAGACGCAATAATGTTCTTGAATAAAATGTTTTTAAAGTCAATGAGGTTGATGCTTCTTACTTGAGATAATTGAAGTCTCTCTAGTTCTCACAAATCGTAAAAATTACAATTTATAATGAAAAACTGTGTGTTTTTTGTTTCTGTTTCGGAATCTGTTTTAGCAAGTTTGATTAAATAAAAACAATTCCTTGAAACTCTCATATTGTCTCATTTTCCAGGAATGTTTTCTAAAAAAAAACGCTTAATGAAAGCATCATATTCACGACATAAAACATCTTGATTTAATTCAGAATTGCATTTCGTTTGTAGAATGTTGAAGAGATTATACTTACTTACACCAATTCAAAGCTTAACGAACTTTAAGTTCCCCTCGAGAAACAATTTAAACGGTCCTTTGACTTTGATTAATTAAAATTATAACAAACAAGAACTCATTCGTTTACCACATCACATATGTACATCCATTTTATCTTTCATCTTTTTCACCTCAAGTACTTAAGGGGGATGCCTTTTTTAATTTAATTTATTTATTAAGTAACGAATTTAAGTTCTTCCTTTTAACATTTCTCTTTTATTTAAAAAAAAAATAAATACGAGTATGTCGTTTGGGTGTCCCAGAATATATTTAAAATTTGTTGACACATTCCACTGGTCAGCAAAATTAAGATGTTTTGTCAGAAACCGAACAATAATTTTTCAAAAGGATTTTTTTCAATTATATTTTCTCTTTTTGTCAAGTTTTTGAAATACACCTCTTTTAAAATATAAAAATTATAACTCGTTGTTTTTAAGGCTAGGTTATGATAAACATAGTTTTCAACAAATATGTGTGCTCATTTGAATTAATTTATCGTTTAGAAACAATCCCAGTCATCGGCTGACCTTCCAAACGCAAAGACCTATAGCTATCGAGGTGTAGTGTGTATTTTGAGTTTTTCTTATTTTTCCGTTATTATCAGTTCATTCTCTTAATTCTTACCTTTGTAAGTAAAGAAAAAAAATCAAAAGCCGCTTTCTCATTAACGAGTGTTTTTTCTTCTTTCGGGATGGCCCCGAAAACTAATCGCCAATCGGGCAACCGATATGGCAGATACGGCATTCTTGACGAACAATCCCTATCCGATCCCCCTGACCCCTCTCCTTCTCCCCCACAAAAAAAAATTAAAACCTCAAGTTGTGTTTTTAGTGATAGTGGATTCCCAAGCCTACCAACAAAATCCATCTTTAAAAACCCACGTTTTGTGCACATAACAGCAAAAGATGTTTCCAAACCCTTATCCAAAGTTAGTATTTTCATTTTAAAAAAAACAATCGATTCAATCAGCACTCAATATGAGAAAATTTCTCAACTAAAAGACGGTTCAATTTTGATATTAGCTAAAGATCAAACCACAGCTGACAAATTCATTCAATCGAAAGCTCTGGACAACATATGCCCGGTTGATATTAAACTCCACGCAAACCTTAACCTCTCTAAGGGCATAGTATTTGCGCCTTGCTTGGTTAATGTGCCCGAAACAGAAATTATAACTGAACTTAGGAGTCAAAATGTAACTAACGTGTACAAATTCACAAAACTTGTGCAAGAAAAAGAAAAACAGATTTATATTCCTTCTGGTCTCATGATCTTCACGTTCGACTCGTTTCAAATCCCCGAAACAATTGAAATTGGCTGGTATAAGACAAAAGTTTCCGAATATGTTCCCAATCCGATGCGTTGTCGCCAATGTCAGTTACTCGGTCATACAATTAAATGGTGTAAGCGTGCTGCATCATGTGTAACATGCAACCTCCCACCTCACGATGATAAGAACTGTATTCGCACTTTGTGTGCCAATTGTTCCGGGCCTCATCCCGCCTCCGCTAAGGACTGCCCAAAGTATGTTCAAACCAAAGAAATACTAGAAATAAAAACCAAAAACAAATGCACCTTAGCTGAAGCCAGGCGCACCCACAAACAGCGGAACCCAATTAGATCCACTTTCTCTTCTAATCTTTACTCAGATCATCTTAAACATACCACTCCTGAAACTACAACGTCGATTACCTCCACCTCCACCTCCACCTCATCCACAGAACAAAATTTTATTAATACAGAAAAAGCAAAAAAGCAAAATCCTTTCATTCATCAAACTACATTGAAACCACAAAATCTTAACTCACAATTAACAAAAAAAACAGACAATTTTGATGCAAACAAAATAACAAATAACGATAAATATAAATCAACTCAAAGTGAAACTCCTCAAAAGTACTCCGAAACAAACTCTGATAACGAACAAATTCATACTCTTAACAACTACTCAAGAGCACAAACAAAATCAAACAACGGTAAAACTAATTTTAATGAAAACACTCAAACAACAGCTTCTTCTAGTTCAAACAGCATTAACCAAATTACTTCTCTTACAAACTTTTCTCCATTATCGCACACAAATTTCTCTTTGAATATAGATGATAAAAATGACACATCTCAATAGTATTAAACACAACCGACACACATCCCGCGCCTCTATCGGCGATGGGACCCCCCGCCTCGATGGAGGGGGCTCTCTTCGCCGATGGAGGCGCGGGAATACCATTCCACCAGGTGGAAATCTGGCTTCTGTCTGTACATTAAATTGTATGGGTAGGAAGAAAGATTCCACCGCCTTTAATGATATCAACATTTTACAATGGAACATGAATGGTTATTTTAATAACTATGATTCACTCCAATTGTTAATAAAAGATTTAAACCCAAGTATTATTTCTCTTCAAGAGACTCACATAAAAAACAATTTCCAACCATGTCCCCCAAAACAATTTTCATCCCTTTTCCACAATTTAGCATGTAACACATCTGCAAAACAAGGTACTTGTCTTTTAATTCATAAATCGATTCCCCACAGATTCATTCCCATTGACTGCAATATTTCTGCCATCGCAGCGGAGATCGAGTTAAGTTTCAAATTAACTATCTTGTCTATTTACATCCCACCTGATCAAACATTTAACAGCTGCGATCTTGAAAGCCTAATAAACAATATCTCTACCCCTGTAGTTTTGACAGGTGATTTTAATTCTTGGTCTCCTTCGTGGGGTTCCCCAACTATTAACACCCGTGGCAGATTAGTTGAAAACTTTATTGCCAACACCGGACTTGCAATATTAAACGACGGTAGACCTACTCACTTTTCTACCCATGGTACATTTACCCATGTCGATCTCACCCTCATCTCCCCACCCCTTAC
Organism: Eupeodes corollae; assembly: GCF_945859685.1. Taxonomy (NCBI): domain Eukaryota; kingdom Metazoa; phylum Arthropoda; class Insecta; order Diptera; family Syrphidae; genus Eupeodes; species Eupeodes corollae. The sequence continues at coordinate 305,586,600 of NC_079147.1, read as the reverse complement.
TCAAAAATCAACTTGGAAGGTCTCTGATGACTTATTTGGTAGCGATCATTTTCCTATCCTCACCACAATATCTGTTGGCAACAATTTAACTCTACCAAAAACTCAGCCCAAATTCTTAACTGACCTAGCTAATTGGGATCTTTTCCAAACTGAAGTCTCAAATCAAATTTCAACTTCCACTAACAATAACATCAATAAGGAAGCCGCCTACATCGTTAAAGCAATTCGTTCTGCAGCAAATGTATCTATCCCTCAGACAACAAATAAACCCCACTATAAAACAGTTCCCTGGTGGAATCAAAATCTTGCCAACCTTCGCCTAACAAAACAAGATGCCTTCAAAGCATTTAAAAAATCTCCAAATAACTCCAATTTAATTTCATATCGTAAGGCAAATGCCCAATTCAAAAGAGCGGTACGGATAGAGAAACTAACCTCTTTCAATAAATTTACTGGTGAAATAAATCAACATTCAAACCCCAAAAAAATGTGGGCTGACATTAAATGCCTTACCGGCAACTTTATTCCACACTCTATAAAACTTATAAAAACAGATTCTAAAAATTTAACGTGTCCAATAGAAATTAATGATTGTTTTGCTAAATGTTGGGAAAAATTCCAAGACGATTCTAATTTCAATCAGCCTTACATTGATGAAAAAAACTCATGTTTTAATCTGCCCAATCCACAATATATCACTTCAGATTCAGCAAACTTAATTGAATCCCCCATCAATACCTTAGAGCTCGAAAGCGTTTTGAGTTCAGTTAAAGGTAAAACTCCGGGTTTTGACAGAATAACCTACACTATGCTCAAAAACTCCCCGTTTTGTTTTAAGACTAGGTTGTTATCTTTGTATAATAACATCCTCGACAGCGGAATTATCCCTCAAACATGGAAAGTGGCTACTATCCTCCCTATCCCAAAGACAAACAAAGACCACACTTCTATAAAAGGATACCGTCCTATCTCTCTCCTTCCCTGCACTTCAAAAATTCTTGAAAAAATTGTTTCAAAGCGTTTATCATGGTGGATAGAAAAAAACAATCTTATTGATAAAAATCAACTTGCCTTCAAAAAGGGTAGAGGCACCCTAGACTCTCTCTTACATATTGACACATTTATATCCTCAGCCCTTTCAGAAAAAAATCATGTTTCAATTTTCTCCATTGATTTTGAACAAGCCTTTGACCGGATTGGCCCACATTTTATCCTAAATCAACTCATAAAATGGAAAATTGGTTCGAAGATTTTTAACTACGTTAAGGCTTTTCTGTCAAACCGTAAATTTCGTATTAAAACAAACAATGTATATTCTTTAATTCATAATTTAAGCAATGGCATCCCTCAAGGATCGCCTTTATCGGTAAACTTATTTATAATAGCTTTTAACGAAATAAGTAATATTGTACGTTCATATTCACAAATAAAGCACGTTCTTTATGCGGACGACCTTATACTTTTTACTAAATTAAAAGATCTTGCACATGTATCAGCAATTTTCTCTAGTATTATTAAAAATCTATCAGAATGGGGTGATATGGCTGGCTCTAAAATATCTTCCTCTAAATGTGAACTTTTGCATATTTGTAAAAAACATAATTGTACAAAATCTATTGAAGGAGTCAATTTAAGCAATATTTGTATCAAAAATGTAAAATATTCAAAAATCCTAGGTATTATTTTTGACTCCAAATATAACTTTAAGGATCATTGTGGATATATTAAAAAGAGCCTCACTACCAGGGTTAACCTAGTTAAGTATCTCGCTTCAAGAAAAAGTAATTGTAACGTTAATACTATTGCAAATGTCATAAAAGCCATAATACTTTCAAAAATCGATTACGGGCTCCCAATTTATGGGAAATGCTCAAAAACAACTATGCAACTCATCTCAACACCATACCATTCTGCTGCTAGAATCTGCGTTGGAGCCTTCCGTACAACACCAATCAGAAACATCCTTACTGAAGCTGGACTTCCCGAACTAACTGATAGAATGGAATACCTAACCTGGAAAATCATACCTAAAGCTAAATCACCATTCGCAACGCCTATTCACGATGACATCAAAAACTTGTTAAATCGGAAGAAAACTCCAAAATATCCTTCAGCTCTTCAAAAATCATTGGAATCGGCTGTAACCCTGAACATCCCAATCGCAGTAAATTATAAGCCCAAAATCCACTTCCCCCCATGGAATCTGCGAAGTAACACTGTCATTTCGCATCTCAAAGAATTTAACAAAGCTACTACCCACAACAGTATCTATCATGCAATGTTCTTAGAGTTAAAAGAAAATTATGGAAGCCTGGGATGGCAATTTTATTCTACTGATGCCTCGAAAACAGATAATGGAACCTCATTCGCTGTTGTCACCGAAGAAGGATCTGTTATCAGTAAAGGTTTACTCCACTTCCCCTCATCAATCTTTACGGCAGAAGCGTTTGCAATTCTCAAAGCTATTCAAACGGTGAAAAATAAAAAAACAATTATTATCACTGATAGCCTTTCAACAATAAATGCTATTAACAACATCAACAACTCTTCAAGTATTGTTGCAATCATCCGCGACAAACTTATTGAAAAAAAAAGAAATCTGAGAATTGCATGGGTACCTGGACATGTAGGCATCGTTGGCAACGAATACGCCGATTCAGAAGCCAAACAAGCATTTAAAGAACCGCTAATCTCCTTCTATCAATTCAACAAAAAAGACTTAACTAAATATTTGAAAACGTTTATGAACATCAAGTTCAAAAACACATGGCAGGAATACCAACACATTTATTCATTGCTCAATCCTACCGCTATTAAGGCTATATTTCCTCGTAACTTACAAAGTTCAGAAATAAAAAAATATATAAGGCTGAGATTGGGACATACCATCACCACCCACAAGCACCTAATCACCAAGGAACCTGCTCCACTTTGCCAATTTTGTGACGAAAGACCATCTTTTACTGTAACACACATGCTTCAGTGCTCCAACATTGATTCGATTTCCAAAACCATTTCCGGAAAAGATCTTCAAGAACTTTTAACAGTTATATCCTACACTAATATAAAACATGTTAATGAAATTATTTTAAAATTAGAATTATTAATTTGATTTATTTAACAATTATCTAGCTCAAAGCCCTGGTAGGTAGAGCTTTAATTTTTAATTATTGATTATGTAATTTATTTATGTATCAATAAAGTTGTAATAATAATAAAAGAAACAATCTACTAAATAATTATAGTTTCTGACTTAATTTTTGAAAATTCAAATTAATTATGAAATGACTTATAAATCTTCACTTCACTCTATATATGTATGAAGATTTGAAAAGCTGTAGATGTTATACTTTCATGGTTTCGAAACATGTCTTAGAGTTTATTTTCAGTTCTGATTCTGATGAATTCGAACTCCGGTTTTAGTTATACTCAAATTTGAAAATATCGGTTTTCAACATTATTTTTATATTTTTTTCAATAAAAAAATGTAAGTTACCACTCTCAACGATTCCTGTGTGTGAAGTTCATGTCAAGGGTAGAAGGGACCTAAAGGTTTTATGCCGAATCCGAACGGTTAATTTGAGAAAGTACTTTTCATGGTAAAAATAAAGTATCTGTAAAAGAAGACTTTAGGTGAAACAGGGATTGTTTATTATTATTACTTTTTAATTAAAAATCGAATATCATGAATCTATGTATCCTTAAAAAGCCAAATATAAGAATTTTTCCAACTTTAAAGTTAAAGTGCTGATGTGGTTCAAGACTTGCTTTATGTTAAGTCAAATTCAGTTTGAAATTATTCAATTCACCCAAAAATTTTAGTTTTTTACTTTGTGGTGCAAAACGTATGTGGGATTAGCCAAACCTCGACACATCACCTTACTCCAACCGACGAACGGGACAGAACTGACTACTTAACAAACGAGACATACCAAAAGAGAATTAGCGTACCTTGCCCTTCTATTGATATCCTTTCACATTTTGTATATAGCGTCAGCAAGAGAGAATATAAAGAGTCGTCTCGTCATTCATTCGCAATCCATCTGTCAAGAGGATCAGTTTTCTTTGTTTCGAAGTTTTGCTCGAACTAATTAAAGTACAATCTATTTCATTAAATATAAATTAGTGTTTTATTGAGTAAAGTAAAGAACCCCTAGACAAAAGGAGCTTGAACCCCACACGTATTTATTTCTTCTTTGAAAAGAGAATACAAGTAGTACAAGCTGGAGATAGTTTGTCTAATTTTTTGGTATTGGAGGTGTCCCTCAGGTGTCTATATTTGGTCCCTTTCTGTTTTCTGTTTGTTTCAGTAAAAAAGACTAGATGGTGGATAATTGTGAAAACCTATCATATGCACGTTGATGATGTCCTCTTGTGCCCTTTTGGAAACATTGAGGACGGAGCTCATAGTTTCCATGAAAACCTTGAAACAATTTAATACAGATCCCATTTAAATCGTCTTATTTTGAACACTACAAAATCAAAATGTGCAAGAGTCTAATTCTTGAATATTTTCCAACAATTATGTTGAGCAATGATCCAGATGAATATTTTTAAACTAACAAAAATCTGGGAGTGGCTTTATCATAAAGGGTTTTCCAATAGGACTGGGTTGGTTAGTTTTTTTACTTTTTGTCAAAATGTCTTCTTCTAATCAGTCACTAAAGACAAATCATTATGAGGAGTAATAGTGTCGAGAAAATTTTAAAAATGTTAAAACTTTATAATTATCGTCGTCCTTCCAACTCGGCTATTCAACTTTTGGTAGACAAATTCTAGTCCATTGGCTCAATGAACAATCCGCCAAGACCCCTATGTAAACTAAACGCAAGATCTGCCTAAAACATGGTCGTTGTTCCGTGTCACAGATCTCAAAATGTCGAGTTTTGGGTCGTGAATTGCGACTATACCCAAACAAAATCCGCCAGGTTGTGTTCTATAGTTGTGTTTGGATTGAAATTTGTTTGAAAAATTCTCTTAAGGGAGGAGGTCCATTTTCGGATGAATAAATACATGAATAAGGAAAACTGTTTAATTCGGGACAACACCAAGTTGGTGTAGATTTTAAATTGAAGGTGATATCTGTTCGTAGTTCTTTAAAAGATCGAAAACTACTTAATGACCTACAATACGGCTTTCGTGGCAATCTTACCAAACAGTGGAGCAAATCTTTTCATCGTTTTGGAGAAACGTTTTGATAGGGTTTCGCATCAGGCTTTCTTATCCAAAATGCGTACTTTCGGTATTCATGAATTCCTTCTTCTTTGGATTAGTAATTACCTTTCGGATCGTTCAGTACAAGTAGTAATGAATGGATTCAAGTCTATAATCCATAAAATAAATGCTGGTGTGCCCCAGGGCTCTGTTCTATCTCCAATACTCGTTCTCATTTCTATTAATCATCTCCTATCAGCATCTTCTAATCCAAAACTTATATACTTCCAAGGCTTAAGAATAACTCCCATTCTGGGCTGGTGCTCCTGCAACTTACTTAATGTTCTTGAATATTAATGATTGTAGATCATTTAAATTGATGGGTAATAATACACCATAAGTTCATTTACTTCGCTTGAACTTCATCGTAATGTTTGTTGTCTCACCCTCTTTCGCCGTTATTTTAACAGTTTATGCTCTTGTGAAATAGCCAGTTGCATTCCTCCCCTTAAACAGTTCAACCGTAATACTCGCGTTTCTAGGAATGCTCATCAGTATACCCTCGAACCCAACTTCGTCCTTACTGTCAAATACAGATATTCGTTCTTTAGCCGTACTATGCGAATATGGAATGCCTTGCCACACTCTCTTTTTCCCAGCCATTGCAATATTCATTAATTCAAAACCAATGTGCACCGACATCTCCTTTTAAGCCCTCTCTCCTATTCCTAGTGCTCACACTGTGCCTCTGCATAATAAGGGTAGTAATATCCCCTTAAGTGTATGCTTATTATAAAAAAAAGGTGACCTAAAGTGGCTACCAAGATCGTGTAATTTGACCTCTTTAGACTTTTTTTTGGGTCTTTTATAAGTCGCTGGTTGGCCTATGTGAGGGAATAAGCCGCAAACAGCCGCGGCCCTCAAAAGTAATATAATCAATTTCCTCGATCAAATTCAGCCTGATTTATGCACATAAGTCATCAAAAACTGGATCTTTCGATTGCCATTTAAACGATGTTAAGTTTCAAACATAATGTCAGTGAAAGCGCTCTCAAATAAAGATAAAACCTTGTTGATATTTTAAATACAACTTGCTTTATTTAAACCCAAAATCGACTCGCCTTCAATTGAAAACCCTTTATGATACCATTTTAGAGTCATTTTTTGGAGTAGTTAATATTTTTGTTTTCTACTAAAAAGGATCAAAGAGTTTGGTTGAACGAAGAATATTTTCAGGAAGGTTTTCAGTTCCTGATTTTTAAAACCATTTTTCTTCTTATGTCCCATAAAATACGCTTACAACGAAATGATTTTCTTACTTCTCTTCAAATTTGTCTAATTTAAGATTTTAGGTACACTAGTATTGAGATGTCTATGATCAACAACTTTGACTTCTTACTAATTTCAATCACGGTTATTGATTAATTTCTTAAGGCGCAAAATAATATTAAATTATTCATTAATTGAATTTCTCTTTAAAAATGTCAACTGCCAATTTTTTCAAGGTGTTTTTCGTTTATTACTAAAATGTATATTTTTTGTACAGTTGCATCAGACACCCTTTACATCATCCCTAAGCTTTGTTGCATCAGACAACCACCCTTAACATTCCAACAAAAATAACTTGAAATCAGTTTAGAAATATAAAAAAAAAATATTCTTGGAATAATTTTTAATATAAACGTGGATTTCAAGAAAATAAAAATAAAACAACGAAGCAGAAGAATATCTGCTTTTGTTTGATATTATTTTATTTTTGTTCTTTATTTAATTCAAAAACAAAGCAACATCGAAAAGATTTCATTAAATAAGTACAAACAATGGAAATGTTTTTCATCTGCAGTTAAGAATTCATGTTAATAAAAAATATGCATATTCTACATTTTCAAGAGATATTAGAATTATTTTAAAAAAATATGAGATAAAAACAATATAAAACAAAAGCAATAAGGAAACACTTATTTTTGCAATCCAATATTTTCGAAAGGTTTTTATTTCACAGAATTAATTTTGAAATAGTTTACTTTATCGTTTCATTGTTTGTTAATGTTTATTTATGAAGTTTTTTTTGTAGTTTTGGTGAGAAACTACAATGCTTTTAATTTAAAACTTGATATTCTTTTAAGGGAGAGTCCTTTTAATTGTTTCCCATTTAATATGTTGATTCTTTTTTTGAAAGTAGGTTTTTGATAGAAAACACCTGCAGTGTTTAAAATTTTACAGGATTATCTATTTTACGGTTTCAAAAGGACCCAAACGTAAATAAAAAACAAATGAAATATTTGCATGATATTTTATCTAAATATATAAAACTGAAATCAAGCAAAAGAGGGAAACTTGTTACGGTTTGGCTTAGAAACTTCTTATTCAATTGTCATGCAGTTTTTTTAAAACGAAAGAGGATATCATGGAGCAGGTTTAAGGAATAAATAAATTCCGATAATGCTAGTGAATAATTTGGTATCTATACATATAAAATCCAAATATCACTGAATTATTGATCTCACATTTCGATAGGAAATATGAATACCAAGTGCAATTTATGTCGTGCATTAATAGCCTAAGGAACCACCTCCTCTTTGGAGTAAAATTTTTATTTGAAGAAATTGCTAATCCAGCGGAACCATTAAAAAGTCTTTTGAATCATTCTCATCGAGATTCTAAACATTTTCTTGATATGATTCGTGTTTACAAATCTGCTTTCCAAATCACGTCATTCGGTACCAATTAAATTAGACATGAAGATTGTGTGCGTACATTTAAAGTTCCGGGTCAAGTCTATCATTTAGCTGGATCCATTTTACCAAACAACCCTGACGAACTGAAATTTTTCCAAATATATTTCATGGGTGATTCGGTGAGCGAAGTACAACGGCGAATGTCGATAGCCCCAAAATACTTACAGAGAATTTTTACACGACTTGCAATATTTGTTACATTGTCACAATCCTTAGTTGCGGAGCTTCAAGAGTGCTTTTGAAGCAATGCCATCAAATATAGAAAAATTTCAAGTCGTAACACAGAGGTCGTTATAATACACTTCAAGTTGATGATGTGGCCGTATTAATTGTTGGACGAGAACTTACGAAAAGGCCACAAGATATCACTCTAAAAAGTGTAAGGGAAGTACACCGGTCTTACGATGCCTCATGTTTAGCTTGGCTAAAAGATAAATTGCGGGCCGATAAACAAGAAGATACTATTTTATACGATACTAGTTGACCCGGCGAACATCGTACCGCCTAACAGTCAATGAACGTCGTGTTGCTTTTTAGCTGAACTATTTTAGGCTTTGATGAATGTAAAACAATGATACAAAATAATATATTTATATAGATAGAAACAAAAAAGTATTTAAATTTGATGAAAACATACATACAGAATGAAAATAAAAATAAAAAATAATAATTAAGTACTTCAAACTCATGTCTGAAAAAAATGATTGAAACATATGTCGTGCAGATTGGGAAAAAAAATAAAACTCGGATTAATTCATTAATAGGATTTTCATTCAAGCACTTTGTGGAAAACGCCATTCTTTGTTTTTTTGGTCAGGCGCAAGAACAAATAAAGCGGATGGTTTGCCGACACGTGAGCATGACGTACGTTCACACGACCATGAGAAAAACTTGCATTTTCTAGATTGACGCCACCAATAGTCAAGGATTGGCCCTGTGATTTGTTGATCGTAATGGCGAAGGCAAAACGAATCGGGAATTGAATTCGTTTAAACTCCGTTGGGATCATCGGAATCCTTGGAATAAGAATTTCCTCATATTTAAATTTTAATTTAAGTATCGACGCGTAAATCACATTGCTCATCAGTTTTCTTATCACTAAATGCGTTCCATTACACAGTTTTGGTTGGTTTAAATTTCTAAGCATGATGACTACCGAGCTAACTTTAAGTTTTAAATTGTGCGGTGGTAAACCAGGCACATCCAAGGAGTTTAAAAATTCAGTGGCTTCTTCTTCGTTTGTTACACAGTCGATAGATTTGAATGAATACAGAGTACCTACGATTTTAATTTTGATTTATAAAATTGAGGTCATCTACACCTTTATTTTTAGGCTCCAAATTTGCTCGCTCACTAAACCATTTAGTATTTTTGTGGTTAGCAATAATATCCGGGAATAATTTGTTGATAAGCTCGTCTTTTGATGATACGAAATTGCAAAAATTTGGAGGAAATGAAATCAAACCGCTCGATTTGTCAACAGGAACACGGCCACTACCGGTAGTCAGCAATTGCTTCGAGAAATCATCAGCATATAGATCGTTCAACAATGCAACTCTCATATTTACAGAGATTTGAAGTTTCTTTTGAGACAAGCGTTTATTTCGTCGGCAGCAGTAGATCTTGGAATGACTGGTACTGTTTGTCGGAAATCGCCAGATAATAAAATCATAGCACCACCAAAACATCTCAAATCATTGCGCAGATCTTTTAATGTTCGGTCTAGTGCTTCCAATGCGTTTTCGAAATGTTACATGTCCGTTGTTCAGTAGTTTGAAGGTTTAATGGCAAATTTAACGCTGAGTGAGCCGTATGGCATCCGTCTAACAATGTGGCCGCTATTCCAGAAGAAGCAATAATTGCTACGCAATTTCGGATCTCGCACGTACAGTGGCCAAAGTCAATGACATGAGGAATGTCTTCCCAGTTCCACCGGGGGCATCCTAAAAAAATAATCTGCCATTTCCATCATCAATTGCATTAATCAGTGTTTCATATACTTCCCTCTGCTTAGGATTCAACAGAAGTACATTCATTTGAACTAATTGGATTAGTTCATGTGGATCATATTAACGTTCACGTTCCAATTCTTCATTAAATACGTCATTCATTCCGCGATCTGGCGCTGGCATTCCTAACCTAACTAACAAACTGCCGCACATGAGGTAACACATATCTTCGATCAAGCGCAAAGTCTGGTTATGGATCTCCTCATTAACCTTAAGATCGAAATTTCTTGAGCTGACGCGAATTCGATGTAAAATATCTTCTGACATGTTATCTTTGTATTTGTTCCACAGGTCACATGGGTTTGATGGGAAGCATGTTGAAATGATAATAGCAAATAATGTGCCTATCTGACTTGGAGATGCAGAAATAATTGCTTCAGCGATTGTCGTGTCCCAATGAGTATCGTTTTCAAGCAAATTTAGCTCTTGACATGCTGCTCGAAACAAACATGTACCAGCAAAAACCGCAAATAGAAACATTCATCATTCTTCGTATGAACTGTGTAAATGTGACCAAGAGCATCAGTAGAACGCTTCAACCCTACCGACGTTGATATTTCTTCGGTGTAGCGTTTTAAGTGTAATAACTTGGCATTTATGAGTAAAGAAAAGTTTGTGCGATCGGATCGCTTTGACAAATCGCAAAGAAACTGGTCAGTGTTGTTGCTGAAGGTGTTTCGGCACGTTGAGCAGCATTCGACGCTGTGAAATATACTCTCTGACCGTTCTCTAGATGCACCCCCAAATGTTAAACAGTAAGAAAACGTTCGTGAATAGATAATGAAAATATACGCAAAATTACTTTAATGCAGGTCACATATCTACCAACTTCATAGCACGTGATTTCATGGTTGATATTGGATGTTTGGATACCAAAAACCGCCATGTCGCTCCCTTTCGTGACATATTTGCAAATGTATTTAATTGACTTGACCGAATTGCAATACTCAACATTACAATGTGCTTTGACAATCCAACTGTTGTCAACTACGAAATCGTTTCCTTTCACTTTAGTTGTAATAGTTCTACCATTATCATCGGGCGATCGATGCCGATACAATGGATAACCATCGTTGCCTGTAATGGTCCTGCCGTCAATTTTCTTGGATACCGTTTGGAACACTTGCCGTCGACCATGCACGGTGATTTTCAGTTGATAGTGCCACACGGACCATGAATCATATTCGTGACTACAACATCATGTAGGTCTGAATCGGTTTCAGGAAAAAAAAAATAGTTGATACACTATTTAACAGGATTGGACAACAAATGTTTGACATGTAATAAACAAATAAGCATTTATTGAAATGATTGCTATTCTGGACAGAAACAAATCCAACAAACCAAAAACCATTGCAATCGGTCCAGCCGTTCTCGAGTTAACAGTGTTGTAACAAACACTACTTTCTTTTATATATATAGATTCATGGCCTAAGCACCATTTATGAAAGATGGAAAATGAACCAAGGCATTTCTAAAAGACATTTTGAAAAACACTCAATTAGGTAATGACAGCTATCCGAAATATCGGCATCGTCAATCACCGGCCGATGGCAGAAAAACTTGACAACTGAAGATGAAAGGTGTTTACGTTATTCTTATTGATAATCTTTGGATTGTACCACATAATGCAGTATTATTCCGTATAATAGAGTGCTACATAAACATAGAACTCTGTCTTTCAGTAAAAGCTATCCAATACATTTGCAGTTATATCAATAAAGGTTCAGCTCAAGCAACATTTTCAGTAGAATCTCGCGATGAAATTCCAAATTTCCAAAATGGCAGATATATTTATTCGTCAGAGGCTGTTTGGAGCATATTTAGTTTTTCCATCCACGAACGTTTTCAGTCAGTTTTTCAACTAGCTGTACACTTTGAAAATTGTTAGCGTGTTTATTACAATGAACAGATGCTTAGTATCCTAGCATTAAAAAATCTACTGTTTTCGGCCGAGTGTACACCGTTCAATCAAGCCACGCAGAATGTTATTACTTGCGTATGGTTTTGCATCACGTTTGAGGACCAACACCATCCAAAAAATTTAAAGGTGGACCTGAAGCTCTGCATCGTACACTTAGAGATTTTATAGCTGATGAACGAACGTCCGCTGATGAGCTGATGAACGTATTGTACGCCGGTGATTTTCAGCAAACATTTGCAACTTGTGCCAAAAGTACAAAAAGTGATGAAATAAATGCTTCCCTAAAATTGTCATTCTTGTGGGCTTCTGTCAAACTTTTAGATGCACTGAAATAATACAATGGATCTAGATTAAAAAATTAAAATTCTTTCCGAATCAAGAAGACTGCCAAGTCGTTTTCATTCCCAGGATACCGATGATTATTAACGAATACCCTTTCGAATTTAAACGAGAACAATTTCCTATACAACTTTGTTTTGCTATGTGTATCAATAAGTTATAGGGACAGACTTTAAAAGGTTGCAGGCCTTAACATCACAAATAAATAATGTTTACCATAACGAACCATAACGCTCCAAATTGACGGTGACAGTCGTTCCATCGTCGCTTTCAAGATGTAAGATCCAATCACATCTCCGACCAAAGAGCGCACCAAAGAGTGATTCTTTGTGGATGGAATAGCCTCATTTTAATTACTTGAGGATTCTCAGAACCCTAAAACTGCTTCGTCGCTGAAGAAAATTTTGTTCGAAAAATCGCCGACCACCGCCTGTTGTTCAAGCACCCATTCTACCTTTCTACGACGTTGTGAATGGTCAATTCGCTCAAGTTGTTGTGTGAGCTGGACTTTATATGGATGCAAGTGTAGGTGCAAATGCGAAATATGCCATAATGTGCCGAAAGACAGTCCTAATTCCTGAGAATCGAGGAATCGACACATTCGGGTCTTCGGCAAATCTTTCACTTACAGCTGCGATATTTTAGTGCTACGAGCGAAACAATGATGCCCAGGCCTTACAAAATCTGAAAGTAATCCAATCTCTTCAAATTTCTTCCCAATTTTTCCAATTGCTTGCGTAGTTGGACGATTATGTAATCCATATTATCTCCTATTAAAACAAGATATTTTAGTGTGGCAGCATCACCATTTTTGTCAGAAGTTTGACCACTTGATAGTTAAGCGATCCATTTTTGTAAATGTTAGACTTTTAACTGGCAGAAAAAATTGTTTTAACAATTAAGTTTGACAGGTGTAGAATTGCAGCCCTACGTATTTTTACAACCGCAAAATGGATAACCTTTTATTTATATGGTTTTTCAAAGTTTTAAAATTGAAATTATGGACAAAAATGTTAATCCCACTAAAGTCAATGGAATTGTATTTTTGAAATTAAATCGAAAAAAAACAATGTGCCACCTAAATAAATTAAATAAGTTTGATTTAGATTCTTCCTTACTTTGAAAAGGTAAACCGTTTATCAAAAAATCAATTGCAAATTGTGATCTTTTAATAGCACTTCCTCACTTCTTCCATCATCTATCATCTCCTCAATAGGCTTGACTTAATTATGTGTTGTAAATACTTTCGATTCATTGATACGCTAAGCAATTCCATAAAAAAAAGGTGATAATTGACTTTTGATATCCTTGATGAACGCAATTTCAAGAGATGAATAGATCTCAGGGATATTGCTGCAAAGCAACACGACACAGCAATATAATCTTATGTCTTCCGTCTATTTCATCTCCTTCTATCTCCATTATGCCATTACCATTCCAAGCCCCGAGTTCCAGACCCATGAGGGTCCAATCAAAATCTGATGGGTATTCCCTCAAGCACAAGGCACAACGCTGCTACCTCCTTCTTGCATCCTCCTGATCCTTGAAGCAATCTGGAAGAGGTGTATACTACTGTACTGTACATTGTGTACAGCAAGCAATTCAGCAACAAATCACCTTTACTTTTCTGGATGTGCTGTGCCTTGCTTGAAGCGTCTAAAATCATTATCTGATAACACAAATCCCATTTCAGTCGTTCAGTCCCCAAGAACATTAATGTACAGAATTTAGGAGTAGGTGGCACATGATGGTATATTGTGTTACCTTGGCTCGTGTACCTTCTACAATACACGTACTTAACTTGGCTTTCATTTGAGGGGACAAAGTGTTTCATTTCGTAAGTAGGTTGATGGTTGGTTTTGGTATTTTACTTTTATTAGAAATGTTGTACACTCAAAATTAGGTATTTGGATGCTTATTTTGGGGACTAAGAACATTTCATTTCATTTATTTTTCTTCATCTTATCTGGAGGTGTTCTAACTTTTTCAAATACCTATATATTTTTTAAGTCTTTTTTCCTTTTCAAGGATGTAGCTTGGAAAGATTGAAAGAAAGTTGTGTATGTTGTGTCCTATGAAATGAAAATTGTGCATTTAATTTTTGCTCAAATAACATATTTTGTATTTATTTATGCTCATGATGGAGGAAGTCAAGGATGCATGAATAATTGATTTCTTTTCAAACAACTTTATGATCCATTTGATACGTATGCGTACCTTTGACAGAAAAGGAGAATATTTATTTAAGTAAAATATACTTGGAGTAGGAGCTTGGAAATGTAGAGGAATAAACATTGATTCAATTGAAGAGAGTAATTCCAATATTAAGAAGGAATGGATCAATAATTTGGTCAAGAGACCTTCAAAATTTGTGTCTGTGCCCAATGAATATATTTAGTGACCTACCTACTCCCAGGTCCCACCTTATTTAATTTTCGAGTATTTGAGTTATTTTTAAGTCTTACTGATTCATCCCAAAATGTTCAACTTTACTTGCTTTTTTGTCTACTACTTCTTCTGTCTTCAGCGTAAGTGGATGTATTTTCAATGTATTTTCTGTCTGGCAAATTGCATTCCAGTCGCCATCATGTGTCCAAACTACTTCCACTTATTTCGAAGTTTAATATTTTCAATTAGTTCCAGTTCCAGTACCCGCTTTCCAAAACAATTCTTTGTTAAATCTACAACTTGGTCAGAAAACCCTTAAGATGTTTCGTAGACATCAATAAATTAGTATTTAGATTTTCAGTAGTGAAAGTTTTGTTATTTTTCTGATGGTGCATACAGATTTGACAGTCGTAGCTTTTTTGTTTTCTCGCTAATGCTAGCGATGCTTTTAAGTGATTCTGCTTACTCCAAAGATACTGGAAACTGAAGAGTACTAGTTAATCTTAGTTAATGCCTTTTTTTTTGCAGCTTTCACATTTACAGCTTTCACCTTTTTACACCATGACAATTACGTCATTGCTACAAATAAAGCGATACACGATTTAGCAAACGCGTTTCAATGTTAAAAATAATTACAAAAATGTATTATAGCAAGCGTCAAACTACGATCAGAGGCTCATCATAAGTGCATGTGTTAGTTGTTAGTAAAAAATAATACAATTATAGCCTAACACACACAAAATACAAAACAAAATTAGCATTTAACTATTACAGAACAAAAAATAAAATGAGAACGTTTACGATAGTGGAGCACTGGTTCTAAACAATGATTTTAATCCCACCTTATTTAAATTTAAATCTATCCATAAACAGTTTAAGTTATATAAAATGCTCATTCGACTTAAAGCTTCATTCTTGCCATAGTTAGTTCTATGGAAGTTAACATGTATAAAATCAAATGTGCGCAGGTGATGAGTTCCGCCTCGGTAATTCAAATGTACACAAGATACAAATAAGGTGCATCAAGTTCACCATTAATGAGTTGATGAAAAAATACTAAGTCATTATTAACACGCCTTTGATGGAGAGATTGCATTTGAAGAAGTAGAACACGATGTTCATAGGTAGGCAGATCATAAGGATCGTCCCAAGGTAGACCCTTTAGGGCAAAGCGAATGAAATTATGTTGAATTGATTCAATGAGTTTTCTATGAATTTCGTATTAGAGAATCCATACCTGCGAAGCATATTCAAGATGAGGACGAACATGGCAATTGTACAAAGAAAGGGTAACATAGGGATCATTGAACTCCTTTGCCCAGCGTTTTATAAAACCAAGCATAGAACTTGCCTTATTGACAATAAAATTAATGTGATGTATAAACTCTAAGTTGGAACAGAAATAAACACCTGAATCTTTAAATGTGGAGACGCGAGTTTTTGCTGTGATATACAGCAGTCAAATACGTTACTGATTAGTTTTTTAGTAAAAGCTATCGTCTGTCAATTTAAATGGTTGAGTGAAAGGCTATTTTTCCCACACCAAAATGTAAAACTATCAATGTCGGCTTGTTAAAGAATACGATCATGGGTGGACTTTATTATTTTGAAAATCTTCATATCGACAGCAAAAATGAGAAGTTCACTTGAGCGTTGACATGACATTACATCGTAAATAGACAGGATGAACAGAAAAGTGCCAAGATGGCTTCCCTGGAGAACACCGGATTGAGCAACAAAAGGTTCAGAATGACAATTTCTAAATTTTACCTCATAGGATCTGTTTTCAAGGTATGAATTAATCCAAGGTAAGTAGAATACCAAGAGCCTTAAGTTTAAATAAAATAATTCCGTGGCTAAGCTGGTCAAAAGCTTTAGAAAAGTCAGTATATACACAGTCAACTTCATAACTTTGTTCTAAAGCGTTTGAACATGTGTTTGAGAATGTAAGGAGATTAGTAACGGTTGATCTTTTTTTTACAAAACCATATCGCTGTGATATTTTTACTAAAATATGCTACGCTTCCACAAACAACTTGTTCAAATACTTTAGGAATGCAAGAAAGCTTTGCAATGGGCCTGTAGTTGCTTATATCCGACTTGTTACCTTTCTTGAAAATTGGTGTTAGAAATGACTTCTTCCATATACTGGGAAATTTGCCTGTTTTTAGAGAAAGTTTGAATAAAAACGTAACGGGTTCATCTAAAGCATTACTACACTTTTTTAGTACTATCAAGGACCGTACTCTGTAGCACAGGTATGTGACTACAGCTAGTTTGCGAACAAAATGTGAAGATTATGAAAATATACTTCATCAACTTCTTGAGGGCTATTAACAAATGACTCACAGAAGTTCGTTGCGAAAGCGTT
The DNA here is from genome assembly GCF_945859685.1 of Eupeodes corollae. Classification (NCBI taxonomy): domain Eukaryota; kingdom Metazoa; phylum Arthropoda; class Insecta; order Diptera; family Syrphidae; genus Eupeodes; species Eupeodes corollae. Next base: position 305,569,677 of record NC_079147.1, on the reverse strand, counting down.
ACAGATATCAAAAGTTTTATCTATAGAAAGGTTCTTGTAAGTGAAGTTAACTGGAAAGCCATCTGATTTTTTCTTTGAGTTTACAAAATTCCAAAATTTTGTAGGATTCTCTTTCATAACATAACAAGCATATACAAAATTAGAAAGAGATTTAAATTGGTTAAGGAGTTCAACATAAAAAGAGAAGTTGACTGGAGACAGAGTTTTGAGACACTTTTTCCATGCCTTATTTCTTTTGTTACGCAGTAAACGCAATTCTTTCGTGTACCAAAGATGGCTAAAGTTTGTATTTCTTGATTTCTTTATCGATACATTTTTTTCAAAACAATAATTAAGTATCTTATCAAAAGTTAAAACTGCTTCATCAATGTTAGAAAATGCTAATGTATCAGCAATTCCAGAAATGGTTATATCTTCAGACAACTGCTGGAAATTGGCTCTTCTAAAATCAAAATTATATAAGCAATCAAAGGAATTTCTGTGTTAAGTCAAAAAAAAATGTCCAAAAGGGTTTAATATTTATCAATGTAAGTAATTCCTGATCTAGATTCTAGGACAAGAGTACTAATAGCGTCAGAAGAAAAGACTAAATCGAGAATACGATTTTTTGAGTTTTTAATACAGCTGGTTTGCTGTTAGTCAGTAAGAAGGACTTTATCGAGAAGAGACTTTGTGAAGAAGAAGGAGAGGCTTCAAGGCAGGATTCGTCTTTGGATAGAATCCAGTCAATGTGGGGTAAATTTAAATCACCTAGAAGTAAAATATTAGTGTCAGAGCTGCACAAATTTATAATATAGTCTAATACAAAGGAGAGATAGTTATAAACATACTCCAAACTTTTTGGAGCAATCTAAACGTTTAAAATGAAAAAAATCTTAGTCTGTATCATTATCTTTACACATACCAGTTCAATTGATAATTCAAATGGAAAAGATACAGAAGAAGATAAATTTGTATTTTTTACTGCTATGAGAACAATTCCACCTAAATCCTTTGCATTACCAACATGACGATCATTTCTGTAAACTTCGAACACTTGACTGAAAAGCTCTGTGTCGGAAAAGCTTGAATTAAGCCACGTTTCTGTCAAAACGAGTACGTCGTGTTGAAATGACTGGGAGTTAAGAAAAATGTCAACAGTCCTGCTACGAAGTCCACTTATGTTTTGGTAGAAGAGCGCAAGCCTGTTAAGTTTTTTGACTTGGTTTTCAAATAAACACCCTTTTGAATTCACAACGAAAGAGTAGCATTTTAGAAGAAAAACATTTCCTTCATTTGTTATTTTCGAAGATTTGATCACTTTGAAAACCTTTAGGAAGACATTTAATACAAGTAGTACCCTTGGATTGATGGTAAGTGCTAGTGTCTTTCTCTTGTAGCGTGGTTTCGACAAGATTCAGCGATACTGCACTGAAAATAAATATCCAGAAGTCGGAGACAATACTGTGTAGTAGAGCATTAGTGTAGTGAAGTACCTCAGCATCTGGTTGGGTCAGTACTTATATTTCGACAAACATATAAGTGCTGCTCTGACTAGGGGCAGAGGAGCCTTGAAAGTTGTAAGCCACTACGCCCTGGTTCTCAACGGACTGTTGTGCCAACTAATACATTTATTTTTATAGACATTTAGTTGAAATATAAGGTACATCCATAAGCTTCACAATCAAGTTCCCGAGAAGGTGCTGCAATATTAGCGGTGTTGGCAATTTTTCTGATATCATTTTCCATTGTTTATGAGATACCTTTCATCTTCGCATTGAATAAATGAACATCCATTAATTTTTTCTAAAAAGTACTGATTTAACATTTGACATTGACTTTGCATTTAAACTGAAAGAGTTGTGTTCCAATTTGATAATATCCAAAGCGCAACGTTTGATTTCTCTACATAGCTCAGAATGTTTTTTCAGTTCTGCCTACTTCCAAAATTATTAGAAACTCTCTACTTTATCAACCGGTTGTAGATTTAAGATATTTTTTTGGAATTGATTTTTAGTCCCAAGCCTTTTGCTTACACCGTAGTCGATAGGATTCAATGAGCTTTCATTTTTTAACATTTAACAATCCATTATTATAAATGAAACTATATGCAGAATACAAAAGGATCTCCTGACCATATTTCTTTCTTCACAACTGGCCGCTGTGATCTAGTTATTAAACACCTTAAGACTTTTGTCGTTTGTGCCCACTATTTGGACAACTGTCGATTTCGAAGCTGTCATTTTTTGACATTTAACAATTACTTCTTGAACAGTTGACCACAATTGTCAACAGATAACTTGTAATTTAGACATTTTTTGGAGCCACGTAAAGATGAGGTCTTTAACAACGCTCAAGAACAGATTCACTACCTTACATATGGAATTTGTAAAGTTATCGAGCCACAAATGTGCTAATTGGTCATGCAAAATTATATTCATTATTAATAAGATAACTTTTTATTTTCAATGCAGTAAACATTCATTGACATCATTTTAAAAATAATCGTTTTTTTATCCAAAAGAGGAGACCTATATATTGACTGAGAACGAAAGTCTAGAAGCCATCACTTTCAGATTATTTTAAAAATATTGTTCAACAAAGCATCACAAGTTTTTTCTCGAGTTATGATTTATTCTGCGAAATTCTGAAATTTTTTAAGGATTAACATTAAAAAACCTTGTCAATATTTTAAAATATAAAACATAAAACGATCAATTTTGACAGGAAAAGTTTTCAATCTAAATCATTTGTTTTTCTATTCTGTCAAAAGCATAAAGCTTAGAGCCTTAGAATTGAAAAAATAAAAATGTAATCAATCATAGTTTTTTTTGTGTAAATTTTAAGCTGAAAGCTGAAATATTTCCACGAAAAAATCATTAAAACCAATAACACAAAAAATCTATATCACGTCATGTTTTTCAATTGAATTTTATCAAAATAAAGTAATTAAAATCCTCCAATCACAAAATCAATTTTTATTCGTATCCTAAAATCTAACCTAAACAAACTTTTCACATGACTTTGACCGGATTTTCAGATTTTATACTGACGTCTCGTTGAAATATTAGCGCTGTTGAAATATTAGTCAAATATGTATTTTTCCTAAATTTATTTACGGTATATATTTGATATTTCAAAAGGGATAATAATTACATATAATATTCTAAATTTTCATCACAAATGTTTATTACCTACGCAACGCGCATTTGACATTTGAAAATATAATTAACCCGAAACTCACTCTTCATCAGCTTCATAAGCTGAGCATTATGCATAAATAGGTAAGGTCCACACACAACAACGGCGCCACAGATCAAACTCATCAATCCGTACTTACAAAAGCCAATAAATATACCCACATGCCTAATGCCTACGTAAATATAAGCCAATCATAAGCGGGTCAAATTTTAGAAATATGATAAACGCAAATTTCCCAGAATAAATCATACTGAAATCATTGCCACCGCAATTATTGTTATTATTTTATTGAATGTTTTGATAATGTACATATAATATATTGAAATGACATAAACATACATCCCTCGATTCAGGGCTTTTTCTGAGGGTGTTCGGGGAGGATGGTGGATTTTGAGAGGATGCGTGAATAATAACAGCCTCGGATTTAATATTTGCGTTCGCAATTATTTGCGGTCAACATTTACACACTTTGCTAAGCAAATTGACTGTCGATAAACCGCTTTGAATAATTTCAAATCACGAAGTGCAAAACTTAACCTCTCTATAACGAATTACTCGTTTAAAAATCATTCAAAATTTAACTCCATCCAATACAATATCCAAATAGAAAATACCAAATAAATACTTCAAGCTCAAGCATCTCCCTCTCATGTGTCAGTGGTTATATGTCAAACTGACAGTTGAGGTGACATTTAATGCATGACTGACTGGCTTAGCTGTTGGCTGGGCAACTAGCTCCATCTATCCTGTCGACCTTGCTTCCTCTTTGCGACATCAAAATGAAAACACAAAACACAGTGACGAACATTTTGAATTTTATAGACACAGAGTTAAATATAAATAGAAATAAAGCGAAACCTCTCGTTTTGAACTTATTATATTCGCCAAAGCTCAAACAACAAGAGTATATAGTCGCACAGTCATATTTATAGTCATAGTCATAGAGTCAGAGGCTTAGGCATTTTCAAAGCCTGAGTATTCAAAATCAACAGTCAAGCATTTTCTATTCAAACAGCAACCAATCCTATCCTATCCCTGAGGCTGATCTATTTTGTTAATGGATTCCTTTTTCAAAGCTCCTCTTTTTCCCTCCATACATATAGTTTCATACTACCAACCTCTCCCCTAAAAACGTTTTCCCTTTGTGTTCGAGTGTGTTGTGTGTTATCTCCGAGTTCTGCAACAAAACATCGCAAACAAAAATAAATAAAAATTGTTTTCCGTTCAAAGCCAACAAAGGAAAAACAGTTCTTACACAGCAGCCTCAAAGTTTCCTCATTTTTCTATTTCTATCTAAAAATATATCCTCTTCGTCCTATCGTCCTAATAATAAAAAGAAAAACGAAACTTAAAATATGCGCTAGCATTATCATAATCAAAGCTATTTGAGGCATTTTCTTTTATTTTTATTTTCTTAAGGGTTTTTGAGATTCTCTTCAGTATTTTTTTTTTGTTTTTTGAGAATTCGGATTATAGGCCTAGACTATGTGCTATAATATGAATCTACTTAGAGACGGATAAGGAGTTTTGAAAAAGCCCAAGGACATGAAATTAGAAGACGCGTATCAGAAGTCGCCTTGATAATGATGGTGATGGTGAGAATTGATTTAATCCAAAAACTTATATATAATGTTTTTTATATTTGTGATTTACTCGTAATTGTGTAAATTGAAACATCGTGAGCTTTAAGTGAAAATCTTGAACATTTAATTGTAAGTGTCTATTGTTGTACAGGGAAAATGGGGAAGAATTTAATAAATTTAAAAAGTTGTCTTAAGATTTGAAATACGAGTTAAATTTGGCTTTTCAAAATCTTTAGATGTGTTTTTTTTTCAAATAAAGTTAAAGGATACCGCGAAATTTTCAAAACTTAAGGACATTCCACTAAAAACCTTAAATAATAAGTTTGAACTTTATGGATTGAACTGCTAAGGCTGTAGCGGCAAGGACAGACATTCAGACGAAAGGAAGAAATCGTCAAACCCACTTTTTAAGAATTTTTATCTTATCTCGAATATTTTACGAATGCAAAACTTGCCTGAACGCAATTAAAATTTTTCGGATTTTTCGAAAAACGGTAGAACTTTTAAAAATGGCTATTTAAACTTTTAGTAATTTGAAAAATCTATAAGACATCGCTGAGTTACATTTCAGATTAATAGGTCTGTTCCACGCATTTAGGTTTGCTTATATTTCGCTTCAACGCTCGCTTTTTAGACGTGTTCAGATGCTAAGTTTTTTATAAAGAGGGATTGAGTTCATATTTTAAAGTAAATGGTTCGAATTTTGAAATAGACTTTAGCATTCTATAAACAATATTGGTAACTAAAAACAAAATTCATATAGCTACACAAGTTTAAACAAAAAGAATGACAGCATCTGTCATTAAAAAAAACAAAAGAATGTCAAACTCGAACTTATATCACCACATAAAAAGGAACAAGTCTTGTTTAAATCTGTTGGGGCATATTCATGGTCATATCTTAGAATCGAGTCTATTTGAACTGAAGTCTTTATTTAGCATCTAGGTTAGACACAGCTGCTATTCATTACAGATTTAAGGTAAAATGCGTTAGCTGAAGAGCTTACATTGATGTTCAAATGGTAGACATGTGCATTCAAGAGGACACAAGCGTCCACAGGTTTTTCTCAAAACCAACCTCTGTCTATCAACTCCTACTCTCACCTCCCCGTGGTGAACATTGGGTGCCTAGTATTTCAACTGGAGATTGGGTTCCAACCCCAGTGGAAAGCACCTCTCCTTATCCAGACGGCAGTGGAGTAATTCCCGAGATGGAATAAACGGTGGCGTCTACAGTTCCAGTAAGGTTGAACTACTTAGTGAACACCTTATAGAGCTATTCGGAGACCAGGCCTATAAAGAGCGGTTTTATCAGGCTCCCCATACTTGGATCTGGCCCTACAGGTTGGGGGTTGTGCCGTCGGGGTGACTTCCTGGCTACATAAAAGCTTTCATAGTTGCGAAGCACCAACAAGCCTCGGATACGGAGGCACTAGTTCAGACAGGACTGTAACGCCACCTTAAGTAAGAAGAGCTTACATCTTTGAAATCCATTCACTTATTCTGTTGTCTGTTTGTTGAAAAATTGTACGTTAGTGGCACTGGTGCTGTAAAGACTTGGAAACACACATACATATATTGGCAAACCTTTCATTAAATTTCGATCAATGTTTAGAAGGCAAATCATAAGCTTGACAGTTTTTTTTTTGGAATCGATACCATTCATACAAATCGTTCTCATCTTTTTCAAAAGGTTCTATTCGGGTTAGGTGGAGCTTCCGTTTTCCTTTGGATGGTAGCATAATAACATCCAGCAAAATATCAAAATAATGATGTGTATAGTTAGGCTTAAGTCTTTCGACATTTTAATTTTTGTTTTTAAATTTTTAAATAAAATGTCTCGCAACGTAATTTTCTCAATCAGTTTGTTTATTTTTTACATTTTATAAATTTAAAAACAACTCAAACAAAGGTTCCGTCGTGTTAATTTATTTTAGACTTTAGGCTACCGTTTTAAAATGGGTTTAAAACGTCTATGAATAACATAAACTGAAGTTTAGTTTAGCAAAGACAAAATCAGAACTTTTCAAAGGACCATGAATTAGTTCCATTATTTTTATGAAGATAAGACGAAAGTTCTAAATGTGTGATTCGTCCTTACTTCTTCGAAAATCGATGATGGAACGACAGTCAGTGTCAATTAGAGTCACATGATAACCGGCTTATTTTTGTCTGCTATTGAAGAATAAGACTTGGAAAATATGTTGTTTCAACAAGACGGTACGACATGCCAGATAACTAGAGCGAATGTGGCGTCATTTCAAGAGACCAATCCACATTCGTCAATTTCCGGTGTTTTAAAGGCAACCCAACTGAGGAAAACCGGAAAATAATTAAACAAGCCAGGAAGGCCTGCAACGACCATATTCGAAGGATTTCGTAATTTTTGCTTGACGAAAAATTACTGCAATGTCCCAAAGGCTGAAAGAATTTTTGGTCATTTGTAAAAAAACTCGTTAAGTAAGCTCTATTAATAAGGGTAACTTGTTTGCAAGGCAGTACGCCAAAAATTCCTGTTTTTGAACACGTAAATGATTCTATGGGACCAATCAATTTTCGTACTCGTACTGTGGCGAGAGTTCTAAAAGATCTAAACATTCATAAATCCGCTGGTCCGGATGATATATACGCTATTATTTTCAAGCGATGTTCTTCCCTAGAAAAACAACTGCGTAAGCTTTTCCATGGCTCGTTCTAGTTGGAAAACTGCATTTTTTCAGCCAATCCCAAAAAAAGGGGAATCTTCTACCCCCACAAATTATCGACCGATAGCACTAAAGTTGCTTCTTTCTAGGTTATGGAAACGCTGATTTATTATTATCAGCTTAAGAAATATTTTGAGAAACGGAAGCTTCTTAATTGCCAGCAATACGGCTTTCGTAGCAGTAGGTCCATTGGTGATCTGATGGTTCATCTCACCGAACAGTGGAACAAATCTTTACATCGTTTTGGAGAAAGTAAGAGTATTGCACTTGATATTTCAAAGGCATTTGATATTTCTGGCATCTTGCTATTTTATCGAAAATGCGTGCTTTTGGTATCTCTTCTTCGTTTCTTTCGAACCGCTCAATTCAATTTGTTTTGGATGGATTCAAGTCTCTGGGTGGTGCGCAAGTAACTTATTTAAGCCACTTGGACAATATTCAAAGAAGAGCTTTTAAATTGATTGGTGACACGAACATCATCAACTCTAATACGTCACTCGACCATCTTCGTAAAGTTTCTTGTCTCACCGTTATTTTAACGGACTATACTCTAGTGAAATAACCAGTTGCATTCGTCCCCTTAAACCATTTAACCTTAATACCCTCGCTTCTAGGAATGCCCATCGTTTACCTTTTAGCCCAACTTCGGGCGTACTATGAAGCACAGAGAATTATTTTTTATCTTTATTTACCATTCCCTGTCATCACCTCCTATCCAACCCTTCCCTCTTCTCCTAATGATCAAACAGTGTCTTTGGCATATTAAAGGTATACAAAACCCTTTAAGTATTCGCTAATTATAAAAAAAAAAGAAAAAAAAACTGAGCTAGAGATTTTTAACTTCCCAAAGGAAGTTATTGTAATTGGTCCGATTTTTCAAATTGAAAATTTTGACATCCATTTAACGGTTTTTTTTATAAATCAAAGAAACTGAAAACAAAAAATTGTCACCTCCAAAAATGTACGACTAAAATATGATTCCATCTCCAAAACAATTTTGTGCAACGAAGACTAATGTTTTTGACATGTGATACAATTTTAAGAAAAATCGGATTGACAGTTTTTTTTTTATAAAAAATTAAAATCTAAAAAAAAAACATTACTCAAAGTTGGAAAAAATTGAATATCGATTCAAATATCTTTTCAAAAATTTGAAATTTAGGCTTAAAACTTATTTTATCTGATAAGAAATATTGTTTTCAACACTCTGAAAAATGTTGAGAAAAATCGAATTGACAGTTTTGTTACAAAAAATAAAAATCTAAAAAAAAATTAATAAAAGTCGGTAAAAATTGATTTTCGACTCAAATATCTTTTCAAAACTTTGAGATATTGGCTTTAATTTAATTAAATCTTTAAAAAATATTGTTCTCAACATTCAGTAAAATTTTGAAAAAAATCGAATTGACATTTTTTTTTACGAAAAATTAAAAACCGAAAAAAAAAATTAACAAAAGTTGGTAAAAATAATTTTCGACTCCAATATCTTTTCAAGAATTCGAGATAATAGCTTCTTTTTAATTTTATCTTATAAGAAATATTGTTTTCAACATTAGGACAAATTTTGAGAAAAATCGAATTAACAGTTTTCTTACAAATAATAAAAACCTAAAAAAAATGTATAAAAGTTGGTAAACATTGATTTTGACTCAAATATCTTTTCAAAAATTGTAGATATTTGCTTTAAACTACTTTTATCTTTCAAAAAATATTGTTGTTAACATTCAGTAAGATTTTGAAAAAAATCGAATTGACAGTTTTTGTACAAAAAAAAAAAATAAACGAAAAAAAAAATTAACAAAAATTGGTAAAAATAGATTTTCCACTCAAATATCTTTGCTAAAATTTGAAATATTGGCTTCAATTTAATTTTTTCTTATACAAAATATTGTTTTCAACATTCGATAAAATTTTGAAAAATCAAATTGACAGTTTTTTTACAAAAAATAAAACTCTAAAAAAAACAATACTAAAACTTGGTAAAAATTTACTTTCGACTGAAATAGCTTTTTAAAAATTAAAAATATTGGCTTCAAACTTATTTTATTTTACAGAAAATATTGTTTTCGATATTCAGTGATTTTTATATAAAAATCCAACAGTCCGTTTTTTCATAAAAAGTAAAATCTACAAAAAATAGTACGTAAATTTGGTAAAAATTGGTACGAGTACATATAGACAAACTTTTAAGCAAGACAAATCGACAGACGGGATGGAAAGTTATCAGTGTGGGTCGCATCCAAGCCTCTTGTTTCTAAAGTCATGGAAACGCTAATTAATTATCAGCTTAAGAACGGAAGCTTCTTAATGACCGGCAATACGGCTTTCGTAGCAATAGGTCCAGTGGTTATCTTATCGTTCATCTCACCGAAGAGTGGAACAAATCTTTACATCGTTTTGAAGAAAGTAAGATTATTGCACGTGATATTTCAAAGGCATTTGGTAAAGTCTGGCTTCTTGCTCTTTTATCGAAAATGCGTGCTTTTGTTATTGACATATCTCTGCTTCGTTAGATTAGAAATTTTCTTTCGAACCGCTCAATTCAAGTTGTTTTGGACGGATTCAAGATTGAAACCCATTAAATAAATGCTGGTGTGCCCCAGGGCTCCGTTTTGTCTCCGACCCTATTCCTCGTTTTTATAAATGATCCCCTGTCTGCTGCTTCTAATGTAGAAGAACTGTGTCTTCTTGTTCTTCTTTACCATGGTACATTTCCTGTTTGTGGTAACCCAACTGGATGTGAACTGTTATATTGCTTGCAAGCAGTCGTAAGACTTTTTGTCTAGGTGCATCATCGAGCTCGATTTTGTTTTGTAGAAATTGGGCCTAGTGTTGTGGTTGTGACACAGGTTTCACATGAGTGGAAAATTGTGTACAAATTCTTTTCTGTCAGGAAAACTGGTGTTTAAGTTTCTTTTGAAGTGAAGATAGGGTGTTATGATTGTAGTCTGTGCTTACCTTGTTCCCTTTGTATTTCTGTAAAATTTGAGTTTTTTCGATATGGTTGGTTTCTAGTAACTTGTCTGGCTCATCCTTAAAGCACTACTTGCAGCAGTTTCCTTTACGTATAGGGCCAGAGGTTAAGGATTGTTTATTATTTCCATTTGAAATAGCCTGTTGCATTCCTCTCCTCAAACAAAATTTAACAGTAATACACGTTCTTCAAGGAATGCTCATCAGTTTACCCTTGAGCCCAATTTCGGACGTACTCAAAGTACAGAAATTCTTTCTTTAGTCGCACCACTCATTGAGTCTGGAAAAGCATTCCACAGCTTTACCACTCTCAATGTCTCCCACCTATTCCAATGTGCAGACATTCAAAACCAATGTACACCGGTATCTCCCTTCTATACCTACCCTACCTTCCTAATTGCTCCCACTGCGATTAATCCTAATAAGGGTATTCATACCCCCTTGAATGCGCGTATAATATAGAAAAGAAAAATCTGCGGTAGTAGTGGTCCTCATTGCTCCTGTAATACTTTTATATACATATATGCCATTCTCTGTACCCTTGTAAGAATTTTTAGCTTTTTTCCAACAGTCTTTGAACTCTTTGAATTTGTTTCATATTTTCAAGTCATTTGGGTACTTACGCACATTTTGAGCAAACAACGAAAATATATCAAAGAGTTTTGTCAACATAATCTTTGCTTTGTGTACAACGAAAAGAACAACTGGGTTATGCCACAAAGAACATAGCATATTTGTTCTCTATTTAAAAACAATTCATTATATCAAATTTGATGAAAATTGGTAGATTAATTTAGGCGTCATGGAGCGCCAGCTAAAATTATCAAGTGGCACTCACAGCGTATACGTCTTTTTCTATAGAAATTTAAATAAAAATGTCTTCCTTTTTCTTGTTCAAAGAAACTTTTTAAATTTTCGACTTCTTGTTCCTAAGACACTTCTCTTTAGTACTACCAAATGTCTACAAAAGGAACAATCATCAAAACATCTGAAAACTATTCATATTAATGAACTTTATTTCTTTCTCCAAATCCTTACAAAAATCAATATAAGTTCGCTAGAGGAACTACGACCTTAAAAAAAAGAAAAGGCCTCATAGTGTGAAAAAAGAATCATATGTCCAATTGCTGATATAGACATTTTTCTATTACCACTCAAACTATTTGAACTAGGTTTTTGATAATAGAAGAAGAGGAAGAAACAATTTATCTCCATATTTATGACAAAAATAATTTTCTAACCTAGTAAACTAAATATGTGCTGTACATCATCAAAAGATCTATGCCAAATACCGATATGAAAGAAATAAGTGCCATATACGAGGATATAGTGAAAAATATGTACACATGCGAGAATATCCTGACAAAGAAACGAACCTACAAAAAAAAGAATAAGATATGTCTGAGTCCTTGCTTGACAATTTCTAACCATAAATTCAAGTCCTTGTAAGTCTATTTTACACAATAAAAACAACAATAACGAAAAAAGAAAACAAAACATATTCCATACTACTTGACAAGTCAAAAGCATCTAAGAAGAAATAGAACACTTTCAAACCGCAGGATATTTTTTATTTCAATTTGAATACAGAAATACAAATACAAACAACAATAGGAGAGAAAGAGAGATAACATAGAATTCTATTTTTCTAGGATGTCAAACTACATCACTTTGGAAGTCATTAATGGGTGATGCTTTGCCAAGAAGTATGGGTTCTCCCAGTTCCAGCCAAACACTCTCACTCACCCTGTATCCGTGTCTCCCTGGCTTCCTGATAATGTACATATGAATATGAAGGAAGCATAAGAAAATAATGTCTCGACAGGAAACCAATATATGAATAGGGTTAACATTACAAAGCACCATTTTCTCCGACTGCCTTCAGTCTTCTTCTTCCTTTTCCTTACGGTTATAGGGTTTGGCATTTGAGTGGAATGTGAAGGGAAAAAATTATACAACATACTCAAGACTGAAGTATCCCGGAGGGTTTTGTATCTCATTTTTCCATTTTTTCCTTCTTTTTTTTCTTTACTTCTTCTAAAACTTCAGGTCATACATGTATGAAGGTTTATGGCTGTTTCCTGTTGCTGCTTAGTGACCTTAAAGAATTATTTTCCCCATACCTAGAGAAGAAGTGCCTTGTTTTTTTGTTGATGGTGTTTCCCTACCTCCATGTAGCCAGCCACATTGGAAAAGTATTAAAAATATATTATTATGTATCCAAGCTGAATCTGGAGACCTCACACCTAAACTTCAACACACCACATTCCTTCATACCTCTGCATAAACGTTAACATAATCGACGGTAAACATTATCCTAATGTCATTTTCACAGGCCCATTTACCTATATTTTATTAGAACACAAAGCTTGCATGGAAGGCCCCTGGCAAGCGGCCATATCGTCGTCCGTTCTTTGTTGGTCGTTTGTCGTTTGTCGAAGCCTTGCATGGACCAGGAGGCCATTTGAAGGGTGTTTTTTTTTGAAGAAAATAAAGATGATTTTTGAAACTTGTCTAAAATGTACTTTATTATTTGGCTCATGACCAACACTGAATCGAACTTGGTCTGATTTGAAGGTCATTTTTTTGACAACTTTTTCCAATAATTATTCGAATTAATGCAGCGAATGTTGACCTCCAAATTGTCAATCGTTTTGAGCTCATCAGCTGCTTGGTCTATCGACTTAATAGTTGCCCATAGAAAACAGACATCTTGTCGAAACCACAGGTTCTGAACATCATGGATGTTCAATGGATGAACGAAAAGTCAGTAATCATGGCTATATAGCTGTCAGAATTAAATTTAAAGTTCTGGTGATCATAGTTTCCAAAAGGTATATGGACCAAATATTTCACCAACCCATAAAGCACACCGAAGAGTCAGTTTTTGGGGAACATTATCTTAACTTAGACTTAAGGATTATCATCACTCAAAATACTCCACTTTTGTTTATTGACTGGAAAATGTTGACCATAAATCCATGATTTTCAAATAAATTTTTAAGAGTTGTTCAAGCGTAAGTTTATTCTCCGTGAAATGTCAAACAGAATTAAGACAGCTGTCAAATGTCCGCCATCAGATAAAATAGTGTTGCCAACTTAAAGTTCTAAACGTAAAAAAACACCCTTTCATAAAACCCATAATGGTTCCAGTTTGTTAGAAATATATATTAAGTACCTATAGGTATGTGGATTGTATATGGTTTTATGGTTATATGGCTTCGGCATGTGCCTTTTAATAATAACCAGGTTCGTGGTGGCATAATACAATACATTTATTATTTTCGTACTTATTTTTGCTGCCAAGTGCGAGGAGGTTTTCCTTCTTTTTTTTCGGGGCCTCCTTTTATTTTCCTTCCACAACTTAGAAGACTCCATAAATGAGCTTTTATTATACGCCTAAGGGAGTGAAAATGCCCCCGACACAATGACACTGTCTTTGACGATGATAATGACGAAGACCTTTGAGACAATAATGAGGATGACGATGGCGATGATGATTATGATAATGACGACGACGGACGATGATGGCGATTGTGATAATGATGATTATAATTTTGATGCTGATGACAACTCTCTTTATAGAGCTCCAGCGAGCTCATTCTGGGAAGCTGTCTACTTTATGCTCTTGTGCGCCTTGGACGATAACAAAAAGAAGCTGAAAATAAAGAACTGCTTCCAACAACGGATATTACACGAAAGGTCATGGTGTATATGAGTGAAAACCATTTTCATATCCGGTGTCCTTGGCCATTTCCCTAGTCGTCATGTCATTGTCGTCGCAGCCCTTCAAGTCGTTGTTGTTGTTGTCTTCATCGTCATCACCATCATCATCATATACCATAGTTGCTCAGAGCTTCCACCCAGCTCAGCTCAGCTCAGCCCAACCCTCAACTCTTCTCTTAGCCCTTGTCGCATCTCATGATTCTTATTTTCTATACCTCCTATCCCCTCGAGATTTAAGCTCTTGAAATAAAAAAGAAAATTATTATGGTTTTTTTTTCGCCATGTTTTGCTGACTTCCGAAGTTCTTGTATCCTTTTTTCTGCTCCAATGGAGACACAGAAAATCACTACCAAGACCAGAACCAAAACCAGAACTATGAACTTGGAGTATGGGAAGAAAAATATATAGAGATATATGAAGGTATGTATATATGAAATGAAAAATTAAGCAAAAAGGACATTTCTTTAGCTTATATGAACGGAACACGCGGGAGTTAAAGGAAACAGAGAAAAGAAGAACTATAAAGATATGAGAGATATGATCATTATATACAGTAATGTGAAAGAAACGTCAAACTTTTCCAAATTCACAACCTTCTGACAGCTGGGATAGAAATTGTATCTTCCTACGGATAATAAAACTGTCAAAACGCATTGAGTGATTTCTTCAATCGAATTTCATGTTTTTTAGACAAAAGCTTTCATAAAAAAAAAACGGAATTATAGGTTAGGCTCAAATAATCATATGTCACAAATCAGGAAATTATTAATTTATACAAGTATCAAAATAAGAAGTGATAACTTATTATCAATCCACTCAATTCAATGGATTAAAAGATCAATTTTTAGATTGCGTGATGAAACCTTCAAGAAAAATAAAGACAGACTGTCAGGTACACTGACTTTGCTTATTGTTTTAACACTTGCACAGCATATTTTCGCTTTTGTGACTAATCTTCTACATTTTATTGACAGAAGGTGACTAGTTTTTTTATTTTTAAAGGTAACTGATTATTTTATTGTCCACCAACTGTGAAAACATACACTTTAATTGAAAGCTCATTGGTAAATGTACATAATTGTCTGATATCAACAATTTGTATGATCCTAAAAAATGTTTATCTGTCAACTTCTTATTTTCAGACAAAGATACAAACAAGTAGACAACAAAATCTTAATACCTTACAGTTTTTCGTCTTGCATTTAATTGACAGATACATTTTTTGACAGTTAAGTAGAAGACTACACGATTCAGATTTTTTGACAGATATCTTAATTTAGCCATCCAAGTCGTTCAATAAGATGTCTATAAATGCAACTATCCAGAATGACCTATCCAAATTGAGCTTGAACAATAATTCTGAATCTGTCAAAAGATTGACATGTTTTATATTTAAAAACTACAAAATAAGTAGGTTTTACAATATTTTAAAAATTTTCATTGTCTGACATTTATGGTAAATAATCTGCTATATGTGTTCCAACAGATAAATTGTAATAGATTATAAAATTTTCTAACAATCTTGCAAACGTGCAACTTAATTGTAAGTTCTTGGTACTTAATTGTCTGCAATGAAAAAAAATTTTGATTTAGAAAACAAAAAAACACAAAATGCCTTACAACTTATAACCTTATACTTTTCCCTTAAATGTTTTTCGTAATAAAATCAAATGGCTCTTAATAAACGGTGATTTTTTAAGAGCTTGAGAACTTAAAAAAAAAAAAACGCATAAAATTTGCAAAATCTCATCGATTCTTTATTTGGAACGTTATATTGGTCCATGACATTTACTTTTTGAAGATAATTTTATTTAAATGTTGACCGCGGCTGCGTCTTAGGTGGTCCATTCGGAAAGTCCAATTTTGGGTAACTTTTTCGAGCAATTCGGCCGGAATAGCCCGAATTTCTTCTTATTTGTGTAGATTTTAGACTTGACGTAGCTCCACAAAAAATAGTCTAAAGGCGTCAAATCGCATGATCTTGGTGGCCAACTTCCCGGTCCATTCCTTGAGATGAATTGTTCTCCGAAGTTTTCACTTAAAATGGCCATAGAATCGCGAGCTGTGTGGCATGTAGCGCCATCTTGTTGAAACCACATGTCAACCAAGTTCAGTTCTTCCATTTTTGGCAACAAAAAGTTTGTTAGCATTGAACGATAGCGATCGCCATTCACCGTAACGTTGCGTCCAACAGCATCTTTGAAAAAATACGGTCCAATGATTCCACCAGCGTACAAACCACACCAAACAGTGCATTTTTCGGGATGCATGGGCAGTTCTTGAACGGCTTCTGGTTGCTCTTCACTCCAAATGCGGCAATTTTGCTTATTTACGTAGCCATTCAACCAGAAATGAGCCTCATCGCTGAACAAAATTTGTCGATAAAAAAGCGGATTTTCTGCCAACTTTTCTAGGGCCCATTCACCGAAAATTTGACGTTGTGGCAGATCGTTCGGCTTCAGTTCTTGCACGAGCTGTATTTTATACGGTTTTACACCAAGATCTTTGCGTAAAATCTTTCATGTGGTCGAATAACACAAACCCAATTGCTGCGAACGGCGACGAATCGACATTTCACGGTCTTCAGCAACACTCTCAGAAACAGACGCAATATTCTATTCCGTACGCACTGTACGCATTCGTGTGGTTGGTTTAATGTCCAGTAAAGTAAACTGAGTGCGAAACTTGGTCACAATCGCATTAATTGTTTGCTCACTTGGTCGATTATGTAGACCATAAATCGGACGTAAAGCGCGAAACACATTTCGAACCGAACACTGATTTTGGTAATAAAATTCAATGATTTGCAAGCATTGCTCGTTAGTAAGTCTATTCATGATGAAATGTCAAAGCATACTGAGCATCTTTCTCTTTGACACCATGTCTGAAATCCCTCGTGATCTGTCAAATACTAATGCATGAAAATCCTAACCTCAAAAAAATCACCCGATATAATCAGCTCAGAGTTTTTCTTTGATCACTCAAAGGTTACCTCAGATCCAAAAAAGAGAAACGTCAAATTAAATGTCAGATAATTTTTTTGATAATTAATTCAGAGAGCGGAGTAATTTTTCTTGAGCTTGAGGTTCGCTCCCAAAAACTTTTTATTTTCCCGATTTACATAAACTGCAAAAACAAAAAATGGAATGATGAACTAATCGCATTGGAAGAGCAATATACTCTACGCATATTCAAAATATACTTGTGATAGGTGATTTAAATGGAAAGACTGGTAATTTGGAAGGTGAATCGAATATGAGACAAGGAATTAAAAGAAACTCGAAAGATTCAACCATTAACACATGTGGTCGTAAGCTGTTGGATTTCTTGGACTCTTTGGACTTGAGAATGTTTGCCAAAGGCAAACATCGAACTTTAATTGACTATATTGCTGTATAGTAGGAGACTGGTGCTCCCTTATTGCAGATTTTAAAGTCGATTCTTTCCCATACTCCGACCATCTCCCTATTATTGCAAAAATAGGGCTACCGAAGTGGATAACATGCGTTTGCTTAAGCTACCACCAAAATATGTGAGGGCCAATTCGATGGCTGAAACCTATAGGCTTCATATTAACAACCTGTTATCAGAGCGATCTACAAGTAATATGTCAAACTTAGAAGAAGTAAATAAACTTTCTATTCCAAACTAAACTCCTTCAGGAAATAAAAGTAAAAAAAAAAACAATCTTCAGAAATCAATGGTTTGATATTGAGTGTTTAAAAGCGAGACAGAAGACATTTGCTTACCTTAGGCCGTTTAAAAAATTCAACACCGCAACTTTATGTAGAGCAAAAAAAGGAAAATTTTGAATCGGAAGCCAAAAAACTTGAAAGCAGCAAATAAAATAAAAGGAATTAAACCAAAGGTAAACATTGAGTTAACAGTCGAAACACTTAAATGTCACTTCCAAAACCTTTTAAGCCCACCTATGAAGGAAACCATTTTAATGAAACCTAAGGTAAGCTTATCTCGACCTCAGAAGTTATGGAAGCATTAGTTAGGGCGAAGGATCTAAAAGCTCCAGGATTAGACCGAATACCCAAGGAATTTTATAATGTAGTTCAACAGAATTCAAGATCACACTAACTGAAGCATTTAATAATATATTCGAAACTGGAATCGTACCGATTGGTTTCAAGCAAGCATTAATTTACCCGGTTTTTAAAAAGGGAGACTCCAAATATCCAGCCAACTTTAGGGGAATTTCACTTTTGAACTCATCAGCTAAAATTTGTAAGTATTCTCCAAAACCGTCTAGAACTTTGGATCAACGAAAACAAGCTTCTGAAAGAGTTTCAAGCTGGATTTCGTCCTGGTTATGCCACGGCCGATCACATATTTTTGTTACGCAACATAGCCGCAAGTTTTATTGCTAAAAAACAAAAGTAATATGCTTTCTTCATAGACTTTAAAGCTGCTTTTGACACCATTGGTCGCAAAAAAATGTTCTACAAGCTATATAACTATGGTTTGAGCCCCAAATTTGGTAAAACCTTAGAAGCTTGTACGATAAAACTAAATCAGCTGTATGGTGCGGAAGCGATTTGTCAGAGTGGTTTACAACAGAAGGTGGAGTCAGACAAGGATTCACCACAAGTCCATCAATTTTTGCCCTTTAAATCGAAGACATCATTGATCACCTCTCAAGTGTCATTGGCATTGTCATTTTGGCTAAATCACCCGAATCTATGCAAATGGTGATTAATCGAGTTGCGCAATCCTGTAATCTTTGGGACCTTGAGCCTAACCTAAGCAAATCAAAAACTATGATATTTAAAAGTGGTGGAGGTAGAATGTCCAGAGCAGAGAAATGGGTATTTGCTAGATTGCAATACATGTACCAAGGACTGATTTTCACCTAAAATCTAAATATAGAAACTCATTTAACTGAAAAACTACGGAGAAATTGTTAAAAAAATAAAAATAAATTGGGTGGCGCAACAGTCCGTTGTGAACTAGGGCCTAGTGACTTACAACTCTCAACCATTCCTGTGTGCGAGTACTGTTGTCAGGAATGGTATCCGTGGCATGATGGTTAGTGCGTTGGACTGTCATGCAAGGGGTATTGGGTTCAATCCCTGCCTGTGCCACCTTAATTTAAAAAAAAAAATTCGCGGGTACTGCCTCTTGCGAGGAATTGACAAATCCTTCAAGAGTAATTCTTGTCATGAAAAAGTACGGAGAAATTGTTTCCAAGGTATTATCGAGCACAGTGCAAAATACCAAGTTTTTGAAGCAGTAGCGAAATCAATTTTGTTTTATGGTGCCCAGGCATGCGGCCACTTAAACTTTGATACGTTTGAAAAACTGTTAAGATATTACAGAACATTTCAACTACCCGTATTTTCACCGAATTATATGTTGATGATTGAAACAGGAATGCATTTTTTATTTATTCAAACCCTAAAACTCAATATCAACTAAAAATCAATTAATATGGATGCAGATAGACTACCACGGAAACTAATTAACTTTGCAGTCACCAATAACACCTTATGGTATAAGGATATTCTGGACCTAGCACAGAGCTACAACTATCCTCTTCAACTGAACTGGGACTCAATTTAAGGAAACCCTTTACATATTTATTGAGCACATAGATGACAAAATGCGAATAAAATGGAGAGAAGACGCAGATGCCTCCACTCAAAGAGAAATGTACAGGACCTTGGGCTCCCATAACTATTATAACTATTTCAAGGACTGTCATAGCACCCAAAAAATTTCAAATATCTTTATAGCAAGAGGATAGGTGTTTCCGTAAAATTTCAAACCCCATAAAAGTGATCTACCACTCTTTTGTTCAATGTGCAACATGGTACAGTGTGAGGATTCCGTTCATTTCATAGGAGTATGTAAAGCATTTAAAGACATCAGAAGGAGCTGCTTTGGGGAACCAAGCTTGTCATCCCAAGAAGTGAAAAATGCTTTAAACGGTCCCGACTGGGAAGCTATCAACAAATTTTGCAAGACTTCAGTAAATTACCGAAAAATGATAATTGATGAAAACTTTGGAACTCAGATGAACCGAACAAATCTGACAGATCTGACAATATTGTAGACTCAATCGTGAAACCTAATCTTGATTGTCCACAATTGTCACGTTTAAAAAATATAAATTGCATAATTGCAGTGCAATTTTTTAAGATACAAAGTTTGACAGATTTTGAATTAATTCTAAACATGTCAACTGATGTTGGTACACGGTCAATTTGTGTGAGATGAAACGTCATATCCTTTTCTTAAAAGCCATACAAACGTCAAAGATTGTGTCTTTTTGACAGTTAATTGCAAGATTATACAATCAGTTGGCGTATACATGATTGGCAGAAAGTAATCTTACAGTTGACAGTCGGGGACGTCGTTTTTTCACAAACATATGTACACATTCATATCTGATAATTTTGCGGAATTGAATTGACAATTTAAAATTGTTCAATAACCTCAAATAGTTATCGTGTGTCATAAAATGTAGAGAGATTTTTTAAACCTTCAAATATCATAACACTTCAATTTTTTTTTTAAATTTTAGTTCACTAAATTATTTTTAAAATGTTCTTTACACATGATTTTTAGAAAATAATTTATATACAATAAACTGTCAGATAGATGTTGTGACAGATTCAAACAACTGTCACAATTTCGCAAAGAAATGACTTTGCATAATTACATTGAATTTTGAATTTAATTTCTCAAAGTCCTAAAACATTCTCATCAGAATCCTAGAATTTCAAACGTCAAAGTACACGTCAAGGTACACGCCAAAGAACACGTCAAATGATATTGGTAGAGCTGTAAAGTTTTGTGGTGTGAAATGTCATAATCGTGTCCTAAAAGTCAGTGATTAAGTGAGGAAGGTTCTTAAAAGAGCAGAATCTTTGAACCAACATTGTTTCTTCAACATGCAACACTTTTATCCTCAAAATGTATGATTTCAAGACTTTTGCATAAGCACAGCACTGTACTACAATAATTCAGACAAAATGCACAAACCAACAAAAAAAAATCGGATGGAGAACGGAAAACCTTCATTTGCCCAGATCTCTGTTTTGACGATGACTTATTGGCGGAACTTATTATCGTAAGGCTAAGTGGAATGGACATTGGTCCATCTTATGAATAGTTCTTTAGACTGATGCTATTCTTCTAGAAAAAAATAAATATTCTTGATTTGTTACCCAAGAGTTTATTATAACAATTTATATTCCTTTTTGTTCCAAATTATACTCCAAGAGTCCAAAAGTCTTACAGTCTTACATCAGTGACTTCACTTCAATCATTTTTATGAGTGAAAGGACATTTGCAACAAAAAATAAACTTTTTCTTGATTTTTAATGAGCTACTTTATGTTGCCTTTGTGTCTGGATATTCCAACACTCTTAATGTCCAACATGAACTTCTCCAGTCTCTACAAAAGTAAAAACCTCCCTTATACAAAAGTATGACGTGTTACAGTGGACAAGAGTGTTGTTGTTTTTTAAGGGATGTTGCTTTTGCAGTTCTTTTGATTTAGAAAATAAGCCAAACAATTGTAAATTAAAAAAAAAAGGTCCCTTGCCATTTTAGCCATCATCATGATCGTTGCCACTTAAAGGGACGGATTTTTGTTTGTTTTACTTTACAAAAAAAGTTTTTGATAACTTTTTTAGGGTTCTTGTTGCTTTTTCTTTTTGGCCACCACCATCACCGTGTTGAGGCACCTGTGTGTTATGTTATTTCCAGGACCTTCCTTTGCGTTTCCCTTTTTTTTCTGATGATGATGTTCTAGACCTTGATGATGGTTTTGTCCTGGTGGGTATGGTGCTAGCGATGGCGATGGTCATCAGCATTATTGCAGCTCTAAATTTTGGCCATATAATGGGTACCTTCATTTCATCGTTTGTTTGTTGCCACGGGGATGTTCGTTGTCTGCATGTTGCTTCATTAAAAATTTATTTTTGCCATAGCTAACGATGATGGGGAATTTTAAATTAGGGAAATATGAAAATAATTATAAACTTTTTTCACTTGTTTTTAATGGAAGCTATATGTTTGAATAAAGTTATGTAGAGGGTGTTTTTTTTAGTGGTATAGAACGTTGAAATGGAAGAATTAAACAAATGTTTTTATTCTTCTGGCATTATAATTTTAATATAATTTCTGGAATATAACGTCACAACTGGTATAGACATTGTGTAATCTAAAGGACCAACTTTTATGAATGAGAATTTTTAATAATTCTGCGAATGTTATGCTGCAAATCAATCGTTGTTATTTTATCAGCTTAGACTAGTGGATTCACATATCCACACAGAAAACAGTCAAGCGGCGATATTTTAGTTGGCCTCTCCATAACTGGAAACTATGTAGTCACCAAACGATTCCTCCAATAAATCAACTGTGGCACGATCTGTGGGACATTTTGCGCCGTCAGCGTTTTGCTAAAACCACAGCTATGGCACATCATGGGTGTTAAATTGATCAAAGAAAAAGGTAGTAAGCGGTCACCATAAACTGCAACGTTCTGGCCAACATTTTAAAAAAGTACGTACCAATCTTTCCATCAAGCACACCAAACAGTCAGTTTTTGTGGTTGAAACGGTGTCTCAACATACAATTGTAAATTTTCATAACTCAAAACAAAAGCATGATTTTTAAAATAAATTTGCACTATTCTTCACAAGCGTAGTTCAGGCGTCTGTCTATTCAAGTTACAATGTCATACCAAACTTTAAATAAATCACTTGAGATCTGTCAAAATGACAGCGAGTTAAAAAAATGTTGCCAACTTGAAGTTCTCTATCTTTATTGACCTTAAAATGGAAGTAGTACACGATACGTTTTTCAGGTGTCAGTCTATTTAACTTCAAATGTCAAACTAGCCTAAAAAATAAATCACTTGACAGCTGTCAAAATGACCGTCGGTTAAAAGGGGATTGCCAATTATAGTTCTGTACCTTTATTGACCTTAAAATGCAAATAGTGCACGATTGACGATACGTATTTCAAACAGATAGATGATTTTCAAAATAAATTTGCACAATTCCGAAGCGTTGTTCAGGCGTCAGTCTATTTAAGTTCAAACTTCAAACCAGATTTAAGAATAAATCACTTGACAGCTAACAAAATGACCGCTGTCACTTGAAATAGTGTTGCCAACTTTAAGTTCTGTATATACGTCTAAAAACACACCCAGTATATTCAAATAGAGTGATTTTCATTTTCAACCATTATCGGCGGTGGGTGATTCACTGAGCCTGACCTACTGCGTTCAAGGTGGATGAGGATGAGAATGGAGGGTGGGTTAGAATATTCTAAATGTATTTTGGCAGTTAATTTACGAACAATTTGACCGAAAGTTTATGGACGATTAAATTGAATTGCATTATGGAAGCTAATTTTAGTATTTTTGTTCCTTAGTTTCCTTTTTTTATGTTTTAATATGAGATTTGAGGAACCACGTTTATGGCTGTGGTTTAATTCTATATTTCGAAGGTAAAATATAAACCTCTCCCTACCTCTCGCGACCCACACTTCAACTTGCACGGCCAAAAAATGAATAAAAAGAATCAAATTACATTTAAGAAAGTCAGTGATGAGTATTAAGGTTTTCTCCCTTAATAACTTTTTTTTCAAAAAGTTTTTTATTAAGGGTCTTGAACAAAATTTAATAAATATGTACTAAAGTAAAGAAAAAAGAACTTTTGTCCTAAGGGTAGATTGAAACTTTTGAAAATATTGGGTTTTTGGATTTTTAATTTTGATAGGAAGTATTTTTTGAAACAAGTTATTGATGTTTTAAAAGATTTCTTTTTATTTTTATTTTTTTTCTGTTGATTCTGTTTTTAATTTATTCAATTTTTTATGGGAAGGTTACCTTATTATATTGCAAAATGCTTTGTTTTAAGTATTGTTGAGATATTATCGGTGATTCATAATAAATAAGGACACAACTTTGTACATTTATTTCCGAACTTTTGCCGGAACATATAATATGAAAATGTTAAAGGTTGTGATTGAAAAAGGAATTCTTTCTGGGGTAAGTTGTAAATAGGAAGTTCAATTTGTTGAAATGTTAGTATAATTTAGGTTTTGACTAGATTTAAATAAATAATTCTCAAATTTTATTAAAATGAAAGTAAAGCATCTGATTGAAAAGTTCTTATCAATATACTTGATAAATAAACTTGACATTTTGAAAATACCAGAGCTCTATAGGAAAAAGTTTTACATATCTGACACATGACACTTGGAAGGATAAAACAGATGTGCATTGGGGATAAGAAATAATACTTAGGTCACATATGAAACAATTATATATTTGATATTGCATGATTAAGCAGTAAAAATGCGCTGAAGCTGTGTTATGGGTGTGTTGGAATCTAAATAAACACTAGAAACCATTTTCAGATTCTGAGATCGTACAAGAATGTATGTTGGAGGTGGCCATAGCACTATTTGAAAAGAAAAAAGGATGTTGCCGCTGCATTTCGAAGTATCCTATTATCGGCAAAAAGTAACACAGGTAGAAACTTTGGCTATTGCAACACAACAATATTTTTTTGGCTTGGTAGAGGTCATATTATTGAACGTTTCTGGATGATGATTAAAGAGCAAGTTATCTCCTCCTTTCACAACTTGCATACGACAGAACAAAGGAAGCACTTAGAGTTCCAGAAAAATATCAAAATTACAAAAAAACTAGCTATCAACTTGGGTCCTATGTTTAGCTTGACATGATACGTTTGGCTCGCCTGATATGCGCGCACGCCCCCACAGAAGAGAAAGATGACAACACCAAAGATATGTTCTTCAAGCCCTTAGACAAAACATATGAGCAGTGTCTTAGCTACGATATTAAAATTGTCCTGGCAATTTTAATGCCAAGCCAGGAAGGGAAGGAATAATCGGGAAGAACAGCCTGCACGACAACACTTCCGACATCGGATTCAGGCTCATAGATTTTGCTGCGCGGCAAAACGTCATGGCAGCCAGTACGCGTTTTCCAGACCTCAACATCCACAAAGGAACTTGGACTTCTCCAGATCAATCTACCGTCAACCAGATTGACCATATTGCGATCGACGCCAGACAGGCTTCCAGCATTATGGATGTTCGTATTTTACGAGGAGCTAACATCGACTGGGAACACTACTTCGTTGTAGCCAAGGTAGCACTTCGGATTTCCAGACCAAAGGCAAAACAAGGAGGTGCTGGGAGAAGGTACAACGTCAAACGGCTACAATCACCAGAGATTACAAGTCACCTCTCTCGAAGTTCTCTGCCGCCAACACAAGGTATAGAAAACCAGTGGCAAAATTGCCAAGATGCAATCAGAGAAGCCGTCTCTCATGTGCTGGGTTTCAAACAGCCACCAACAAGGAACCCCTGGTTTGATGAGGAATGTTGACAGGGAAATGAAGCCAAACAACAGGCACGTAAGGCAGCGCTGGATAAAAGGACGAGAGCTGCTTATGAGCTCTATGAGCAAAAGAGGCGAGAGGAACTCCGACGCCGAACGCCGAAGGAAAAAGAGAGGGCATGAGAAGCGTGCGATTGAAGATGTTGAGATGTTTAAAAGCAGGAATGAAGTTCTAAAGTTTTATGAACAGGAAACGAAATTCACAGGTACATAAACCTAGAACCGAAGGCTGCAAAGACGAAAGTGACGATATGGAAGGACCACTTCTGCAGACTGTATAACGGCGACGACGAACTGAATTCCGCTGTCAGGCAGGATGATCCATTCAACATAGACGACGAAAGCCAACAATCCTGTCCTCCTGACTTAGACGAAGTAAAGATTGCTATATCTAAGCTGAAGTCTAATAAAGCCCGATCCTGAAAAAAGCAGACCCTCTTAACTGCACCAACTATAGAGGAATCAGTCTACTTAACATCGCCTTTAAAATCTTCTCTGCCGTTATATGTGAACGTTTAAAGCCCATCGTCAACAACCTGATAAGTCCTTATCAGTGTGGGTTTAGACCAGGAAAGTCCACAGTTGATCAAATATTCACATTACGGCAGATCCTGGAAGAAATCCAAGAACACCGATTTCAAAGCCGCATATGACAGCATCTACAGGGACGAGCTGTATAGAGCCATGCCTAGTTTTGGCATCCCTGCCAAACTCTTCCTGTTATGCAGGATGACCATGGAGAATTCACGCTGCTCCATAAAGGTTGGAAACAACTTAACAAATTCTTCGATGTCAAAAGAGGTTTTAGACAAAGTGATGCGCTGTCATGCGATTTTTTTGAACATCGTACTTGAAAGAATAGTGTAGAGCTCACACGTTAACACTAGAGGCATTATATTTCAAAAGTCTGTCCAATTACTGGCATATGCTGATGACATTGACATAATCGGAAGAACTCAGAGTGATGTCTATGGGGCTTTTGTGAGTATTGAGGCAGAGGCGTCAAAAAATGGTTTAACGGTTAATGACGGAAAAACAAAGTGCATGCTGTCGTCAAGAAAGGACCTACAACACTGACGTCTTGGTCTTAGTCAAGGACTTCGTCTACCTAGGCTCCGCTTTAAACGCAGAAAACAACACCAGCGCTGAGAACAAACAAAGAATAACTCTTGCTAACCGCTTTTTCTTTGGACTAAGAAAGCAACTGAGTGGTAAAGTCCTTTTTCGAGGGACCAAACTGTTGCTATATAAGAGAAGATGGAATGACGAGCTGTACGGGCTGTACAGCGACGTAGACTTAGCCAGAAGGGTAAAATTCCAACGACTTAGATGGCTGGGTCACGTAGAGCGCATGGAAACCAATGCTCCTGCCCGGAAAGGTGGCGCGCACAAGTGGAAGGTGACCTCACCCAACTTGGAGCGCGAAACTGGAGACATCTAGTTGGGGACCGAGCTAGATGGAAAAGTTTGTTTGGTGAGGCCCTAGTTCACACAGGACTGTAGTAAGTTAGTAAGTAAGTTGAAAAAAAATGTTTTGCGCTCATTGTTGACATTACAAAAGCTTTTAAAATGGTTATAGATTGTCAAAGTAATTAATGCCTTATATGATTCTATGTTCTTATAATAATATTGACTTAGGTATACCACAAGGATCAATCCTTAGCCATATTCTTTTCCTTACTTATATAACTCCCATCTTTTATCTACAATTTTTATAATTAACCTTGCTTTACAAGTATTAAAGCTATACACTTATTTATTTAGACAAGTAGGTATTTTACCAATAAGACACTTGTTTTCGTATAATGTTTTAAAGATGTTTTTATGAAGAATGCTTATTTTTGATAGCTCTATATGTCAAGTATATAACGTGAGAAATTCCAACTCGGTCAAATTACATTTCACACTACAATTTATAGGCGTTTTTATAACTACAGTCTCTTGCAAATTATACAACAATTCAAGCGAATTACAAAACATTACAAACGGTCTCAAAACTCTTAAGTAATGGATTCTTTATTACGATACTCATAACTTCGAATATTTACTTAACTACGTTAATTGATGTAATTTTATTTTCTTTATTTACTCACTGTTCGAGTAGTTCCCATCCACGAATTAAATTAAAAACAAAGCATTTTAAAATTCAAACTAAAACATGATATTTATAAATATAAATAAATAAAAGGATTTTGGATTTTCAAACAAATTCCTGGTATTTTTTAAATACAGTGGTTCCCCGCAGTTATAATAAAATATGTTAGAAGGATTTTAAAAGTTTCAAAATCATTTCAAACAAAACTAAATTTGAAATTCCACTCGTGTTAAATTTTGAAAATTTTATTTAATTGGATTATCCTTAAAATTAAAAACACAACTTTTATGAATTTTTCCCGTACTTTAAAATACTTGACTCGATTACCTACAATTCCAAAAAAGCAGTTAGTTAAACACATACAAACATTTTAAAACAAGCTAATTCTAATTAATAAAATCATCTGAATTGTCATCCTTCACATACCTACTCCCCGTTACATGGACAATTTAATCCAACTGTGTGAATTACACAACTCTTGAATAAAATTGAACAAAGTAACAAAACAAAAATTACTCTTTTTTACCTTCCAAAAGGATAACAGAAACATCTAAGCCCGCAGACAGATATATGTATGATCAAGGATGGCTCAAGGATACATCATGCATATCTACCTACATATACACATCCCAGTGTTTATTATATTATTTTAACAAGGACACAATTTTCAAACCAAGCTGCCAGGCAACCGCATTCCAAAAAATAGCAACATCAAACCCAACAAACGACGACGACGACAACGACGACGGATGAACGAAAAAAAAAGTTCCTAGTCAAAATCCAACATCAAAAACGTGTCGAATTTAAATTCAACAAGTTTTTTTTCTCTTTTTAGATCCTTCCATCATCCGAACTCAATGTTTTGCTGGTTCCGGAAGGCGGTGGAGCGACAACGACGATGGAGCACATATAGGAACCCACTTGGCTTTTCCGAGCTCGTTGGTCCTTTTTTCTTTCTTTGTTTGCTGTCAAAATTCTTTTTTTTTTTTGTCGGACCGAAAAAGTAAAATAAAATGGAAACCCTAAAATTTCTTCTTCTGCAACTATGTACCGCTCGACTTATCTGGAAATTCAAAATGGAGCTGCCTTTTGTAAGTGGTGTGACAAATTTGCTCACCAAGTCAAAGCAGTGAATCCTTTATTTAATTTTTTCTTGTTGTCATTCCAGCATTTTAAGGGAATTCCCTTACACCAAGGCAACAAGGACATGTGACGCTCTGTGTGCATAAGGAGTGTCAAGTCAAAAACCCTCCCATGTGCTGTTACACAAGGGCATACACCAAAAAACCAAAGCAAAGAAACACACCACATAGCGTGAGCAGCGCAACTACGCGGAGACGAAGTCGACGTTTGACATCAACGACGGCTACGTCGACAAGCATCGTGTCGACCGTTGCGAGTATAAAATTGAGATAAATTTAATTTTGTTAAAATTTCACAAAAAGGATATAATTAGAGTGAGAATGGGTGTAAAGAGTTAGAAATCATCTCCCTGGAGGAAAGGAATCCAAATGAAAGCAGCGGATACTGAATACCCTGCAACGTTGACTACAACGACGACGACGATGACAGAAATCCTCGTCATCATCACAGTCACACAACTGACATTAGGACACGGTGTGCACGGAGAAGAAAGGACTTCCAAGAACAAAGCTAAAAAATCCTGAAGCAAAATGATGACAACAAAAACTGTAAAAACAGAACTTTTATATCCTACCTGATAATCCATCGAGTTGCCATATCCCATGTGATTACACGAACACGAACAATGTTTGATATGATGCTCCAGTTCATGGTCGAACATCGCCGAACAAGGATGCTGATGCTGGTGCTGCTGTTGCTGCTGCTGCGAGGATGGAGGTCCTGCCGCGGAGTCGGTAGCAGTTGCAATTCCTGTTGACTTTGTTGATTGTATTGATTTAACTAAATCGTTGAAATGATTTGCCGTCCTAATGCCACTGCCATCTTCATCGAGCAGCATTTGTAGTTGCCCTTTGGCTGATGATGGTCCTGATGATGATGATGTTGCTGCCAGAGTTGGCTCCATGATGTCAGAATCCTGATCACTACTGCGGGTTGGATTGAGAGCTGAGGCATCCAGCTCAATAGCGCAACCGGACATGAGGAGACTTTTTGTGGGGCTCTTCCGAATTGTGCACGTTATACCCATTATGCTGCCACCACCCGTTGCGCTGCTGTTGCTGCTGCTGCCACCACTTCTACCACCACTTCCACCACCACCACCACCACCACCAATGAAACTGTCACAACCTGTAAAACTTAAAAAGCTTTTATGTCGGGGTTGTTGTTGCTGCTTCTGCTGTTGCTGTTGCTGATGATGATGATTCTGTCTTCGCTTGACTCCCGAACTATTACAATTCCCATTGGTCAGGATGTCATCGTCGATGCAGCTGTCATCATGAATTAAAGAGGATATCTTTAACGGCCTCGATGAACCCAAACCCAAGCCTAAGCCCAAACCCCCACTGAAACCACCACTTCCAACACCACCTCCAACACCAGTTGCAGATAGAGAGGACGAGGCCGATGCCGAAGCAATCGATGGTGGTATTTCCGGTGAATTTGATTTACTGGAAGTTGCGGAGAAGAGCATAAGTCGCATCATTTCTATGGAGTCCTTAGTTAACGGCACCGTACACGAACCACTGTCTGTGGAGTCGTAGTCGTTGTTATCACTGAGACTTCCCGACAACCCTAGCCCGCCACCAACTGTCGCCGGACCCGGACTACCACCGCCGCCTTCACCACCACTGCCACCACCTGCGCAACTTGTGTAATTGCAATTGTAATTGCTACGACTACGACGCCTTTCAAGACCGCCAGATGCAGCACTCTTCTTTCCCAATATCTGATGATGAAGACTCCTAAAGTGGCGACGAACAGCAGGACCACCGCCAGAACCAGAGTGTGATAAGGTGGCACACCTTCGTATCGGTGGCGGTGTGAAAATGGGTGAAGCAGTAAATTGCGGTGGTGAGAAAGTTCCGGTTGGCTTAGCTGCACCACCGGAAGACGACGACGATAAGGACAGTAAGAATGGCTGATTCGCTGCAATTGATGATGATGCTGATGCTGATGGTTTTTTCTTTCTACCAAGAGATAAGGTTGAAGCAGCCACATCGGAGGAACGAAAGAGTGTTAGCGGCAGGGGTGGAACGTCCAGGCCATCGTCTAAATCACCGCAATGCTCATTGATTGTGGGAAGGATTATCTGTGGCTGGTTAGAGGATGACGTTGACGAGGACGAAGCACTCGGCAGTGGCGGAGGAGCTGTCGCTGCAGGTGGCGGTGGCGGCGGTAGGGAGATTTTAAATAAATTCGATTCACTTATTGCACGAAACTGGGCTTGTTCCTCCTCTTCGAGTGCCTTCAAAGCACGTAGATCCCATTCCCCGGATGTCATTAACTGTGTGTCTTTTTAAAATATATTTATTTTTCTTTCTTTCGATTTCGATTTTGCTTTCACTTTTTGTTTTATCCCTCATTCACACTTCGACTTGACGCGGTAATAAATTTCATTCACAGACATCTCGAACGCGACGCGAATATTTCGAGTGTTTGGTTTTTGTTTTATCCTTCTCATAATAATTAATTCCGCCAAATGTCATCGCACTTTTGCTTTCACTCTTCCACTTGTTCTTCTCAAGCCCAAGAATTGAAGAACCTTTTATCCTTCGGAAGGAGAATGTACGTCTACAAGATTTATCGCAAAATGCTCTTTTTTATTTTAATATTTATTCTCACGATTATCACGCTTCGTAGTCTGAATCGCAACTGAAGTGGTAACAACAATTGTAAGCCATTTTATTGCCACACAGCACTGACAGAGCAGAGCACACATCACAGAGGACGAAAAGCATGTAGCTTCCAAAAGTCCCAAGTCCCAACAAAAACAGCAGCCATCAGGATCAAGAACAACACCGTTTTCGCTTTTTGTGTTCCCTAAAAAATGGACTTCACAAGAGGAGCAAGAGCCATGTGAGTGGCAGTGGCAGTGGCAGAAGCAGTGGTCCTGGTGGTATAGAGATAGTAGTTGGCTGGCTGACGGTTGGCCTTATCACCTTATTAACCCTCATACAGAAATTGCATTCCACAACACGAAGCTTACGTTCCACAAAGTGTCCAAAAAAGAGCTTTTAACTTTTTTTAGTTAGGTTTGTTTGTTGTTTTGCTGAGGCTGAGACTCATCAGGGTTACGAATGGAAGATACCTGTCTGATGCCACCTGTTCCGGGATGTTTTTAGGATGTTGAAGCTGATAGAAGGAGGCAGAGAGAGAAGGATGTGCGGACAACTTTCTGCCATACATGCCAACTAGCAATGGACTTATTTCAGTTCGAAGGACAACTGTTGTTGGCAAAGTTAAAATTTGTAGAGCTGCTGGAAAATATTGGGGTGGAGAAAGTTCGATTGTTTTCTCTCACACATGGAATTCTCAGTGCATCGCAATAGCACCCTTTTCTACAAAACTCAACTTAAAGAATTTTCCAAAGTAAAGTTTTTGATATTTTTAACTACCTAGAGAAACATAGTTTTGAGAAAAATCACTGTGAAGTTTTGTGTGTTTTTTAAATATAGAACAGGTGTTGAAGAAGTTAATTTTTCTTATTTTTGTGGAAGTAGGTAGAAAATTCTTTTCCACTCGAGACAGCACAAAAGCACCCACCTAGCGGAATAATTGCACTATATTCGCATCAGTGGTTTTTAAACTCTCACAGAGTCAACCCTCAACCATTTAAAAGCACTCTTGAAGTTTTTGTAACATCTTAGCTGTGTCTGCTTTTTTGCAGTTACACAGCATCAGCTTACAGAATGCCAGAATGCAGAATGCAAGCAGTGGAAGAAAGTTTTTCATATACCTACACAGAGATAAGAAGCAAGCAAAGGGATCAAGTACCTTTTGCCTTTTCATACCTTTGCCTACCTTACCGACCCTTTACCTACCCTAACTACCTGTGCGTTTGTTACAACTTCCAATAACAAAAAATCAAGGGATGATGGGGTTGGGGGTTGTAACTTACTTATAGTTATATGCTTTATAAAAACTTTGGGAATGGGATTATTGATATTATAAATGGTAGTTTTCATTTATGTACAGTTAATAAAATGATTTTTATTAGGGCTTTTTGAATATTTCAATTGAATATTATTTGAAAGTTGTTTTAGAGAAGTTTCCATTTTTAGACAAAACTAAAACTTATACAATCAAGTTTTTGAGAAACCTTTTAAAAATACTGCTTCTTCGAAAAGAAATAATATTTATCTTATGATTAGTTTTGGAAAGGTTATAACGAGAAACTTTAAATTGGCTTCGAGATGAATTTAACAGGAAATTAAATTAAAAATTGATGTTTAATTTTATGAAAAATTGCACACAATTTTAAATTATTTTGGGTTTTTTTTCTCAATAAAGATTTTCATAGCTTAAGAGCATTAAATGTTTAGATGTATACTTTTTCAAAATAGAGCTTCTTAATGGTTTTCAATGTATAGGTTTAATTTTGCAGTTTAATTTCAGAAAATGTAATCCAAAGTTTAGAAAGAGATTAAAGTAAAGTAGAAAAATTGTATTTTAGACTATCTGCCCTCTGCTGCGTTATTATTTTATTAACATGCTATATTTTAAAACAATTTTGGTTAGAGGTTAAGTTTTAAGGGCCAACGTAGATTTTGAATAAAACACAAATTATTAGGAAATTATTGTCATTTCTTTTTATTATGATAACATTGATATAGTTCAATCGTATACAGAAAAAAATATCGGCAATACGGTCGCTGAGACTTCGGCTCCACACTTCCATACGATATGGTCAAAGTGTTCGATGACACTGAGGCATAATTGAGGTTATGTGCTGTAAATGTGCCCAGTTATCTCATTCCTTAGATATTGAATTGTTGCTGGCATATAAACGTAAACCTTTTCTTTCAAATAACCCCAAACCAAGAAGTACGGCCCGATGACGCCGCCTGCCCATAAACCTCATCTAACAATCACTCTTTCTGGGTGCATTTGTTTTTTGAGAATCATTCTTGGATTATCATTCGTCCAAATGCGGCAAATTCTGCTTATTAACAAATCCACTGAGGTGCCTCATCACTGAAGACGATTTTCTTCGAAAACTGATCATCCATTGTTTAAATTTATTGCCACTATTTTGACCAGTGACGACCCTTGAAATAGTCAACAGGCTTTAGTGTGTAACTGCAAGTCTTTATGCTTAATGTTCATTGTTCATGATCGACGAGCCTGAGAGATTAAATTTGTTGGACACGATTAGGTGGACGGCTTTTCAGCCTCACTCCTGCAAACAGCAGCAATTTATTTCAAAATTAGACATAAATGTCGTAGTCTTAGTTTTAGAACTAATAAAGGGCAACAATTCTGTCACATATTACTTACTTACTTTAGTTGGCGCTACTGCGCATTGTGCTCCTGGGTCTCAAGTAATAACTTTCGCCAGCTTACTCGATCTCTAGCTTGCTGCCTCCAGTTTCGTATACCAAGTTGTAGTGTCGGCTTCAACTTAATCACTCCACCGGAGATGAGGCCTGCCTCTGCTTCTTGTTCCCTCAGGCTTCGCGTTGAATACCTTACGGGCTGGAGCTTTGATGTTTATTCGCTCCACATGCCCAAGCCATCTTAAGCGTTGAACATGACGTTTTTTGACCAATGGCAAATCGCTGTAAAACTCGTACAACTCATAATTATATATTATGCGCCAGATTTTACTTTGCCTGCCAGATCTCCGTGCTGATGTCATTTGCAGAATAAACGGCAGTGCCCAGATAAAAATTTTGTTTAACACCTCGAAGTTATACCTGTCAATTGTCACATTTTGACCCAGTCTACGGTGTGAATCGACTCTACTTGACGACAGTAAATACTTCGTTTTGTCTTCGTTAATGTCAAGACCCATTTCCTTCGCCTCAGACTCGATATTAGAGAAGGCACCCGTCACTGCTCGTTTGGTTCTTTCTGTAATGTCGATGTCATCTGCATATCCAAGATAGTGTGTGGATTTTTGAAAGATGGTGTCACTTGTATTTGCGTTGGTGTTGGGCACCACTCTTTCAAGAACAGTATTGAAGCAGCTACATGACAGCGCTTCGCCTTGTTAAAGTCCTCTGGTGGTTTCAAAGGTTAGGTCAAGTCTCTTCCAATTTTGACGCAGCAACGAGCATTTTCCAGTGTCATCCTGATAAGTCGTATCAGTTTGGTAGGGAAACAAAAACTCGACATGGCCCGTTATAGTTCGTTTCTGTCTTCACTCTCATAAGCTGCTTTACAATCAATGAAAAGATGAAATTTCTATTCGTCAAGGATGCTTTCTTCCGACCAAATTTTAGTAACTAGCTGGTGCATGCTCCTTACCCGATCTGCTCCATCGTATTTAAAAAGCTCCGCCTGCAGACCGTCATCACCGGCCGCTTTGTTTGACTTAAGTCTAGTGATGGCTAGTTTGATCTCATTCTGGTCGGGTGGGTGAAACTCTAGATCGTGAATTAAATGGATTTGACGTGGCTGCCCGCTGGCGGAATCGTTGACTTCACCACCATTAAGCAGCTGGTTTAAATAATATCTCCTGATTTTAAGTATTGACTGCGTCTTGTCTACGGTATTCCCCTCCTTATCTTTGCAAGCTCCAGGGCAGCTAGTGAATCCCATTGCTTTCTTTTAGCCTCTTCTACAAAAGCTCCGCACCTATTTCCTGTTAAAACATCCCTGGATCTTCTCGATTTCACCCTGCTCATGGGCTTTTTTCTTTCTCCTGATCAAGCGGCTCTCATTCCTTCTCTTGTCTACGTAGAGCTGATGGGAAGATCGTGTCCTCTTTTGCTGCCACAATCTGTGAGAAACCTAGCACCTCTTCAGCAGCTTTGGCGGCTGTGAGAAACCTAGCACTTCTTCAGCAGCATTCCTGGTGGATTTTTTGCAAAGCTGCCAGTGGGTCTCTGGGCACGTTTTATAGTTTCTCACAACCTCTATGGATACACCGTCGACAAAGAACCTCTGCTGCAGTCTTCCAACGTTGAATCTTCTCCTGGAATCGGAATCTATGTTGGCTGATCTGTACGTACGAACGCCAAGTATGCTAGAACAGTGTCTTCCGTCAATATCAACATGATCGATTTGGTTGCATGTTCGATTATCGGGGGACCGCCAAGTACCTTTGGGGATATCTGGGAGAGGGGATCTAGTGACCACCATGTTTTTCTCGGCTCGGAAGTCGATACACCTGAGTCCACTTCCAGATGTGATGTCGTGTAGGCTATGTCTTCCAATTGGCCTGCCAAAGATGCCTTCTTTACCAATTTTAGGGTTAAAATCTCCCAGGAGAATTTTAAATTTTTGTGACATTGCTCATATGTTTTGGCAAGGAGCTCGTAGAACTCTTCTTTGGTATTGTCATCCTTCTCTTCGCTAACTTCCCGAAAGCTTTAAACTCTTTGCCTTAGTTTCCCTAAGCTTCCTCCCATCGAGTATACACTTCCCACATAGTAGAAATGACAGCTATCAATCTTTCTACAGCCTGGCCTATTCCATCGCATTTTCTTGAGGGCTGTCACATCAGCATTGAGTTCGGCGAGGGCATCTGCAAGCTGCTCTGCTTTGCATTGCCGGTTGAGTGTACGCACATTCCATGTACATACACGTAAATCGCTGTCCGTTTTTCGTTCGCGGGGGGGGGGGGGGGGGGGGGATTGAGTTGTCAACATTATCAGTCTGTTCATCCGAGGCTATTACTTTTATTTTCATAATTTCCTTCCACGGCCGGCTTGTCAGACCTGAGCATCACTGAGATCGCAAGAGCTGGTTTTCAGAGCGATATCTGGTCTTTTGCTCCTGCCTCCTGAAAAGGTAACTCTGGTGACACAGTTCTGGATCCGATGGATCCAACGTCCGTTGTTAGTTTACCTTTCGGCTATCCAGCGGGCACCACTAGGAGGTAAGGATACGATTTTGCACGATTTTGAACTGTAATATATTATTTAAGCAAAACTTTAACCGTTTCTGCAGCGCACGAAGTGGAAGCTCTTAAACTGGAAAACTAGCCCAGATTTTAAAACATTCTTAATTGGTGCTCCACTCATACTAGTCATAGAGTGATGATCCAACTGGTTTCGGAAGTTTCGGAAAAGCAGATCCTGATATTAGCGCCTTCAATTAAACAAACAAACAAATAAACGAACAAACTCTTCGATTAATAATTTATTAAATTTCGGTAAAACTACTACTGCGATATTATTTCATTGTTTTGTCTAAGTTCTTCTTTTAAATGATCATGACACCTCGCTGGAAATTTGTAATATTTTTAATTTGGGTAAAAGTGTTGTTAAGCCTCCGAAGTCTTATTTTAGTTTATTAGCATAAGCCGGCCAAAGTCTTCCCAACAGAGATACAATACATTTCTGCAAACATTTCTTGTAAGTTTTCAAAACATGTTGCAATATCTTCTTCGCACTATCAAAATAAACGAATTGCTATAAGTCATATTGTCAAGGGTGACTTCGATGGTTGCTAAAAGGTATTCATAGTGATTTTGGAGAATGATAACGGAATACAAGTGAAGAAATTGATCTTTTTTGTAAGGTCTAAAAGTTCACTTAAAAAAATATTCACTAATCCTTCCAATACTGAAATAAGATCAATAATCAATTCCTTGATGTCGTTGATGGTTGTTTTGACCGTGGCTCGTATTCGATGCTTTCTTGGCTCACTGTGAACAATTTTTATCACTCACTAACTCTTATTCTTGGTAAGACTTGCTCAACGAAGGATTTCTGCTACATTTTCAGCATTTCAAGAAGAAATTTCAATATAAAGATAAAATTGTATATAAATGAGTTGTTGAATAGTTTCTGTTACTTTGTTCACTTCACCGTTAGCGTATCTTAAACACTAATTAATATTTTAATAATTTAATAACTTCATTTCACTTACAATTATTTTGATACCACCATTAGATACACAAAAAGCAGCTTCTTTGCGGGAATCCTATGTACATAACATTGGGCAATATTTCAGGCCCTAATAAATCTATTTCATCAATATTTTAGCTTTCAGTTCGTCAACGTTTTCGACTTGGTACCAATAATTAATAAGTATTTAAATTCTTAAACTAATTTCACAGAATAAAGTCAAGTACTGTTAAATTTGGAAAACAAAGATAAGACTCCAATGCCAGTTTTTGACACAACGCGTCCTTGGAACTTGTGCTGCAAGAACCTGATCAAAGCGGCTGCGATTTAGAAAGGTGTGCCAGCAGTCTTATTGAAAATAGAAGTTTTTCTGCGGTTTTGGAGCTAAATCCTGACTATTAAAATTCTCGGAAATGCAGAATCCTTAAAACCAAAAATCCCAAAAAGTCGGAATGCAGATACCGAATATCCAAAATTGAAATAAACCAAAGTAACTGAAAATCCAAACAAATATTTTAAATCGAAAATTTGCTTAGTTTTGTATGTATTTGAAGTAACCATTTTCAATAATTTTTAAAAATTGAAATAATTTGATATACAAATTCAATTAAAATTATTACTTTAAATAATGTTCAAAGTTTATGATCCAACATTGTTTTGAGCTGACATAGGTTTGTATTTAATTTATTAAAATTACTTTAAAAAAATATTCGGGCAATTGGCCTCTCTGGGTTTTAGGTTTTCGAGATTCTATATTTTCGTGATTCTGGGACTTTTGTATTGAAAATTGTGCCAGTCTCCACTTTCTTTTTGCATTTGTGGCCAAACAAAGTGTGTTAAATCCTACGATAGCGTGCCTTGGTGATTATTATGTCTAACTTTGAGGAAATAAGGCTACTGTTTATCAACTCATAACCAAAATGGCACTAAATGACGTTTCAAAATTGTGTTAATCTTTTATAATGGTCTGAAAAAATTGTGCAGTTACTCAGTGTTCAAATAGGACATACAAAAATAAATAAATAAATTGGGTGGCTTAACAGTCCTTTGCGAACTAGGGCCTAGTGACTTACAACTCTCAACCAATCCTGTGTGCGAGTAATGTTGTCAGGAATGGAAGGACCTACTGTTTATATGCCGAATCCGAACGGCTAATTTGAGAAAGCACTTTTTCATGACAAGAGTTACTCTTGGAGAATTTGTCAATTCCTCGCAAGAGGCAGTACCCGTGAAAAGACTTTAGATGGCATAGGCAGGGATCGAACCCTAGACCTCTGGGATGACAGTCCAACACACTAACCATCATGCCACGGGTACTACTAATAGGACATACCTAGGAAATATGACACAGGTGTTAATGACGATTGTACCAACTTAGAAGCACAATGATAACGTTATAAGCATCCAAGTTTTAAATATCATATGCACCTCTAACCTAGAGGTAAAAACCTCTAACCATTTCTAATTCTCAAACCTGAAGATCATCGAACTTCCTCCTATATCATAAAAGAACCATAAATCAATAAAATCTATGACCTATCCTCACTGAATAACAAATAAGCCATCCGACCAGGTTTTTGAACTTATATTTATCGTTTTTAAATGAAATTTAAGAGCTACTCCTCTTTTCAAATCCATGTTCAGAATTTGAAAAAAATAAAAACGAACCAACATAAAACATCCACATCCACAGTTAAAGCAAATTTTGCCGTTCAAAAAAGTTATCTCGCAGCATGAGTACCTCTCTACCTAAATTTTCAAACTTAAATTCATGTTGAATAAAACATAACCCTTAAAATTCCAGGTTTAAAGCGCCTCGCCTGCCTGTTGAGTGTAAAACCTTGTGCTTCATAAAATATTTAAAAAAGTAAAAATAAAAATAAACTAAAACCCAAACATAAAAACAAAAAACTTTTCTCTGTTAGGCAATCCAGTCAATGTGATGAGCCTTTGTAAACCTATAGAATTTAGGAATAAAGGTATGTCGGTATAGAGGTATGGAGGTATGAAGGTATTAAGAGATGTAGTACATTGGTTGCGTGTCGAGCGTTTTACTGTCGAATGGACCGACCCATCATGTATCTGTGTTTAAAGACCGCACATGCCATAACCACATATCACCACACGTATCTACCTTACCCACCCTACTCCCATTAAGGTCAATATCCCGCCCTGCATTGGCCATAACCTCAGCTAAGTGTATGTTCTAAATTATTCAGATCAAATTATCTTCCATATCAAGAGAAAGAGAGAGCTATAAAACCTAAAAAGCTATAAAGGATACGAGGACGAGCATGGAAGCCTCTTTAAATGCTTTTGGCTTTATTTAAAGAATCTAATACGTGTGAATCGGAAGTTCACTTTCCCCATGAGTGTAGTTTAAACTTTTAAACAAAAACTTTGTCCAGCTTAATTTAACTTTTTTTTCTTTTTGTTAGTCTTTTTATAATAGTCTTAGTCTCAATTTTGTTTTGTTTTGTTTTTTATTATGAACTTTTTCGTACGTGAATGGCAACCACAATAGTTTTGGTCTTTATTTGCTTCTGATTCTAACTTTTGACGTAAAGGGTGTGTTTTTAGGACATATAGAACTTTAAGTTGACAGCGCTTTTTAACTGGCGGCCATTTTGTCATCTGTCAAATGATTTATTTTTAGTCTTCGGTTGACATTTTGACATAAGAAAATATATAAACTGACACCTGAACGCAAAGTTTCTATGGACTATTGACTATTATTTATGGGCTTATGAAGAGTCTTTAGTCTAAGCTGCTTACAACTCCGAAACGATAGGACACCATTCGCTGGAATTGTCAGAAAAAGCTACCTATATTTGGATTTCTAGATAAGACTACGAACAAGCCATCTTTCTCATCCATTTGTCAGAAATCATATTTAAATTAAAATGCCAGAAGACTATTTTTCAAGTGAAGTAAATTGTGTGTCAGTTAAGAAAAAACGTCTTTGTTTTATTCCATTTCAAAGTCTTATACCCAACAAAAACACCCTTTAGTTCCAACACCATGCATCCATATTTGTACCAAAACCCCATGCCCCTTAGCCTCACCTATTAAAGTTTTTTGAGGCCGAACTACTTATCAAGGCATCCTTTCTCTAAAACAATGGACACACTTTTCATAAAGCCTCTCAAAGTCACCTCCTTACTTCCGTTAGTCCGCCCTGTCCAACAGACCGACCAACCGAACGATACGACGAACTGAAAAGGCCGAACGTCGAGCGACGTTCTATCAACCGGAAGTCGCCTCTAGACCCTAGAGTGTAGATCTAATAATTATGTTCATTGTTGCACACTCGAGACAGAAGACGACAGGACTGAGACTTTATGAAATGAAGTGCAAGAGAGACTGGAATGTTCTTTATGTGTTTTCGGAAAATATTTCATAAAATTCCTTTCACTTCCGGTCAACTCAGCCTCTCCGTTTTGTATCGTTTATCGATAAACTGGATGAAGTCGCTGTTGTATTGTTGTTCATGCCATGAAAGATGAAAATGCTGCTGCTGCTGCTTCTGACGCTGAAACTGAAGCTCATGATGATGATGATGATGACTACCCGATGATATGTTGGACTTTATAGAGGTGGTATATCGTACGAGTGTATTTATATCAGTTGCCGACCATTTTGCAATTATCCGCAAGCATAAAGTGTTAAATCGAATTAAGATGATAACGTGTCTGGAAACGTTAGAGTGTTTGCGGTTTGAAAGGGGTTTATTGGGTCAAAATGGCAACTGAACCGCAAACAGTGGGGTGAAAATATTTGTTTTTTTATTTGTTTAAAGTCGATGGTAAAGTAGAGACTAAGAAAAAACCTATAATTTTACTCTCTCAAAGTCTTAAAATTTCATTGTCAAATTGGTAGTCAACGTTCTCTAAAAATGATGTTTCAAGTATTGTCATATTTTTATTATAATAAACAAAAACACGAATAATTGTCTAATTTTAAACTTATTCGATTTTACGTCCGAGGAGAAGATAAAGAAATAAAGACTTTTTCAGCATCTGTCAATGTCCTAATTGTCTGTCAATAGATAACATTGTGTGTTTTTTGTATCAGCTAATTGTTTAAGAATGTGGTTCTGACAATATGTTAATAAGATTGTTACACATTTGGGACAGTTTCTGACAGTAGTCTGTCCTAAGCATTGTTAGCAATTAAAATTAGTTTGGCTCAGGTATCTGTAATCAAAAACAGAGAAGGCTCAAAATAAATTAAAAATTATGTGTCACTAGTGTTGCCTGTAATAAAATTCACAGCACAGAGAAGCTTTCCACAAAAATTTCGGCTTTCCTGTAAGTTTTTCGAAGCTTATTGCGGCATTGGTGTTGATCCAATGGACATATAATTTGGCCTTAAACTACAAAGGTTTCAGTGCAGAACGAAAACAGACTTCCAACAAGTAATCACGGTGTTGTCGGTATCGTAGAAAATTAAAAAACAAAAGGTTTTTAAGGAAAGCATCGTATCCACCGCTTGAAACCCTTTAAGAAAGAGACTACAATACAGGAAAAGTTTTATTGCTCCGGGGTGGATATTATTATCAATTTTCAACAAAATATTTCAAGAAATATTAAGACAGCTAAAGATTTTAAGAAACGAATTATATAGAGTGGGATATGGAACC
Source organism: Eupeodes corollae (assembly GCF_945859685.1). Lineage (NCBI taxonomy): Eukaryota > Metazoa > Arthropoda > Insecta > Diptera > Syrphidae > Eupeodes > Eupeodes corollae. The sequence goes on along the minus strand of NC_079147.1, from coordinate 305,527,429 downwards.
CAAAACGGGCTAAATTAATTCATGTAATAAAATAAAAACGATCTTGCAGCTTAATACTTAATTCAGTTTTTCTTAAAAATGTGTTGTGGAGGTTCACGAATTATTATTCGACTGCTATCACAATGTTTTTCACAAGCAAAACGTCGAAATCACAACTTTATGGAAACTGAAAGTTGACTGGAAATTGTCTTCGATATCTGAGGTATGAGATAAGATTTGATATTTTAAAACCTACACATACGAGTACATATATTTCCTTTTTTGGATTTGGATCGGGAAATCTAGAGTCGTACTTTGGTAACAACTAGGTAGTGGTCCGATTGATTGTTGGCACCTCGGAATGTTGTATACTGAAATCTTCTGATTGTGCCACTTACATTGTATTTTCTTTGAAAACTTATTAAACAATTTAAATGTCATAGCCAGGGCATTGCTCGTATGTCTTGTAATGTCTTTGGTGTTTTCATCTCTCTCCTCTATGGGGACAAGCCTGTTTGCGTTGGATATCCACTATCCATCACAAAATGTGTCTTCCTGCTCATCTTATTCCATCCATTCTGTTAACTTTTTTGACAAGCTATCTCCTGCTACTTGTCTTGCCCATTTCTATATCTGTATTTGGTGATTTCTCCCTCCTCCAAATCTCGATATGTTCAGAAGTGATTTTCTATAGCTCTCGTGTCGTTTCGAGTTTTGTTTCTTCAGATTTTTGACGTTCATGATTCATAAGTTAATACGGGAAGGACAGCTATGTCGAACAAGTTTTTGTTTATGCTTCATTTAATTTTGATTCAAATAAGTTCCTAAGGTTCTATATCTATTTCCTTATATTTAAAATGCTTCCTTGTATTACTTTTTCCATTCGATTTTTTAAAATATATGATTTATCCCAAGTAGATGCATTTTTGGACTTATTTAAGAGTATCTTTTCTTATCTTTATTTGAGTTTCTGCACTGTTAGCCATCAGTTCAGTTTTAGTGCGATTAATTTCCAATATTGATGTTTTACAGCCTGGAGATAATTTTGTAATTATTTATCGTTTTTTTTTTCCTAGTCTATGTTTAAGCCAAAGTAATCAATCTAAATATTTCTTCTTACAGTGCACAAAAAAGTGCTGATGATAGAGGATCTTTTTGTTCTACTTCTCTGTCTTTTGTAAACGTTGGGCTCATCGAGTTTTTTTCCCAATTTTAATCAATTCCGCTTTTATTCTGTCATTTTCAAAGCTTTTTCCTGACTTTACTTCATTTTTCCAGTTCCGATCTAAAAAATATTGGAAGACTATTATAATTTTTGTTTAAAAATCGTGAAATTATGTAATATACTGTGGTTGCACAATGTTCCAATTTTCTAAAGTCCAAAGACGTTCGCTTTCGTTTTGGTGTCGTTTCGACGTGGATCAGGAAATTACCTTAAATTTGAGTGATAGTCTTCCGTAATACAAGGCTGATAATTACGTCATTTGACGTAAAACTACCGTTACAGAGCTATTACAGTGTATAAATAGCTATAGTGTCCATTTATATGTGATAGGTTAAATTAAGGAGTTTTTTTTTATTTATTTGCTTAATAATTTTAAATGCAGTTTTTTGTTTTTAAACTTAATTTGAATTTATATGTGTTGTAAAATGATGATTAAGTTCCTTTACTTCAATACTTTTTCTTGGAGAAATTGCATTAACCGTGTGTTTTTGGCATTCTTTAAATAGTATAGTAGAAAATTCCCAAGAAAACGCGTCGGCAGTAGCAAGATTTTTGTATTTAAAAATTGGTATAACTGAAAAAAGATTTGTCAGAAGAATAAAGTTTTGTGAAAATCAAAAGTTAAAATTAATTTCAGCAAAAAAACTAACACTAATGAACAATTTTCAACAAGAAATGGTAAGAAAACATCTGGAAATTAAGATTTTATAAAAATAGTTCATTTAACAATTGCAGCTTTGACATAAGATAAAAAAAGGGGGTAGTATCGTAGATTACTACATAAATATGTGGTCGGGGATCGGTTTAGATTCAAAATTTGTGAAGGAAAACCAGTGAGGAGGATTTTGTTTTACAGATAATGCATTATGCTATTTTTACTTGCAGATTTGTTTCGAAACACCATTTGCGTTTTAGAAAGTGCTTAATCCTTTTTAAGTCTTCTTGTGCGGTAGAAACACCAAAAAGATATATTTAACCTTAACTGAGATAAACCTTTAGTGAAAACATAGCAAAACTGAATTATCTTTTCTATTCTTGCAAAATAAGAACAGTTCATTTTCATTAACAAAACTAAATAATATCAACAGTAACAGATTAATTTTGTATCGCTAATGGAAAACACATGATTCCAAATGCACAACTACTGAACGAACACTGCCATCGAGATACGAATGCAATATCAATCGTACAAACATTTGAGAACGAAATCAAATAAGATCCATTCGAGACTCGTATAAATGTCAAAAGCCCATCCGTAGTAAGATTCTACTTTAACTTTTATCGGTAATATTCATACTACGGATATTGTTTTTGATATTCGTATAAAATCCTATTGATTTCCAACAAAACACGGGTATTGCTAAAATTTACGTTCTCTTCTTTCGATTAGTACATATTTTTCGATTAGGTAGTTCAAGGTAGTTCGTTTTGTTTTTATTTAAGATCAGTTTTAGAATTTTCTTTTCAAATTGGGATTTGTGGTATTCGTTTGTTTGGTAGCTGATTTTTGTTTTTTTGCCCTTATCAATCGATTGTGGCTTTCAGGTTTATAATAGTGACTTCTTGAACTTTTCGTTAGTTGGAAACTATAAGGTCAGTCTCATTTTTTACTAAACGGTTTGAAAATATCCAGATCCGTTTATTTTTTTCCCTTTTTTCTTAAACATTTATTTTGTTGCCTTTAATTGATAATACTGTTGAAACTCAAGACTTTTTGCCCGAGTATAATTCCAACAACATTTCCACATCCATTTAAACCATCCCATAATCTTATTAACTTTTCTAAAATGAAACACAATCTATATTTTTAAGTAACAGACATTTCTAGCACAGCACTGTAACATTCACACATAAATATTCCATTAGTTATGGGAGAGTGAAACAATTGCATTTGCATTTGTGTACATAAAATTAAAATAATAATGAACGACAATGTTCATTCGATGAACTAACATTGTGTTCTGTTGACGTTTCTGGGAAATGCAAGTTGTAAGAGGATCGGATCAGAGTTCGGGGAACTCACAACTCATGTCATGTAGGACAATATTCATCTGCTTTGAATTTCCATAAATAATCATCACCAGTTGACAAAAACCCCAACACGAACTCCTGAACTACCCTCATGCACCTATACCACCTACCTGTGAAAGAAATCATCACTGAGATGACATATCCCATAAAACACCTTTTTCAAATCCACCTCCCCCTCCCCTGCCACACGTGGCGTAGACTATGTGTGTTGTTAAGTGAGAGGATGAAACCCTTTTGCCGGATGCCTTTTTTTCCTTTAGTGGAACGAACAACAACAAAAAATACACACAACTTAACCCCATCGTCAATTTATCCCCGGTGAAAATATTATACCCTCTGGGGCGGACTAAAATTATATATATAAACATTTTTTCCTCGTTTTTTGAAAAGATTTGAAAAGCAACATTTTTGAACATGGCTGGCGTGGCGTGGTGATTTTATCGCTCGATTATGCCGAGCCAAGACATCAGCGAGACACGAGATGGAAGTGGAAGAAAATCTAGAAGCCTGCCGGATGTACCCGACCCGCATAAACAACCTGTTGAGTAATGGCGATGGCAATGGCGATGGCGAGGTAAGATTTAACTTAAGACGTTATTATGAGTTACTGATGTGATGGCTTTTGCTGCTGGCTGGGTTTGCTTTGCTTTTGCCTGATGATGCGATACACTCGTCCTAGATGGTGCCGGATAGGTTCTCATAAAAGCTGGCCAACAAAAAAAAAGACCATCTCCTGGTGTGGAAGCGTATGGAGTGAGTTTTAGAAAATTAATTCGGATTTGCACACTTTAGGTCTGGAAGTGATAAGCTCCACGCTCGGGAGAGGTAATATTTACAAAATGATGCGAAAAAAAGAACAACCACATGAAAAAGAAAATGGAGAAATAAAATTCGGTGGAATATTTTTTAAAAAATCATTTTGGGTTTTTTGAACTAAGTCAATTTGAATTATTGCAAAGGAATTCATTATTTTTGTTGTTGTTGATTTAAATTGGATTAGCGGAAGACGAATTTATATACAGTAGGTAATTTATGAGGGGAAAGCGGTTCAGTTAGGATTGTGGTGGAAATATTTTATATTTTTATTCCTGGGATTATTTATCCTGGTGCGGTGGAAATTTACTTGAAGGAAGATTATAATTTTTATTTTTAACGTAGAGCTTGAAGACTTGGGAGAAATTTCGTTCGAGGAAATTAAAATCTTAAATAAATTATTAATAAGTTGGATTTTTGTTTCGCTGAAGATGCGACTGGAATTCGGAAGAAACGAAAATGAAAACATTTTTATTCTTAGAACGTAGCTTTGTAAAATCAACATAAAAGTCTTAAAAAAATAGAAAAAATTTCAATTTGAGAACTCAGAATATAAAATAAATAACGAAAGTGTTTGTTTTGAGGAGTTGTAGATAATTTTCTTTGAAGATATTTCTTAAAAATAAAAATTAGGTCACACAAAATGTAACTTGGATACTAAAACCAAGATAAGGCTTAAATGATTAATTATTTCCCTAGGTTCTAAGATAGTTTAAGTGATTTTCTGTAGCAAAGCTCATCAACTCTACGCTTAGCAGGAGTGTTTAAGGTCATCTGAACGTCTTTTTTTAACTATAGCTACTTAAAGGCGTTTGTATGCCTATAATATGCCTGAGACAAAGTGTGAGCAATAGATATGTCATTGATTTTTAATTTTTGAACTAAATTTCAATGACACTGAAAGACAGTGCCTTCACATATATTCAAGTTGTTCGTCTAAAGAGCTAAAATCTTTACTTTACATTAAAACAGACATTATGCAAACTTGTGGATATTCCTGTGAGTATTATAGTAAAAAGTCGAGGCTTTAAAAAGGATTTTAAATATTCGTTCAATGCCAACAAAGATGGAAGAATTTTTGGTCTTCCGAAGAAACCTTGTCATAAATGGAGGGAAAGAAAATTGTATGGTACCTTTGCTGCTGTTTAAAAACATTGGTTTTTAAGAGTTTGCAGAAATTAAAAAATAAAGAAAAAAGATATAAATTAATGTTTGGAGATAATTTAAATCAAATATTGGTGGAGGCCCTGCCTGAAATGGTCCATTCGCTTAGTTCGGTATCTCAAGAATAATTCTTTAAATGTTGCCTAACAGTGCGTGCAATCGAAACATACTTGTCGCTATAGATATAAGACAAAAAGTAGTCTAGAGGGGTACTATTGCACGTTATAGGCGGCCAATTGACCGGGCCTCAATGTGATATAAACTGTTCACCGAACTCTTCGTTCAATTGTTAGGCGTACTAAAGAAGTTATAAGAAGATACTAAGGAAATCTAAGCGATCTTCCTAGCGGTTTTTCTGTAGTACTCGGCCTCACTTCTTTTCAGTCTGGCAAGAAAGGGGGAAGACATTGTCCTGATCCAAGAGCCATGGATTATGGCATCTTGCCATAATCTTCTTGGACTGGAAAGTATCCAAAGAATACTCGTTCTCTGATCATAGATATATCCAGTTCAGTATCAATGTAGATGAAAACCCGAGTCCATTGACTTTTCGAAATTATCGGAAAACTAACTGGGCTTCATACAGGAGCTCATTACAAAGTTTACTAAAACTAGAACTATCTAGTCCTTCCTCTAATGCTTATGAACTTGATAACAAAGTCAGCTATGAATTGATCGTTGAAAAGTGCTTGCCCCCTTATACACATAAGAGGAAAGAGGAAACCACAATGTTGGGCCTCAGAGCTTGACTCGGTGAAAAAAAAAATGCCAGGTAACTTTTCAACCGAGCCAAAGCTGCAAGACCAGCCTCTTATTGGGTTTCCTACAAAGAATCATTAAGAATTTACAAGAAGGCACTAAGGAAATCTAAGCGATCTTCTTGGCGATCCTTTTGTGGCACGATAGAAGAAACTTCTGAAGCCTCTAGGTTACGGAAAATTCTTTCAACGGCTCCTAGACAATTTCAAGTAATGAATCGCTGAACTTACTATTGCACACTCACATTCCTAGTAGTTTTCGTACCGAAATTTGCAACAATTATATACGTTCAAGTTCCAATTCAACATATCCATCGCAAGGTCTGATCACATGGGACAAGCTACAATGGGCTCTCAACAGCTTCAAACCATTTAAATCTGCAGGAACAGATGGAATAAAACCAGCCGAACTACAAAAGACTTCTGACATAATTGCACTAATCCTTGAAGCAATTTTTACCAGTTGTCTTTACCTGGCCCATGTTCCCTCGGCATGGAGAGAAGTTAAAGTTGTTTTTATACCCATAGCAGGTAAATGCTCGCAAGTCAATCCTAAAGACCTACGACCTATAAGTCTAGCATCATTCCTTCTTAAGACCTTGGAAATATTGATTGATATCCATTTAAGAGCAAGTATTGATACAAGACTTCTGTTTACCTACTGCAAAGGCAAATCGGTGGAAACTCTATTGCACACATCATTCCTTGACATCGCAGACGCTTTTAACAACGTGGACACATCTGTAATCACCTCATAGAAAGTTTGCTTGGGAAGTTACTCAAAACTGGGCAACTCTTCTTCCAGAAAATTCGTTAGTAGAGGCATCTGCCCTAGACAGATTAATACTCTGCGCTGATCGGCGTGGATTGGGTTTTTACCATATTTTCGAAGAAATACAAAGTTCCATTTGTTAACCCTTCTATAATAAAGGAATCAAATAAAAGTTCTCAGACGAGGCTAAGCACCTAGGTCTTAATGTAGAAAAACCAAACTAGATTGGAAACTCAATATACAAGATACAAAAAAGCTAATGAAGCTCTCTTTTCTTTCAAAAAAGCTTTTGGTTATAAATGGGCTTACAGCGTCGATTAAATCGATAATCAGACCGATTTGTATATACGGTGTAGCAGTATGGCTTATTGCCTTAGAAAAGGCTAAAAACCACGACAAACTAAATAAAGTCCAACGTTCAGCTTGCCTTTGTATGTATAAGCGGATCGCAACGCACGACCATATCTGCGACACTGAACACCTTCCTCTACCTAACACCTCTTAATATATTTAGCAAACAAATGGCTGCAAGCTCTGCTATTCGCCTCAAAGCTTCATCACAGTTGGTAAACAACAGGATATTTACAAGAGAAGGAAACAGGTCTTCACCTCTTTTGTAAATAATCTGCTCTTGCTCAAAAACTCAAGATTGACCTGAGAGAATTCATATAAAACGACTGGTTTTTGAAACCAGTTTGAGTTCAGGTCGTTAGAATAAAGCCTTAAGATTTATGTGTTTAACAATTAGCCATTAAATAAGCCTAAATGTGTCCTACTCTATCACGGACAGCCACTTTTACCTAACCTAGGCGTGCTGTCGAGCTCTTCCATTAAGGAAAGAAAAGTTAGAAATTTACTCTGCCAAGATTATGTTAATAAATTTGAAAGCGATTCAAAATTCTTACTTCAGGTTTAAAGTATTGTCTTCATAAAAAAATTGATTTAAGTAAAGTTCAGTAAAGCAGGAATCCACCGAGAAGCTATAGGCCATGTTTTGTGTTGAAGCCCTAAGCTAAATTTTTGGAAAAAATACTAACAAAAACTTAAGTGCACTTATTTTGAGAAAGTTATTCATTTGAAAACTCTCAATTTGTATTTTTTTTTTTACTTCACTTTTAAAGACTGAAAAAAGATTTTGCAAAGTGTGACATTTAAAAGTTGAAAGAGTGCCGCTAATTCTATCTATCACTCAGGTCAACTATTAGGATAACGCTCTTCAATGTCTTGGGTTAAGGAACTATAAGAGTGTATCTTTTTTATATGTATCAAAAAATACGAGGTCTACAGGATAAGTTAAAATGACTTTTAAAGTGATAATTTATGTTTTTAATTTTAAAGTAATAATTTGTTTAAAGCATTTCTCGGCTTATTATGAAATAAACTGAGCAAAAGCTTCATGCTCACAACGACACACCCACTTTTTAGAACGTTTGACAAAACACTTCATAGTGCATCTAGGTTCAGCGTCAGTATTTCAGCACGAATGTTCTCCTTCAGCTCCAGCATAGTTTTGGGTTTAACTTTACTCTTCGAAAAACAGCTCAGAAAAAGTCTGTTTCAATCAAACCCGGAGAAGGTTTCCTCTTTTGTTTTCAATTAAGTGCTGTACTTCATCTTGGTAATTCTTCCTAGTCTGCTCTTTAAAACAGAAAAGAAAACAAATTAAAAACTATTATTATCAACAATTTTCGAAAACAAGGTCAAATTTTTTTTTTAATTTTCATATTTTTGAAAGCTTTTGAGGTTTACTATTTTTGAGCCTGTATTATATTTCAAAATGTGTAAGAGTTTAGAAGATTTTAAATTAACTTTTTTCAAAAAAAAAAAAACAAATTATTTTAAAACTGTTCAAAGACCTGTAGTGTCTAAGTCATTATCCCAACTTTTTCGTGCCGTTTTGAGTTTATCTTAGTCCAAATCCTGAATTACCTTCATTTTTCTGATTTATGTTATGAACAAATAACACGTTTCTTAATCCAATTAAATGCCAGTTCTTTCTGTCATATTCATTTAATAACTAAAACTCAACTCAACTGTCTGTAAATTGAAAGCTTAATTTAATTGATCATCCTTATTCTCAGCCAGGACTGGCACAGGACTCCTACCGGAAGTCCTCTCTTTACATTTTAAATTGACTGACTTAGTCAACAATAAGAAGTATTAATTGTCAGAATCCCAACACAAATGTTCCAGAAGAAGAACAAGAAGAATAAGAAGAAGTGGATAGAAAGGAAAAACAACAACAAAAAAAAGAAATCAAATCCACTCAACTTCTAAATAAAGAAGAAAACACAATCATCAGCTTCATTTGTGCAACAGCACCTGTTCGTCTACAATTTAAGTACAAAACGGTTGCATTCAGTGTTGAATGGAATTGACGATGGCAGATTCATTCACTCTCTGGCAACTTGCAACTGGCAACACCCCTTCCTCTTTTTCCTATCCTCTAGTGGCCTCCACCCCTCGTCGTTATATCAGCATTAGTATCGTGCATCGTGCATAGCTTCCCTCTCTGTGTGACATTGCAGGTCTTGTCTCGGTTGCCTTAGATGGGATATAAATCACCCTGCCAGAATAAATACACAGAGCAAGCGGTGCAGCATGGAATCTCAAATTTCGAGGCAATCCGTAGCCAGAACGAGTAAACTATCAGCATAGGACCAGGACCTGCAGCAGCAGCAGCAGAGAGGAAGTAACTTGTGTCAGTTATGTATACAAAATGTTTCGTATCTGCAACCAGTGCACCATCAACCCATTCTCCTACTCCTGATACTCCTTCTGTTCCTGGTACTGCCTGTTCGTATAAATTTCCATCAATCCAAAGAAACGATCAGCTTAGTCCGTTTGTATAGCGTTTTATGCTCAATCTGTTCGGAAAATGATATCTGCCATAAGCTGCAGTGCTTGTTCGCTCACCCCCCTCTCGACCTTGCCTTCCCGTCATCGTCACCGGACAGCTGTTGGCTATATGACTGGTACTGCAGTCCTTTAGCCAGTGATTGGTCCGTGGAATATATTGAACGACAACGACAACAAAAGCATCATTTCTTTTGGCTTTTAAACTCCCAAGCCACATCCGTATCCGTTTTCCATAAGCATGAGATGTCCTTAGCTTCACAACATATAAATTCAACCAAAGTGTGGGCTTGTGACTTCAAACACACTCCATTCCACATGAACGTATTCAGGCCAAAACCCAACACAACAGAGCATCACATCACATGAAACATAAACAACACCCCACTTATAATAACTAACGAGTAAACTATTTCCTTTTTGTCTCTTTCAAAACTGTGTGTATGCCTAACACATCAGATGATGCTTTCTCCTTCTATCTCTTTCAATCTCGAGACTCTCGACTCTCAAATTGTTTGGGGAAGATTAACTAAGTTTTAATTAAGTTTATCATCACTGAAACGAGTTAAGTGGTTTCCGAAATATAAATAAAAACACGAATTAATGTTTATTATGGCGACGAAATTTAATTCAATAATGGCTTCGCTATCGAGTGGTGGTATGTGTATGGCGGGTGGTTTAGTTATATGGGCGTTATTTTTATTTTGCATTGCAGTCAGTGGCGCAGGTGGATTTTTAATTTGATAAGTTTCAAATGAAGCTCTTTTAGATATTGCAATTTTAGTCGTCATCAAATGAAGTTTTTTGGCATTCCTCCAAATACCACAATAAATTTTAAAACTAATGATACGTTTAAAAATGCATAGAGCGATGCTCAAAAACAGGGTTGCCACTGCTTGAGTATAGAAAATCTAAGAAAGTACAAGGTTATAAATAGGTTTCAGGTCAACTTTTGCTTGGGAAAATAGTTATAAAGAAATCTTCAATCGACTTGTAGTTGGCTTTGTTAACGAAATCTAAGTATTTAGCATAAGGAACTGAAATTTAGCTGCGATATCTTCTTTTTGCACAAGCTTTGCACAATCTTTCAGTTTGTGTCTAAGGTATTAAGATCTTGGCTGTCTGTTCACAATGGGTGAAGTTCTGGTCAAATCAAAATCAGTTGACAAGCTTAATCTATTTTTAACGCTTTAAACTAAAAAAATAATAAAAAAAAAACAATGGTAAAAGTACGAGCCGTAATAATCGCTTATCCAAGATTATGCATTTTGCACAAACAAGTCCTTAGTTCTAATTTTTGAGGCCATGCATAAAGTTCTGTTTTGCCGCAAAAAATAAGATAAAACTAGTCCTGCTTAGCTGAATGAAAAATTCAGTTGATGATTTTGGAGTTCTTCCATTATTTGCTGTGAATTAGTCTTGTTGAAACTAAGAAACGTCTCGACTGATTTTAGTACTACAAATAAGTGAAGGAATTGACAATGAGCTATTAATTATTATGTGTCTTAAGTGGAATCTGTTTTTTAGATGCTCTTGGAGGAACTAGAAAATCTTTGTTGATATCAGTGCTTTTGGCGGGGATCTAATCGAAAAATGACATCGCCCTAGCATTGGTTTCACCAGGAATAGCAACAATTTGGTTGAAAAAGGAAAGAACCGGACATTCTACGTTGGAATTACCATTAAATATGCAAATCATTGAGACACAAACTTGCAACATCGCTAAAAGAAAGCCCAATAGCAACGATATTACAGATGGACATATTTGGTGGTTTGCTGTCCTGTGATTTTCGTCAAACTCTTCAGGTTATTCGAGCCGATGAAATAAACGCATGTTTGAAATCATCAAATTTATGACGATATATAAAGAAACTTAAATTGTAACAACTCCATTATCTTAAGTTAGACAGCTCCTAATGGCATTCAAACAAATTTGACCCTATAGAAAATATTGGTTGAAAGATTAACTCTAACCAGAGGCAAAAGTTTCTTCTAATCATCTAAACTCTTCTATTTTTAAACAGGGCACTGTAGTTCATCTTTCTCGAGACCATTGATCATTGTATCTGTATCTGTATCTGCGAATTTCTTATGTCAAAATTGTCCATTTAAAATTTAAAGTCTGAATAATTATTTCACGATCTTTAACTGATCACTATGCTTCCTTGATAGTGACGTTGACGCCAGCACTGATATGATCACACGTTTGATTCTCCTTGGAATGAGAACTATTATCCCCAACAGGAATTCAGCCCTGCATAAGACCTGACGAAAACGCATGGTTCGATGCGAGTTGTTAAGAGGTTTTAAAGCCAACTAAGGAAAACCGAAATAAGTTTAGGTAACCAAGCCAAGAACGCCTGTAATGCCTATATTCGACGGACCAAGTTTATACACGACCAAAAATTACGGAAAAAAATACTGCAATGTCCCCAAGGTAGTAAAAATGTTTGGTCATTTGTAAAAAAACGTAAGGAATTCTTCCTCTTCCTTGGTTCATATGCTCGTTGTCTATGATACTCCAATTGTAAGTTCTTCAAGGAAAGCTAGTCTCTTTACTTGGCAGTTCGCTGCCAATTCTATACTGCCAGTGAGTGCTATGACTCCGCCTGTATAGCGCGTTAATGGTTCTATGGGGCCAATAATTTTTCCCACTCGCAATTTGGCAAAAGTCCTCAGAGCTCATAACACACATAAATCCGTTTGTCCAGATGGTATCCCCACTATTGTTCTGAAGAGGTGATCTTTAACATTGACAAAAACACTGCATGAGCTTTTTCATCCTTGAAAGAGGTTTGGCATTAGGCTCCCTCTTATCGAAAATGCGTGTTTTCGGTTTTCATAAATCCCTCCGTCATTGGAGTTGTAATTACCTTTGGAACGTTCAATACAAGAAGTATTGAATGGGCTTAAATCTGAAAACAATAAAATAATTGCTAGTGTACCCCAGGGCTCTGTTTTGTCTCCAGCACTCTTTTTAGTTTCTATTAATGTTCTTCTGTCTGCAACTTCTAATCCATTGTTTCGCTGACGATAGACTCTAAGTTTTTCATATTCGTTTTTAGACTCAACGACAAAATATAACAAGCCTATTAAATTCAAACCTAAACTGAATTGTTCGAAGGTGAATTTGATGCTTCGAAACCACAATGCTGTCTTGTATCGTGACACAAATAGGCTTTTCACATAAAACCCAAAACCCGGTTTTCTCGAAATTATCGGTTTTCGCCAAAAGCCTGCATCGAAAACTCAAGTTTTCTCATACATTTTTGGTACCTAAGCCACAAGTTTTCGTAACCCACAAGTTTTATTATATAAAACCTCTCGGAAACTAGTAGCAATTTAAAGTTTAACTAAACAAACAAACCTTTCGAAACATTCAGCGCTCAAATAAATGTGAACAAAACAGTTGATGACTGCTGTCAAAACAAATATTTCATTTTGAAATAAATTTGGTCGTTGGAAGTAATATTGTTTGTACAAATTCCATACAAAATAAGAGTTATTGCTTTTTATTTTTATTTAAAGGATATGAAAGAGGAAAAAAAACAAAAAAAAAAGGAAACTTTGAGGGAGCTGTGTGGCAGCAGAAACAATAGCGGTTCTTTTATGATATAATATAGTTTGCGTTTTTTAATTTTGTTTTTAATCATTAATTTCAATAATATTTTGCCTTTGAAAAATTGTTCCGAAAATTTGTCTGAGGCGTTACGTCAATTTAATATGAATTTCAAATGCTTTAGAAAAAATAAAGTACTAAAAAGTTTCCAACGCTTTTTTTTAAGCGAGGAAACGGAATTAACTATGGCTACTGGCGTGACGAGACGAGACGACCCCAAGATCGAGGAAGACTTGCTCATAGTTCGTAATAACGTTTGCAAGGGATTCGTCTCTGAACTCGTAACCACAAATATGTTCGACGCTTTCGCTTACTACCTGGAGAAAGACTTTCCGGTAACTCCGTTCAATCACAAGGGTTTGGGAGATATGATAAAGGCGATACGTTAATTTGTGGAGAAGAATAAGTATGGAAGAAAAGATGGACAGCGATGCCAACATCAAGAAGATCCTCAATGCTTTGGACAAAACAAGCAAGTCAGCTTTAGGCAAGTCCTCAAAGGAAGAAGCCAAAGAGATAGCCATGGAGAAATTGCAGCCCATCATAAAAGCTTCAGTGATTGCTCTGGAAGAGTTTGATTTTGGTACGAATCTGGAACTAGGAATTGACCTTTTCCGCTCCGGCTATAAGGACCTACACGAAGTCGTTTAGAATCTTCTCAACCCCGCCTATAAGTTGCTCGGACAGCCACAATATATGGCGATTCTGAAGGCACATTTGGCCAACACAAGCAATAGTCATAAGCGCAGTATTTTGGATTGAACTTGTTGTACGTTATAACCCAATTGCTGCTAAAGGAAAAGATAGAGGCACTAAGAAGTTATATGGAAATCACTCTAGAATGAGAACATCTCTGTGAACATGAAACGGATGCTCATTTGAGGGACGTCACATTCCATACTTTGCCCAAACAAATCTTCACAAATTATACTTTGTTATTTTGAATAAATTATTTAAACAAAATAAGCCTTTAAAAGTTAAGCATACAAAAAATAATAAGAATTCCAACAATTTATTTTAAAGTTTCCTAGTTTATTATGAAAACAACCCTTCAACTTGAAGCAACTATGGGCAACATTGAGTAACCGAAAACCTATATTGTAATTTAATAGTCTATTTTCTGTTTTAAAATATTCCAACTTAAGACTTCCTCATAAGATTCACCTTTTTCCACCAAAGAGTCTTCAATCAGAAATTTCTGTTTTTTGCGGGCATTGAGACTCCCACTTAAATAACGCCTTGTACCGCTTCTGGTGCTATTGACAAGCAACAAACAGAAGCGTTAAATGCTTCAAGATTAAAAAGAAATATTTGATTTGTTGTTAAACTACGGTACGAGCATATATGTGGCGCGTGTATTGCATGCCATATAAAACGTACACAAAATGGAGTCGAGGTGCGCTAAAGGACACAAGAAACAAAATGATATTATCTATAGAAAAGGATATGTATTTTTAATCAAGACAATGATGACGATAAAACATTGTGCCGTTGTGGTCTTTATTGTTTTAGGGTTGCCTCTAACTCAAATCCCCGCCTTACTGCCGCCGCGCGCCGCGCCGCACCGTCCCATTCCGTTAGGCAATTAATGTACAACCTTTGGTGTTGTTTATTTTCGTGTCTTTGTTTTTGCTCTAATTTAGTCATATAGTGCTCTCTGTTTAGGCCAAGGTTTTTTCCGTTTCCGGTTAATATAGTCGATGCCATTATACTTAGGGCACGGAGCAGCATTTAAATCAAACAAAAGAGGCTATTTTTTCACTTAGGTTGGGTTTAATGTTTGTGTTAGCCTAACCCCCCTGCACGCCATATCACACATTCGAATGAATGGAAATAGAAAGTGTTAAGTTTACTTAGGGAACAAAGGACTTGACTTGAATGAAAGATCTACATCATCTAAATGAGCATCGATTTTGAGGTTTAGGATGACAAGACACTGGGAGCAAGAGCGAGCCAGTAGACAGTGGGGGGAGGTTTTAAGCAATTTTCTAAGAAAAGGGTCAGGCTATTTTAATTGGTATTCACTACAGGTGGTCACTTAGATGCTATGAATTTTAATTAAATAAATTTATAAGAGATATTTGAGTTGCTATCTATAATGCCTAATCACGCTGTTTAATGAGGTATATAGTCTATAAGGCTTTGGGTAAATAGAAGAGTAACTCTTTGGGAAATCTGATGATGTCGAAGGATAACACTTCGCTTTAGGTGTGTTGCAAGTTGTATAACTCAAACAAGACACAATATAAATAAAGGGTGTATTTTAAAGGTATGGAGATTTGAAATGGAAGATAATTTTTTAAATTGAAATGGCACTTACTTTTTTTTATAAGATATTTTTCGGCATTATAATTTAATTATGATTTTTGGCATGTGTTAGCTATGGCTGGCTCAGACGTAGCGAAATTTTGCTATAATAAGCACACTTATACTTTAAAATGCCAGAGGTAGACATTGGCTTTGAATTCTTAAACATTGCAACGATATTCAAAGACAAAGTATGGTAAGGCATTTCACATTCACGAAGTACGACTACAGAACAAATATCTTCAGATCACAGTACCAACGAAGATGGAACCAAGGATAAACCGATGTGCATTCCTAGAAGAGCGGGTATTATGGCTGAACTTTTTAAGGAGAGGAATGTAACTGGTTTTTTATAAGAGCATTGGCTTTGCGTAAAAGAGGCATCCCAGAAAATTGCTGTTATGAAAGCAACATATGATGGACCCAAGTGTCACGTTCTGCACTATGGTTGTCTGTGAGCTGATTTTGAAATCGGAAGCGGAGTGAGGCAGGGCTGTATTCTGTCGCCAACATTATTTTTGCTGGTGATAAGCTATGTAATGCGCCCAGCTTTGTCAAGTAGCGGGGGGTCCAATGGACTTTGACATCATATTTAAAGCACTTTGATTACGCCGACGATGTTTGCTTCTTTCCTCATTGGATCAATTCTATCAAACCAACATCTCAAATAAATATTTCCCCACAACCGGTGGAGAAAGTGGAGAGCTTTAAATAGCTTGAAAGTATCGTCTCCATCGGAGGCGGACGAACCGAACAAGACGTCATCTGCCGCATCGGGAAAGCAAAAGCGGCGTTCAGTATGTTGTCGAAAATTTGGAGGAATAACCCTGCAGCTTAAAAACGACGACTGTTTCGCATACATGTTGAATCTGTACTTCTTTATGGGTGCAGAACCTGGAAGGTTACTTCAGCCATTACAAGGAAATTGCAAAACTACGTAAATAAATGTCTTCGCAACATCCTAATGGTTTTCTGGCCAAACAGAATATCCAATAAGATCATTCATAAAAGGACAGGTCAGGAACCTATAGACTCTTTTATGCATACGCTTCGAAAAGGTAAAGACTGCATTGCAGGCCAAAAAATGAAGTAGAATCCGCTTACACAAGAAGGAAGAAGAGCTGGACAACCGAGAAACACATGGCCTAGGACAGTCGGGAGGAATCAGCGTCAATAGACAAGAGTTGAAGGGAGCTGCAAATATCTCCGGAAACCGCGCACGATGCGTATGCGTAGTAGAGGCTCTATATCTCTTAAGGCACGTATGCGGAGTAGAGGCTCTATACCCCAACGGACTTAACAAATCTGAGGGCCTAAGTAAGGCTGTTAAAATACCGGTACAAAATTGTGCGACCGATGTTCGAGTGACGTAATTGCCGGCTTTTTCCAAAATATCGGCAACATCGCAGTAAATGTTGTTCTCCAAGTGGTTAATAGTAGTCGGCGTACACTAGCGGCTTCACATATCTCTACTGAAAATAGTCAAGTTCTGCTAAGTGGCACGATCCTGTAGGCCAATTAACATGTCCGTCCTTTGCAACGTAAGATTATGCTGATACCAATAGTTTAATATGCATCTATAAATTAATTGAGTCACGAGCTGTAAAAAATGTTGCTCCATTTGCATCTTGTTGAAACTACAGCTCCTGTGCATCATTGTTCAATTGATAAATGAAAAAGTCAATAGCCTTTATTGCGATCACCATTGACTGAAGTGTTCTGGTCAGCCTCGTTTCTAAAGAAGTGCCGACCAATTATTCCTGAAGCACACTCAACAGTCAGTTTTTGTGGATAGAACGGTGTTACAAAAACACGCTTCGGGTTTATCATCACTTCAAATATGGCAATTTTATTTATTGACGTATACATTAAACCAAAAGTAGAATTTATCAAAATACACGCACTTATACGCAGCTTCGACATTGGAGCCAGACTTATTCAAAAATGAGCTCCTCATGACCATACGCATCAAGGCTAAATTCGGCAACAGAAGCCTGATATCCGCGCACGCCCCGACAAGAGAAAGACGACAACATTAAAGATATCCAGAGAGATGTTCTTCGAGCTCCTAGACAAAACATATGACCAGTGCCCTAGCTACGATATTAAAATAGTCCCGGGCGATTTTAATGCCAAGCTAGGAAGGGAAGACATCTTTGGTGAATTAATCGGGAAGAACAGCCTGCACGACAACACTTCCGACAACGGATTTAGGCTCATAGATTTTGCTGCGGGGCGAAACGTCATGGAAGCCAGTACCCTCAACATCCACAAGGGAACTTGGACTTCTCCAGATCAATCTACCGTCAACCAGATTGACCATATTGCGATCGACGCCAGACACGCTTCCAGCGTGAGGAGCTAACATAGACTCGGACCACTACCTCGTTTTAGCCAAGGTAGCACTTCGGATTTCCAGACCCAAGGCAAAACAGGGAGGTGCTGGGAGAAGGTACAACGTCGAACGGCTACAATCGCCAGATCCTTTTCCGACCGAGTTACAAGTAACCTCTCTCGAAGTTCTCTGCCAAAACCAGTGGCAACAGTGCCAAGATGCAATCAGAGAAGCCGCCTCTGATGTGCTGGGTTTCAAACAGCCACCAACAAGGAACCCCTGGTTTGATGATAAATATCGGCAGGCAAATGCAGCCAAACAACAGACACGCAAAGCGGCGCTGCATAAAAAGACGAGAGCTGCTCATGATCTCTATGAGCATAAGTAGCGAGAGGAACACCGACTTCTCAGAAGGAAAAAGAAAGGGCATGAGAAGCGTGCGGTCTAAGATGTTGAGAGGTTTAAAAGAAGGAATGAAATTCGAAAGTTTTATGAACAGGTGAAACGAAATTCGCAGGTACATAAACCTAGAACCGAAGGCTGCAAAGACGAAAGTGGAAACATCATAGTGGAACAGCAGTCAATGCTGAGGATATGGAAGGACCACTTCTGCAGACTGTATAACGGCGATGAAGAACTGAATTCCGCTGTCAGGCAGGATGACCCATTCGATATAGACGACGAAAGCCAACAATCCCGTCCTCCCGACTTAGACGAAGTAAAGATTGCCATATCTAAGTTGAAGTCTAATAAAGCCGCTGGAGCAGATGGCTTGAATGCCGAGCTCTTTAAAGCAGCTGGGGATAAGCTGGTTAGGAGCATGCACCAACTTATCTGTAAGATATGGTCGGAAGAAAACATGCCCGATGAATGGAACCTCAGTATTGTTTGCCCGATCCTGAAAAAGGAGACCCTCTAAACTGCACCAACTATAGAGGAATAAGTCTACTTAACATCGCCTGTAAAATCTTCTCTGCCGTAATATGTGAACGTCTAAGGCCCATCGTCAACAAACTGATAGGTGCTTATCAGTGTGGTTTTAGACCAGGAAAGTCCACAGTTGATCAAATATTCACATTACGGCAGATCCTGGAAAAAACTCAAGAACACCAAATCGAACCCACCATCTTTTCATCGATTTCAAGGCCCCATATGACAGCATCTACAGGGACGAGCTGTATAGAGCCATGTCTAGTTATGGCATCCCTGCCAAACTTATCCGTTTGTGCAGGATGACCATGGAGAATTTATGCTGCTCCATAAAGGTTGGAAACATCTTAACAGACCTTTTCGATGTCAAAAAAGGCTTTAGACAAGATGATGCGCTGTCATGTCATTTTTTTAACATCGTGCTTGAAAGAATTGTGCCTAGCTCACACGTCAACATTAGAGGCACTATCTTTCAAATGTCTGTCCAATTAGTATCATATGCTGATGACATTGACATAATCGGAAGAACTCAGCGTGATGTCAATGGGGCTTTTGTGAGTGTTGAGGCAGAGGCGGCAAAAAAATCCATACTTGGAGTGCGAAACTGGAGACATCTAGCTAGGGACCGAGCTATATTTAGAAGTTTGTTGAGTGAGGCCCTAGTTCACACAGGACTGTAGCGCCAACTTAGGTAAGTAAGTATACGCACACAAACATAATTTTAAATGAAACAGAAACATAATTATAAATGTTTTAAGTCTTCTCTCAGTCTATTTATGCTGAAATGTCAAACTAAATTGACAGCTTACACAAAATGGCTGCAAGTTAAAGAATTACTGTCAATTTAAAGTTATAAGACTCAAAAAACACCCTTTTAATATCACTTTGGAATTGAAATGCGTCATCGTTGTGTCCCGTGTCCTTTGTCGCAGCAGGTCAAGCAGTTTCTAAGCCTTTAACTGAATTTAGGCAGTAAAAGTGAACTTTGACTCATTTCCGAGTTATAAGCAAATGTTGATTTGTATTAATAATTATGTAAGCGGTTTAAATTGTTAATAATATTGTGTTTATTTGTTCATACAACTAGAATAGATTCACAATAATTTCGATTTAATTTTATAAATAGATTAATCTGTGCTTCGATGGACATCAGTTTATTTCAGTTGCCCTCTGGTGGGCTCTTTTGTTAATTTCTGATAATGTTTTGCTTCAATGCCTTTTGTTTTCCTTTCATTTAAGTCCATTCGTGGTTGACAGATAATCGCTTGATTAATTTTAGGATATTATAATTTGATTGCACCTCCATATAAACATAATATAATACTAAATTGTTGTGTAGGCTTATTCAATTTGGGCTTTACCACATATTATAATTAGACGAGTAAATTAAGCTCTGGGAATAATAAATTATTTAAGAGCAGACAATTTAAATCCAAAAACAATGGTGTTAAGAAAATTTGAACATTTACTAAAAAGCGATGGTAAGTGCGTATGACTGTGGTTCCAGAGGTGGAATTAATTGGTAAAGCCATCAAGAGTCATTTTTGTCATAAATAATTGATTCTTAAATATATTAAATAAGGTGTCGCAACAGTCCGTTGGGAACAAGGCATTGGTGCCTTACAACTCTCAACCATTCCTGTGTGCGATTAATGTTGTCAGGGATGAAGGGGACCTACAGTTTTAAGTACAACTTTTCGGGCAGTATATTTCCCTCTTGGAATCTTTGCATCATCCGTGAAATATCTCCCAAAGAAATAACATCTCAAACAAAAATTTTAAGGTCATAACCCTACTCAAAATTTGTTTTCATGCATTTTTGGGGACTTATTTTATTTTTAACCCAACCTCTCAAATAAAATGGCCCAAAAGACGACATTGCATCAGTAGGCTATGAGATTGCTGAGCTGCAAGCCAACCAAGTTGAGTGTGTTGAAAAAATTACATTTTTGAAAGTTTAAAATGCGAGTTTAGAATCGGAAGTTGAAATGTTATTAAAAAAGGAATCAGAAAATATTCTTCTCGTTCACATGCCTACTACTGATTTAAAGACATCATTAGCGAAGGCAAAAGAGGTGGATGGTCTTTTAGACGGTGTTTATGTTGGAGCAGTGAGGGAGACTTACCCGGTCAAATGCAACAAGGAAGGAATGGCTAATATTGTCGTGCAACTAGTCAATCGCTATGCAGCTGCAAATGTTCTTAAGAAGGCAAACAAATTGAAGGGAATAAATATCTTCATACATAAGGACCTGCCGTTTCGTATCCATCAGAAAAGAAGATTCTTGGTGCAAATACAAGCAGCGATCAAGAGGCAGGCCCCCAGCATTAAAATTTCCCTTAGAGATGATCGTCTTGATACTGATGGTACTTCATATACCTGGGACAACAACCTTGGCCTCAGGTGTGGTAATAGAGATGGATATTTAATTTTAAATGAGACGTTTGATGTTTCAAGTGAACTTCGAACGAAATTGATCAACACAAAAATTCAACTCGTTTAGCCGAAACGTCGCCTGCTAATCTGTTAATGCCCATGGAGCTCTCAATTCAATCTTCCATGATAATCTAGTGCCATCTATTGCAGAGTTATCAAGTCATCGTATAACCGGAAATGCATCCCAATGATTTCCGCCCGTCGGCCAGAAGCTATGTTTTAAACAGAACAAAAATTAATAGCAATAATAATAACAATTTAAACATTAAAAATTGAAGTGATAATACAACTGGATTGAAAAATAAGCGTATATACCCCGATTTTTTAAATTATATTAGAGAATTCGATATTTTCATTTTAATAGAAACTTTTTTAATTGAAAACCAATATGAAATATTTAACAATATGTTTAGAGGATACGAACTTGAGTGGACAGCTGCGTGCCATAAACACATTTTAAAATTTAGGAGTACTGGGGGAACATCCATCATTTCCTATGAAGATCAGGGCGAAAAAACTTAATTGTACCAATTTATCTTAATTGTTACCATTGGAGTAAAGATTTTAAAGAGCTGGAAGATCTCTTGGGGCAGTTGAATGAAATAAATATATTGTTGCTAGGAGATTATAACGCAAGGATTGGAAACGAGCTTGGGTGCCCCACGTACTCCTCAGTGTTATCATCATGTTTGAACAAGCACCGTGTCTAAAAAGATAATCGAAAAGATAGTAAAGGATCCAGATTATTAGAGCTTTGTGTTTCGTTCAACTTAACAGTTTTAAATGGTAGAAGTGCAGGGGATACTACAGTAGAATATAAGTTCATAAGATCTTCAGGTCACTCAGTTATAAATTATGGTATAGCCGAAAGAAATTGGTTGAGAATTATAATGGATTTTAAAGTAGGTGCTAAAACTTTTTCCGAGCATATGCCTTAAGTCATTTCAGTTGAGACCAATGTAGCAGCCTCACGTATAACGAAGGATTTAAATTGGCCCCCACAATTAAAATGGAATTATACTTTTTTGCAGAGTTACCAGCAATGATTGAATTGGGAACTATATTTGCTGAATGAAGAATCTCCAAGTCAATCTATGGAAGAATTACTATCTGTTATAAAAAGAGCATATCCACATCAATCTAACTTGCTTAAAACTCGAAAAAAAAAACAAGCAAATCTGATTTGATAAGTAGTGTGAAACGGATCGAAATCTATCGTTTTCGTTCCTAACCTTGTTTCGCTCATCTAATAATGGGAACTTTAAACTATGGTACATAGAGTCAAACAAAAAATATAAAACCTTGTGCTTGCAAAGAAAGCTAGACTATAATACACTGTCAATGGCAAGATCGTCAGCTGAATTTTGGTAAGGAATAAAATTAGTAAGTGGGGCTAAGCTTACTATAACGTGTGGTCTTAAGGCGTCTGATTTAAAGAATCATTTTTCTTCGTTGCTCAATATGGTATGCAAGGCCTCAAAGTTCCACTATGCTGCGTTATATAACAAAGATAATTTTCTGGTTTCAACCTTTTCAGCCCAACTTCTTTGCTGTTATAAAGAGAGTTTCGAGTCATTCCTCATAGTTTTCTGTCTTCGGTGATTTTCCCATTATTTAAAAAAGGACATGCATCTGTTCCAGAGAATTATCGAGGGATATCATTTTTAAACGCGTCTATGAAGATATTTGCGAGTATGATATTCAGTAGACTTACTTCGTGGGTGAACTTGAACTCCAAACTCACTGAGCTGCAAGCTGGATTTCGCTCTGGATATTCAACTACTGATCAGGTGTTGCTGCTACTTAATATTGCAAATGTGTACTTAAATCGTGGACAAAAACTGTATGCTTTTTTTATAGCTTTTAAGGCAGCATTTGACAGCATTGATGGAAAGGCACTTTTTTCTTAAACTTTCGAATGTTGGCATATCTTCCAAAATTATCAGTACTTTAATAGGTCTTTATGCAAAACTAAATAAAAACTGCTGTAAAACTGGTCCAAAATTTGTAAAAAGTGACATTTCGAAAATAAATTAAGTCAATACTTCAAAAATATTAAATTCTATGCAAAAATGTATTTTTAACTTTGGATAGTGTTCTTATAAAAATGTCATCCGTGTAAAAACTAAAACATAATTTTTTCAAGTTTAAATTGATGTCCAAACAAAAATGTTTGACTAAAGTTTCGCTTAGAAAACAGATATTGAAATCACACTTTTTATTTTTTTTTATTTAAGAAAATTTAATTGAAAATTTATTTTACAAAACATAAAAAGAAAAGACCAATTTAAATATTGTATCTCACACAAGTTATTGTTACTAATATTTTGTTAAAGCTTTTAAAAACTCGACTGACGGGAACGGATAGGAAGTTATCACTGTAAATGGTATTTTAGACTCCTTTTACTTTATTCAAAACTCACTTAGACAAAACTAAATGTTTTAAAAAATTAAACTTTTCTATGTCAAAAAGAATAAAGTTAAAATGCACGACTGGGTCGCACGAACTTGCTCCTATATGCTAAGAGTCTGTTTAAAAAAGTACTTATATAAGATTTAAAAATATAAATGTAAAATAAGTTTGTATTCAAAAATATAAATGCCATTTGATTTTTCAAAAAAACCGCACGATCTTTGTATATGAAAACCATAGTACTCTCATGAGCATAAACTTTTAGGGCGACCAGATGCAGAGTAGTTGGCGTTGCGTTAGTATCGAAAGTGGAGAAATTCAGCGGGAACTAATTAATTTATTTTCGAACCAAAAAGTCTTCACAATTTCATTCATTCTATTTTAGTTTATCCTTCTATATGTGTTCACATAAAGAGTTTCCATTTTAATGAATTTGTTTTTGTTTTTTAACTTCACATAGGAAGTTATTGTAATGGGTCCGATTTGTCAAATTGAAAATTTTGACATTTCTTCTTCTTGGCTTCAATCTAATTTTATCTTATAAGAAATATTGTTTTCAACATTAAAACTTTTAAAAAATTCCGAATTGACAGTTTTCTTACAGAAAATAAAACTCTAAAAAAGAAGCAATATTAAAACTTGGTAAAAATTTACTTTCGCTCTTAGCTTTTCAAAAATTAAAAATATTGGCTTCAATTTTATTTTATTTCACAGAACATGTTGTTTTCGATGTTCAGTAATTTTTATATAAAAATCCAACAGTCCTTTTTTTCATACAAAATAAAATCTACAAAAAATAGTACGCAAATTTGGTAAAAATTGATACGAGTACAAAAGCTATTTGAGCCGAAAATAAATTTTTACCAAGGTTTGTAAATTTTTTTTAATTTTTTCTACAAAAATTGTCAATGTGATTTTTCTCAAAATTTGTCCTAATGTTGAAAACAATATTTCTTACAATTAAAAATTAATTAGAAGCCAATATCTCAAATTTTTGAAAAGATATTTGAGTCAAAAATCATTTTACCAACTTTTTGTTATTTTTTTCGGTTTTTATTTGTAAAAAAAAACTGTCAATTCGATTTTTTTCAAAATTTTATCAGATGTCAAAAACATTATTTTTTGTTGCACAAAATTGTTTTGGAGATGAAATCATATTTTAGTCGTAATATTTTAGAGGTGACAATTTTTTGTTCAGTTTTTTTTTGATTTATAAAAAAACCGTTAAATGGATTTTTTTCAAAAAATAAACTTCTTTAATATAACGTTACAATATATTATATAAAATTTAATTCACGTCTCTAGCATTTTTGGTTCGTAAGATAATTAGGGTTAACCAAAATGTTCACCTTTTTTTCAAACTGCTATGGTAAAAAAAACACCCACGCAATTTTCTTGAGAGCCCTTTCTGCATCTTTCTGCCTTATTATCTGTATAACAGATAAACGTCGCTAACGTTAGGACGTACGAACGTACGTACACACGCACGCACATACATCTTTCTAAAAATCTTTTATTTCGACGCTAGGGACCTTGAAACAAAACCGGACCCATTACAATTACTTCCTATGGGAAGTTAATAAAGTTATATATCTCCAAAAATAATATTCAAAAATTGAATTCTGATATTGCTTTTATTTACTTGCGGTAAATATCAAAATGTAAACTATTCCTAGTATACCGAAGTTCAGCATACCGCTTTTTGGTATTAGGTGTTCATTATATTCAGTAAAATATGAATACTCAAAGTATTCCGAGTAGAATTTCAGCAACAATACTTTACCGTTAAATTATAAGCGATAATATACTCTTTATTAATTTCCAGGCATAAAAAGTTTTGAGAAAACTTTAAAATTATTTCCATATGATTCTGAAAAGTACGTTTTCCAGTTAATTATTACGGCTTATATATTTCGAATTCGAATTTCGATTACACAAAATTTAGGTTTTCAACATAATTTTAAACTTTCGAAAACTTTAGGAAGTAGTCGTAAATCAAAAAGATTTCTTTTGACCGTTTTTCATTTTAACATAAATGGATCAGTATTTCCATAAAGTAGAACAAGTAAACTTAATAAGTTAATAATATTTATTATTTTTCGAAAAATCAATTCTGAAAATAACAAAACTGAATACTAGAGATAGGGACAATAAGGGTTTAGAAAATGTTCACGAATTGATTTTGATTAATTTAAAATTTTGAATTTGAAGTTGGTTAAAAACTGAGATTATCAAGGCTCTACCCTAATGTTTTTCATATTGTTATATAACCTTGTCGAAGATTTTTATTTTTATATTGCATCTATTTATATATTTTTTCCTTCACTCACAATAAAATTTAGGTTCACCATTTAAGAAGAAGAAGAATATAAATTCAAACAATTTCATAAGAATAATTTTAAATACCGAAATAACATTTCTTACTAAAGGAAATGATTAAAATTAGAAAACCTTTTACGCGTTTTTAAATTCTAAAAATACTTTTAGCATCATTTAAATAATTTATAACATTCCCTACTCCATCACCGTCAAATTGTACAACAAACAAACCGAAAATCCCTTAAATACCATTCTAACCTGATATCCTGAATTCACTTCTCAGTAAAATGTCCTTTCTCTTTAAAGCACTTACTCAATTTTTACAATGAAGGGGATGAAAATCAATAAACTCAAAACATCCCAAAAAACAATAATAAACCCCATAAAATGGAATGAAAACAGAAAAAAAGGATACCTCAGTCAACACCAGTTATTGTGAGGAGTCTTCCTTTAAATTGAAAGGAAGGTAAAAATACTCCAATATTCATTGGCATTGGGGGAAATAGATATCCCAACAATCAAATCTAAAGTTCACCTCCCTGTAATAAAACTCAAACTTTTTTGTTGTTGTCTATCTCAAAAAATAAAGATACAAATTAAAGATATCCCTTGTTGTAGTTCATAAAATTGATTAAAATCTATTCAGACACTCTTTTGAATTACTCCCCTATGACAATATAACAAAAAAAAACAGAATGTCCTTAAATAAAAAAGACAGACAAACAGGCGAAAAATCGTAGACAATCACGTCCGCCAATATTTCATCACAGGGGGGACCCAAACCCAAACCTCAAACCCAGATACAGGACCATAGCCGCAAAGCAACCACCAGGCGAGTTGTTGATTCGCGAGTCCTTGATAAAAATCACTTTGCGTAATTAATTGCAAACCTTAATTGGACTTGAAAAATATTAAAGGTTTTGTCTTCATAAATAAATTGAAATAAATCTGACTCCACATTAAATGGCATTGGGCCGGTCGGTCGGCCTTGCATCATCGGCAATGGTTTCATCATATCTAAGTTGTGTCTCGGATTAATTTCTTTGAGCAATCAAAAGATGGCCGAATTTAATCACAATTAATTATACAAACGACCAAGTTATTACTCTTTGTCTTTGTCTATATGCGTCCACAAGGTCCATATATATGTAACGGGTGTTTTTCTTAGAGGAATGGAACTCATAAGCCGGCAATACTATTTTGATTGGCGACCATTTTGCCAGCTGTCAAGTGACATTTGGTTTGACATTTCAATCGACTGTTGCCTAAAAAATGTCACACAGCTTATGTCACAATCGATTTATTTTAGGAAACGTTTGGTAACTGCATAGTTTCACGTAACGGATATTTAAATTACAGATGGCCAGGCAGATGGTGAAAAAATCATTCTACATTCGTGTAGTACGGCTAAAGAACGATCCTCTGTACTTTGCAGGAAGACCGAAGTGGGAATCGAGGTTAAACTGTTGAGCATTCCTGGAAAGCCTGTTTAATTGTTTGAGGGTATGTTTGGTAATCGTGTTGTTTGACGTTAAATAAATTAGGTGGCGGAACAGTCTGTTGAAAACTGGGGCCTATTGACTTACAACTCTCAACCATTCATGGGTGCTAGTAATGCCGTCAGGGATGGAGGGGACCTACGGTTTTAAGCCAAATCCACACGGCTTATTTAAGAAAGCACTTTTCAATACCCGTGTAAAAAGCTTTAGTTGGTATAGCCAGGGATTAAACTAACTAACCATCAAACCACAGGTACATAAGTGCATAGTTTCACGTTACGAATCCGTAAATTAACCTCTAAAATGGAGCCACTTATCACCGCTTGGTTATAGTTTTTGTAGGGATAGTCAACGTCTATAAGCCCAAAATTATCGAAAAATTGGAGGACTACATCTGGAGCCACAGAAATCATATTTAAATTTGAATGCCACAAGATTATCTTTCGAACAAAGTAAATTGTATGTCACCTTAGTCTTAGTTTATATCAAAGTGGTAAACCTTTAAAAAAGCACCCTTTACATATACCCAGCATATATGGTATATTTGGAGAACTCGAATAGAGTTGTTGTCCTTTCGGTCATAATCCTCGTCCAAGCAGTTTATTAGTCTAATGATACGAGTATGATTACAATTTGTCTTTGAATGTGGCCCGGGCATGAATTACAACTCTCCTCCCTCCTTGGGCACGGTCTAGGACTCTTGGTCTTGGTCTATATTAAGGTGCTTTCGCTTGATATAGATGTTGCATGGAAAAGTGATTTACGACCCGGTGTTCCATCATCATTACTTTAAATCCTTTAAGACTAGGCAACCAAAACGGCAACGGCAACTGGACGACCATCCTATTAGGACATAGGAAAGGAACCTACCTAAATATCTATGACTCATGTGAAGCATTTTGTATACTTATGGCGTGTTTCGAGATGAGAAGGGATACAAATGGTAAATAATTTCGTTTGTTCAGATTGAGAAGGTGGTAACTGGGAAACATATAATATTCAAAAGCGGATGAATAAATATTAATTGTAGAGATATACTGGTAGGGATTTCGTCGAGGAGCAAGGACACGCTCGATACGAATCCCATCAGGTAAGAAACTTAAGATATTTCCTTAAAGAACAAACACACTCTGTTTATGTTGCCATCGTTACATAAGAATTCGAGAAGAACCTAATATCGTACATATCTCCTTTTGTTTCCTATGTCACCTTGGAATTAAATTCCCTTGAGCACGTTTAATTTGTTCAAGGACCATCAAGAAATAATAAAATAACAACCATGCACATCAGTATTTGTATTATATACGAGTAGAAGAGAATTCTCTTCATCAAAGCTCTAGCCCATCCCTTAAGGCAGAACCAGCATCAGGCAACTTCGCACACCAGCCAGAAATACTTTTTTGGCTAAAAGGGATGAAGGAATTTATTACGTATACATTTTTCGCTTTAACATAATCACTTCGACAATGAGCGGGGAAAAATGTGCGAACAAAAATAAAAATAAATATAAAAATAAAAATGTAAATAAAAATGGGAATGAAAATGAGAATAAAAATAACAAACAACAAAAAAAAAAACAATTCACAAATAAAAATGAGAAATATTACTTTAACAACTTTATAAAAACAAAAAACGGGAGCCATGACCGAATATGGATGATGCAGTGGTGGCTTGGAGAATAAGACGATCCTTAAGCCCTGTGAAAGCTATTAAAAAAGGGCTCCATCCAAATTTAATTCTCTACCCTTATTTATTAAGTTTGATTTTTAAGAAATTTTGCAAAAATCATGCTAAGAACTTAAGTTTTATAACCATTTTTTAAATTCGAAGTTTTATACGGTGTTTAATTATTCTTTTTGAAGGAAAAAGGAAAGAGATTAAGTGTCTTGCAAACGGGTTTTGAATAAATGAATATTGCAATGACTGAAAAAGACAGGGTGTAGTGAAGGTTTCCACATTCATGTAGTACGGCTAAAGAACGAATCTCTGTACTTAACAGTACGACCAAAGTTAGGTTCGAAGTGTTATTGATAAGAACTTTTGAAGCGCGATGCTTAGGTTGAAATGTTTAAGAGGAGCTATGACATAGATTTTTAAAATATGGGTAAAAAATGGAGAGAGAAGAAAATTTACGAGGGTGTTTGAAATCAGTTGTATAATCGAGATTGTCTAATGGCATATTTACGTTTATAAATACGATTTTTTCAAAAAGTAACAAACGGAGCAGTGGGAGAGTGATGTTTTTGGAATCACCGATCGCGCGGAATTCTCATAAGCATTTTTCAAAAGAACCGATTCGTACGCAACCGCGCGTCGACAGCTTTGTTAAAATTTCGGTATAGGACGAATAAATGATGAGCCGAGAATGAATTTAATTTGTTTGTGCGTGCAATGGTTCTGCTGTAAAGCAACTGCCTCGGCTATGAACACTCCACGGCGGGGGCCTAATTGATTTTCAAGGACTACCGAAAACATTGAAGGTGTTGAAAAGAGTTTCCGTGAAAATCCACGATTTTCGATACGGAAAATTGAGGTTTCACTGGGACTTCTAAGAGCGATTATTCATTTGAATTTTAAAATAGGATTCAAAGTTCCATCCATTCAAAATTCAAATCGTTCAGGTACTCAAATAAGTGATTTTGTTTCATGGAAAGTTATTTGAGCGTTTTCGTTCTGTTAATCCCATTTTTTGGAGCGCCGAGGCTCATTTTCATTCAAACGGGTAAGCTAATAACAAAATTGCCGTAATTGGGCTCCAAGAATCCATAACTCTCGACTGAAACACCAAAAGCCACTGCATTATCCCAGGTTAACTGCTTGGTGCGCCTTATCGCCGCATGGAATGATTCGACCATTTTTTCTTGGTCCCAGACGATGTCAACAATTAATGACGCATGATAACAGATTTCTTTTTTCCGAACCTGTAAGCTCATCCATCGTTTTCATAGCACATGTGGTTCTGACGGGATAGTGTGACCACACACACGGCTACAAATTCGATGAGTTTGCGAAAGCTCTTATTCTTCATAGCTATGGGGACATCCTGTGACTACCGAGGTCCTCCGACTTAATACTAATGGATGTTATTTATGGGGCTACCTCAAAGAAAGAGTTAAAGAAAATATTCGTCTAAAAATCAGAGCAATTAAATCAAGTTTACTGCAGTAAGACGAAACTCCGTTTTGAACAGTGCGTGCAAAATATTTCACTCTGTTTTTCGGCTAACAAACCTGTTAAACACAGATCGCCTTTAAAGGAGCTCAAGTCGAGCAGAACACTTTTCTTAAGTAAGAAATGATATACTATCTCATGTGCATCGAAGATGCTTCTAACTAGATGTCCAAGACGAGACGGTGCTTATGTCTACAGACGCTAAGCTAGAAATATAATGCAGTCTTTTTCAATATAATCATTATATGTGTCCAATAATATTTTGTGTCCAATAATTTGAATACAATCAACTAACCAAATGTTACCATTTGTCATGTTTATATTCTTTTGCGGTCCTTGTATTCTTTTGAAAAGCAAACGAGAGAGGTGTTTAGAAACGAAATAAGGCCAACGAACTTCGTATATGCACGAGGAATGTTAGGTCCCTTAACAGACCACGTGCTGCTACCGAGAAAACCAACAGTGCTTATTTGGATGTGGCTTTATTATAGGAGCCAGACTTGGGCAACAAGTCTTGAGCTATAGGTGCATCAATGAGCGCCTCATGACCATACGCATCAAGGCTAAATTCCTGATATGCGAGTACGCCCCCACAGAAGAGTAAGATGACAACACCAAACATATGTTCTTCGAGCTCTTAGGTACGATTTTAAAATTGTCCTGTGCGATTTTAATGCCAAGCTAGGAAGGGAAGACATCTTTGGTGGAATAATCGGGAAGAACAGCCTGCACGACAGCACTTCCGACAACGGGTTCAGGCTCATAGATTTTTTTGCGGGGCGAAACGTCATGGTAGCCAGTACGCGTTTTCTACACCTCAACATCCTCAAATTAACTTGAAGTTCCCCAGATAAATCTACCGTCAACCAGATTGACCATATTGCGATCGACACCAGACACGCTTTCAGCGTCATGGATGTCCGCACTTTCCGAGCAGCTAACATCGACTCGGACCACTATTGCAGCCAAGGTAGCACTTCGGGTTTCCAGACCCAAGGCAAAACGGAGAGATGCTGGGAGAAGGTACAACTTCAAACGACTACAATGGCAATAGATCCCCCAATTGTTTTCCCACCGAGTTACAAGTAACCTCTCTCGAAGTTCTCTGCCGCCAACACAATGTACCGAAAACCAGTGGCAACAATGACAAGATGCAATCTGAGAAGCCGCCTCTGCTGTGCTGGGTTTCAAGCAGCCACCAACAAGGAATCCCTCTTTCGATGAGGAATGTCGGCAGGCAAATGCAGCAAAACAACGGACGAGAGCTGCTCATGAGCTCTGTGAGCAGAAGAGACGAGAGGAACACCAAATTCTCAAAAGGAAAAAGAAAGGGCATGAGAAGCTTGCGGTCTAAGATTTGACAGGTTTAAAAGCAGGAATGAAGTTCGAAAGTTTTATGAACAGTTGAAACGAAATTCACAGGTACATAAACCTAGAACCGAAGGCTGCAAAGGCGAAAGTGGAAACATCATAGTGGAACCGCAGTCAATGCTGAGGATATGGAAGGACCACTTCTGCAGACTGTATAACGGCGAATTCCGCTGTCAGGCTGGATTCAACATAGGCGACGAAAGCCAACAATCCCGTCCTCCAGACTTAGACGAATTAAAGATTGCCATACCTAAGCTGAAGTGTAATAAAGCCGCTGGAGCGAATGGCTTGAATGCCGAGCTCTTTAAAGCAGCTGGAGATAGGTTGGTTAGGATCATGCACCAACTTATCTGTAAGATATGATCGTGAGAAAGCATACCCGATGATGGACCCTCAGTATTGCTTGCCCAATCCTGAAAATGGAGACACACTAAACTGCACCAACTATAGAGGAATCAGTCAACTTAACATCGGCTATAAAATCTTCTCTGCAGTAATATGTGAATGTCTAAAACCCTTCGTCACCAACCTAATTGGTCCTTATCAGTGTCGTTTTAGACCAGGAAAGTCCACAGTTGATCAAAATATTCACATTACGGCAGATCCTGGAAAAAACCCAAGGACACCAAATCGACACCCACCTTCTTTACATCGATTTCAAGGCCGCATATAGCAGCATCTACAGGGACGAGCTGTATAGAGCCATGTCTAGTTTTGGCATCCCTGCCAAACTCGTCCGTTTGTGCAGGGTGACCATGGAGAATTTACGCTGCTCCATAAAGGTTGAAAACAACTTAACAGAACCTTTCGATGTCAAAAAATATTTTAGACAAGGTGATGCGCTGTCATACGATTTGATGACATTGACATAATCGGAAGAACTCAGCGTGATGTCAATAGGGCTTTTGTTAGTATTGAGGGCAAAACAAAGCACATGATGTCGTCAAGAAAGGACACACAACACTGACGTCTCAAAACATCACCATCGACATACGTAACTTTGAGATAGTGAAGGACTTCGTCTACCTAGGCTCCGTTGTAAAAGCGGAAACCGCTGTTTCTTTTGGCTAAGAAAGCAAATGAGTGGAAAAGCTTTCTCTCGAAGGACCAAAGTGTCGCTATATAATATCCATATCAACCCCTTCCATGGACTATAACAAAAGCGGATGAAAGCACCTTTGGTCGGTTCGAGAGAAAAGTTCTTCCCGTATGCATCGAAGGGAAGTAGAGGAGAAGATGGAATGACGAGCTGTACGGGCTGTACAGCGACGTAGACTTAGCCAGAAGGGTAAAAGTCCAACGACTAAGATGGCTGGGTCACGTAAAGCGAATGGAAACCAATGCTCCGGCCTCGAAAGTCTTGGGACCCACACAGGTCAGCGAAGTAGAGGAAGACCGCAGGTCAGGTTGCGCGCACAAGTGGAAAGTGATCTCACCCAACTTTAGCGCGAAACTGGAGACATCTAGCTAGGGACCGAGCTAGATATAGAAGTTTGTTGGGTGAGGCCCTAGTTCACACAGGACTCTAGCGCCACCTTAAGTAAGTTAGTATTCCGATGAAATATTACAAACACTTCAAAAGAATTCAAGTGAATGCAATATTATACATTTAGAGGCTCAAATGATGATTGGATTAAAATGATTGGGGCAACTGATTGTTGATTGGACATTTCAATAAGTTTCAGTCTCTAATTCAATTTAAAAACATTAAAGTCATAAAGATTGCATTAATAAAAGATTGCATTTCTAAAATATTACATTCACTCACTTTTATCTACGATTATTCTAAGGGCATGAACCCAGTTATGTGTTTTTTGAAAAAGTGGATCGTTTTGACTTAAGCTTTCATTCTTTTCACTTAATTTGGTATAAAAAAACACAATTTAGTAAATGAAAAGGAAAACCTTTTGTTGAATCTGGTAATATTTGCAAAAGTGAATGGCCATTATCTTTTCTATTGTGCATCTTGAATGTCATCCCTGGTTTAATTTTTTCAATATTTACACATTCAATTTCTTCAAATTTATTAAAAAGTCTTCAAAAAGACTTTTTATTCTTAAAAAAAATCTTAAAACCAATCTCAAATCTTGACACTAGTGTGGTGAATAAAGTGGATTAAAATCCACCACACTGATCAGATACAATATTTTTGACACTCAAGTGGATACATTTTGACGTTTCTCAAGATGTAGAGAAGTTGCATTGATCGTAAAATTGCATCCGGCCGGGGTTTAACATAAGTTTGAACATATTTAATTATAAAATAAAATTGTATTTTTTCTTAGTCCAAAAAAAGAAATCAATTTTGTACATTATATCTCTAACAGTGTATCCTCAATTTGTTTCTCATTAAGCGAATTGATTGCTTTATTTTTATACAATTTATTGACAGCTATGAATTAGAGACTGAGTGATCAAACTATCCACATTGCGTTTTTCAGGGTAGTTTTTAATATCTTGAGGGAATTTTAAATGAAAAGACTGAAGTCCCCGTGACATTTGTATTAGATATAAACAAAATGGCGGACAAAAAATGACAGATGGAAATTCACCACTTCAACGTAATTTAAGCATGTAAAACGTTTGGTTTCTTGGACAAATGTATTTAGACAAATTATTCTCCTTTCTTTCACTAATTTTGTTCATAAACCAAGCTTCTTTAATAAATCTGTAACATTAAAACTCGAATCTAAACATTTTTGAGACTAAATAAACTTCTCTTTAAGCGTATATAGAGATAAACCACTCCAACCGAAGGATAAATCAAATGTCGGATCTGTGTTCTAAGCTTGTGGTTTCTTTGTTTCAGAAAATATTCTCAGAATTCCAAATATTTTTATCGAAATTATTCCCAGATATGTGCCGCTGGCTCTCCACTATGGTCCATAGCCCGATAATCGCAGCTTAGAATACAGGCCACACAACCGCCACAGGCCCACAGGAATCCTTGCTCTTAGTTTCCTCCTAAGACATAATCCCTTGAGCGATATAGCTAAGTCCGCTTAAGGAATAAATCCGTCACTGATGATGCCCCTTTCCGTTCCATCGTCATCGTAAGGGTAGGGTTTAGAACTTGTATAAAGCATTTATCTTGAATTGAACTTTTGACAAAAGGAAAACAAAACAAAAAAAACGAAACGAAACGAAAAGAACAGAAAAGGCAATTCATAAAAAAGTGGGAAAAAAAAGAAAAATGGCAACAGGAGTAAGCAATAAAAAGGGAAGAAAAAGTTGATTTATACTTCCTTGTGTCAGTTTTGCTGCACCCCGCATAAAGATGATACAAAAACAAGAAACAAAGATTGCTATCATTTTTTTAGTTGTTGTTGTTGCTGTTGCTGTGAATATCATCCCAAAAGAAAGGAAAGTTTATACGCACTCAACAAAAGCAACCAAAAGAACAACAATAACAAAATAGAAAAAGCATGTAAACTATAGTACAAGGAAATACACTTTGTAAAAGGACTTTCAAATGCTGATGTTGATGCTGACTACTCTGACTCTATCTATCCTTGGATTTATGTGCTGTTCTTTTTTGTTCCCTTTTTCTTACTCCATTTTAATAGAAATCTCTTTTCCGGTTTAATATTGCGCAAAAATTGGTACAACAACACAACACTCTAAGGTAAACGGTTTGCGATTTTGTCTTCATATTTTTAAAGTAGCTATTTTTTAGAGTTTTGTTTTGTGATCCAAGAATGGAACCAGGAACATGTCAGGAAGGCGACTGACAGGCGGGAAATCTGGTCAGCATTTTTAAATTAAAAGTCAAACAATGACACGTAGAGGTAAGTTGAATGCACAATACGTGTACTGTAACTGTACTGTACTTATGATGGGAGAACAAGAACAAAAAAGTAATAAAACAAATGGAGGGGGAGCTGTGTTCTCTTGATGGCATTCAACTCACGTTGGGCGCCATTTGTAAAGAATTAAGATATGATACAAAGATGTATAGAAGTGACATAAAATTATGATTGGTAACTTAAGTGGCATAAAATATGGTTTTTAGGGATATTTTATGTTTTCTATGTACTCTCTTATTGATCCATACACATAAAAGGTCAATACGGAAGGAAGTCTTTAACAACACAAACTTATTGATGTAAGTATCAATAAACTATGTTTTTCATAGAAGAACTTGCAATGAATCTAACATAAACTTTGGTTTTTATTAAGTAGCAAATTTATTACTGAAGCGACGAACGTCTTTAATGTCTACTGTAGGATTTGAAAGCTAATAAATTCGCTTTGAATTATTTGAAATCGATGTGTTATGATTGACATCAGAAAAAATGATTTGATACTAAACAATTTAAAGTTATTACTTATGAGGTTCTTATTAAAATTAGATTTTGATGTTATCTTTCGGACCTTTTTTGAGAACTGGAGTTACGAATGTGGCCCAGGCCTCACAAGCCGGCCATGAAAGGAAATTTAAATGTGTGATGAAAACACAAGTAATAGCCTCGGATGAACGGACTGATAATGTTGACACCCCCACCCCTAACATGGAATGTAAATGTGCGTACACTCAACCGCCCACGCAAAGCAGAGCAGCTTGTCGATGTCCTCGCTGAACTCAAAGCTGATGTGGCAATCCTCCAGGAAATGCGATGGACTGGGCCAGGTAGTACGAAGATTAAAGGCTGTGATTTCTACTATGGGAAGTGTCTACTCGATGGGACGAAGCGCTTATTATGAAGTGGTTTGCTATCAGAGGGAAACTAAGACAAAGAGTTTTAAGCTTTCGGGAAGTAAGCGAGAGAGTGACGACATAAAGTTATTTGGTGGTTCCCCGATGATCGAATATGCAACCAAATCGATCATATCGGAAGACACTCCAACATAAATTCCGACCACTACCTTGTTGGTGCTAAACTGCTCGTACGAATATCCATGGAAGCTCTAAGGCGAACAACAACCTCGAGGAGAAGATTCAACGTTGGAATACGGAGGCATAAAGATTGTGCCAGCAAAAGGGGACACGATCTTCCCGCCAAAAAAAAAAACAATGGGATTCACCGCCCTGGAGCCTGCAAAGATAAGAAGGGAAATAACGTAGTCGAGATGCAGTCAATGCTTAAAATCTGATGGTGATGAAGTCAATGATTTCGTCAGCGAGCAGCCTCGTTAAATCCATTTGGTTGACAATCTAGAGTTTCTCCCACCCGACCAAAGTGAGATAAAAGTAGCCATCACCAGGCTGAAGTCAAACAAAGCGGGTAGTGATGACGGTCTACAGGCGGACCATTTTAAGTACGCTGGAGCAGATCTGGTAAGAATCATGCATCAGCCAGTTACTAAAATTTGGTCGGAAGAAAGCATGCCCGACGAGTGAAACTTAAGCACCATCTGCCCGATGC
Organism: Eupeodes corollae; assembly: GCF_945859685.1. Taxonomy (NCBI): domain Eukaryota; kingdom Metazoa; phylum Arthropoda; class Insecta; order Diptera; family Syrphidae; genus Eupeodes; species Eupeodes corollae. Next base: position 305,490,064 of record NC_079147.1, on the reverse strand, counting down.
ATAAAAAAGGTGACCGCCTTCTCTGCGTCAACTACAGAGGCATTAGCCTTTTAAACATCACATACAAGATCTTATCCAGCGTATTATGTGAACGCCGAACTAGAGTCGTTTCACACCGTAGACTTGGTCAAAATGTGACATTTGACAGGTACAACTTTGAGATGGTAAACGAATTTGTTTATATGGGCACTGCTGTTAATTCTGCAAGTGCAAAACTAAACTAAACTAAACTAAACTAACTAAGGCAGGAAGGCCTTCAGTCCCAAGTTAAAATTTATCATGAAGTTGATTTAACTTAAAGCCAATGAGCTCAAGCTCATTACATTTAAATTTTGGAGAATCCAAACGAACGAATAATTAGCAATGGAATCCTTATTCTTAAAACTTACGATTTTTAAATTCCAACTATAGGGTTTTTAAATTGGCGCGGTTAGGTTTTGGTGGCGACAATTTTCTTTAGGTAACATCTGTCAGGCTTTTGTTTATCATAGTGTTGTTTGTGCGAAATCATCATGGAAAGTTACAGCACGTTCAAATGATAAAACATTATTATAAAAATGAGTGCTCGTTGCTCACATTGCGCCCATTTTATGCTAGACGTGGTGGCTCTTCATAATAGACTCTTCAACGTTTGCCGGTTCAGTCAACAATCAGCTAACACCCGTACGTTTAAGGCACGCAAGATCGACCAAGAACTTCGTCGCGGTCTGTGAAAGTTAACAGCAGAACCCGAGGCAGCTAGCTGTGTACAAGAATTTGACCTTTCGCAGACTTCAAATTTTGAGTTGGAACTCGGGCCTTTAATCGTACAAATTCTAACTGACCCATAAACTCAAAGTTCTGACTGGGCTACGAATCTTTTGGAAGAGGACCCTAATTTTGGCCGACAATTCTATAATAAAACTTATATTTTATCTCAGAAAATAATATAAAATGCTTCACTAGATTGACGTATGCAAACAATTGTTAGATTATGCGTTCAGAACGTTAAACCATTTAGGTATATGAGGATTCCAGATGAAGGATACAGAACCGTGTTTAAGCTATACCATACTTCGTTTTTCTATTGCCTTTTACAAGTCTTCTATAAATTGAAAACGATTTAAGTAATGCTTTATTGATTTCTATTATTTAACTACAAGCATTTTTTAATGTTAACAATTTCTCATAATTTCTAGTTAATGTTTCGAAGAAAAAACTTCTATTATATCATGTAAAGTTTTCAGATAGAAAAGATTGTTTATGAAAGTCTGAACTTCTATAAATTGGTTCAGGGAATACATTTCTGATTCATATTATAAAAATAAGTGAATTTATAAATGTTTATATTAGTTATTTCATGAAATAATTATGGAAGCAATCACTTTTATAAGTAAGTAAGATTATCTTTGTTGGAGCAAACACTTCTCTTAGACAACTTAAAGAACCAGAATGAAACGATTTCTACCTGTGGAAATAGTAGTGACAAAGTTGCTTTATTTTCTGTTTGGATTTTTTTGAAGAATTTTAAAGTTTGTATAAAATTGGCATTTTCATCATCTAACTGCTCGTATTGAAAAACCCTATAAAAGCTATCTTAATCAGTCTGATTTGTCAAATTAAAAATGTTGACATTTCTGAACGTTTCAAATACACGGTTTTTAGAGAGAGAGTTACCTGTGTTTCAAGTTGATTGTGAGGGACTTCTTACTTTGCTGCATGCTCTCTTATCGGCCAGTGTCCTGTACGTATTGCAGTGATCCTGGCTTAATCTGGTCTAGGTCTGCACAGAAGTTCGATAAAATCCGTTTCCGGAATGGTTAGGCCATATTTTTTCTGGATGTAATATAGTCCGCTAGACTGTTCCATTTGTAGTTAAATTTTGTCAGAAAAATAAAAAAAATAATGCCCATCAAAACTCTCTCAGGGGAATATTTACCCTTTTCGCAAATGAGCTGTGAAAGACGGATCCTGGTAGGACCATCTCATCCACCCGTTTAATTTTATCAATGCCACTATAATCTGAAACACAAATAAGAGTTACATGGAGGTTGATGTTAAGACTAGTTAGTTCATCTCTATGTTGTTGGACCTGTATTTTGTAGTTGAATTGGTAGCCATAACAAAAGCCTGGCTATCAGTGCATTTAACATGCTTTTCTTATTGCTAGTAATCCAGCTTGAAATATACTGGAAAAATGAGGTTGCCAAAAAGACTTCCAAGTTCCTGGCAGGAAAGATGTCTTTAAAAGCCTAACTGAGGTTGAAGGCAGGGGTGCAATAATTGGTAACTGTCACAAAAATATCAAATGGAATCAAATCCATATTATTGCCATGCCCATAGGATCTTGAAAACTAACAGACTTCTAATGAAATTCTACTTAAAATAGGAAATAAATGATTTCTGACTTGGAAACAAGCTTAAATGTTGCCTTCAAACCTATTTTATGTTATATACAATACTTTTGTCACCTGAAAGATTTAACAACAAAGTTAAAATACTACCAAATTTCTAAGACCACCATTAACTTCAATTATTGGTTCCATACATCTCCAAGGTCTTTTAGTATCAGTTTCAAAAATTCAGATACTTAAACGGAATTAAATAATGAAATGAAGACGTCTGTTAGTGGAAAAGTTGTTGGAACCTTCAAAAACTTTATACAAACTTATTTCTTTTCCTTGCAAGTAAAAATGTCAAAGTTTCTTTTCAGCATGAACAAATATCAAAAACTTCATGAATTTTCCGCTAAACATCTAATTCAATTTATTTTATACAATATTTCGAGCAATTAACATCTTTTGAGAAGCCTAATTTTTGAAACAATTTTTTTGCTGATTCTGCTCTAAGCTAATAACTTTTCCACTCAAGGTGCAACTAGTTCACCAAAGATACAATTTCAGCAAAATGAATGATTTTGGTTGTTGGTAATAAATATCCAACTTATTTGACAGGTAAAACAGCAAATTTCCCAACAAAAAATCTACGCTAAAGCCTCTGCAAAAATTAATCCTTGACGATAGTTTCCTTTAAGCCCCTTGACGTGCCAATTGGCGAACAAATCACTATAATTCTATTTGTTTCCAAAACTTTTCCCCATTGCAACTTTTCTATCCACATTTTCCAGCAACAAATCATCTCTGAAAAAAATAGAAAACATTTAACTCAAGTTGAGCTCCATATCCAACCCATATTATATACATCTGCCTGATACCAATTAAAACTCTTCACAGTCGCCTATCGTCCTACGTTTGCTCGATGGTCGGTGTGGTATTTCCCTTTATAACTTTTTTTCTGTGGTATTTTGTACCCACTCTAATCTCAATATACGAGTTCCTAACCTGGCTGCACTGCAACAAGCTATTTGCCAGAAAAAAACTATACCAACCCTCATAGTGTAGGGGTAGAAAAAAATACTCCTATAACCTTACGGCACCATTCATCATCTTAATTGCTTGCAAAAAAAAATTTGAAATCCAAGCACAAACTCTTAAGCTGACAGCGCCAATGGGGAAAAAAAGAACTATTATGAATAGAAACATGTAGCAAAATAGCAATATCCTGAACGAGTTGTACGGGCAAGTCCTATATAAAACCACTCGAATAAACTTCTTGAACATCCCTTTTCTGCACCAAAAATATTGATATTAAAATATACAAGAGCCACCTACATTTTATCTTTGCAGTATGATGTCTCCAGTCTTCACAACATCGTTGTCTGCAGGCTTCTTCTACTCTTCTATGGGTCTTCCTTATCTTCCCAAAGGATAGGATATCAAGAAGATTGCAACGAAAGGCAAAAATATTTAACAAACTAAAGAGAGGGACTAACTCCATCAAAACAAAACAAAAAGGACGACGACAAACGAAACAAAAATGAGGATAAAAATGCTCGAAATTTACGAGATGAAAGAAAAATTACTCCTTTGAGGATTCAAGTTCAACAATTCTCGTCGCATATACATAAACTTAAACATAAGTATAAAGCCAAGTGCGAGTTGAGTTATTGCTCAAGGATATGAGTGATTCGGGTTGATGTTGGCGTGGTACAATAAACCCATCATTTTTGGCGCTTCATCCATTTTTCCAAAAAATAAAAAGAAAAGAATTTTTCAAAAAAAAAACAATAAGCCACAATCTTTTAAAGGGTGTTTTTCAAGAAGACATATAACTTTAAGATGGGAAGACTACTTTAACTTTCGGCCATTTTCTTAGCTGTCAAATGACTTATTCAACGTAAATAAGCTGACGCCTGATCATTGCTTACATGACAAGAGTGACCGCTATAGAGCCATGATGACTGACTTTTGCGTTCATAAAATGAAAACCTACGATGTGCAACAGCAGTGGTTTCAACAAAACTCAGTTGGTGCAAAATATCACATAGCTTGCACCACAGCTGATTTACTGAAGGAAACGTTTGGTAACCGTAAGGTTTCACATTTGGGAGATGCACAAATGAGTTGGTGTGATTTAACAAAGCGTTACTTCCTTAAGGTGGTGTTACAGTCCTGTGTGAACTAGAGCATGGCCCAACAAACTTCTTCAATCACCTCAGGACATTTCTCTCGAAACGACCCAAGGTGCTTTCATTTAAAAAAATAAATTGGGTGGTGCAACAGTCGTTTGAGAACTAGTGACCTATTACTCTCATCCATTCCTGTGTGCGAGTACTGTTGTCAGCGATGTAAGGAACCTACAGTTTTAAGCCGAATCCGAACAGCAAATTTGAGAAAGCACTTTTTATGACAAGAATTACTCTTGGAGAATTTGTCAATTCCTCGCAAGTGGCAGTACCGTGAAAAAAACTTTAGATGTCACAGGCAAGGATCGAACCCAAGACCTCTGGCATGACAGTCCAACGCACTAACCTTCATGCCACGAGTACTACTGTTTTCATCTGATTTTGTCATATTCCATGGTTCTGCACCGTATAACAGGACGAGGATGATGAGGGTCTTATGCAGCGACACTTTGGTAACTTGAAAGAGGGCTTTGCTAATTAGTTGCTTTCTTAACCCGCAGAAACAGCGATTAGCAAGAGTAATTTTTAGTTTGATCTTAACAGTGATGCTGCTTTCTGTTTTCATAGCGGAGCCTAGGTAGACAAAGTCCTTAACTATCATTAATCTACGTCTGTAGATGGGGACGTTTTGACCAATAAATCGGTGTTGTAAGTCCTTTCTTGATGACAGCGTGTACTTGGTTTGCGTCATTAATTGGTTAACCCATTTTTGCTGCCTCTGTGTTAATTCTCACAAAAGCCCTCCCCCCACTGAGTTCTTCCGATAGTGCCACTAGGGTTGACGTGGGCACTCTGCACTTTTCTTTCAAGGAAAATGTTAAAGAAATCGTATGACAGCGCATCATCTTGTCTTAAGCCTTTTTTGACATCAAAAGGTTCTGTTAAGTTGTTTCCACCCTTTATGAAGCAGTGCGAAGTCTCCATGGTCATTCTGCACAACCGGATGAGTTCCTTAGGATGCCCAAAATAGGCATAGATCTGCTCTAACGGCTTTGTTAGACTTCAGCTTAGATATGTCAATCTTTACTTCGTCTAAGTCGGGAAGACGGGATTGTTGGCTTTCGTCACCTATGTTGAATGAAGCATCCTGCCTGACAGCGGTATTCGGTAAGTCGTGGCTGCTATGCAGTCTGCAAAAGTACATCTTCCATATCCTTAAATTTGATTGCGGTTCCACTATGATGTTTCCACTTTCGTCTAATCAGCCTTCAGTATTAGGTTTATGTACTTGTGAACTTGTGCTCATAAAACTTTCGAAATTTATTTCTGCTTTGAAGCTCTCAACATCTTCTAGCGCAAGATTCTCATGCCCTCTCTTTTTTTCTGAGAAATCGGTGTTTCTCTTTTGTTTTCTGTTCATAGAGCTCGTGAGCAGCTTTCGTCCTCTACGCAGTACCACTTTGTGTGCTTGGCTGCATTTGGCTGCTGACATTCCTCATCAAACCAGGGGTTACTTGTTGGTAGCTGCTTGAAACCCTGCACATCAGAGGCGGCTTCTCCGATTGCATCTTGGCAATATTGCCGCTGGTTCTCGATACATAGTGTTTGCGGCAGAGAACTTAGATAGAGGTTATTTGTAACTCGGTCGGAAAAGGATTTGGTGATCTCTTGCGATTATAGCCGTTTGGCGTTGTACCTTCTCCTAGCACCTCCTTGTTTTGCCTTGGGTCTGGAAACCCGAAGCGCTGCCTTAGCTACAAAAAGGTATTGGTCAGAGTAGATGTTGACTCCTCGGAAAGTTCGGACATCTATGATGCTGGAAGCGTGTCTATCGTCGATCGCAATTTATCTGGTTGACAATAAATTGATCCGAAGAACTTCTAGTTCCTTTGTGGATATTGAGGTGTGGTAAACGCCTACTGGCTAACATAATGTTTCACCCTGAATCCGCTAGTGCTGTCGGGCAAGCTTATTTTACCGACTTGGTTTCCTTGATTGGGATTAAAGTCACCCAAGAAAACTTTATTATAGTAACTAGGACACTGCTCATATGCTTTGTCCTAGAGCTCGAAGAACATATTCTTGGTTGTGTCAGCCTTTTCTTCTGTGGGGGCGTGTGTGCATATTTGGCTAATGATGATGAACTTAGCCTTGATATACCTGAAGTCGCTAGTCGACGTCAATAAGTCCGAAACAATGGACCACTTCGTCACATTATTTCAGGTATGAAATGTTCTGAATTGACTACGTCTGAGCTAGCCGTGGCGGTCATGTGGCAGAAATTAGAACATTTGTATCAACAATTCATCTTTGATTTATTCCAATTTAAAGTTTTAAACGTTTAAAAAAGCACCCTTTATAAAATTAACAGCACACACATCCCTCATAGTGGTGTGGCAGCGAATAGCAATGTTAGCATCTAGTTTCTAGCGAGCAGTGCCATAAAGCAAACACGGACTTAACCACTTTTCAGCAACAGAGTACTTTTATTCAGCAGTCAGGTCTAACAACAAACGAGCGAAAGAACAAACCCGAACGAACGAAACGACCGAAAGAACCAACAAGTCATCCAGGGGTATGTTCAAAAATACTTGCTTGCGCGTCACGTCACGTAGCACATCATCATAAAACGGCCGCATTCATGTCAAATTAGAAAACGTTCACATTCTAATTATGCTACAAATTAAAGCAAAATTGAGGTAAAATGGCGGTGGCACTCGCGAGGAGCTGAGGGAACAGAAGCGTAACAGAAGGAGGAACTGCAGAAGCAATTTTTTTGTTATTTATTATTTGATATCAAAGGAATTTTCATTTTGACCACAAAAACATGCACACTAAGTCCAGCAAACCATACGTAAGGCAGGACAAACGACAAAGGTATATATTACAAATAACGGTAAATTCAGAGGCAGGGGGTCTCTTCGTGGAGCAGAGTGAGGAAGGACAAAAATGTGTCAGAGTGTACACGAGTAGAGTGGCAGTGAAAAGGAATTTCGATGCGAGAATAAAGCGAGAAGCCACTATTTGTTCACCCGAAGGAGATACTTTATGTATTTTGACACTTCTCTTGTGCGTCTACCGTCGTCCGTTGTCGTTGTCGTTGTTGGAGTTGGTCTTTGCGTCCTTGGTTCACAGGATCACATTCACACAGTCGTGAGTCCTTGTTCACTTTCCATTACCCACCGCACGACTTCCGTCCGATGTGATGTTGTATTGTTGTTGATATATGTGAAGAACCAAGCAGAAGCAGGAGAGGAGTTTAATAGCCAGCGGGGCACAGCTCAGCACAGCACAACAGAACAGACAGTCCTCCCGTGGGATCACGTTGGGATTTATTTATTTATGGGGGATATCAACACAATGGATTGTTTTATGTGTACTCGTACATTCGTACGTACGTAGCTCGAAGTACGCCCTAAAGTCCTTACATTCTTTAAGTTGAGAAATCATTATTATTACGTTCGTTTGTTGGTGGGTTTTTGTCTTGAAATCTGCTAAGATTTCCTTGCGGTTTTGACGATTATTAAATGCTTTTGGTTATTTTTGGGACAACTTCAATTTTATCTTTACGAATATGTATACAAATAAAATGACATACATTTTAGTTTCGCATTCAAAGGAAATGAAAGTTAAGTAAAGTAGATGACATAGCATCTCAAGAATACAGTATAAAGGGTACCTACGAGTACTTTACTTCTTGAACATATAAAGTATAAGTTAGTTAAATAGAATTCCAAGAACATTCTTCTTTGGATTATATCAATTTGTTTTGTAAAGCCTTAATGACAATTGGCTAAATGAATGTTTATGTAAGATTTAGTGTCATGCCAAGGGATTTTGTGTAGGATTTTGAATTAAGACAGACAACCAAAAGAAAAAAAAACTAAAGAAACATAAAGCCATCAAAAGTTTTGGAAATTCTTCAAGTTTTGTTCCTGGCTGGAGGATATACATGTATGTATGTATGTATGTGTATGTTACTGGAGAAGTTCAAGTTTTCAAATTCGTATTAACAACCAAGCCACAAAGCTATTTTGGGATATTGTTGTGTTGTAAAAGCCGGACCTATTATTTTGAAGTTAAACGTATGCCTTTGAGATTAGAAGTTTTAAACATGGATAATTTTGAAAAGTATTTTAGAATTTCCAAACATACTTTTGTAGTAAAGATGTGTCTTTAATTTTTAACTGAGAAAGTGGTTGAATACCTTTTTTTTTAATATAAAAATTGTAAAAAGTAATTGGTGACAATATTTAACAAACGGACCACTGTGGCGTTATGCGTATTAACAATGCTTTTCAGAAACAGTGTTTTTAAATTTGTCGATGATATTTTACAATTAAGTTCAACTTTTCTTGTCCTTGTTCACTGTGGCGTATACGTATTATTTAAATTTTGTCATAAAATATAGAAAAAAGTAAATGTTTATTTAAGGTAAATGTTACTACAATTTGTTTTACTATTAAAAATAAAATGCAATACAGTGTTGCACAAACGTCTTCATGTGTTAAAATAATCTTTTTAAAAATATGTCCTATATTTTAAGATTTAAAAATATGACTGTAAAATAAATGTACATATCTTCAAACATTTCTTAAAAAACTATAATTTATTATTTCTTTCGAAAATCGTTAGAGCGTTTTATTTTCAAATATAATATTTTCTTATATATACATACAAAAAAATTGGAAGACTGGGTCGTAGGAACTTTCTCATGTATCCAGAGAGTGTTCTTACAAATACTTCGTGTATTTTAAGATTTAAAAATGTAATTTAATATTTTACGAAATGTAACTTTAAAAAATAACATTCAGATTTTGTAAAACTTAATTTTCGACTGGAATATCTTGAATGCAAAAGAAATCATTTACTCCAAAAGTAATTTATCTTGTACAAAATATTGCAGTTAACCTTTGGTTAAATTAAAAAATATGCCACACTATATATTGTATTTAAGGAAACAACTTAAACTCCAATACTTTTCATACTTTTCGAAGATCCATAAATGATCAGTATCGTGTAGTAAAATAAATAAAAAAGAAGCTGTGATGCGACCCACTAGTCCAATTAATAAAGGTTTTCAACTCAAAAAAAATCCAACAGTTTTGAAACTTGGCACACCTACTAAAGGATGTCTGAGGATGACCCAAAAAAAGTCCCCAAGAATCCGACGTGAGCTCTAGCTGCAGTTAAAAGAAACATGGAGATTGTTTCAGTTTTTCACGTTTATCTCGAAAACTAATTGTCGTACCAAAAAATTTTGTTGCACAAAATTAAGGCTCATTAAATTTTATAAAAAAAGGATAAATCGTATCCTTCTGATCCTACTTATGTCCCTAAAAAAGAAAGGACCAATCCTTCTGTTCTTGATTTCTTTTTAACAAACTCTTCCAATTTTATATCCCAACCTCAAGTTATAAATGATTTGTCGTCTGATCATCTGCCAGTAACTTTCGATCTTCTTACTAATGCAATTTTAAAAGAAAATATTGTATACAACTATTAAGCTATGAATAAATCAACTTTTAAAAACACTGTCAAAATAAAATTAAATACTTTAACTGGTCCAACACTTTAAGAAATACAACTAACTTCCGATATTAATTCTATGATCTCTATTTTTACAAATGTTATCAAAGAAAGCGTTGAAGTCGCTGTACCCCGTCTTCCCTCTTTCACAGTTAAATCCAAACTACCAACATACGTTCATGATTCTATTTCGAAGCGGAACAAAGTCCGTAGAAAGTGGGTGCCAATCTACAAACTTGAACTAAGGTATCTTAACAAGCTTATAGATTTCTTCATTGAAAAACATAGGAACACAAAATGGAGCAAACTGCTTCAAGGTATGGACAAATGTTCTAAACCATTTTGGAATGTCACGAGGGTAGTTAAAAATAAGCGAACACCTATTCCGGTTATTAAACAAAATAATGTTAAATACATAACATGAAGTAAAAAGGCAGAAGTTTTTTCTAGTCAATTTGCTCCTAATTTTAGAATTTCTTCAAACCTTAGTAACCCAGTCACACCTAATTTAGTTAAAGCTTCAGTAAATCTTCTTAATTCGCCTGTTGAAGATTTTTGTTCTGATTGGTTTGTTCAAGCTAAGGAAATTAAAAGCATAATAAAATTATCTCGTGTCCGAAAGGCTCCTGGACCTGATGGCATTTCAAACTTATGTCTAGCCAACCTTCCCCGAGCAGGTCTTAATTATCTAAGTCAAATAATCAACTCCTGCCTAAAGTTGCAATACTTTCCCCAAGCTTGGAAAGTTGCAAAATTAATCCCAATCCCGAAACCTCGTAAGCCTCCTGATGATCCCTCTAGCCGTCCTATAAGCCTTTTTGAGTAACTTTGCAAAGATTTTTGAAAAAGTTATCAAAAGAAAATTAACAAATTTCATTGATGAAAACTCATTACTACCAAACCAACAATTTGGTTTTAATTTTGGGCATAATACCTGTCATTCCATCTTAAGAATCACTAGACATATAAAATCGAACTTTATCGAAAAAAAAATCTACTGGTCTTGTGTTACTTGACATCGAATCTGCTTTTGATTCTGTCTGGCATGATGCTTTTATTCACAAAATGATAAACTTTAATTTGTCCATGGCCTTAACGGCATTAATTCGAAACTTTTTGAGTGATCGCAGTTTCAAGGTACATGTTAATTTTGTTGCATCAAATTAACAACTTATTACAGCAGGGGTCCCCCAAGAATCGGTTCTTGCTCCTATTTTATATAATATATACTTGGCAGACTTTCCTAATTTTCACAACTGTTGTTCGTCAATTTTTGCTGATGATAGCGCTATATACAGCTCAAATGAACTTCCTCTTGATATTTGTTCGAATCTTCAAGAAGGCCTGCACACTATAAGTTATATTTCCATATATGGAAAATTAAAATAAACGAATCAAAAACTCAATCTATGTTCTTTACACGTAGAAAACATACTAGATTTCTACCTAACAATCCGCTTCATTTAAACGGTTGCAGTATCCCTTTTGCAGATAATGTTAAGTTCCTTGGCATCACCTTAGATAAAACCCTCACTTATAACAACCACATAGGTAATGTGTTAAACAAAACTAGAATTTTGATTAAAATCTTATGCCCGTTTATAAACCGAAGGTCTACACTAAGCTTGGAAAATAAGCTCATAATGTATAAAGTAATAATTCAGGCCCTTATTGTCTATGGTGCCTCGGTTTGGTATAAATGCGCGCGTACTCATATTAAAAAATTACAAATTATGCAAAATAAAATCTTGAAAATGATTCTTGACCTACCGTGGCATTTATCTACCTCTGACTTACACAACATGTCAAACGTTGATTTTGTCTTAGATAAATTAAACTCCCTAGCAAACAAGTTTTTTGATAGATGTTCATTTTCTGATAATCCTATTATAGGTGAGCTTTTGCCTGACTAGTTTGTAAGTATTGTATTTTATCTAATTTTAAGTTTATTTAATAAAAAAAAAATTGTTATAGGGTTTTCACATAAACTTAAGCTTTCCCAAATATACAATGTTAAAAATTATATTCTTCTGTAAACCTATTTAATTAATATTGAAGCTGAATAAGCACTTGCTTTTGCACTTAAATTTAATATCTTACTTATTGTATGTATACTAACCTTCTAATTAATAAAATAAATAAATAAACAACTGCATACCAAAAATATTTTTAGAACAAAATTAAAAAATTTTATATATACAAAATTAATTAAAAAAAAAACGTCTCCAACTATTTTCGAATTTTTTTTTGAACAACCAAGGGTTTTTTGATTTATAAAAAAGCATTTTAATTTTTTGAAGAAGAACTTTTTGCATGGGGGAGCAAGATCGTGCGATCCAGTCGTGCATTTTATTTGTATAACAAAATTTATTTAGAGTCGATACCCCTACTGGTTCTTAAGATATGTAAAAAACTTCCCGAACGTACAAATGTACGTACACAAGCACGCACAGACATCTCTGTAAGAATATTTGATTAAGATTCTAGATTGAAGCATGGAAATATTTCAAAATTTTACAATTCGACAAATCGGACAAATTACATTTCCTTCCTATGGGATTTTTATAAAATAAAATATTGCAAATAAATTGGAAGTTCAAAAAACTAAGCACACATTTCATTTCGACATGATAGCACCCGGTTGCATATCTGGTTTTATATCCTCAACTCTAATTATAACTATCACCTGTGGCGTGGGTGACTTTACCTCAATTGCATTCTATAATGGATCCGCCACCGATATTCTACTAGCAATATAAATTCTCCTTTAGTTTTATTATGGAAGCTCTTTCGTCGTCCTTATTATATTTAATCAAAAATCCCAACTATGTACCTTGGTTATTAAAAATCCAAGAGCACACCTTAATCCTTTCATTCTTATGCAACTCTCGCTCGATTGTCCTTTTTGAATTTTCTTTCAATTAAAATTGTGCCCATCCCACCGTTCATCGTAGTCGTTGTTGTCCTTCAGAATCCTTTTTTCTCTTCTCTTTATCATCTTCGCTTCCTCGCATTGTCCTAATCCAATTGACTGAACTTTATTAAATTTATAATATCACCACTCATCCTTTAATTTATTTTTTGAAAATTGAATTTCTTTGAATAATTTATTGTGGCTTCATGATGCAAAAAGTGACCTTTAAACTCATAGCCAAGCCATCTACTTAAACGCTGGGATGCGTTGGCGTTGTCGTTGTCGTCGCCGCGCGCCGTTGGCTGGTTTGAAAGTCCTCTACGTTGTCGTCGTTGGCGTTCTAGTCGATGTCTACTGCCATGGCAATGTTAATTTTTTCTTTCTTCGTCTGCGGCTTGGGTATTCGTTGGATTTGAATCTCTGCCGAGGAAGGAAGCTATGTTTCATTCTAATGACGTTATTGAAAAATCAAAGTTTTCTATGTGCTCCGTCGTTTTGTGGAATTTCCATCGTCGTGTCGGTCGGTTTTCTTTTTTCTCCTTTTGCGTCATCAACCCCCACTTTGGCTCCTCTCAATTGCCTCCTGCCGAAGATGATGACTATGGATATAAAGGATATCAAAAGGGATGAACAAAATTGTAGATTGCATACTGCAAGTTGGCTGGATAGGATATGCAGGGGAATGAACGTGATGCCGTGCCGTTGGCCAAGTTAGTGTCCGCCCGATGGAAAGCGTCCAATTTAATATCCACTTTTTGCTCTTGGCTCTTTTATAGGTCTTTTCTATAGTAGAACAGGGATAGGGAGTAGTTTTATAAAGTTGAGGTGCCACGATAAAAGAAATTTGCCACGCTGATTTTTTTTCTTTCTGTCGCCTTGCCTCAGCACTCGCCGCCGACGCCGCGCTCCGCCTCTCAGCCATCACCTCATCGAATCAGAATCAGAATCAGTGTTGTGATCTGGCGTTCAGCTCCTCTTACATCGTCTTTCAAACCTAAAGCCTATAAATGGGACAAAAACTTCCAAACTTATTGCTGGACCAAAGCCAACGAAAGAAAAAATAAAAACTTTTTTCCGACTTAAAACTTTTCGTTGGATCATTTTGATTTTGGTCGGGAGCGGGAAGTGGCTGATGTTGAAAACATGGATAGTCTTTTTTTTCTCTGCTGGCTTCCGGTTGCGAGTATGATGTTCCTAACATAGTGATAGCTCACTTTCGGCGGTCGGTCGGTGGATGGCGTGGTTAGGTCTGGGTGCTCCGTTCGATGTGTCTTCAAAAAGAAAAAATAAGTTGAAACAGCGAATTATAGTCATTGCCTGTTTGTGTCTGTCTTACTGTCGTTTATTGTTATCCTGGCCAGAGTGGCAGGATTAATCGGCGAATCAAGTTTATATCTTTTGTTCTCGATGAAATTTTATCTCCTGAATCCTGAGCATAAAAATAGAGCGCCGCGCCGAAGTGGGCGATTAAAAATTGCACTTTGGGTCTTTTGCGGGCCATCAAGAAAATAGACGTTTTGTTTGCTGATGTTGGTTTTTGGGAAACCAGGTCATGTTTTTCGATATTTCGTGTGGCGACCTTTCCTAAGTTTGTATGCGAAGTGTCATGTGTATTTTTGGAGAGAATTTACATATTTTTATCAATGGGTTTTGTTCTCGTCCTTCTTTTCTTTGGCAGCCAAATTCGTATTCATAAAACGGAAAGAGGATTATTGACTCAATTGTATAAGAAGCTGAGTGCAAAAAGGCTTTTATTCTTTTCAAATTGATTTATAGATGGCGTTCTCTCCCTTTTGACGAACTAAAGCATCCAAAATATGTACCTTTGCGGGCAGCAGCGGCAAAGGCAACATATACAATATTGAAAAATGTAAGGCAACAAAAGACTCTGTTAAAAGAAACATGCAAAAGTTGTCAAGTAAAAAAATATAAGAAAGTACAAAAAAGAAGCAACAACAAACAGAAGTACAAAAAAGTTGCCTTAGTTGTCGACCCTTGTCATATCCCGTAGCGGATTTCCCTTTGAATTGAATTATCCTCTAGACAAAGCAGCAAAAAGCTCAAAACATTTTGTAATTGATTGAAAGTTTTTGGCGAATTTTCTTTTGGGGGTTGGTTTTTTCCTCTTTTTTTTCTTTGTATACGACGAATATACGAAAAAGTGTTTATTTTTTCATTTTTCTATCTGGGGTAAAGTTTGGACAGTTAGATTGAGATGGGTTTATTGAAAAAGATTTATTGTTCGCTACCCAAACGGTCGGAAAATACAAATTTGTCTTGAATACCCATAAGGATTTTTTGAATAAGCGTTTTCCGGTGCGAAAGGCAACATGTTGATATTAAAAAATTGCTATTTGCATATACATAAGTTTTGTATGTGTAGGTATAAGGCAGGCCTCTCTTACCCTCAAGTCGGAGGTATCCAAAAACCACTTTATTTGAATGAAGTTTTAACTTATGGTTTTGAATGTGTCGAGAATGGGAAATTATACACCCACTCGTATTTATGTGGGTAGGTAGGTCTATAATGTGATAACTTGCGATTTGTAGCACATTTCTAGTTTTGTTTTTGTTGTTGCTGGTTTTTTTAATTGAGTGAAAAAGTTTGTTTTGAGGTGATGACTTTGAAGAACTGTTGACCTAAATAGATAAGAGGGAATGTTCATAGGTACACACGTAGGAGAAAATTGTATTAAATAATTTGATTTTCAAAGTAAGTTTGGTGTCAGTGAAGCTTTATTACAACAATTTTCAAAATAAATTTAAGTTGAAATAACTTTGAAATTTGTTTATTTAGTCAAGTCATTTCAAAATCCCAGCTAGTTCTATTTCCTTTAAAAATTAGGTAGGGAATGTTCAGTTGGACTAGAGGAGATGTGCTTCGTACTTTTGTTGCTTCATATTTATAAACTACTTTTCAAAAGAATTTATAAAATTAAATTTTTGTTTACAAACCTGGAAATCGTAAAGGTTCATTCATAGTTAGAATGTACATATGTAGTTTTTAAGTTTTCTCATTTTTCTTGCATTTGGTTTTATTTCTCTTAGTTTAGAGGATTTCTTTTTGACGGGGAAAAATTTATGATATTTCATTAGAGATAAAACTGAATAGATTCTCATGTTTTATTCAAAAAACAAAGCTTACAACAGTTTTCTTTGTTTGAATTAATTTTTAAATATAAGGATTCATTTTCTATTGTATCTCCATCATATTTTTATTTAAGAACTTACTTTTCTACATCGCAATGTGAATAATATTTTTCGAAAAAGATAATTTTATATTTTTCCGTTAATTTATTTATTTATTTATTTATTTATTTATTTATTTACGTCTATAAGTATTATGACTCTCTTAGACTAAGTACAATATTTCTTAAAAATAATAAAATATAATATATATACAAGATAAAGATTTATACAAACAAGAAAAAAGACTGACATAACTTTAGACAATGCTTTCCATAATAATAGCTTTAAGACTATTTCTATTTTCATTAAGATCGAAAACATTTGCATACTTGTTGAAATTTATACTAGCATTAGTAACTGGTTCATTTTGACCATAATTTGTAACATGCCGAGGAATATGCAAAAAATCATTACTTCTTGGTCTTAAGGATCTAGAAGGAGCATATATACCGAACAAGGCCAAAAGAGGGGGACAGTCAATATGTCCCGTGATTACATCTCTTGCAAATATTACCGAATAACAAGTTCTTCTACAAGATAAAGGTTTTAAACTAATTAGTAAGCACCTACTATTATAAGATGGCATGGAATTAGACCAGTTCAGTTTTCGAATCGCATATTTAGAGAAAAGATTTTGAATTTTTTCGATACGTATAAAATCTTTTTTAAAAAGAGGAGACCATACAATACTACAATATTCCAAAATGGGACGAACTAAAGCTACGTATAAGGAATTCAGTGTGTAAGGATCTCGAAATTCTTGAGAGTTCCTGAACACAAATCCAGACATAGCGTTAGCTCTCGATATAACATAATCAATATAAACATTGAAAGATAAGTGTGAATCCAAAATGACCCCTAAATCCGTTTAGCTTACAACCCTTTGCAATGAAACGCTAGCAATATTATATTCAAACATTATAGGTACGACGGACCTTGAAAAAGCGATAAGTGAACATTTATTTGTATTCAAGCACAAGGAGTTAATAGTACACCATTCGTTCAATATATCAATATCTCTTTGTAAATCCAAACAATCAGCAACTGATTTGATTGACTTGAAAATTTTTACATCATCTGCAAACATCAGAGATTTTGAACAATTAATCACTACAGGAAGATCATTAATAAAGAGTAGGAATAACAAGGGTCCAAGGTGACTGCCCTGAGGCACACCAGAGTAATTATGAATTTTAAAAGATAATTTAGATCCAATTTTTACAAACTGTGAGCGATTGCATAAGTAGTTACTGAACCATTTAAGGAGTGTTGAGTGAAATCCCAAGAAGGAAAGTTTTTTTAATAAAATTTGATGGCTTACCCTATCAAATGCTTTTGAAAAATCTGTGAAAACTACATCGGTTTGACGTTTGTTTTCCATGTTATTCAAGCTAAAGTTTACAAAAATAGTCAAATTAGTTGCAGTACATCGCCCGTGAACAAAACCATGTTGGTAAACCGATATATGATTTTTCACTACTTTATAGATTTTCTTCTTCACAATCGATTCAAAAATCTTTGGAATCAGTTGCAACTTTGCAATGGGTCTATAATTTTCACAGATTGCTTAGAGCCAGATTTATATATGGGAGTAATATAGGAAAATTTCCATGTATCCAAAAACTCACCACTTCGAAGAGATAGGTTAAATATGTAACACAAGGGCTTCGACAAATTACATGCGCACTCTTTCAAAAACTTTGCGGGTATATTGTCGGGTCCCATGCTTAAACTACAATCTAAGCTAGAAAGTTCAGCATATACCTCTTTCTCAGATATGAACATAGAACCCATATCAATTATTTGCGAATAAGTTGGCAAAACATCATGATTAGAGGCATCAGCCACGAAATTCGATTGAAAAAAAGTTGCAAACATGTCACAGATTTCAGATATATCACTGCTTACGTTACCAATGTAATTCATATTTTCTTCTTTATCGTTTAAAACGGAAACGATTTTGTCTTGAAATAACTTCATACAAAAAAATTACGTATACGCTACAGAGAGCAAGTAGAAGACAAAATTAAGTTAAAGGTATAAAGGTACTTAAAAGGTATCTTTAAGGCATAATACAGCAAAAATAAATAGTTGCACTGTCAAACGTACAAAAACTGCTTTTATAGAACATTGTAAATATAAACACTTTTGAGCACAGTGGTGTGTTTTGTTGAATTTTCAAGCAATTTTTTGTTTTTAAATTGGATTTATTGTAATTGGTTCGATTTGGCAAATTGTTGACATTGCTTGACATTTCAAGATTTCAAAAGGGGTTTTATAAAGGGTTTTCCCTTATAAAAGGACTTTTGGACTGTCAATTCGATTTTTCTCAAAATTTTTCATAACGTTGAAAACAATATTTCTTACAAGATAAAATAAGCTTGAAGCCTTCATCTCAAGTTTTTGAAAAAATATTTGAGTCGAAAATCAATTTTTACCAACTTTGAGTAATGTTTTTTTTTTAGATTTTTATTTTTATAAAAAAAATGTCAACTCGATTTTTTCAAAATTTTATCAGATGTCAAAAACATTATTTTTCGTTGCACAAAATTGTTTTGGAGATGAAATCATATTTTACAAGGTGACAAATTTTGTTTTCAGTTTTTTTGATTTAAATAAATGGATTTTTTCAAAAAACATACTTTTTTGATAATATGTTTCGATATATTATATAAAATTTAATTCAAGTCTCTAGCGTTTTTGGTTCGTAAGATTTTCGGGGTTAACCAAAATTTTCACCTTTTTTAAAACTGCTATGGTAAAAAAACGGCCCACGTAATTTTTTTGAGAGCCCTTTCTGCATCTTTCTACCTTTTTATCTGTAAAACAAATCTTATTTGAAGTCAATGTCTCTTCTAGTTCTTGAGCTATGGACAACGAAAAAAAACGTCGCTCACGTTCGGACGTACGGACGTAGGAACGTACGTACACATGCCCGAACAGACAACTCTCTAAAAATCTTTTATTTCGACTCTAGGAAGCTTGAAACGTCGAGAAATGTCGAAATGTTTAATTTGACAAATCGGAATCCTTACAATAACTTCCTATATGAAGTTAAAAAGGAGTTAGGATCCGATTAACCCTAATAGCTTCGTATACGATTGCAGATTGCAGAATTGGACTATAAGAAAATAACAAAAAGTTAGCAACAATATTTTGCATTTGATAATATAAGCTTGATTTCAATATCTAATATTGTTTTTAGCTGAAAATCAATTTTTTGAAAGTTCTTATTTTTTTAAAAACTAATACCAATTGTATTTTTATAAGAACTTTAATTTACGTAAATGACATAATTTTGTTCAAATGGTACCACAGGTTTTTTTTCTATCAAAACCCACCTCTATCTATCACCTCTATCTATCAAGTCCCTTAAAAGACTGCTGCAAGGCAGATATTACCGCCATCCTAGAACTGCGATGGGATGGAGCGGCAAGCGCACACTAAAAGACTACGACGGCGACTACCGAGAACAAAGGCAAGGTTTATTTGGGTGTGGATTTGTTGTTGGAACTAGACTCAGGAAAAAAGTCTTGAGTTTCAACAGTGTGAGCGAGCGCATCGACAATCCGCATCAATGCTAAATTCGCCAACATAAGCCTAATATGCCCCAACAGAGGAGAAAGATGAAGACACAAAAGACATATTCTTCGAGCTCTTGGACAAGACATATGAGCAGTGCCCTGGCTATGACATTAAAATTGTCTCAGGAGATTTTAATGCTGCGGGGCGAGACGTTTTGGTAGCTACTACGCAGTTCATTCATCTTAATCTTCACAAGGGGACATGGAAATCTCCTGATCAATCAATCGTTAACCAGATTGACCACATTGCGATCGACGCACGACACTTCTCCAGTATCCAGGATATCCGAACATTCCGAGAGGCCAACATTGACTCGGGCCACTACCTCGTTGTAGCCAAGGTACGGCTACGGATATCCCGATCCAAGCCAAAACAAGTAAGTACTGTGAGAAGATTCGACTTTAGACGGCTACAATCGCATGAGACTGCCATGTCCTTTTCCGAGTCTCTAATAACCTCATAAGGAGTCCTATGCTGCCTGCATTAAGCATTGAAAACCAGTGGCAACATTGCCTTGCAGCCATCAGAGATGCCGCCTCTGAAGTGCTAGGTTTCACACGGCCACCACAGCGAAACCCCTGCTGGTTTGACGACAAATGCCGGCAAGCACACGCAGCAAAACAGCAAGCATACAAAACGGTTCTGCACAATAGGACCAGAGCTGCACGCAAGATGGAAAAAAAGAGAGCATGAGAAGCTCGCGATAGAGGAGATAGAGGGATGTCACAACAGGAATGAGGTTAGTAAATTTTACCAAAAGATAAAAAAACCTCCCAAGGGTACCAGCCACGAATCAAAGCCTGTAAAGACGATCAGGGGAACATCGTAGTAGAACCGCAATCTATGTTGAAAATATGGAAAGACCACTTCTCAAAATTATATATCATGAACCAAATTCCACTGTAAGGAATATAGTACCACTCAACCTAGGCGACGCAGATCAACAAACAAAGCTGCTGGAGCTTGCGGCATCGAATTGTTCATAGCAACAGACAATTAATTGGTAAGTAGTATACACCAGCTTATCTGCAAAATATTGTCGGAAGAAAGCATGGCCGATGAGTGGAATCTCAGCATAGTGTGCCCGATACATAAGAAAGAAGACCCTCTAAATTGTGCCAACTACAGACACATCAGTCTCCAGAACATTGCATATAAGATGCCTTCTGCCGTGTAATGTGAACGTCTAAAGAGGTTCGTCAACAACCTAATAGGTTGTTAGCAATGTGGAGCGTTTTTGAACATTGCGACGGAAGCGAAGAAGATGGGTTTAGTCGTCAATGAGGGCAACATCAAAAAAGGACAAAACGTCACATAGATAGTTAAGGACCTTGTTTACATAGGCAACGTTATAAATTCAGATAACGACAACAGTTTTGAATTCAAACGAAGAATAACTTCTGTAAATCGCTGCTTCTTTGGACTCTGGAAGGGCTGTACAGCGAAGCCCGGAAGGTCTTCGAATCCAATCCCGAGGGATGGCGCAGTAGAGAAAGACCGCGATTTATGTGGCGCACTCAGGTGGGTGAAGACCAACTTAACCAACTTGGCGTGCGAAACTGGAGACAGCTAGCTAAGAACCGAGCTGGCTGGAGACACATGTTGGTTAAGGCCTAGGTCCTCCCGGACTGTAGCGCCTCTTAAGTAAGTAAGTAAGTCAATAGCAGGTTTAGTTTTTCTGAAATTTCAGTAGAATACTCATTCAATTTATTAGAAATGATCAACGCATCGAACTTTGAAGCTCCCTCAACTTCAATAGAGCCAACTTTAACAGAATTTCTATTTTTACCTAGAATGCTATCAACTACTCTCCACTCTTCACAATAGAAATACTTTCAACATAGTAGTTATTACGAGTATCATCAATTTCTTTTTTTACCGTTTTGCAAAAAGCTTCATTTTTTAAGTTTGCTATTGTTTGGATGTTTTTTACATTATAAACTCTATTTTTTTCTTTTTCTTAATTTTATTTAGAATATAGTTATTCATGCAACGATTAAGGTCTTTCTTTTTACCCGAAGGGATTCGACAATGAAGAATTACGTAAATGGTACATGCAGTTGAATTCTCAATATAAACGTCTATGCTATGAAAAGAAACTTGGTTTTGAAAATGAACAAGCACAATCACTTGGCAAAACAAAGAATACAAAGGAATTTCCGCCGCTAATCTTTTTTTCTAATTTCTCGAACCTTCTTCAAGCAAACTCTAACTTAATGTTTACTTATGCTGAACCTCTCATCACCAATGATATATTAGACACCGATATATCTTTGATTGAAATAGAAACAGTTTTACGAAAAGCTAAAAATAATAAAGCACCAGGTGAAGATGGTGTACCGTACGAATTTCTTAAGAATTCATCGCAAAGTTTTAAGCTGCAACTTGTTGTGCTTTTTAACAAAATTCTTACGAAAGCGGAAGTTCCTTCCTCGTACAAAAAATTTGTTATCTTCCCAATACATAAAAAAGATTCCTTAAATGACGTCTTAAACTACAGAGGTTTATCTTTAATGAATATTATAGCTAAGGTATTTTGCGCAGTTCTTGTCGATCGTTTGGAAAAGTGGGTAGAAGAGAAAAAGATATTATCTGACTTCCAGGCTGGATTTAGGAAAAATTACTCCACTGTTGACCAAATCTTTACTCTATCATCGATAGTGAAAGCATTTGAGGCAAGAAATAAAAAGGTTTACTCGATGTTTGTTGACTTCAAAGCAGCGTTTGATTTGGTAAATCGCAATGCTTTAATATACAAACTTTCGCAGATCGGTGTCTCAACCAGATTTGTACATGTCATCAAAAATATGTATACAAACACAGACGTCTGGGATGGAGCGCATTTTTCTGAATGGTTTAGTACTGATTCTGGTGTCACACAAGGATGTCCGCTTAGTGCACTTTTATTTTCACTATTCATTAATGACATAGTTAACGACTTACCTGGAGGAATTAGAATGGCCGGAATCCGGATAAATGCTTTACTTTATACTGATGACATGGTCATACTATCGGAATCGAAAGAAAATCTTCAATTGATGATAAACCGACTGTCTGCATACTTCGATAAATGGGGATTAGAAATCAATACAGAAAAATCAAAAATAATGATCTTTTCGCGATCTAATCGGACTGAAGTTGGAAGTAATTGGAAGTACAAAGGAAGTACAAAAGAAGAAGTTTGGAGGTGACAAACGAATATAGATATCTTGGAGTGAACCTCAACCCACGGCTGAATTTTAGTAAGCACCTTGACATTAAAGCCAAAACATCACAAAGTTTAATAAACTTAACATGGAGAAAGATCTTCTCAAACAACCTTGTATATTTGTCCACCAAATACCAAATTTGTAATTAAATTGTGAAGTCCACTTTATGTTATGCAGCTCAAGTTTGGGGAATGGAAAAGTATGAGGAAATTGAGAAATTTCAGAGGAGTTTCATCAAAAAAATTTTCAACCTACCAATCAACACGCCGAACTATGCGATCTGCTTGGAAACTGGCTTACCAAAATTATTTACAAGCACATTAAAACTACAAGCGGATTATATTATTAAAGTCTTATAGGTTTCCCAGATGAGCGACTGAGCAAAATAATGCTGCTTTACGAAATAAGGAACAAAAATTGGTGGTATGACAAATGGCAACGAATTGCCTCTTCATTTGGTGAAGATATGCAAATTAATACAAGTAACATTCTTGATGTTAAGGAAAAAATGTATAAAATTATCCAGCTTAATGAAGACTTGGTTCGGAATCAATTTATAAAAACAGCTATTGAATCAGAAAGTCGAATATTATATAGCCAGTTACAATTTAATCTAAATAACAATAACTATATAACCAGTTCTGTACACTCTGCAATCATGAATCCAAAGAAGACTGCTTCCATTTTATGAGCGTATGTCCAATTTTCAGATACAAGAGATTCTCATATTTTCAAAAATTGTCTCTCACTCTACAAGAGACAATTCTAATATTGAAAGGACCAGATTGGAAAAATCTTGTCAACTATCTGAAGGAAATTTGCAGATTTAGAAAATTGATTATGAGTGAATATGATTAAACTAGTAGATGTTTATATGTATGTAAAAATCAATATATAATTAAAACTGAAATTTAAAACAAAGTTTACCAATGTTATACAAATTTAAGTTGCTAGTCGAGCTGACGGCAAAGCCAAAGCTTTTAAATTCAAAAACAAATGATTATATATTTATTTTAAAAAACTGTTAATAAATGAATTACTACTTACTTACTTACTTTTACCCGAAGGCTTTTTTTGGAAAGTACTTTAATCAATATGTTTTTTTTTTAAAGTTTCCACAAATAGATCATATGCAACAGAGGGATTATTTTCGGCATAAACTTGGTCCCAACATTCAAATTTTAATGTCTTTAGTCTATGAATAAATTGTACGTAAAAACCAATACAAATAAATCTTCAATGAAATTCGGTTTTTCTTTGTTTTTTTTTTTGTTATCTGACCGATAGACAAGTCTACTAACTAAAAAATAAAATAAAACAGCTGTGGATGGGCAATTGCGGATACGTTTAATTTGGGAAATTAAATTTGGCTGCAGCGATGCCAAAAATACACGCGTAATGTCTACCAAACCTAGCCATTTTCGCATCACTAGTCCAAATGAATAAATTGGTCCTCTAGACTTCTTCAAAATCTTATCTTTTTAAACAATTGGTAAACTTGCAATCTTGCAATTTTGCATGACTAACCCCCATATTTAATTATAAGTTAGTCCAGAAAATATTGATTTGTTTATGATTCTAAAGAAATTCCTCAGACAGTTGAATGAAATTTCTTGCATTTATTTTGGTCCCAAAACTTTCCAAAAAAAATATTAATATTTTTGGTAATAAGACCACATAGCAAAACTTAAGACTCGGTATGAATTCCTTATTGATCCCATGAAATATTGGTTAATATATTTCCAAACAAAAACCTTTATAACTTGTAGATTATGAATTTTTGGGTAGGTTTAAAAATGTTCATATTCAGAACTTAAGAAACAGTTCAAAACTCTTCTAATTATTTGAACCAACTCAAAATTTAACTATTACCAAAACATTTAATTTCCAATTCCCCAAATCATTCCAAAATTCATTGTTCCAATCAGTAACTTAACCATTAAGTTTTGCAAATCGATTTGTTTTACTCGTAAAATTATATTTTATTCTCTCTTACGAATATGAAAATTAAGGACTTCCATATAATGCAAAACTTTGAGGTTAGCTTAAATTTTCGAAGTTTAACATGGAAATTCTCCAAAGGCATTTACATATACAATAGAAGGTCGTTAGGAGACAATCTACTCAGGGGAAAAAGTTTATCCTTCTTGCGTGAGTTATTGTTATGAATTTATAAACTCACCTTGTTCCAAAGATGACAAAACACTGCTTTTTAATGTAAACACAACATAACCAGAGTTGGGGAGGGGTTATTCCTATAACCTATGCATTTATGAATTACTGTCGACTAACCAAAGAGTGGCTAATGGGTATTTTCAAGAAAATTCCCATAAATTATGTTGGAACTTTCCATTATTCATATTGTTTTTTTGCTGCTGTTATTTTACTGTCAGTGTAATAAAATATATCAAAATTCATGCTTCAATGCGGAAATTGTTTCAAAATATGTTTTTCTTTTTTCAATTTCAAATATCAATGGAGTTAGTTGAGTAGTAAAAATAAAAATGCCTTAAAGATAGAAAAATACATAAAATTTAAGATTCCTGGAAATTCTCCTCTATCATCGTTATTTCACTTAAATATCCAATAAATCATCCTAAAAACTCTCATGTTTTACTTTAAACATCATAAATCCCGTAAAAGAAGCAAAATGGAAATTTTCTCACGATCCGCCAAAACTTAATTCAGTACTGACACATCCCTATCCTACGTTAATAATGCTTTCAGTCGGCACGGCAGTGTGGTGGCAGTGAAGGATTATAGGGCATGGCGGCGTAGGGTTATTGCTTTGAATGATAAATCAATAATTTATTTAATGCAAATATTAATACCTACCACAATGCCTGATGATAATTTAATTACTTTTCACAAATAATAATTATAACCGACAACTGCTGGCTGTCAAAAAGGTTCCGTTCCTTTCCTTTCGTTCAGTCGTTGTTTGACGTGGATGGCGTAGCATAGCGTTGCGTTGGCAGGCTTAAAAGTTATCAACGATTTAGTTATGCTACCACCTCTGACGTTTCCTTCCTTATTTTTTAAATTTTTAATTTCTTTTTTCATCCAACCACTGACACTGAGCAAACAAAGATTATCCATAATTTTAAGCCCGTTTAAGCGATTTTATTTGTAATGATTTATGGATGCGTTCAGGCGTCGAGGTATTCAACCGTCATCGCCTCGTCGCGCCCGTTTCTCTGTGTTCCTGTGATGTTCATGCCATTTAAGCACTTTACTAAAAACGAAGAGTCTATAATATAACGGTATATAGTATAAGGTTGCGCCTTGTGGGAGCACCCTCGCTTTCAGTCTTTTCATTTTTGCTTTTTATCTTTCATTAAAATTTATTTTTCTTGCCTTTTTCTGTGTCGTTGTAGCCTTGTCGCTCCTATACCATTTTTATATAGTTTATTCTACTTCTGTTGCTCAGGTTTATTTTCTGCGTTTGAATTCTTTGGCGCTTTTTTTTAGCGTCGTCGTTTTCTTTGTTGGCGCGCTTTTTTTTCTTTGTTATCTTGGGTGGGTTGCGTTGGGTTGGGTTGGGGTTTATCAGGTATGCTTTTACGTTAACGGTAATTTCAATTTAATAATCCCTAACGTGAATCTTATTTTATTTTATGTTGTCTTTGTATTTATTTCCATCTTTGCACATCCTCGCATGTTGTCATATTTTGTGTTTTTCTCTCGAATTTGTTTTTGTTTTTGATTTTGCTTTTGCAAGTTTACCTTCGTCGTCGCTGTTTTATTGTTCCTATTCTTTGTGTCGTGCGTCGTCGTGTCGTTTTGCAATTCAAACAAGGATTTTTTAGCAAGAGTTTTGAATACAAAAATGTTGATAAACTCGTAGAGAACGCCAGGGATGGTAATGCTTGAGTATTGAATGGAATGAAAATTGTTGTTAAGAACAATAAAGCTGGGAATGAACTCAAAATAAAAAAAAATAAAAAAAGAATTAAAAAAATATTCATAGCTGCAAACTCTACACGTTTCTCATATTAGCAGATTCTTAGGAAGTCTTCATTTTGGAGGTTAAACACATTCTTGTATTGTGTTATTGGTCTACCACGTGTAAAACCTTAAATACGCTATTTTTTCAGTCAAAAAAACACATGATTTTTTGAAGATATTAAAAATGTATGTGCTTTCCTCGCTGGCCACACATTTCTTCTACCATTTGGGCAACTTATGAATACTCCAAAAACATCCCTCTCTTTCGAGGCTCCACTCACCAAGCCTTTTTCGGGCCTTTTCGGAAGAATAAAGTGGCGTTCGGCGAATGCGTGGCCCATTGGTCAAAATATGAAACATGGAAGCATCCAAAGGTGGATCCAAACTTTTAATCAGGGGGGGGGGGTCACACACTTAGATGAGTTCTTACTCACCGCTTTAAATTGGTTTTTTAATGTTTTGTAAAAGAGGCAAATAAAGTTTAAGTAACATAATGTGGATCTTAACTTTCCATTTACAGATTTCAATTGCTAAAGTGGCAACTTTAGTTATCAAATAATTTTAGAACACTGTTTTCCAGCAAGCTATGGTCTAACTATTTAATTTGGATGACTCCCTATATATGAAAGCATTCCAGGGTTCCAACAGTTTTTAAATATGCCATATTTAAAAACTAAAACACAATAGTTTCACGCAGAAATGTAAGAAATTGTTTTGAAACGTACCTTTTTTTTGAAAAATAAAATATACTTTTCTTGTTTCCATTTCTATTAATGCGAAGAACGCTACAAAAATTCAAGAGAGTCGGGCTTTTTTGACGTCGTTTTTTCGGGCTCAATTTTCGGGAGTCTATTATTACTATCGCTATCAGTCTGCTTACTCGTATTTTGACCTTAAAGTAGTCAACAGAACTTAAAAATTGTAGAGATAAAAATGCTTGATTCTTGAATTTGAGGATATAGGTGCAATTAAGTACATAATTTCTCTAAAAATTCAATTAAAACAAATTAAAGTAAACAAATAAGTTGGGAAGAAAAGTTTGTGTGGCACTCACAAATTACACTGTAGTGTTCGCACGTTAAATGAAAGACGACCTTTCTTAGTGAGTTCAGTTTATTGGCTTACTTAATGACTTATACTATTTTAACATATATGTATCTAAATATACATAGAGATAGATAGAGAAAGGTATACACTCCACATCTCCCCTATGAAAACAATAATCTTTATTCTTAGTTTAAATTCATTGTTATACAAATCTGATTATAGTTCAAATTCTATATCATATAAATACATTGAATAAACAAAAATATTAATTTACCAAGTTAATGTTAATAATTCTTATTTAAGGTTTCTAGTTAAGTGAAGTTGAAATAATCTTGCTTAAAAGAAGAAGTCCATCGATCGGGTGGTTTGCTGATTCTTCCTGCTCTGGTGGTATAATGACCTGCAGATGTAGTTGTGGGTGAAGTTGTTTTTGGACCAGGCAATACAGTATCAGCATGTTTCTTTATCTCCTCCTTTGAACTTTTTGAGCTTGGAGTTTAAAGCTTTCCTTCAATTATTTCTTCTGGTTTATACGGTATAGCGTGTCTACGAGCATTGTTGA
The DNA here is from genome assembly GCF_945859685.1 of Eupeodes corollae. Lineage (NCBI taxonomy): Eukaryota > Metazoa > Arthropoda > Insecta > Diptera > Syrphidae > Eupeodes > Eupeodes corollae. The sequence goes on along the minus strand of NC_079147.1, from coordinate 305,461,637 downwards.
GATGATAAACATTTCTTCTATATACTCCAGAGTTGGTTTTAATATAAAAGGAAAGAGGGGTATCGGCCATGCCGTCTGTTATAATTGTTTGCTCGTTGTTGCCTCCTTTGTTCTTCATTCTTTTTGTTTTTGTCCATGTCGACATTATTTAGCTCAAAACGATCACCTGTCATGGTCATTATTATACGAATTTTTTGGCCCATTAAAAGTTCAGCTGGGCTTGACCCGTTAGCGAGTGGTGTGGCACGGTACTCCAATGGAGCCAATTGAGGATCTTCAGTGCTTTTCTTCAACAGCACCTTGACTATTTTAACTGCCGACTCAATGAATCCATTGCTTTGATCAAAATGAGGGCTGTGCTTAAATACCCAGAATTTATCGAACTGACGAAACTCTGAAGATTGAACTGTGGCAAACTGAGGTCCATTGTCAGTTCTGACTATATCCGGTATGCCAAAACTGGCAAAAATTGCTCTTAAGTGCTTGATGATGCATCATGATGTCTGGTTTTCCAATTGAAATATCTCCGGAAATCTGGAAAAATAATCGCTAATTACTAAAAAGGTTTTACCATAGCATATGCAAAGGTCCATTGCTAATGTGTGCCAAGGACGCTCAGGCAATGTGGAACTTATAAGCGGTTCGTGTCTAGGGACCAGATATTTGAGACAGGTGGTGCAACTCCGAACAAACTCTTCCATTTCCTTTGAAAATCCAGGCAACCAAACCGACTGGCGCATTCTGCTTTTACATTTAACGATTCCCAAGTGTCCAGTATGCATTGTTGCATAACCGGTGGGATGACCAATCGATTTCCGTGGCCATTAATGGCTAAATAATGACGATTATTGTAATGTAGCTTTCCTTATGGTATTATTTTCAAACGATGTGGCCATCCACTTTGGCAAAATTCCATAATTTATTTGATAGTTGGGTCATCTTGCTAGGCCTTTCAAATACTACTTAAAAATATGTCTGTTGATGCAGGTAGCATTATGATGATGCTTTTGACAAACGTTTTGATTTCTTCCTCGCCATTTTGCCCTATTTCCTGCATAGGATTTTGAGACAGTGTATCCGCTGCCAGTAGATCCTTACCAGGTGTAAAAATGATGCTGAATGTAATGCCCATCATCTTCATACGAAATCGTTGAATTCTTAGCGTTAAGTCATCAAGATTTTTAGTCGTGAAAATTAGTATCAACGGCTTCTGATCCGTTTCAATCGTGAAGTGAATGCCAATGATGTAATCCCCGAATGTCTCGCATGCCCACACTTTCTAAAGCCCTTTTTCGATTTGTGCATACTTTTTCTCGCTGTCGGACATGGTTTGAGAGGCGTATGCTACGGGCTTGAGAATGCCGTCGACATCTGTCTGGAGAAGGACAGTTTCAAGTCCGTAAGATGAACCGCCACACGACACAATGGTTTTGTGTGTTGGATCGTACGACTTCAACACTGGAGTTGAAGTAAGTGGTCGCTTTAGCTGAGTAAAAGCCTCTTCTTGCATCGGAGTCCAAAGAAAATCTATTTGGAGTTTTAAAAGCTCATTAAATGGATATCTTTCTCACCACCAGAACGGCCGCATAACTTTTTATCAGATGAATTTAACTTCACATGAGGAAGTGTTGATTTAAAGTACTGAAGTGGTAAAATGTCAACCGGTGCTCCTGTATCCAACACCGTCTAACACCGTACCAATAAACAAGGGCTCGTCTTCGTCTTCTTCTACGCGAAATATTTTGTCGCTATTCTTCGATTTTTGTCTGCATACACTACTGAAATGATTCCAATTTTTACATAAACGGCATTGTTTACCTCTTGCGGGAGATTTTTGTTTTCCATGTTTCCCTTGCACACCACACCACTAACATTGAACATCGTTTGCCTTTCTTGTTTCTTCTTTATTTCGAAAAGAACTTTGTGTAGGTAACGCCTTTTTGTGCTTGTACTAGTAGTTGTAGTTGGCAAGTCTACTTGCTGTCTTTTAAATGCATCGTGCTGTCTGACTGTTTGTATACAGCCTTTTCTAGCGTTAATTCCGATTCTAACTGCAACCTCTCTTTCAACTGTCTGTCTCGCACACAAACGACCAATTGATCCCGTTACATTTCGTCGCGCAAAGCAGCATAATTGCAATTCTCTGAAAACAAATAAATTGCCGTAATGAAATCTTCGATGCTTTCTCCATCTAACTGCCTTCATTAGAAAGAAATTTTCAAATGCTTTTAATACGGGCATAAACTTCTTTTCATCAGCGGAACTTGATTGTTTGATTGAGAGTAAAATGTCATCTGCCTGATCACCCATAAGGTACACTAGAGTGTTCACTTGCTCAACCTCGTTTCTTTTATCTTTCCCCGAAGCTATTCTAAAACGATCAAATCGACGTTTTCATCGCGGCCAATCTGTTGGGCTGCACGAAAAGTTTTCCCGCAATTATTACCGAAAAAATGCTGGATTATAGCTTGAGCGGCTGGAATATCATTTACGGTTTTTGTTTTTTCTAAGCGAACGACCGAATTTTAAAATTAATACTTATATCTCAACACCGCTGCCACCATGTAGTGTTCGCACGTTCTGGAGAAATACCAAAATATGTTTTTCTTGCAGAAAGAAGCCAAATTAAGAACACAAAATTTAAAGAAAGTTTAAAAAAAATTACATATTTTTAAATTGACGGTTTTTTATTCAAGATTTCTTCTAAGAGAACCTGAATATTTGCTCTTTTTCTTAGAAACAAATTTTATAAAAAAAATTTAAAGCGTGTCTTAAGTTTTTTCAAATTCTAAATTGAGTGAAAACAAAAAAATTTTAGTTGTTTTTTGAAAGCAAACCGCTTTTTGGTGAATGGCGTTAAACTACTTACAAATCTTTAAATGAAATCATTACTTATACAACTTGACTGTATAAACTTTATGGCTCATATGACCAGTGTTGTTCCATGTAGACAAAAATTGTAGACTACACGATTGTCTATGTGTAGACAACTCAACGTAGACAATTCATCATTGTCTACATGTCAATGTAGGAATGTGCCATCTCCAATTTTGAATATAAAGTTGGGGTGTATCGGGTTCAACTTGCTCACTCCATCCGGAAATACAGTCTGTTACAGCTTCCTGTTTCCTTTGGCTTGATTTTCAATATATTTCGAGCTGGAACTTGTTGTTTTTAATGCGCTCAACATGCTCTAACCAGCTTTACTGTTGAACACGCAGTTTTTTTTACCCAGTGGCAAGTTAATGTTGTAAATCTTGTACTTTTCATAGTTGTAATGTCTACGTCAGGTGTTATTTTATTTGGTGACACAAATAAGTTCATACCATACGTAGAACATTCCTCTAGAAGATATCAAGGGAGAATTCATTCTACACTTATGCACCATACATCCAGACAGTGAAAATGAGGATATTTGTTACCCATAGCACCGTCCAATTTGATCTGTCAAAATTAAAGTCTTTGAACCAACAAAAAATAAGCCTGCACGTGCGTTGTTTCTGTTGAAGGACTTTCCCCAAAGGCCTGCACAAGCCGATTTCTTCAAATTGAATTAAACACTAAGAGCTATAAACTTACTATTTAAATGTAAGGCAGATTTGTTTTTGTGAGTTTTTAAATCTCCTTTGGTTTACATTGTTGTATTTGCAATCTTGATCAATCAATAATTGATGTTTTCCATGGGCAAATTGAGGTTTCCGTCAAAAACTGATGTTTTTACGTGGCCCGCAGGGAACAAGATTGTAAATGTTCTTTTTTTCTTATTGTATAAGAGTAACTTCGTGTAAGTGTTAACGAGTGCTGTAGAGCTGTCAAATTTTTAGCAACAATTTTTTTTTTTGATAATTGTATTAGTATAAGTGCACAGTGGGATAAATCTGCCGAAAAATCTAGATCTGCAGATTTAATCTCAAAGCAAAAATAAATCAATTGCTTTTGCCCCAAAGAATGCAAAAATACGGGAATTTTCTTTTTTGACAAATATAGATCAAAAAATAAATTAATTTATTTTATCCATGAAAACCTAATTAGTCTAAGAATATAATGTGAAAACCAAGAATAAATACATTAAAGGGAGCTAGTGTCAAATCCACGACAAATTATTGGTAGATTAAATTTTCTTCAGTCCTTGCTTGTCACTGTTGTCCGATCTTTATTTATATTTTTTTTATCAAAAAACATCAATTTTAAGCTGTTTTTATGTTAATATTATCAAAGCAGCCTAAACAACATCAAAATCTAGGGTTGGGGTTAAAATACTGTATATGGATCAAAATGTTGTATTTAAAATACTGTATCTCAAAATACTGTATTTCAAAATATTGTATGTATAAAATACTGCATTATCAAAATGCTGTAAATAAGGCTAAAAAATAAAAATCGTTTTGCCAATGTAAAAAAGTGCGCAATTTACAGCATTTTGAAATATAGAATTTTGTAATCTGTTTTTAAAATTCTGATTTTTAACATGCATGTAAATAGGCTGACAAATAAAAATCGTTTTGATAATGCAAAAAAGTGCGCACTTTTTTGAAATACAGAATTTTGGTATACAGAATTTTAAGATACAGAATTTTGAGCTACAATATTTTGATCATACAGTATTTTGTACATACAGTATTTTAACATACAGTATTTGAAATACAATATTAAGATCCATACAGGATTTCGAACCCAACCCTAGTTATTACCATAATGTTCTAATGATCATAAGTCTCTGAAATAATAAAAACAAAAATAATATAAATGGTATTTTCTTTTTATTTCCTCTTTCTCATTATCTTCTTCTACGTTATTTGTATCTCTCTGACAATTGTTGCGATCATAATCAACAATTGCACAAAATTAATTAATCTGTATTATGAGATACAGTATTTTGACAATACAGCATTTTAAGAAACAGTACAATAAATATACAGTATTTTGAAAAACAGAATATTAGCCATACTGTATCGTCCAGTATCATACAGAATGTTGACTATACAGTATTTTAGAATATAGCATTTCTACCCGCTCCCCATAATATGTTATAAATTCAGTAAGTTACAATAAGCAATATTAAATTTCCCAAACTCCAGAATTGCATTTGCAAAATTTTATCTAGGGTGTATTCGAAAATCATAAAAATAAGGGTCAGCGCACAATTTATAATTTTTATATTAATGATTCAGTGTGGCACTGATACATACTTAAACATTGAGTGAAAAATACCTGAGAAATGACGCTATTTGGAAACAAATTTGATTTTGTCTGCTCAAGTTTCTGACTTGTTGATGGGAATTTTACAAAGTTGTGTCAGTTTTCTTGCAATTTTTTAGATTGTTCTGTTAACCGTTGGTTGCGAAATACTAAACATATAGTATATACTGCTTTAGATTTGTCCTTACCTGTATCAATCTGGTGGACATTTCTACTCTTCTCTTTCGTGATGGCATTTTTGCAGATCACTAAATAACTCAAACACCTCTAAGATATCCATATGTTGTTCAATTGTTGTATTATGACATGAATATGCCCCAAAAATTTTTAGAAAAAAAAATTGATTTTTCAAATTTAAGGCCACGTCAGCACTTTAGATTCTGCTGTTAAAATCGTTTTGTTTTTGAAGGTGCCCATGAAATTTTCAGAAAAAAAATTGGTACAGAAAAGCAAAAAAATTGATCTCATCATGGGGAATGTTCATAGACTCCTGTAAAGATATTGCTAGTTCTATTTTCCTCCACGATCTTCCATGCAACTAGTTAAACATGCAACTGCATTGAAAAATTACCAATGAGCTGCCACAAGAATTGTTGATTTTTAAGTAAATGCTATATCCCTTCGTTTTCATTTCACATTTCACAAATGTACTTAAGTAACATCCCTGTCTTAGGACTCTAAAGGATCTACGCTAATTGTATCTGAATATATAAGAGCACACTTTGTTTGCTCTGCATTTATATTCTCCCTCCATACAAAAGGTAAGTAAAATTATTCTTCACCGTGCCTTATTTTTTTGTTTTGTCAAATAAATTCTTTAAAAATCACTGGAGCCGAATACGTTTGAAGTTCAGCGGGAGGTTTTAAATTTTATCGTCAAGAGAGTTTAAAGTAAAGAAACATCCAGGAACTTACTTTAATAAATTTATACGCCGGAAGTTATTACCCTTTGTGTGTATAAACCGTAAAAATTTAATTTGGCTTTTACTTTTATAAACCGGGTATTGGATAAAGTGTATCTTACGGGAAAGTCATTTTATTATATGATAAGAGACACACAGACAAAGAGAGAAAGAGTAATGTAACCACCTTTATGAATATGATATGGCACGCATAAGCGTTTCACGATTGAGAGTAGGTATCGATTTCGGTTTCCTCTTTTTCTTGTTAAATTTACGAAGTTAAAATAAGAATTTCTTTCATCATAAGAAACTCATATATGTATATCTAGCTCAATGTGTGTGTAAAAGTCCTATGTTTAGAAGTTTTGAACGTTTGTTTTTAGATTTACAACAGGTTGTTGGGGTATGGTATGATTTTCTTGGACAAAGGTGGCATTTTTTCCCCCCTTGTACCTTTGGAAAACTTTTCAAATACTTTTTAACTAAGAAAATAGAAACTTATGTTACTGTTCTGTTAGATTTAAGTAAATGAAAGAATTTCAGAACAAAAGTTAGTGATGTATGTAAGTGTCATAAACACGTGAAGTTATTTGTCAAAGAAACTTTTTTTTGTCAGATATCAGTTATTTTATTTGAGAACTAAGGAGAAAGTTTAAACTTTGAACTCAACTTAACTAAAATCAAATGTTTCGATTTCTTTTTGTAAATTTTTTAAAAGAATGACATCATATAAATAAGTAGGAATGAGATTATAGAGAAGAATCAAAGTTGTGTCCACTTTCACTTGGGAAAAAAATGTAATTTTCGGAAAGTTGTTTTTTCCTCTAAACTTCTTCCTTACACGATAATAAACTGTATCCTTCTAAGGTACTCAATCCAATCTTTAGACTTCTTAAGCGATGATCTCTCTTTTTAATTTTTTAATTTTAAAACTTTTGTATCTTATTGACTTAGGTCGATATTGGATCAAATAATTCGATGAAATCACCTTAAGATGATTATTAGGAACTGAATGAAAAATATTAAAACAACTTATTATACAAAAATAACGTATACGCCACAGTGACAATATTAAAAGCGTGGTACAAAAATATTGATCCAGCGCCAATGTCAGTCCTTTTCACTGTAATTATGTCTTTTTATATTTAAATGAATGCACATTTTTTTTTTATATAAATTCACAAGCACTAAAGGGGTTATTATTACCCTTTATATGTTTATATTTAAACACAGTGCGAGCGTTAGGAAAATAGGGAAGGATTTAAAAGGAGATACCGGTGCACATTGGTCTTAAAGTTCTGAACATCAAAATGGGAGGGAAAAACAGAGTTGGCCAAAGCATTCCACATCCTCGATGTGCGATTTAAGAAAGAATCTCTGTACTTGACAGTACGCCCGAAATTGAGCTCAAGGGTAAACCAATGAGCATTCCTAGAAGTGCGTGTATTACGGCTGAATTGTTTAAGGGGTGCAACTGGCTAATTCGACAGAACATTTTTTGTAAAAATATCTATAAAATAACGAAAGACATGAAACATTGCGGCGGTGTTCTAGCGATGTAAATGTTTCGATTATAGTTCTGTCGCCTATCATTTTTAAAGCCCTTTTTTGGATTCTATCCAAGAGATAAACTTGTTTTGGGGGCACCTGCCCAGATATGCGAGATAAGCTTTGGACAGATAAAAGCTTTGTAGATTATAGCCAGATCAGAAGGGGTAAAAAATTTCTTGCATCTTCGGAGAAATCCTAAGCACCTGGCAGCATTTTTGGCGATATCGAATATGTGATCATTCCATAAGAGGTGATCTGTGATATTCATACCGAGTACTGAAAGTTGATTAGTTTCCTGGATGCAAGTGCCGCTCATGGATAGAGGCATCGGGGGTGGGTTACGCTTTAACGACAGGAGACAAAATTAAGTTTTCAAAGCATTAAATTCTACACGGTTATTGATTCCCCATTGGACAACGCTGTCAAGATCAGAATTTAATGAGCTTATCATACGCTGCCGTGAAATTCCACATCCGAAGGTCAAGGATGTGAATCTAGAAACGAATAAGAATAGCTGGGGGTACTGTCGTCGGCGAAACAGTTTAACGGATTAGAAGTGACAGACAAAAGATCGTTTATGAATATAAGGAAGAGAGTCGGAGACAAAACGGAGCCCTGGGGTACACCAGCATTTATTTTATGAATTTCAGACCATCCAATACAACTTGTATTGAATGGTTAGAAAGGTAATTTCTAATCCAACGAAGAAGAGAGTCATCAATACCAAAAGCACGCATTTTCGATAAGAGAGCTTGGTGCCAAATGCTTTTGAAATATCAAGTGCAATAATCTTACTTTCTCCAAAACGATGTAAAGATTTGTTCCACTGTTCGCTGAGATGAACCATGAGATCACCAGTGGACCTATTGCTACGAAAGCCATACTGTCGGTCATTAAGAAGCTTCCGCTCTTCAAGATATTTCCTAAGCTGAAAATTAATCAGCGTTTCCATGACCTTAGAAAGAAGGGACGTAAGTGCAATTGGACGATAGTTTGAGGGATAGGAGGATTCGCCTTTTTTAGGGACAGGCTGGACAAATGCAGTTTTCCATGCACTCGGGAAGAGACCTGTAGAATAGGACAGATGGAAAAGCTTACGCAGTGGTTTTGCCAGCGTTGAAGAACACCTCTTCAGAACAGTAGGGGGAATACTATCCGGGCCAGCGGATTTGTGTATGTCAAGGTCTTTCAGTACTCTTTCGACGATTCGTCCCATATAATCATTAACGCTCTCAAGAACAGGAGGACTCATGACACTATCCGGTAGCGTCGAATTAACAGCAAAATGTGCTGCAAGCAAATTGGCTTTATCAATCGAGCTTACATAGGGAGTGTCATTGTGGACGAGCGTTGGAACCGAGGATGACGTGGTGTTTCGTACGTTTTTTACAAATGCCCAGAAATTTTTACTACCTTTGGGACATTGTAGTATTTTTTGCCTTAATTTCTGATAATGCAAAAATTTGGTTCGTCGAATATGACCATTACAGGTCTTTCTAGCTTGTTTAAACTTATTCCGGTTTTCCTTAGTCGGGTTGGCTTTATAACAACGGAAACTTACATCTCTGAACCTAATAACCTCTTTACAGCTCGAATCAAACCATGAGTTCTCTTTGGGTTTGATAGATGTTACCCTATTCGGGATAAAATTTCTCATTCCACAAAGAATTAAATTTGTTACCATTTCTGCGCTGGAATCCACGTCACTATCAAGGAAGCATAGTGACCAGTTTAAGTTCGTGAAGAATTCATTGAGACCGTTCCAGTTGGCTTTCTCATATTGCCAAACGGTTCTCATAGGAGGTTTTTCTTTAGCTGGGTTTTTTCGACATGAGAATTTTGCAGAAACGATACAATGGTCTGATGTGCCTAGAGGCGGTAATACACCAATTGTGTATTTATTAGGGTCAGAGGTAAGAAACAAGTCTAGGGTGTTGGCGGATTGACCTGCAACGTCAGGGATTCGAGTTGGCTCATCGACAAGCTGAGTTAATTGATTTAACTCAGCAAAGATCTCAACTTTCCTTCCTTCCGGTGTTGACTGGCCAGAATAACGAAGCCAAGAAGAATAGTGTACATTGAAATCGCCCGCAATGACGATTTTAGTGTGAGGATAATGGGCAACAATTGATTTTCGTTCAATTTATTCTTTGTATTTACAGAAAATATTAGAAAGTCATCTGTGACGTTCCCAACGACATCTTTAGGTACTATAACTGGTCACTATGCGCCCTTGGTATCACCGACATGGACTCCAATTCAGATGTGATTACAAACTCTATTCTATTGAAAATCTATAAAACTTGAGAAAGACTTGGTTTGAGGCCATTCCCAACGACTTTTTCAGGAATGTTAACTGGTGACTATGCGTGGTGTTGGTGTAATATCCCCTCTCCTTTGGAATTCTTACAAGATGTTTGGGACAAACTTATACTTTGGGAATAGAATTAAAGTTCTCAGACGAGGCTAAGTACCTGGGACTTATTTTATACAAAAAACTAAATCGGAATCGCAATGTACAAAAAAGAGTCAAAAAAGCTACTGCAGCGATCTTTTCTTGCAAAAAAAAACTATTGGTAATAAATAGAGCTTACAACCCAAAATCACGCATTGGCTATACACATCGGTGATCGGACCAATTTTTATGTGCAGTGTGGCAGTTTATGGTGGACTGCTTTAGAAAAGCTATATAAACCACGACAAAATAAATAAAGTTAAAAGTTCAGCTTATGCCTATGTATAAGCAAATCGCTTCGCACGACCCTATCTGCGGCACTGGACACCCTACGTTACCTAACACCTCTTGATTTACTTAGGAAATAAAGAGCTGAAAGTTCTGCTATTCGCCTCGAAGCTTCATCGCAGTGGGTTAACAACAACATTGTCCACTCCGTAATTCTTAAGTATTTAAAGTAAATTCCAATGACACAGACTACACTATCGTCCCAGCTACAATTCGACAGAAACTTCAAGATTTGTATACCTCCCAGAACTTTCTAGGAGAATAGGCCATTCCTGGAAGTCGAATCATTCTACTTAAATACAGATAGATCAAAAACAAATAAAGGGGTTGGTGAAGGTGTATATGATCTGATCGACTGAATTAAGTCTTTCATTTCGCCTTCCCAATCTTTGTAGAGTGTTCCAAGCGGAACTTTTTTCGATAAAACAAGTTTTTTTCCTGGCTTAAAGAAAACGTGATATCCGTATTTTCTAAGATAGTCGGACCGCTATCAAGTCTCTGGACTATGTCGCTACAAACTCTACAACAGTCCATAACTGTAGATCATGTCTAATGGAGACGGCATAACAGTTTAATGTTCACTTTAAGGTTCTAGCTACCTCTAAGCAGATGACATATAAGCTCGATAATCGGTATCATAACCGGGCACTGTCTAATAGAAAACCACGTCACTTGGCTAGCCTAGAACCAGAAAGATGAGGAAACAGTTCTTAACTTATCTGTACATGCCCTGCTCTAGCTCAAAAACGCAAAAACGACCTAGGAGAATTCTTCTTTAAGAATCTAAACGATCTCAATAAAAATAAAATACTCAGACTCTCACGTTTCGTAAGGGACTCAAACTGGTTTCATTGAAGATTCGTGTGATATCACAATGGACCATTAAACAGGCCTAAGCGTATCCTACTCCATCACGGACAGCTACTTTAACCTAACCTGAGTATGCGTTCTTAATAACATATGGACTCCAAAGCAGATATGATTACAAACTCATTTCTCTGGAAAATCTATAAAATTTGAATAAGACTATCGGTTTTAATCAAGCTGAAAAAAGTTATTACGCTTAAAGATCAAAATTTCCTGACCCAGCTGAAGAAAGCCCTGGGGCCCTACTCTGTAATGTGTTTCGAAAGCAAATATTTTTGAAAAGGAATATTTTGTACTATCTATTTCTAATGCGAATAAGAAATCTAGTACTTACAGAATGACAAATCCGTTGTCATTACCGTTCGAAAACTTAAATTTTGTTTCTATATAAAGAGAGGCAACGGGTTGCTATTGGAATGTCGTTTTTAAAGAACACAAAAGGAAAGTTATGTTAAGTTGTGTTAAATAGATAAAATTTAGGTAAGGAAATACTAATTTTAATCAAAATTTAAGTAAATAAATTTCATTACAAGGAATCATCAGCACAAAAGCAATTTGAAATAATGGTTGAATTCATGTGTGCTCATCCTGGTTCAGCCAAAGGACGTTTGAAGAGCAGTCGATCTCATGGGTATGGACAGTTCCGCGGTTTTTGATAGTATAAAATTCTTTACAAAACTAACCAAAAACAATCTTTTAAAAATTAAAATAACTCACGCTTTATGTTTACCTTCTATCACACATTTCAAAAATATTTGATTTATCGCGTAATTTTCCCCGTTCAAATCGTTCTTCTCTATTTTCATCCATTAATAGCGCAACCAAATCCATTTTATTAACTTTTTATTGAATTTTATAGTTTCTCTTTAAAAATTAATATCAACTTCCTAGTCTTGTTTGTAATTGTGACTTGTTTGGATTTTTGTTTGTATTTTAGCTTTGACACATCTCATGAGAAATGCTTCGAGACTCGGCAAAACTATACTACAAATAGAAAAAGTAGTAGATGAGTGTTTTGTTCGATTCGAACATTTTACAGAGTACGAATTCATAAACGAATCGAATGTAAGATTCGAATCGGATTGGCTTTCGAAACGCATTACAGAGTAGGGCACCTGCTCTTCGGATAAGGATCTTCAAAGGCAATGGCAAAGTACGACAACTTCAAAAGATTCAGACCTAGGACAGAATTGTTAAATGAGGAAGAGAAGTAGAGTAGAATTTAATACGTCGACAACTCAACGCTTTATTTTGTCATTAAGGCGTGATTTACTACCTTTTTTACTATCCATGATTGGAACTTGCAATAAGGAAACTTACCATTTCGTGGACGTGGAGTATAACAAAAACTCCTCTGATTTCTATCCATAAAACGTATATACGTCCAAAGCTTAAATATTACTCATATCTCTGGTCTGTCAAAGTGAAGCATTTAAACATTTTAGGGACAACAAGATCGTTAATATATTCTCGTTAATTTAACACCGTCGTAATTTCTACTGTCCCACCCATTTTTAATGTTATTTTAATGGATTGTACCAGATTGCTAGTTGGACCAGTAGCACCTTTTGTCATGTATGGTGATTCGTTTTTCAGCCGTTCAACGCGAATGTGGAATTCTTACCAACATTCTATTTGACCGGTACCGACACTGTTGCTGGTTAGTGGAGAGGAGCGTGAATAAGGATAAGTCGATAAGGCAGTGAAACTACCATACCGTGAAAAAGAAACACCATGGAAAAAGGGAAAGAGTGTCTACTCCCGAGAATGTGGCCTGCTTGCTATGAGCAGCGTGAGCTCGTCGGATGTGTGCAGCCAAAAACATAAATCAGGCCGGGTTACTAAGAACAAAATTCAAAATTTGACGCGGACGGACGTCCTGGCACTGCCAGTGTAAGTGCAGGGTGACCTATAACCCCCCCCCCCCAACCATGAAAATCCTTCGGCCATGTTTGGATTTTCCCTAATGCGTTATCGTTCCAGTGGAAATCAGGTCCTTACCATCGTTGAAAACCGGCTATCATCGGCACCCTAAAAAACCAACAAAAATAACTCTTTCTTTTTCAACATGGGCGTCAAGTTTTATTTTTATATTTGAAATTTATTAATAAACCAAAATGAAATTCAAAAAAAATCTAATGAACAAAATACATTAGATTTCCAACCAAAATTAAACTAAAAAAAAATTAAGAAAAACAAAACAAAACGCAATGAAAAACGATTCCTTCGAGTCAAAAATCAAATAACACAATCAATTTATATACCCTTTTCGTTATTACTGATACTTAACAGAAACGTCCCAGGACCAACTACCCCTAGAGAGTTATTTAGAGGTTGGTTCTACCCTAGGAAAATCAACACCAATTTTTTTTTATCTCGCGTTGTACCCTTCAAAATGGTTTATCACTTACAGAACAAATTTATAAATTAATTTAGTTAGGAATTTTAAATAATAAATTAACAGGTAATTAATTTTGTAGTTTTGACACCAAAAAATATTTCCATAAATAAATACAAACACAAAGGCGTAGATCGATTTAACTTTTATTGTGGGACACATGGGATGAACCTGGGTGAACTTATTTCTCTTTATGTGAGTAAATGTTCGTTTTTCGTTTAAGGATAGTGGGTACCTCTATACGGACCGGCGCTTAAGTGAGCCGGGGCGCTCCGATGGACGGGGTTGGCTTGAAATCCTCAATTCAACTCCAAATAATCCGAAAAACTTCGGATTATTACCGGTGCAGACGTCAGCTTTCATCAAAAAAGACGTTGTAAAATAATATAATTTTAATGGGGCGGCGCGCGGCGGCGCACAGTGGGGCAGCTCCATAGAGAGCCATGATAAAAAGTCCACATTTTTATTTGAACGCTACGGGAAAATCATGTTGTTTTTCTCAATTAATACGGTATTTTTGATAAGACATAGAAGAATTTTTTTTGGTAGGTCACCCATGCTAAGTTAATTGCACTGTCAAAGTTCTTCAAGTTAGTGCCAAGAAAGCAAGTTATGTATACAAGAAATTTTAAGAACTTTTGTGCTTTATTTTTTGTTTTCTTATATATACAAAAAAAATGTCAAGTGCTATTTCTAATATTAACGAAGGCATGAAGTTTATGTTTTAAGATGAAAAAATTGAAAAACTGGTTTTGATTTAAATAAATTAAATTTAAAAAAATATACTTTTTTCATGGTTTTATATCAATAATAGGGCAATACCTTCTGTTTCGGCATTTTTCAAACAGATGTGTAAATGTGGCCAGATAAACAGACATTTGTCAAATATAAATCAAAAACTGAAACCTCTTGAAAAATACCCAAAATATTGTTTGCGAATTTTTTAAGTTGAAAATACTGATTTTTAAGGTAACTAAAATCCTTTTTTCTTGCTTTGTTTTTTATTTGTGACACCAGATGTTAAAAAAAAAACAGTTTTTCAATATATAAATCAATAAATCGTGTTAATTTAAATATGGAAATTTATAGGTGGTCAAGTATTTCAGTGTTCGAGACGAAAACTTGTTGAACTGTATTTTGATAGTAAGAAAAAAAAATCGAAGACAAATTTAAGGTCGTCGAAAATTTCTTAAAAACTAAAACTTTATGCTCTGAACAAACAAGCCACTTAAAACTAAAGCTTAAAGATTTTAAACACCAGTTCAAAGTTAAATGGCAACGGTCAAACCGAACTAAAAAGCCGTTTTTAGCAACCGAAGCAAAATGGCTCGATGAAAATATTTCTTTTAAAATGTATTGTCAGTCTGTTGGACATGGACGTCCTTTGCTTGATTTTGACAAAAGCAGTGAGAAAACAAAACGGAAACGTACTGCAAGCCTTAGAAGCACAGTCTCTACTAGTGAGCTTGTTTTTGCAGCCGAAATGAGCTTACGAGCCACGGGTAAGAAACAGGAAGCTGATATGATAAAAGCTGTTACATCTTCCTCAAATTTTCTTCAAAACTCGACAAATACTGACAGCAATCAAATGATTTCATCTCGAAATGCATTATCAATGATGATGGAAGCAAAATTATCACGGCATCATTACAACGTTATTAGAAACTATGCAAAAAATGTATTTCCATCATACAAAGAAATTCAGAAAGAAAAAAAGAATTGTTATCCACAAAATGTTCAAGTTCAAGAAACTTTTGCAGAGGTTCCTTTGCAAAACCTTCTTGATCACACGAGTGAAAAATATTGAATAATAAAGCAAATGTACTGGAATCCATCAGCTCAGAAAAAAATGAATTCACCCTCATATCGAAGTGGGGTTTTGATGGCAGTTCGGGACACAGCCAGTATCATCAAATTTTTTTGGAGAGCCATGTTGCAGCCGATAAATTCGTGTTTATAAAATGTCTCGTTCCTTTGCAATTAATAGCACAGATAGACAAAAAAGTTATTTGGCAAAATCCTTGTCCTTCGTCAGCGCGTTTTTGTCGTCCTTTGAAAATAATTTTCGAAAAAGAATCTAACGAACTTGTAAGAAGAGAAAAGCAAGTAACAGAATCTCAAATTCTAAATCTTTATAGTTCGAATATCAGGATTAAAAATATTGATTACACCGTACATCATCAGACGATCTTGTCAATGATAGATGGCAAAATTTGAAATAGTTTGACTGACACCAAATCATCGATGAGGTGCTACTTATGCCATGCAACTTCGAAGGATTTCAATGACATCGACAAAATGATTCAATTATCAATAAACGAAGAAAATTTATCATTTGGATTGTCAACTTTGCACGCGTGGATTCGTTTATTTGAATGCCTTCTGCACGTTGCATATAAGCTTCCGGTTAAAGAATGGCGAACCAATGAAAAAACCGAGTGTATAGTAAAACAGAATAAACTACGAATTCAGAGAGAATTCAAAGAGAGAACAGGCTTAATAGTCGATAAACCTAAGCCTGGTTACGGTAACACAAATACAGGCAATGTGGCAAGAAGGTTTTTCGAAAATAGCAGCGTATCTGCTTCGATAACGGGTATCAATGAAGCTTTAATTGTAAAGTTTTATATCATCTGTCAAGTGGTTGTAGGATCAGTCCACACAAATTTCAACCGTTTTGTGAGGAAACTTGAAGATATTTTGTATCATTATACCCTTGGTATTATATGAGCACTACAGTGCATAAAATTTTAATTCATGGCCATCATATTGCCACCAACTGTATACTTCCTGTTGGTCAACTTAGCGAGGAAGCTTTAGAATCTCGAAACAAAGATTTTAAGGTTTTTAGAGAGCACTACAGCCGAAAATGTTCCAGAAAAGATACTCTGACTGATATTTTCAATAGAATGATGATTTCTTCCGATTCTGAGCTATCGAGTTTAAGAAGTCAAAAAATAAATGTAAACAAAAAAGTTTTCATCATGAAGCAATTCAAATGTTTGAAATAAAAAAAAATTGTTTGTTATGATTCCGATTAAATTGAATTACGTTTCGTTAATTTTTATTGTTATTCTTTTAATAGCTAGTAATTTTTTCGAAAAGAGCACCCCTTCAACTTAACGAAGTAAACTAGACCACTCCTCCAAAACAATTTTTTTTTTTAGGCTATATAGAACAACAATTTTACAATATATTTTCCAAACTTTATAAATTTTTTTGGAAATTCTCACTTTTTCGTGTTCGTTTGCTATTCAAGAAGACATTATATCCTTCATCATATTCATCCAAATTGAAGATAACATATTGTTTCAATTATAAAACCATAAAAACTTATAAAACAATCATCAATTTACTAGTGAAAATAATTAATATCACAAAACTACCAATCTTGCCCCACTGTGCGGCGGTGGCCCAGTCCTTTTATGACAATCTTGGACCGCCGATAATTAACCACTATTAATTTTAATTATTTGGTTCACCACACGTTTGTATAGGAAATTAAATTCCAAAAACAATAGTTTCAAACGGATCTTTGTGATTGCGTTCAATTTGAACTTTTCACGACTCTTGAATTTTGAAGCTTTATTTTTATCTAAATACATTTTTTTTTAATTTAATTCGGTTCATATTTGTTTTTGTCTTAAAAACGTTGGCAGCAATATCTCAACCGAACTGCTTCTAGATTGATTTTGGATTTACATACGTACAGTGAGATGTCAAAATCCCGATCTAAAAGGAGAAAAAGAAAGAAAAACGACTTTGACACTTGCCGGAAAACGTTCAAAAATTCTTATCGTATGATCAACATAACTGGACAAATATCACCCGATTCACATCTCGCAATATTAATGTTGCCTACATTTATTAGTATTGGTAAGCAAAAATCACCATTTCTATATTCATATTTTTCTATCTTCGAATTCGAACTTCATTCTGACCACGTTCATGCATACGTACTAAAACTTAAAAAAACAAATGAAACTCCTTGTTGTAACCTTCAACCGATAGATGGTGGGTAAGGTTAAAGGTTTAATGACATTGTTTTATATTCAATTTAGAATTGGATGTTTAACTTTGGTTTGTACGTAAAACAACAAGAATAACCGGTCACATGAACATAAATAAAAAGTACGTATTGAACAAATAAAAACCCTCTAGGTCCAGAATTGACATTTGGCACGAAATGGTCCATTTCAACTCGACCCCATGTAACCATACAAAGTCTTAACAACTATTGGTCGCTGTCATTCTACTTTATCCAAATCAATTTCAGAACTCAAAAATCAGTATGGTAGGTAAATAATTCTTGTTTTGTTTATTATTTTATACTTCATTTTATTATTTACAAACCCAAAAATAATTATTTCTTCTTTTTTAGGATCTATCTAAAATTTTTAGTTGGAGTCATCATTCATGAATTTCCTCACAACCGGGTAAGTTTGTTTTGAATTTCCCTCTCAGGGAATATTCACATTGTTCTTTTGTTTTGTCTTCTTAAATAATCTTTCTTTTGCAATCAAGGTCTAGGAGGCAGTTCACCAGGCATCCGCAACAACACCTTACCTTCTTTCAAACTCTCTCTTCCTATCCTAATGCTCGAACTGTGAACTAAGACTCTTGCTCATAAAGTACTCTGTATCATAAAGTACGATATAACAAAATATCTTGAGTACGAATTATATTCTTTAAGATTTTTACTCTTAAACTCTTGTGTTGATTTAATGAAATATTGATGTCAACATAAAGAAATAACAAACCCAAGAAATCGGCTTAGCGGAGGACTTATACTTAAGAACCTGGGTAAACATTTTCCATATGGCTTAAGGGATTACAACTAAAACAAACATTGAAAAAAAATCATTCGCAATAATTTATTGATTAACCTTCTTTCAGTTCGTGTAAAAAAAAATAAAATTTGTCTACATATGTAAACCATCATCACCATGTGTTAAATCAATATTATTCCCTCACCATAGCCATCAACCCCAATGAAAGATCACTTCCGGCCTTTAGCCCAAATAGAGCTTCCCTTTCGGAAATGAGCCCACATCAACCATAATTTTCTCCACCAATCACACTAACAGCACCAACACCACAAAAAATCAATTAGCAACAACAAAAAATAACCTTTTCACACACGCTTTATACATATACGTTTATGTACATAATATTTTTGTTGAGGTATATAAATATAAAATCAAAATGATTAATTGTTCGTTGCATACATTTGAGCCAACACAAAAATAGAAATAAATGGTTGCGATAACTTTTAACAACATCCATCTAAAATTTACGTGTGATAAATAAATCATTTGGTAACATAATATTCAATAAGTAGGTTTTTGCCCGGGCGCCATTCAAAGCGATATAATGATGAACCATAAAGCTTTATTATTTCCCACCTCACATAATCACATAATCCAGTCGTGTGATATCATTGAAACAAAAATATGTTTTACCGATAATTTGATAGAATATTTTCCCACATATCGCATAGAAAATAACCCGAAATCTCTTTCTCCTCACCAGCACCCAAAGCGACAGACGCCATCACCCGTAGTGCGACACCCACCTTAAATAAACAAAATGGTGGTTTATCCTATGTTTTTTATTGCCTTCATGCGGCTTATCCTGTTTTGCCAAAACAAACTTTTCATCGTTTTATAATAATTTTCAGTTTATATTTTTTTTTTTTGCTCCGGCAAATGTGATGCACATTAGTGTGAGCGACAGTACGTTTAATGTATGGAGCGAATTATGTCTGTGTGTGAATGTAATATAAATGCAAATTCACTCATCGCACAAAATTTATTGTAACGTAACTATTTTGGCTTTGAATACCTATACATATTCTCATTTCTCGCTTAAGTCTTCTTTATCTGCATTATTATTGCACAGAAAACCACCATGGTTCCTTAACCCCAACACCCGAAAGTCTTCCCTTGCCATTTGCACCAGAGGGCGCCACACCAGCAGCAACCACGCCACCACAGCCACCACCACAAATATCATATAGATGTGTGCTGTACATGCAATTGAAGCACACACATTGACGGTGAATTGTAACATATTTTATTCTTCCCACAGGAGATAAAAACTTTCGTCGTTCCCGTTCCACACGAATGAGATATTTTTGAGCAGGATATGACTTTCTATAAAATGTTTAGTACGAAACTAGGAAGTGAAATGGTGATGGCAGCGCCACCGCCGCCATGCCGATGGTGGTGGCGTCCCCACAACATCACCCACATATTCGCCATTGGGTTATGAAAATGGAAAATGGAAAATGCCTGCTGCTAACTATGTTCCTCTACGTTGTGTGATGTTGTGCTTGGGCTACAAAAGAGCAAGTCATCTTTATGATATTCCGTCGTCGTTGTCGTTGTCGTAGTCGACGTCGTTGCTCGTTGGCCCAGAACCAGAACACTACAATTCAGAAGTCTTTCACTTGAGAAAATCTCTAAAAAGGAGGCAGTTGTTGAAGTAACAGTTATGCTATACTAGTCCTACTAGCAGTATTGTGTGTTGTAAAACATCAGGGAGGGAATATGGCGAAACGAACATAACATAACCTAACCAACAGGAACCGGAAGCATAGTAAGAGATCGATGAGGATGGCGCGAGGAAGGTTGGTAGATTTTGAAGGAAAGCATAGGCAAAATGGAATATTGCTTGAATTCTTATTGTACATTCAAACATACATCCATTTCATATTTTAAAAAAATCAAAAAGGAAATGAGAAATCCATAAAACTTTTGAATTTAAATGCATAAGTAGTTGCGGTGGGAAAGGCATAGGTAAGGTATTCGAAGAAGAACGGAAGCTACTGGGTTGTAAGTTCGATAGTACTGTTAAAAAATTGTATACTTTCTAATAAGCTTGATTTTATTGTTTTGGAAAGTTTTGGGCTTCTCTTTAAAGGTCAACCCCAAACGGTCATAGACGGTCATTACGCTAGTCTGTATAGGGTAGGACAAAATTGACTTCGTAATTTTAATTATTTAATAACTTTTATGGATTGAGCTTTAAACTTATAATTTATTTAAAAAACAAAAGAAGGGCTTTTTAGGATTGTGTGGGGTAAGTATTGCAAGTAATGCTTCTCAAAGACGGTTTTTTTCAGTTTATCTTGTCTCAGCGCCTGTATTTCAGCACCATTATTCTCCTTCAGTTGCGGAATAGTGATTCAGGTTCATTTACGTGAAAAAGAGGAACGCGAAAAATGATATAAGGAAAGGGTATTTGATAAGATGCGACAAAATGTCACTTATAAACATCACTGAAAACATTTACCTTCTATTTTCAAGGGACTGAGTTCCATCCTGAAAAAAGGAGACCCTCTAAACTGCACCAACTATAGAGGAATCAGTCTACTTAACATCGCCTATAAAATCTTCTCTGCCGTAATATGTGAACGTCTAAAACCCATCGTCAACAACCTGATAGGTTCTTATCAGTGTGCTTTTTGACCAGGAAAGTCCACAGTCGATCAAATATTCACATTACGGCAGATCCTGGAAAAAACCCAAAAACACCAAATCGACACCCACCATCTTTTCATCGATTTCAAGGCCGCATATGACAGCATCTACAGGGACGAGCTGCATAGAGCCATGTCTAGTTTTGGCATCCCTGTCAAACTCGTCCGTTTGTGCAGGATGACATTGGAGAATTTACGCTGCTCCATAAAGGTTGGAAACAACTTAACAGAATCTTTCGATGTCAAAAAAGGTTTTAGACAAGATGATGCGCTATCATGCGATTTTTTAACATCGTGCTTGAAAGAATAGTGCAGAGATCAAACGTCAACACTAGGGACACTATCTTTCAAAAGTCTATCCAATTACTGGCATATGCTGATGACATTGACATAATCGGAAGAACTCAACGTGATGGCAATTGGGCTTTTGTGAGTATTGAGGCAGAGGCGGCAAAAATGGGTTTAACGGTTAATGAGTGCAAAACAAAGTACATGCTGTAGTCAAGAAAGGACCTACAACACCGACGTCTTGGTCAAAACGTCACAATCGACAGACGTAACTTTGGGGTAGTCAAGGACCTTGTCTACCTAGGCTCCGCGGTACACGCAGAAAACAACACCAGCAGCGCTGAGATCAAACGCAGAATATCTCTTGCTAAGCAATTGAGTGGTAACGTCCTCTCTCGAAAGATCAAAGTGTTGCTATATAACATCCTTATCATCCCCGTCCTGCTATACGGTGCAGAAGCATGGATTATGACAAAAGCGGATGAAAGCACCTTGGGTCGGTTCTAGAGAAAAGTTCTTCGTGTGATCTACGGTCCCGTATGCATCGAAGGGGAGTGGAGGAGAAGATGGAACGACGAACTGTACGGGCTGTACAGCAACGTAGACTTAGCCAGAAGGGAAAAAGTCCAACGACTTCGATGGTTGGGTCACGTAGAGCGCATGGAAACCAATGCTCCGGCCCGGAAAGTCTTCGAACCCACATCCACAGGACAGCGCAGTAGAGGAAGACCGCGGATCAGGTGGCGCGCATAAGTGGAAAGTGACCTCACCCAACTTGGAGCGTTAAACTAAAGAGACATCTAGCTAGAGACCGAGCTAGATGGAGAAGTTTGTTGGGTAAGGCCCTAGTTCACACAGGACTGTAGCGCCACCTTAAGTAAGTCAGTAAGAGTTCCAAGAAGTTTACATCTAGACAAATACGACAGGATTTCGATGTTCCAACCTAATTTCTGAATTATAAACCTTGTACATTTTTTTGGACCATTTCAATTCTCAAATCAAAATCAAATGGGGTGGCGCAACAGTCCTTTGTGAACCAGGGCCTAGTGACTTACAACTCTCCACCATTCCTGTGTGCGAGTACTGTTGTCAGGAATGGAAGGGACCTACAATTTTAGGCCGAATCCGAACGGCTAGTTTGAGAAAGCACTTTTTCATGACAAGAATTGATCTTGAAGGATTTGTCAATTCCTCGCAAGAGGCAGTACCCGTGAAATTATTTTTTTTAAATTAAGGTGGCACAGGCAGGGATTGAACCCAAGACCCCTTGCATGACAGTCCAACGCACTAACCATCATGCTACGGGTACTACAATTCTATTTGAATAAATATTGTAGTAAGGATTCCAAATCACACAACAGTATTCTAAGTTTGATCTTACATAGGAGTTAACTAGAGATTTAGGGACAAATGGATCCTTGAAGTCTTTTGAATTACGTTTAATAAAACTAGCATTGAATTGGATTTAGCCACAATATATTCTATATGCTTGCTAAAGTTAAGTTTTGAATCAAACAGGTCCTTTTTCTCCAAAACTCTTTCAAGAACGAAGTTGTACACCATTTTGTTAACTTTTGGAGATCATTTTGCAAAAGAATGCAATCATTTTAAGAATTAATGCATCTGAAAAACTTTAAATCATCTGCAAATAAAACTGTACTAGAATTCAAGAATATATCAGCCAAGTCGTTGATAAATATTAAAAAAAAAAAAGGGGACCAAGATTGCTTCCTTGCGGAACACCCGACGTAACAATAATTGGTCTAGAGAGCACTTGATCAATACAACCGAATTGTACACGACCCCTTAGATATGACTCCAACCATTTCAACATATTTGAGTGAAAACCAAATTGTTTCAGTTTTTCAATTAAAATAGTATGACTAACTCTATCAAAGCCTTCGCAAAATCAGTATAGATAACATCAATTTGGTAGCCTTCTTCGAGCTTATTTAAAATGAAACTGGAAAAGATAGAAAGATTAGTGGTAGTGGATCTTCGTGCAATAAAGCCATGTTGAAAAGGTGAAATATGCTCCTTAAGGAGAAACGTCAACTTTTCACATATAATTTTCTCCAAGAGTTTCGGTATACTTGATAGTTTACAAATAGGACGGAATAGTTACTTTCTTCCTGCTCAGCATTATTTTTATGAATTGGAGAAATAAATGATTTTTTCCACACTGACTGAAAGAAATCCACCTTTCCCAAGAGAGGCATTTAAAATTAAATAAAGGGGCTCAGCTCAGATATAGCAAGTGCACATTTCTTCAAAATAATTGGAGACATTTCATCAGGGCCTTGCTTGCAATTGTTATTTAAATTCAAAAGATTTTCTTCGATTCCCGAAATATTAATTTCTAATTGTCCCATGTCAATCTTATAGCTCTGATTCAATAATTCGGCTTTTCTTAAAGGATCTGAACTAGATTTGGAATAATTTGATTCGAAGTAATGGGCAAACGAATTACAAATAATTTAAAGATCCGAAAATGTAGAACCAAGGTAGGTAATACTGCCAGGAATATCATTTGACATTTTTTACTATTAATAAATGACCAAAAACATTTTCCATTAATTTGTATGTTTGATTCAATCGATAAAATGTAATTTTTATATAGAAACTTGTTAAAAACATCGAATTCTCGTGCTACCCGAATGTAATTATTTTTTAAATCAATATTATTTTCGGAAGTGTGTATCCTTTTGTTAGCCTTGTTTTTTGTATTACTTAAGTTACAAAGCCTCTTGTTAAACCAAAGAGGCTTTTAGTTTTTATGTTTTCATGTTGTTAGACTGTGGAATAACCTTCCCAGTCATATGAGGTCTAGAATCAAAAACAGAAAATTTCAAGCAATTTGTTTTCAATATTTCTCGAACTTGAACTAGACATCATTTTCAAATATCAAAAAATATCAAATAAAATAATCCTTGCTAAGGTCCTCAGACCTACAAAGTCCATGGTTGTTTCCTAGTGGAACACAGGGGCATTACTACTCCTGTCCAACAACGTTTGTGGTTTCCGGCGATGTTTGGAGCTCCCTTCACCGACGACTTCTCCCAGATTTCTTTTCCAAGCTATTTTCGGTCTCCTGACTCTTCTGTCTACTACCCTGCAATTTAGTCAATACCTTTTCTAAGCTGTGTCTAATCCACTGCCACTTGCACCTTTGGTCAACAGTATCAAACGGATCCTGATCCGTAGACATCGAGACATTAATGAATGTTTGCAGTTCTTTAATAATAGTATCTGTTTTTTTTTCCAGGATCTGGAATACTTAAAACCCTCTTCTACCTCTTCTGGTTACCTTAGTTTCAGGTTTTTTGTCAGAGCCCATCATATTTCTGCGTTTCCTATCAAGGCTACCGCAGCACATCACTGATCAGCAATATGAATAGAATTAGAGTTAGTGACATTATGCAGCAATGTTTGACTTCACTTTGGACTTCAAATTGTTCTGACAACCTTCGTGTGAGACTGGACATTTCGACCCATTATAAGACTCCTTTGTAATATTAGCAATATTAACCGGTATATCTTTCCTCAATAAAGCTTGTCAGACAATATTCATGTTGACACTGTCAAAAGCTTTTTCGAAATAAATGAACAGCAGGTAAAGTGGTTATTGGTATTGATGTGATGATAAATATTGGACCCTGCTTGTTCAGCATTACGTGTTGTTTCCAGGTATTAAGTTAAACGTTCTAAAACAATCTTACGTTATTATTTTAGCCTATTGTAGGTCAAACGGAAATATTTTTTCAATTTTCTCACTTCATCAAGTTTCTCTTTTTCCTTTCTTCGGGGAAGTGTTCAGAGGCTATTGCTGCCTCTTTTAACGCTCGATCAATTAAGCTCAAACAATTCTGCGGAAATACTGCTTGAAAATGCTTTTCATCCGAAATCAGCAGGGCATCATTCTAATTTTTAACCGATTGGGTGCAGGAATGCGTTGCACATTCGCTTCAGTTCGGGTAGTGCCAGGTTTCCAGCTTTAGAGATATCAACTGCAACTCCTTGTGGACGAAATATTTTTTTAAGATAAGTTTTTTTACTTTTCAATTTGTTGTATGTCCTTAAATCAATTTGGCTTAAAAATATCCTTTATGAATTCGAATGTTAGCCTTTTCGTAGAACGGTTAGTCTTCGTTTCGGATGATCTCTTCAATTTGTTTGTTGAAGATGGCTCGAGAGTAAAGGAGTTATTGGACATCTGTTTTGGGATTTCTACGAGCTAAAGCAAATTTTGATTAATTACTTTCAGTTTAACTCCTTGATACAGCATTATCGATAATAAGACCTTATTTGTCCGGTTTATTCTTCTCAAGGAGTTGCACCTTCTTCATCGCTATTAACGATATCGTTAACCAGTCCACTCCATGTACCAGAATGTATCGTTTCAGTTGTTTACACAAAACAACTTTGTCTTTTTACCGCCTTCGGAAAGACTGGTGGACCAACTGCAGAAATAAGTTGCCTCTTTTCCGCATTAAGTCAGCATGTTTTCCAAATTTAATCTTATTGGGAAAATGTATTCTCAATTATTTTATTGTTTTGACAGCTACTTCCTTGGTGACTGGAAGCTTCACCTTCCTAACAGCGTGTTGAAAATGCTTTTCAGGACAGTCACTATGTTGTTGGGAAGCAGACAAGTTCTGTTTTGTTGCTGTTGATCTTCAGACTCCATTTTAGGTTGTATTTCCATCAGTTTTTCAACTGCCCTTTTTCTCTTCTGAAAACTTATGGCGGTTGGTCAGCTGTATAAATATTGAACAGGTTCTAGTTTAGATCCTCCTGGTACTCCAGCTCAGATTCTACTATCGTATTATTCTTCATTAGCTATCTTCACATACCCTTGAAAATGAAGCTTTTGATTAGTCTTAGTAAAGAATTTTTCAAGAAGGGCGGGTAGATTTAAAAATTTAATAAAACAAGCTGCGTATGAGATATTAACAAAGGTGCATGTATGCCATTAGTGTGGAATATGCTTCATTGAAATGCCTCGGCTACATACGGTGGCTCGAATCCGAGTGGTCCCATTTTCAATGATCCTTAAACGTAGATCCAGCTGAATTTAAAGATGGCATGCGTTATGTTCATACAAAATGTTAAACGTGGCGTTTGCTGTGTGGCAAATAGTGCTGTCCTGCTGGAATTACATATTGTCTAGGTCCATACGGTTCAATTTGGGCCATAAGAAATTAGTTATCATTGTTCTAGTTAGTTCTAGTCGTTCTAACCTCAAGTTCTGGTGTACACTCTCACGGACGGGGACGATGTTTTCGGCCGATCTTGCGTTCCTAAAACCAACGGATGTTGGCTGATTGTTTCCTGCACCGGTCGTCTCAAATTTGACCACCAAACTTTGAAGAGTCGGCTGTGAAGGGCCACCACGTCTACCGTAAAATGGGCGCAATGCTTACAACAACAACCACTCATATTGATAAAAAAGTTTTATTATTTGCAGGTGCTGTTCAATCTTGTAACTTGCCACGATGATTGGATATAAACATAAGATTTGACAGATGTCATCAAAACAAAATGGCTGCCACGGGCCGCAAAAATCTACCCGCCACTACTCTACTATGGTGGAGTGTTTATTAAGAAAACCAGAAACTAGAACTCCGTTATGACATCTCTTTACCTGCTTAACCTCGTGCCACCTGTGTCGTAATCAATGGCTAAAAAGGTTAAATTTCCAAAATTAAAATGAAACCCATAAGCTCTTTAGTACATTTCCCAAGTTTACACCTTAAAAAATAAAAGAAGACAAATTAAAAACAGAAGAGCTATGCTTTCTTCAAACTAGTAATAAACTTTTGGCCCACACTGTAGCTGGAACTTATGTCTATTTAAAAAAAAACTGCGGCGTTACGATGCATTCTGGGAAAAGTATGTGATAATGATGAAAAAAGTCCATATAGAAATTTACCGGAACCAAAAGAGGACATTCATATGTGACCTCAAAATAAGCCAAAAACTTTCTCTTGTATTTTCTTTGTCAGGACATCTAAAGAAATTGGCTGGCATTAAGTAGATCTTCTTATAACTCGGTCCCATGGCATTATAAACATTTGAAAAAGCAAAGTTTCTAAATTTAACGAATAAAAGTTTTCTAGGATTTCAAAAAAAGTAACCAGTGCATATTTTCCAACCCGACTTTTCTGAATGCTGAAATGAAACCATTACTCTGGAAAAAAATGTAAATGCAACCTATACCCTTCTTCTTCAAGGAAATGCATCACCCAACCCACTTTAGCCATTCCATCAAGTGGCACACTATACCTACTGCCAGTTCAAGGAAGATTAAAAAAAAATAAAACCAGACTATGCTCTCCAATAGGTTCCTAGAATTCAATGTACAAGAAAAAACTCAGAATGAATATCCAAACGTTCCATTTACTATGGGTAGTCATTTTGGTAGTCATCGTCGCCGTCGTCGTTGTCGTTGTCGTCGTCGTAGTCTTCGTTGTCGGTCGTTGCCAGGTCATGCCAACCATCAGAACCAACCAACCCCATCGCCATCAGTATCGTGTCCTCGTTCAGCTGAGCGCTGCACGAAGGAATCTTTTCTCCACTTTTACTCACATCGCACGTGAGAAACTCTCGATATTTAGGTTAAGAGCAACTTATTTTTATTCAACTGACGCTACTGCGGCTCCTTGCTTCTTGCTCCTAGCTCCTAGTGTATCAGAGCACATCACAGAATGAAGATGAAGAATCTCCTTTCGGAAGCGTGGATAGAAATAGAAGGTTATTTGAAAATGGCAAGACAACAACAGAATGAAAGAAAAAAAAGAAGAGAAATTGAAAGAATATACAACACAAAAGTAAGTCCTTCCTAATCCACGTCTAAAGCATCGTCGTCGTCCTTGTCGTCGTCGTAGTCGTACTCATCATACTCCTGGAGTCGTTCTCGTCAACAATTTTACTTGCTTTCAATTCTCACGCAACACAAAAAGAAGACACCATCAAGATTATTAGACAAGAGAGTGCCGCAGTGGAAGCAGCAAGAACTGGGACTGGGACTGGGTGAACCATGAACCTACTGCCATTAGTGGCTTCAATTTACGTGACTACTCCGTATAATGGTGATTAGGCGTTTGTATAACTTTCTTTACAGCCAACCCAGCTTAAGAAGGCTCTGGGGTTGCGGCGGAAGCTGGATTTTAGATGGCGGGTGTCTCATATCGTTTTTCTATATTCGCTCGTCTAGCTTCCTCTTCAACGACGAGCGTCAACGACGACGACGACTGTTGCCACCACGACATGCCGCCGGAATGGAATGTGTTTCCAATGTGTGTTATGCGAAAGTTTAATTAAATTGGTCGCAACATTCACCCGAATGCGGTAAGTAATACATATAGTATACGAGTATACAGTGGATGATGATGATGATGGCGAGAGAAGCGGTGGCAGTGGCAGTGTAGGCGGCAGCGGTGTTGGCCTCTTTTATTTTAAATTAATGACACTAAGACGCAAGATTCGTGACTAGAGTTCGAAAACTGTTCTAATGCTAAACTTTCAACATCCCCGCGTCCGCACTCAACGTCACTGATAGTTTGGAATAGCTCTTTTGGTAAAATGTTGCTGGCGGTGGCCGCTGGCGAAGCAGTGGAAAGCACATGACTCCCTAGAGTGACATCCAGATCCAGCTATTTGTTACTAAAAGGGTTTTTGCAAGAGATTTAAAAGGGTTCGAGAGAACGATATAGTTTCCGTTACGTCGTCTTCGTCCACATCGTCCACAACTAAGTCCATTTACAACTTTAACATAGAATATATTGATGCTTTCAGTAAGCGCGGTAACTGGCGCCCAACGTGGGAATAATATTACTACAACTAGCTGATGTAGCTATTCCATTCCATTCGCTATCGAAAACCCGTATCGAAATGGAATATATTTTTTAAAGGATCCTTCACTAAGAAGTCGAAAATAGGGTAGTAGAGTGGTTAAGGGGTGGAGGGGCAAGATGAGGTTCGGGGGTGATTTGCTCGAGTTTCAAATGGAATTCCAACCATAACCATTGTATATAAAAAGATAGGCAACTGACTGTGATGCAGTGGGAAGGAAAAAAGTGGTTTTAGTGGAAATTAATTGGAGTGCTTAGCATCGTATTTAATCACGCTGCTTGGTTTCTCGTGTCGTTCGTTTCGTTTCGTTTCGAACTTCAGGTTCGTTCGTTCGTTTTCTTCCTTTTGCAAATAAGGACTCAGCTCTCTACTCGAAGGTACATATTCTCTATGCATAGAAGCTGGTATATT
This sequence comes from Eupeodes corollae, assembly GCF_945859685.1. Lineage (NCBI taxonomy): Eukaryota > Metazoa > Arthropoda > Insecta > Diptera > Syrphidae > Eupeodes > Eupeodes corollae. The sequence continues at coordinate 305,431,941 of NC_079147.1, read as the reverse complement.
ATTTTTGTTGCACTTCATGGAAGGATTCTTTTTGTTTTTGTTTTTGATTTTATTTTTATTAATTGCTTTTTATCGATGAGTATTTGTTGTTGGTCGATATCGTTGAGGGAGTTAATTAAATGAACCAATAGTGGTATTGCCGTTAGTGGATGCTTTAATTGGAGAAGTTTGTCATTGGCAATGGAGGTAATGTATTACTTTGGTGAATTGTTTAGTTTTTATTTTGATAAAAGCCTTTTATAGGTTGGGATTTTGTATCATAATTAAACTTAATTTTGTAAATTTGAAGTTAAGGACCGTTCCCAATAATAACACAGTGCATATAAACTAATTGAGTGGAAATTGTTTAGGTAAAGAATTATACAAAAACAAAATATGCAAATGATATACGAAATATAATTTAAGACCACATGTAAATTGGTATCACTGTATTTCCTTAGAGATTATCCCATTTAATCCCATTCACATAGCAAAGAGGAAAAGTTCTAAGCAGTAAAGCAAAAATGAATTAATGTGGCTTCCAATAGGTAAGTTTTTGGTCTTGACCTCTTGCTGGGATCAATTTCTTCTCAAAATCCAATCCTATCTCTATGAACCATTTCAAACGCAAACAAAATAGTACTTAAGACTTTTTTCCTTTTATGAAATAGTCTTAAAAGTACCGGCTTATTTCTGAGGAAATAAATCAGAACAATAATCATGAAATCGAGTTGATAATATCTATCAACTATTTGATGAATCGTTATGAATGAGTATAAACTGGACACGCGGGTTTTTAAAACTATCACGAACGATCACATACGCGATGTTGCCAAAAATGCCGCAAGATGTCTAGGTTTTTTGAGACGTTGCAAGAAATTTTTTTCTCCGTCTGATCTGGCTACAATCTATAAAACCTATATACGTCCGAAACTTGAATATAACTCTCATCTCTGGGCTGGTGCTCCAGTAACTTATTTAAGCCTCTTGGACAGTATTCAAAAAAGAGTATTTAAATTGATAGATGATAATATCATCATAAGTTCATTTACATCTTGAACATCGTCGTAAGGTCTCTTGTCTGACCCTTTTTTACCGTTATTTTAACGGACTATGCTCTAGTGAAATAGCCAGTTGCATTCCTCCCCTTAAACAATTTAACCGTAATACCCGCGCTTCTAGGAATGCCCATCAGTTTACCCTTGAGCCCAACTTCGGACGTACTATGAAGTACAGAGATTCTTTTTTTAGCCGTACTACGCGAATGTGGAACGCCTTGCCACGCTCTATCTTTCCCTTTCATTGCAATGTTCAGAAATTTAAAACCAATGTACACGGACACCTCCTATCCAACCCTTCCCTCTTTTCCTAATGCTCACACTGTGTCTTTGGCATATTAAAGGTATAAAAACCCTTTTAGTGTTTGCTAATTATAAAAAAAAAAAAAAAAAAAAATCCGAGATCAGCTCGCGGAATACCTCCGATTGACTGATAATGAAGAAGCAGTAAGTCGTATAATGCATTTTAATGCCTGTGTTGATCACCCTTAGCAGCGTTAGACACTATCCTCCATCTGACACCCCTCGACATCTTCAGCAAACAAGTGGCAGCGAGTACAGCTATAATATAAGACTCAACACCTCATCTCAATGGACCAACAACAATGTGGGACACTCAATCATTTTTAACCTCTTTGGTTCTATATATAGACTACACTATTCCAAAACCACCGTTTGGAAGAAACTTCCAGGTATCAATTCCATCCAGAGAAAAAACTCCTGGATGACAAAAGCATTCATTTGTATACAGATGGATCCAAGCAAATGAGGGAGTTGGTAGTGGTGTGTACTCAGAAAAGGTTAATCTAAGCATCTCATTCCACCTCACTAATCATTGTAGCGTCTTTCAAGCGGAAATTTTAGTGGTTTTCTCCAGGCTAAGAGATAATCTGATATCAACTTCTGATATCCGCATCTTCTCTGACAGCAGCAATTTAACATTCACCTCTGTTGGCTGCCGGGCCACAGAGACATCACAGGAAAATGTAGAGCCGATGAACTCGCTAAAAATGGAACCGTCATACCTATTTCACCTGAAAGGGAGAAGATAGGTATACCGATAGCTAGATGTAAACTTCTGCTAAAAGAAACAACTTTTGCGATAACAAACTTTAGGTGGCACAATTTACCAACAAGCGCAGCCACAAAACTCAAATGGCCTTCACTGTACCTAAAGCGCTCTAAAGACTTGTTATCTCAAAGCAGACTTTATATCAGCTCCCTAATAGGTGTCCTTACGGGACACGGGAGCTGTATGGACGAAGAAGAAGAGGAAAAAATCTCTCACCTTCTCTGCACTTCACTTAGACGCAAACTTCATCTGGGAGACTACTCTTTTGATAATCCCAGTGAACTAGGTAAAAAGGATATCAAATATCTTCTTCGCTTTTTAAAAAGCTCAAATGGTTCGACTATTAAGAAGTAATTCTCTAGATTCATGTGGTATCACAATGGGCTTTTCTTTTGGCCTAAGTATGTAGATTCTAAATCCGCAGCCACGTTAAACAAACCTATCCTATATAAAATTTTAATTTGTACAATTCATGAAAAATTGTGTATGTTATTTTTTTAAGTTTTCAAGTATGGCAACTTCTCTCGGTAGTTCAAGTTTACGTCCTCGGTAGTTGTTGTAATTTTTTGATGTCTGTAACATTCCTTGTGCACGTCTTCTGACGTTAATGTGATTATTTATTTAAATCGGTTGCCATCAAAGATTATCGTCATCATTTTAAAAATATCTTAACTTGTAGTGGCTTAAAAAGTATGTCGTATGTTTATCGATAGTTGTTGTTAATTTGTCTTTTGGAGTTTTTGAATGTTGATAATGTGGGTTTAAGCTAAAAGTCGTAGCAATTTGTTAGTGTAACATACCCACAAAATTGGATCCAGTTTTGATCCCTATGGAACTCCATATCTCATCACTTTTTTGTCACTCACATCACCTTTGTTTTAAATTCGAGAACACTCTAATTTCTTGGAACTCCCTGATCATCTCCAAGAAGAACAACTATTTTGTACCTACTGGAAGTTCTTTTAATTGTAATTATGTATTTCCTAAAGTTTCAAATCATATTTTCGACTAAATAAGGAAGCGTTTGTATTCGTATTAAAGAAGTTAGAAGGCCAATTTAAAAATGCAAGCACCTCTTTAATTCCTGCTATACTAAAATTAGCTACAGCCCTTAGACTTTTTGCTAGTGAGAGTTATCAAAGCAGCGTAGGAAAAGATTTTTTCTTAGGCCTGTCACAATACTCGCTTTCCTTAGTATTAAAAGAAGTTGTGTGTGGAATTAAAGACATATTATGTCCAACCCGGATCAGTCTCAACATGTCATCCGATTAAAAACAAACGGCCAGGTTACCAGGAGTAATTGGATGTGTTGACGGAACCCATATAGGAATCGTTGGTCCGATTGAGTTGCGTCATCAGTATCTTAACAGAAAAGAATATAACAGTTTAAACGCAATGATAGTAAGTTTATTCCTTGAGAGTAGTTTATTGTTTTTAACGCGTGTGACTATAAAATGTGTATTCGTTATGTTGGCACAAGATATCCTGGATCGACCCATGATTCCTTTGTGTGGAACTGCAGTAATCTTAAGTCAGTCCTTGAAACTTAGTACCAAAGAGAAGGACGTTCAATATTCCTTGGTAGTATTTAGTATTTATATTTTTATTTCGTCATTCAATAATTTGTTCTTAATTTTAGAAGACGCCAATTACCCACTATCATCTAGTTTTGCTTACTCCTTTCAGAAACGTAATTTCGACATTTAAGTCGAATCAACGGCTCTCAATTCGCCAACGGTAATACAAATTTCTCACACACACGTTTATTAATTCGACTCGCCAATGATAAAGGGGTCGTAAGTTATAAAATTAAATCACAATTTTTTCAACGTTTTTTTAATCAATGCTTTTACTTAGCTATTTGCTTTACTTAAATTGCTTAAGGCATATTGTATATTATCATGTCCTTCGTTTTCGTCGATTGTTGATTGTTGTAATTATTTTCATTTGTCCTGTTTTCTGGTATTTCGATGGTGTCATCATTTGAAGTTTTTGAAATTTTGATTAAAGCTAAACAACATTTGATTATATTTACAGCTTTTTGAGGTTGTAATCCCAAATGTTTTAAATTGGAAATTTGCCTTTCAATATGCCAATCGAATTTTCAATTACTCTTCGAGTAATTTGTGTACCCGATTATAACGTTCAATTACAGAAGTTTCTCGTAAAATCGGTTTAAGTAACCAGTATTTGCAAGGGTATCCGGTATCTCCTAGTAAAACGGCATTGGGAAAAGGCCGAAAACCATTTCCAAATCGACTATAGGTACAGTGGACTTCTTCGCAAGACACTTCCGGGCCAGTTCACATTGCCATTATAGAACGTATAATCAGGCACTCATACTAACATAAAATGTATTGAATGACTTAAATGTCTATCCACATAAGCAGCTTTAAAATTATTTGGTGCATCAATGTTAACTAACGTTCCACCAATGCATCCACAATGCATACGTGGCATACATAAATAATTTAGATTTAAGAGAAAATTTGAACAAGAAGATGCTTACTAACCTGCAATAGAGTAAAATATTTTGAGATATTTCTTGAATCTGATTCGTCCATTTGACAATGTCCTTATATAAAAGGTCAACGATAGCTTTGGAGACACGTTGGACACATCTTCATACTGTTGACTTATCAGTACCATGCATATCCCCAACGCCATGGTATTGCCCTCCGTTACTCATCCAATGCAACGTTGTTAAAAGTTGCTGTCTTGGGGTTTATGCACAATTTCTTTCCGTTTTGTGTTTTATTTCGGATCCAATAATATTAATTATTTTGTCTGCTTTAGAATAACTTTGTTGAAATCGTTCATTGAAATTAAAATAATGTTCAGTTATAATTTTGTCGCGGACGATAAACTATCACTACTGTGCCTTCTACGCAAAGACATCTTAATAATTATGAATAACAAATTTTTAGACAAATTTACACACGGTCTTCAACCTGTAGAATTTTTTCACAGACTGACTCAAATTTGTGAACCTCATTCGTATTGTGCAACAGAAATTCACATTAAAGAATATTTTTCACAATTTGTTTGATTGTGATTTGCAATTACAAACTTTTTGTCGTGCAACCGAAAATCAATATTTTAAAAATTTGTAATTTGTGAATCACAACTACCATTTTGTAACCTACAGAATTTTACAAAACACAAAACTTGATTTTTTTTAAATGTGTGGTAAAAACGTTTGTAATTCATAAATTTGTAAGGTGGTGCAATAGCCCACAGGTCCAATCTCTCTGGCAACACCATTCTCAATTTACCTCATCTTAAGGACACAGAGAAATTCTACATTTATAACCTTAAGCCATCAACTACTTTCAAAATTCTTATACTAGTATTTATTTCGATTGAATTTCATTTTAACATTTAAATAATTAAATTAAAAGATTATCATTTTCGGGTAGAACTAATATATATTTATTTTCAATCAATAAAGAGAACGATAAAATACATACAAATGGATAATATATAAATGCTTGAGATTTTATTCTCAATTCGAGGCAGTTTGTTTTTATTGAGTCTGTTTCATTGTTTGTTTTTTTGTTTTTCTTTTCAAATGTCATTGTTTGTTTTCGTATTTTCTATGATTATTAATATGCACTCTAATGCATTAATTGCTTAAAACTATTATTCTTATCCTGAAGAATGGAGGAGCTCTAGGCCTTTTAATTCTATATTATTTCTTTTATTTTATTTTTTTTAAATATAAAAACAAATAAACAGCTTAAAAAAGTGTTTTCTTCTTTTCTTTAAAGATACGTTTAAAGCGTCATATTCAATTGAGCCTAGTTTGTCTTTTGTCAATGTATATTTATTAAACCTATCTTACATCTGCATTAATTGTATTTCTTGTTCGTTTGAGCTCAGCCAGGAATTGTTATTTTTCTTTTCGGGGTTTCGGTTCACAGAACTTAAAATTATGATTTTTTTTTTAATTTGTTTATATTATTTTTTTTATTTTTGACTTTTTTGTATAAAAATTAAAATTGCAGTTAGCCTAAACTAACAAATTGTTACAAATTAAATTACAAATAATATATTACTATCTAATTTTATATCAAGTTTCATATGTTTATATATTAAAAAGATATAATTCTTAAATAAACCTTGTTTTTCCTTCTTTTCATCTTCTTCTTCTACGTTTATCAAAGATAAAGAAGATACATATTTTGTGTGATTTATTTTTTATGTTTTGTTTATAATTTATAGGGCTGCTGTGTGGTGATTGTAGTATTCTTTAAACAAAAAAATTGTCATGTTCATTTATCACCGCACGATAAACTGTGATTTAACTTTATATAAAAAACAAAAATGATACGTAAGAGTAGGATTTATGGAAATAAAAATTAATAAATAATAAAATATTTAAAGACCGTTAAGAAGAGGTGCATTGTCTAGATTCAAACCGAACTAAAACAATTCACCTATTTTTAGCGAGAAAACATATTCAAAGCCTCTCTGGAGAGGAATATATCCAAGAGATGCAAGAAATAAAATAAAACATTACAAAAAAAAAACGTTTAAAAAGAAAATAATAATAATACAAAAAAAAACAATAAGAAACAATGAATAATAGTACTAGTACAATTACGACTAATTGCGGGGTAGTAGCTAATACTAGAAGAGAGATTGGACCCCCACGCAATCCCTTTTTTGTTTACTCTCGTATTCTGCTGATTCGCCCAGTGGTTGAATTTCTTGATGGGTGGTCGGTCACGGCTCAAACAAACATCAGCGAGGATATCATCTTCCGCACACTTTCGTTACTCGTCGATGTGTTTGCCCGATCTGTTGCTGATGCAGCCGCCAGCGAGTTCTCCGATTGTAGTTCAAGCATTTGTTTGTGTTCCTCCAAGACCACATCGAAGGCCTCCTCAGTTAGAGCAACTCCTTTGATGGTTGAGACCTCCCAGTACCTAAAAAAGAAATTCAATTAAATGCTGCTCAGTGAAAGTCCGTTTTTTATATCGTGTTTATTGAGAAACTATGTGAAGGAGATAAACGAATACCTCGATTTTAATAGTATAAAAGTTTGTTTAAAAATACATTCAACTAATTCCTCACTCAACAAAAAGAAAGGATAGAAGTTCGGCAAATTATATTAACATCGAAACTTTTGCTGATGTTTGTTTTTCGGCGAATTGAAAGTTTTACTTTTTCAACAAACCGTATAAAACGTATGAACACGGAAAAGCTATTTCCAAAGAAAAGAAAATCTGCGGCAAAACTTTTATTAAAACATACACAAATAATCATGTCATTTATTCCCCGCACTCAAAGCATTTTTAAGCAAATTTCTTAGGAATGAGTGAAGTTTTTAAAAAACAACAAAGTTAAACAAGGTAGCATTTTATAATTAATCCGTCAATATTTAAATTAAAGTAATTTAAAAGTAATTTCCGGTATTGCCTTGAGCAATAATTCAACAAATTTCCCCATGCATTGATTTAATTACGCAAAAAAGCTACCTCAGGGTATGTTTCCAGGTTTTTGAAACCAACAGGATTTATAGTCTAAAAGTTATGATGTTGCGAGATTAAATAGTTAAACAAAAAAAAAACTACCAGTAAATGGATTCACTATTCAAAAATAATTAAAATACAATGTAATTAAAAAACAGTAGTTCAAGCGAGAAATGGGATGAGTTTATAGAAGGGAGTACATTTTTTATGTGTGTAGATTAGATTATATATTTACTTTACAAAACAGTGCTTAGTTTTAATAATTATAATGCTTTCCAATAATTTTTAATATTACTTTAATTCTTTAAACTTAATTATATTGAATGATACATTTTCAAATTGTGATTGGCAATTTAATTGTAAAAATACACATATTTTCGAATGTTTTGTATGAGAATTGGTTGACGATGTTCCTCGTTCCTATTTTAAAGTAAATTATCCCCCCATTTTACAAAATTCAAGGTTACGTAGATTGAAAAATGCTAAAAATAAAGCTCTTAAGAATTTTAAAATCAATATGAGTAATGAAAACTCAACTTTATATTTGCGTCTTCAAAAAGAGTATGTTTTTTTAAAAAATTGTTTTAGTAGTTATATGTATGTACATACTATAAAAATTTTATTGAAGCAAAATCCATAGAAGTTTTGGAAATTCGTAAATGTAAAACTGAAATCCATTGGATGTCATTCAGTGATGGCTTATTATGACAATTCTTCCAGTCTACCCCAGACTATTGTTGAATGGTTTGCTGAATTTTTCCAAAGCACTACGGATTTAATTGTCGGCAATAACTACGAGTGCAACTCTATATTGCTAATAACATTTGTTTTAAAACACTGTTATAGATCTCTATGTTTACCCTTCAGTTTATTTTTAACCGATTTTCAAATGGTAGACATATGCATTCAAGAGGACAATAGCGTCCACAGGTTTTTCTCAAAACCCACATCTGTCTATCAACTCCCTCCCCGTGTGAACATCGGGTACCTAGTACCTCAACTGAAGATTGGGTGCCAACCCCAGTGGAAAGTTGTTGAGGGCAGCAAATAAGAGAGGGGGGAGAGGTGTTTCCACTAAGGCACCTCTTCTTATCCAGACGGCAGCGGAGGAATTCCCGAGATGGAATCAACGGTGGCGTCTACAGTTCCAGTAAGGTTAAACTACTTAGTGGGCTTACAGGGCTTCTTCGACTTATTCGGAGCCCAGGCCTATAAGGAACGGTTTTATCCGGCTCCCCATCCTTGGAGGTATACTTAGGATCTGACCCTGCAGGTTGGGGGTTGTGCCGTCGGGGTGACTTCCTGACCACGTAAAAGCTTCATAGTTGCGAAGCACCAACAAGCCTCGAATACGGACGGTTTAACTGTTGCCAACCAACGCAAACGAATTAAGGACAATGAACTTCGGATATGCACGTGGAATGTTAGGTCCCTTAACAGAGCACGTGCAGCTGAAGAATAAGCGGAGGCCCTAGACCGTTATAAAGCAGGAAATACGATGGGATGAGCCGGGTAAAAAGAGGATGAAAAACTGCGATATTTACTATGGTGACTACTACCACGAAAACCAACAGCGCTTATTTGGATGCGGTTTTGTCATTGGAGCCAGACTTAGGCAAGAAGTCTTGAGCTATAGGTGCATCAATGAGCTCCTCATGACCATACGCATCAAGGCTAAATTCGGCAACATTAGCCTGATATGCGCGCACGCCCCCACATAAAAGAAAGACGACAACATCAAAGATATGTTCTTCAAGCTCTTAGGCAAAACATATGAGCAGTGTCCTAGCTATGATATTAAAATTGTGCTGGGCGATTTTATTGCCAAGCTAGGAAGGGAAGACATCTTTGGCGGAATAATCGGGAAGAACAGCCTGCACGACAACACTTCCGACAACGGATTCAGGCTCATAGATTTTGTTGCGGTGCGAAACGTCATGGTAGCCAGTACGCGTTTTCCACACAGGAACTTGGACTTCTCCAGATCAATCTACCGTCAACCAGATTGACCATATTGCTATCGACGCCAGACACGCTTCCAGCATCATGGATGTACGAACTTTCCGAGGAGCTAACAACTACCTCGTTGTAGCCAAGGTAGCACTTCGGATTTCCAGACCCAAGGCAAAACAGGGAGCTTGTGAGAGAAGGAACAACGTCGAACGGCTACAATCGCTAGAGATCGCCAAATCCTTTTCCGACCGAGTTACAAGTAACCTCTCTCGAAGTTCTCTGCCGCCAACACAATGTATCGAAAGCCAGTGGCAACATTGCCAAGATGCAATAAGGAATGTCGGCAGGTAAATGCAGCCAAACAACAGGCACGCAAAGCGGCGCTGCATAAAAGGACGAGGGCTGCTCATGAGCTCCATGGACAGAAGAGGCGAGATGAACACCGACTTCTCAGAAGGAAAAAGAGAGGGCACGAGAAGCGTGCGGTCGAAGATGTTGAGAGGTTTAAAAGCAGGCATAAAGTTCGAAAGTTTTATGAACAGGTAAAACGAAAATCAAAGATACATAAACCTAGAACCGAAGGCTGCTGACGAACCGAATTCCGCTGTCAGGCAGGATGATCCATTCAACATAGACGACGAAAGCCAACAATCCCCTCCTCCCGACTTAGAGGAAGTAAAGATTGCCATATCTAAGCGGAAGTCTAATAAAGCCGTTGGAGCAGATATCTTGAATGCCGGAGCATGCACCAACTTATCTGTAAGATATGGTCGGAAGAAAGCATGCCTAATGAATGGAACCTCAGTATTGTTTGCCCGATCCTGAGAAAAAGAGACCCTGTAAAATGCACCAACTATAAAGGAATCAGTCTACTTAACATCGCCTATAAAATCTTCTCTGCCGTAATATGACCCATCGTCAACAACCTGATAGATCCTTATCAGTGTGGTTTTAGACCAGGAAAGTCCACAGTCGATCAAATATTCTCATTACGGCAGATAATGGAAAAAACCCAAGACACCAAATCGACACCAACCATATTTTCATCGATTTCGCATATGACAGTCTAGTTTTGGCATCATTGCCAAACTCGTCCGTTTGTGCAGGATGACAATGGAGAATTCACGCTGCTCCATAAAGGTTGGAAACAACATAACAGAACCTTTCGATGTCAAATTGACAATGAATTACAATATTACAATGAAAAACATCAATGAAATCGTAAGCGTTTCCCTCTTTTAAAAATTACAAAATCGTTTTTCTTTGTAAAAACTTTTTAGCGTGTCTCATTTGTTTTTTAAGTTTAAAAAAAGAAAAAACAACCAATAATTTCACAGAAATATTGCAAACTTCACTCTTATTATTTATTTTGTTTCCGCTGAGTTTCATGAAGAAAAGCAACGTGGCTTTCATAACTACTTATCGAAAATTTTCACTGACTTCAGTGAATTAATTGATTCACTCTTACTATTATTTGTACACCACTGTACATACTTGTTCTTTATCTTCACAGAATGGTTTGTTTGTAAAAAAGTTTGCTATATGAAATAACGTTTAACTCATCGAGAATCGGAATCAACGTTAATGTGATCAAAAATGTATCACTTCAAAACTTCACAGATTGAGAATTGACCCCCCCCGGCGGGAACGTTCAAAGGAAGAGAAATGTTGTTGGTTCCTTTGAGCCAGAAATAAATTACTTACTTAGCATCCTTGTATTTATCCGGAATAGCTTGTTGTGCCAATTCAGGCGCTCCCATATGTGTATTGCTCAAATGTACGATTATCTCCTTCATGTCTTCCAACTTATAGGATGTGACTTCCTCCAATTCTGGGCACCAAATAGGGAAATCCAATATGTAGCGGGCCAAAGCAAGCGCTGCCGCCGAAACCAATGATGGCAAATAAACCAAGTACGTATTTCCTTCTAACAGAGAAAGCTCCGAAATGTACTGCAAACAAAACAAAATAAACAAACAGAAGCCCCACAAAACGGTAAGATAAAGATAAATAAACATTGTACGTTAAGTGTACCGAATATTCGGCAGCATCATACGATTGAGGAGTAACTTACCTGAGCAAGGAATTTAACCTGGTGAGGCATGTCGTACAAAACTGCATAGGTATTCAAAAATGCATACGATGTTGGTATGCACAAATCAAAGGATAAAATCTTCAAGATAATCTGCTCCATACGCAATACCTGACCTTTTGTGTATGTATCATCGGTTATGAATACAAATTCGGCAACATCTGGTGGATAGATTTCTTCATATTTTCTGTGTGTGCAAAGAAGAGAAGAGACAAAATATGATAAAACACATGAAGTAAGCAACATTTAATACAAAAATAACAATATGAATAACAATACACAAGGATGGTGCTGCTGCTTTAGGACAAACTGCAGCAGCAGCAGTAGCAGCACACAATTTGAGTCTATTCAGGATAAAAAGGATATTCGAATAGAGAGTATTATGGTTTACTTACGATGCAATGTACATTGCAGCTGTACCAACAAGCTGTAACTTTCCTCGTACCACAGACATTTGACTTAAGAATCTATCGATGTATGAAACGGCCAGGTAGAGTGTTTCGGTGTCCAGTTTGTATTCTTCGGCAACTTCCACTAACCAATCAACTAGAATTGTTCGCATCGAGTTATTAATGTCCGGCTGACGTTTCATGTAAGTTGGTTTTGGACGATGTTTTTTCTATTTTTAAAGAAAAATGGCAAAAATAAGTAACAAAAAGAAAAAAGGTTTTACACAAATAATAAAATAATAATAATAAAGGTCAGTAACTAGGTCACTTAAAAGTGGGGAACACAGGAGTACACTATATACGATTACGGTTACGGCTAGGGTTATGTAATTTCCATTGACCTATTGTGTAATTTTCTATTGTATAACTCATTTCTTTGCTGACAAAAAAGAATTTTAAGAATTATGTTTTCTCCAGCAAGAAGATATTGATTTTCCCTGTGTACGGATTATTTGATGTGTCGGAAGGAACTTCATGTTTGACATCCATGAAAGAATACAAATAATTGGGAGAGACATCTAAAGCAGCTGAATCGGAACTCATGATAAAACTCAAAAATCAATACTTTACATTTGGCGAGACCCAAATAAAAAAAAGTAATAATTTTCAAAATGTTCAAAGCATATCAGGAGGTAGCTCTCGGGATGTAGAACAAAGACCACTAAGTCTGTCCATCCGGTGTGACAACATCGACCGTAATCAAGTCATAGAAGTTTATACTTTGTACCTGGATAGATGGTCAACATATAACCAAAACGAAAGAGTCAGACCAAATGGTTTAAAAGTGGGACAGAAGGGTTGTAATAGAGCGTCTTAAGAACATTACCCAAGTCAAAAAATAATGCATTGACTGGAGTAATACATATTTTCTATCGCCATTCGTTTTAAGATCGCCCACATGTCGTATTAAATAATCGATTAAAATGTTGTCATAGTTTTCAAATAAGTCATACAGCGCACTAAGTTTATAGAGATCTATATTATCTATATTTAACTGGTTAAACAAATATGTAAAATGTTTGGTAGGATTTTTTAATGAAGGATTCATTTCGAAATCATGTTTTTTTGAAATATGCCACACAGCAAATAGTATAGCGAAACACTACAACAGAAGTCATCTAGGAGTCATTCTAGTGAAGCAAATCAAAGACCAGCCACTAGGTTATAAAAATCTATCGAAAAAAAATGTCACCATTCCTTATATTTTATGAATTGATTTAATTTCGAGTGAAATTGAAATACAGAATATCTATATTCAAGGCTGCGAAAGTTACACAAAGGCAAGAATGTTAAAATATAAGATAACCACACGATATCTGTTAAAAAAAAAAATTAAATTGGGTGGCGCAACAGTCCGTCTCAACCATTACTGGTTGCGAGTAAAGTTGTCAGGAATGGAGGGGACCTACAGTTTATATGCCGAATCCGAAAGGCTAATTTGAGAAAGCACTTTTTCAGGACAAGAATTACTCTTGAAGGATTTGTCAATTCCTCGCAAGAAGCAGTACCCGCGAATTTTTTTTTTTTAAATTAAGGTGGCACAGGCAGAAATTGAACCCAAGACCTCTCGCTTGACCGTCCAACGCACTAACCATCATGCCCCGGGTACTACGATATCCGTTTAAATAACTTTTAAAGACAGATCAACTAAATTAGAAACTCCAAAATTAATCTGTTTATGTCATCAAAAATCTGCAGCGACATATCAAAACGCAAGTTTGATCTAGGGTACTTCTTCGTATCCTGCAGGACACGTTACTTAAAAGCACAGTCTCAATAGAAGGTGTGATTTCGGAAGCGGATTCATTATGCAAAATTATATATTCAGGCTAAAAAGGAGGACAGAATGCACTGGAGGTGACAGTTTGATACGAGTACTTTAATTTCACTTTGATTCGTTGATCGTTTGGAATAATTTGGAAAATGTCCTTTATGTTAACATATTATTAAATATGTCACTCAGAAGGCGTTTTCATCAAGATAATGATCCCAAGTAAATTCATAATAATAAAGAATAATGCATGTTTTTAGTAGTATTTCCAAAATACTTGATGAGAACTATTTTATGGATCGGAAAATTAAATAGGATAAACATAAGCCTACTAACCAAACGAATCTTTGGAAAATGGTCACTAAAATGTCACTGTATCTAACTAGTTGGCTCTATGGAGAACAAAATTGATTTAACTGAATTAAAATAAGAATTTCTAACTAAATATTAAACGTATTGTCTGTCAAATAATACAATATACAGTTGCAATTATTTTGTTATTTCGCTTGCATGAAAAAATAGTGTTTTTGTCGTTTTTTTGGTATTAGTAGTTTTATTTTTATTTTTAGGAGAAAGTATTAGTAAAATGCATGGAGCGAGAGGCTTCTCAAGCTGATACAAAGTCCACTCCGAATCATTGAGCTCTAACCTGTCCACTTCCTTAAACAGCATTTGATAAAATAATTTGTTTATCGTTCAAAACATCTTACAGGTATGGTCTGACTGAAAATCCAATATACGCAAAAAAAGTCCCAAACAACAAAAGGGATGCTAAAGCAACAGGTGAAAAAGGAAATAATGTTCTTCCAATTTCTGCCATAGAAGGTGGAATTGTAAAACTTAAGGGTATCGACAGTGACAGGCACCAAAGGGACTTCAACTTTTGGTGGATCTTTTAGCGATTCAGCTCAAAAATGGAACAACACACAAAATATTGAATCACCCGGAAGTTCTGCGATAAAAATGAAGTGCAAAAATATTCTAACACGACAGTCTACTTTAGTTGTTATATTGAAGAAGATTTACCAGAACCTGAACCACAAAAAACAAGAAAAAATCAAGCCACTTTGAAGACGATTACAACAAATATGACTAAAACCATTAAAATATCCAAGGAAAATAAAACTAGCTTAAAATGAACTTATCGTGCAATTGAGAAACTTTGCGATGTTTTAAAAGATATAATACGGAAGCTTTAAGACTTTAAGAAGAACGAAATAGAGAAAATGAAACTTAATTTAGAAAAATAAAATTTGTAATGATCTCTATTTTATTATTTAAGTACCCGAAGTACCTTCTTGTTTTTTATTATTTTAATACCCGAAGTTCTTTTTTAAGTATTCAATAACACAAAATTAATAAACTTGGAACATATGTATTTCTTTTTTATTTATTATTTTGTTGCAATCAAGAACACATAGTTTCTTCCTTTTTTGACTTGAAATTGCCAATAATATTACATCTATCTTCAAAACAGCAAACATTTTAATTGAGAAACAAAATAAAAATAGATGATCCTTCAGCTTTCGAAATCGAAATCGATCGAATTAAAGAACATGCAATCTCATTTCACGTGAAATTAAAAAGTGATTTCAATTCAATTTCGGTCGACATTCGGAACATGGGCGTCAATCTTACTTTTTAAAAAACACAAATTAAGAAAATTTTAACATATTTATATATTGCCAGCAGGGGTCCCTCAGGGTTCTATTCTTGGACCTCTATTATTTTCACTTTACGTTAATGAGCTTTCTAGACTGGTTAAATGTTGCAAAGGTCATATGTTTGTTGATGACGTCCAATTATACTTGGACACACCTGCAGATAGCATAAGAAATGCTTAAGAAATGCTATGTTAAGGAGGATCTAGTGAAAATCTAAAACTTTGCGTATTTACAAACGCGCTCTTGATATGTCAAGCTTTCCATCGGTTCTACTGGGTGGCTCAATAATTGAATTTGTAACGTCTGCTAGGAATCTAGGTATTATTTTTAAAGAGGCTTTAACTTGGCATCACCATGCAGCTACTATAATTGGCAAGTTATATAGTGCTTTGCACCGACTGTGGACATCCCAAAGGTTGTCAGTAGTAAGATATTCCTTGTATGATCTCTTCTATTACCTATTCTGCTGTATGGATGATGAAGTTTGCTGAAGAGTTGACTCAAATACAAGGCGAAAACTTAATGTTATATACAACAACCCTGTCAGATACATCTTCAATAAAAGATATTACGACCATATTTCATGTTATTCTAAACAAATAACTGATCTGACTTTTGATAACCTTATAAAATTTAGAACTTTCATTCAGCTGCACAGTATTATACAGTCACGTCATCCTGATTATTTGCACAACCGATTAATTATCAAATTGGCCAAAAACTGTTGCACTGATCCAACCAAGATTTGCAATCTGAACGTACTATTTTTGTCCATGCCACTCAATTATACAACTCACTACCTATTACAATTAGAAAAATTAACACAAACGCATTCAAAAATCGTCTTTAAACGCATCTAATCAATAATGTGGATAACGAGCAAACATTTAATGATTGTAATCTAAGATGGGCGTTAACTCATTTATCATTGAAAGGAGCAGTCTCATAGTTTCTGTAATGTCACATCCGTTCGAAATATCATATCACATGCATTGTTTAACTGGACATAAAATTACTGTGGTTGTATGTCTTCTTTTTACAAATAACAACATAACTTTTAAGTGATCCTTTCTACAAAACCATATAACCGTCTTTTTGATCTATTCGTACTTAAGCTATTATATTCGGCTTAAACTTTTAATCTAAACTTTTTTTCTTTATAGTGCATTTTTTCAAATACCCAAGCTTACACATGTCCATAAAAATATAAGTCAACATTTTTCTTGAATATAAGAGAATTCGCAAAGGCAAATCGTAATGGCCTAAGCAACAATGAAGGAATAATGTCTGAATCAATAATAAGGCTAAATTCGTTTTTTGGGTTCATGTGTTTCCGCGAGAATTTAATAAGATACCAAACAAGACAAACGATGCAAAGATCCCAAAACACCATAAGAATATATTTTGATAATTTTCTCCTATCATGGTATGAATAGTTTCTGCATAGTAAATCAAAATTTCCGTTGAGGTCGTTTTGCAGTATACAGTAACCGAAATACCTATAATATTATTGTTTATTTATTTATGTATTTATTTACTTAATCTATCGAGTTAACTCTTACAGACTGCTTTTAACTACATACTAATTAATTAATTTATCATTTAAATATTGCTTGATAACATTCCTTTCTAGGCTTATATCTAAATATAATTCAAATTCATTAAATGATTTCATGCAACTTGGAATTGGTTCATTTAAACCATAATTAAATCTATTATATGAATATAAAACAATTGTCTTGATCTTACATATCTTTGAGGAACATACATATTTAATAGATAAAGTACTTTGGAGAATTGTATATGGTTAGACAATATATCATGAGCAAACATTACACAATTTCCAATTCGCCGTTTTTCTAAAGAATTCAGACCAATTAGAGCGCATCTTGTAGAATAACACGGCATTGAATATAAATTCCATTTAAGTTGTCGAACTATACATTTTGTAAAAGACTTTTGAACTTTCTCAATACCCATACAACGCAAGCATATTCCACATGAGGATGTGCAAGAGACATATATTAGACGGATTTCATTGCATATGGATTCAGAAATACGGCACAATTTCTTTTAAGAAAACCCAATATTGAATTGCTTTAGCAATAACATAATCCATATGCCCAGAGAAATTTAATTTGTCATTGAATATTACACCGAGGTCCTTAATATCCGCAACTCTACATAAGACAAAGTTTGAAATATTATAATCATAACTAATAATATTATGACATCGAGAAAAAGACATATAACTACATTTATTAATGTTAAGCGAAAGATGATTACTTTTACACCAATCGTTTATAGTGTCAATATCATTCTGTAATAATACACAATCATTGATAAGTTGCAAATATTTTAAAATCATCCACAAATAATAGATCATATGTAAAATTCAAGTGTAATGGTAATTCAACAACAATGGACCAAGATGGCTCCCTTGTGGAACACCAGATGGTACATATGTACATATTGTTTTTGTTGACAGCGAGTTCAAAATTTTCACAACTTGTTTTCTATTAACCAAATAGCTTAAAATACACTTCAGAAAAGTTGAATGGGAACCGAATCTATTGAGTTTTTGAACAAGAAATGGTATACAAATACTATTAAATGCTTTCCGAAAATCAGTATAAATTATATCAACCTGAAAACCAGATTCCAAGGCATTTGAAAAATGTTGAATAAAAAGCGACAAATTAGTTGTAGTAGATCTAGCAACCACGAATCCATGTGCGAAATAATTTTTTTAACATGAAAATAAATGTTCAACTCAAATTATCAATTTTATGTTTTTGACCGAATTTAAAAACGAAAACTTCCAGTCATCTATAAAAAAATCCCATTGAAAGAGAATAATTGAAGAGGTTTAACAAAAGAATAACATTTTTTTAATTTAATAGGATGGAATACCATCCGGATTTGGAGTTAGACTTGAATTAACATTTAAAATCCCTTCCTTAACGTCTTCTAATGACAAAAAAATGCTCTAAATCCAAGTTGTAAACAAATAAAGGATAATTTAAACTGTCTGGAATAATTACAAGTGAATGATCCACATAAACATTTTCAAAAAATGACGCGAATAAATCACATGTTGTATTTAAATGTGAAGATTATTGATCGTTATTCCCTATATTATTGAAAATAACCGAGTTCTGCTTCTTAGAATTTATAAAAGCCCAAAATGATTTTAGGTCTTGATATCTTTCTTTGATTGAGTATCCAAGATATATTGTCTATAAAAATATACTCACGATACATCTGATAGTATCGATCTCTGTCAATATCAGGCTTGGTTTTGCCTAAACTTTCTTAAAGCTTTATTTTTTATATTTTGAACATTATGGAGTCTTTTGTTACTCCAAAGCAATTTTGAATTACACCTATTTTTGTTTTTTTTTTTTGGAATAAATCGACAAAAACCATCAAATAAACATTCTTAAAACAAAATGTATAAATAGCATCCAAATTTGTTCCAATAAGATATAATGACCAGTCTAT
The DNA here is from genome assembly GCF_945859685.1 of Eupeodes corollae. NCBI lineage: Eukaryota > Metazoa > Arthropoda > Insecta > Diptera > Syrphidae > Eupeodes > Eupeodes corollae. The sequence continues at coordinate 305,412,922 of NC_079147.1, read as the reverse complement.
TGATAAAAAGCAATCATTCAAGTTATCATATTCTCCTTTTAAAAAAGAAATCATAACAACGGAATTGTTTAATTGAACTATTATTATTATTATTATTATACATTCTTAAACTTAAGCATATCGATTTGTGGTGAAACGTACTTTTTAACAATTGAATAACAATTGAAAATAAAGATTCTTTAACTTTATAAGCTAGGTTATTATACAAAAAAAGTAAATCATGATATCTTCCCATAGGATTGCTTATACAATTTACTTCAATTAAGTTAAGGGACAATATCGAATCAATATACAATTTCACGACCTTTTTTAACATTATAAGATATCAATCATTTATAATCTTCGGAATAGTTCCAATGAATATAATATAAATTGAAATCTCTTACAATACAAGGCAGTTGGTAATCATGTAACCTTTCCAATAAAAAATTCAATGTTATTTAAATGCATTTCAAAAATTAACGTAAAGCTCTTAGGAGGAATGTAGCTTATAGCAAAAGAAATGTTTGTATACATTCCTACTCATTACGTACTTCAACCAAGACACAAAATTCTTTAACTTTTTTATCATTGAATCGCAGATTGACAGTCTCTCTTGAGAGTTTTGTATTAACAGCAATAAGTACACCTCCTCCTCCTCTCTGTCTATTAGCAGAACTGTAAACATCAAAAGTGATTAAGGTGTTCTAACAACATAATTCAAAACGAACCTTAAAACGCAAACAAATGGAATTCGTACGCAAAGAAATAGCCGTTTTTGGTAAAGTATTCTCAATCCCAATGACTTAACACCATTGAAACTTGCAGGGAGATGCTAAAAGTGTTTTATATAAGTCAGTTGGAGATCAAGCTATATCAGTGTAGAAGTGTTAGATTTTGGTTAACTTTATGCAACGTAGCTTGTATTATTTTGAGAGCACTGCTGTTTTAGTTAACACATCTGTATGTCTTCAAATCTGTAATCATTTGAATGCAAACCAAATTAAGCGTGATCCTTTCACCGTCATTTTAATTCGATTTTGTCTCTTTAATATAAACTCCTAATGTAAAAGCTTCAACAACCACGCCTTTTTTCTACGAAAAGTATGTTTCCAGCAATAATAATTTCCCTAATGTGTAAAACAATAATATTTACATAGCCTTATAATAAGGACTCTTCACTTTTCCCTTAAGAAATAACATTACACACAAAAGTTGATAACATCATCTTCATCAGCATTAAGGACATCTTTAAATGCCACAGTTATACGCTACAAACAAATCAATACTAAAACCCCAACAAAAATACAAACTACTTAAAGTAAAACTCAACTCTCCTAAGTTAATAGTAACTATAATTCATTTATGTATATCTAGCTCGTCTTTCTTATTCCCGAGACTTCCCCAAAACAAAAATCACATCCTTTCATCTTCTTGTAACAACGAACAACCGAAAAAAATCTTTAATAACCCTATTTTAGTTTACCCAAACTTTTGCTGTGTAGTGCTGCCAACCAACTCAAAGCATCGCAACGCAACTCAACTCAACATAACGACAAGATTAGGGGGTGGTAAGTTGTTAGTTAATTCAACTGATTTGCTGATTCTTCTTACTCCAATATCCATCCTTGCTTTGCTTGCTTTAACATTAAACTAAATAATTAATCACTTATGTCGCAACCTAATTAGGTGAGAGATAAGAAGGCAAATTCCTTCCCTCTTCAACTTATATACAGAATAATTTATATCAGCAAAATTAGCTTTCATTCAATATGTATGGAAGCATTCGACATTATTCAAAAACGAAAATAAAAAAAAACAACAAGAAAAGAGGAGAAACCATGAACATATTTGCACAAAAATCACGTAATCTCAATCTTCTTTCCCAAAACAAAAACAAAAATTTAAATTTATGCAGAAATAGCAACAATCTGTCTAGCGTTCTCTTTAATACATGTATGTGTATAAAAGAAGAAGAATAGATAAACCAAACCAAGTTCAAAATTCCATCCAAATGCACTGTGCTTGAGCCTGTGACTGTGCCACCACCATTGAAAAAGGGGACAATATCTGCATTTTGAATATATTCTATTCTATTGAAATTACAATATCCTTCCCTGCTGCAGAGGGTATTTCCAGGATAAGACAGAATTCTTTCTCTGTTTTCTTCCCCCCAGACGACGACTATGATCATTATGATGATGCTGATGCTGAAGCTCAAGCAGTGCACTTCTCTGTCCTCACGAGTTTTGGAATAAAAATACTTGAAATGGTAAATCAGTATAGAGAGAAAGGGAGAGAGAGAATTATGTAGAATAGAGATAGAAAAAGAAAAATGTTCAAACACACACAGGAGGAAGAGGACTAAAATTGCTGCTTCTGTGCTCTAAACTCTAATACTGTTGCTGATGGTTTGCAGTCAATCGAATTCATGATAAGGACTTAAAGATACGTCTAAAAGTATACAATATGGTATACCCGGGATTTATAAACTCACATATGTACATACAGTTGCGATCAAAAAAATAGCCCTGCAAAGTACCTCGTAATGTTTGTAAGGATTAAAATTTTTGATGGATACGTAAGATGAAATCCAAATTTCAAACTTATCTCTAAATACACAAAAAAAAAACATGGGGGATCTAGTATATTGACCTGGAAAGTTTTTAATACAATACTGAATGAGATGTGGCAGAATGCATCTTAGAAGAAGCTGTGCAATTGAGCATTCCAATAGAAAAAGCAAACTAGTAAAGCTTCTGGATAGCAATATTGATTGGCCGAAACAGTCGCCAGAAAGTCTTTGGGATGACGGTCGCAAAGACGGAAGTTTCGCGTTCCAAGCCAAACAATGATCCAGAAGCTGCTGGGAATCTTTTTCTGTCGTAAGATATCGCCGGCTTGTAGCTTCTATTCAAACGGAGAAAACGAAGAGTCAAAACTTCTAGGGATTTGCAAGTCCTCAAAAACAACCTCCTAGAAATTCCAAGAGATGGTATGATCAAAAATCCTTTAGGCGTTTTTCAGGCTGAACTGCTGGCAATAAGGGAGGCATGTAAGATACTTAAACAAAGCCCAAACCAAAACCGAATCTTTACAGACAGTCAGGCAGCTGTCAAAGCCTTTAACTCGGCCACATCCTCATCTAAATTGGTCCAGCAATGTCGCGATGAGCTCGCGAGCCTGAATATTAACCTCGGTGTCACCCTGATCTGGGTTCCGAGCCATAGTGGTATCGTGCGAAATGAACGGGCTGACGAGCTAGCGAAGCAAGGATCGACCCTTCATAGCTCACTTGCGATAATGGTTAACATTCCTCTTGGTGCTATGAATGGTAAAATCTTTTCTATCTACCAAACTGAATCAAACCGAAGGTGGAGCAATTTACCCAACTGCATTATATCTAGGAAGATATGGCCCACCTATAACAAAACCCGTACAAACGATCTTCTATGCAGGCCAAGGCAAGACATAGCCAGGATTGTTGCGGTTTGTATCGGACATTGGCCTATAGGAGTTCATGCGGAGAAGTTAGCTTTGGCAAACAATAGAATGAAATACTTTGGAAAAGCATTCTTTCACGAACTTGATAGCTCTTGGACAAAGATAGAGACCTTATCTTTTTCTCAATGCGAGAAAATGGCTCTAACATAATCGCTATAAAGCTTCTCTATAAATCTTTCCCTTTCTATCACAGGTCAACTGAGTTTTTGGTATCAAAACGGCGCACTACAGCGCTAATTGGATCTCAGGCTAGGTTGCCTTAAGATTGCCATTTCTACCTACCTAACATGATCAAAAAATCTAACTTCAAGAAAAACTGTAACTCAGAGTTAAGTTATAAAAAAGAGTTTGTAGGTGAGAATGTAAACTACACTCTCAAATCGAACACCCAGCTCTCAATACCGGTGGGATAATCCCCTAGATGGCGGAAGTTAACGACATAGGAAATTAATTGCGTACAATGTTATATCGGTATACACGCTAAGACGCATTAAAAGACAGCCAAGACGCATTAAAAGCACTAAGCTGGTATTCAGCTAAGAACTGGTGTGGAAATGCGTTGGTAGGCTAAATAAACTGGGTCGGAGACTGCAACTTCACTTCACTTTCGTACTCGAAATGGCAATGATAAAGCATCCTTAACGTAAGTAAGGCTCTATTATGGCACACAAGAAAATGTGATCCGAAGCAATATCAACTTAAAGGAGGAGACCAAAAGGTCAAAACCCTAGAGTAAGACGGCCTACAATACAACTTAGGAACTACAACCACAAACTTCACTGTAAATGGGAATATTTTAAGATTAGTAACACTAATAGAGTAGTGCCATCTGTAAGTTGTGTAAAGAGTACGAGAAGACATCGGACCATTATATTAAGTAAATGTAAGCTATCATAAACCAGAGACACAAATATATGGGACATAATAGAAGATAAGAGACTATCTTCTCTTCTTACACTTGGTCTCTTAAATTTAAAAAAATGTCTTGGAAATTAGAAATATCTTAAGAAATGTTCGAAGTACCGAATCAGTTCATTTTGCGGCGCTATTTTTTTAACCACAGCTGTACATTTGAAAATACATAAATACATGTATGTATGTCTGCAGAAGTACTTAGAGTGCTACGAGCTTGAATTTATTTAGTCCTTTGTGATGCATACCATACAAAAAGCACCATTCATTCACTATTCGTGTTGAACTTTTGGACAAAAGTGTGGAGTGAGAGAAATTGAAGAGGAGTAAGTTGAAGGAAATTATAAAGGAATTGATTCGGAAAACGACTTGTTAGAGGATTGACTATGCTGCTGATGTTGCTGCTGCTACTTCTGCTGCTGTTTTTCCTTTGAATGAAACTCAATGCCGTTGTTCTTTTTTTTTCTTTCTTTTTTTGTTTGACGTGTTTCATGGAAATTATACCTTTTTTGGTTAAAAAGGAAAGAAATCATTGACTTACTTTTATATTTTTGTATAAAAGAGCAAAGGATACAAGGTCGGTTTTCAAATCTAATTCAAATATTACCGCCATGATAGATAATAAGGTCTTTAGTTATTTTAGGAGAATTTAACTTCAAGTGAAATTGTTGGTCTTTCGCCTCAAAGAACTTTTGACCATGATTTATCTTCAGAAAGAGTTTCTTATACCCAATTAAGTCGACCCAAAAAGGGTTCAAAATGCAGCTGTGATTTATTTTTTATTTTTAAAATATTCGTATAAAAAGGTATTGGAACTGACATAAGTAACACTTTTCTGATAATTGGCCATAGACAACACTCCACTTCAAAGAAAAAAGCACAAATATAGTCTATAGGATCTTGTCCTTTATTTGCAAGCCTTGTGTATTAATTTATCATCTGACGATGATTACTGGTTGCTTTTTAAAACGAATAAGAAAGCAAAGTCAATTTCTTGACGAAGTTTTTAAATAAATTTAAAACTTTAATTCTCGATTTATCTTTGGAGCATCGTTTTAAAAATAATTCGAACTCAAGCGTTTCTTAGCTTCTAATCATATCTGTAGAACTTGGTTTAAAACCTTGTGTGTTGAATGGAACTGAATTCTAATGTGTTTTTTTCCTATTTTTTGTAGTACCCCCGTAACTTATTTTGGGAGCAGACATTTCTTTTAAAATTAAGTATTGTTATGACATTTTTCAATAAAAAATTGTGCTTTCGTGTTATTGGATTTTATTTAAGACGGGTATTATTTGAAAATTAATTTGGTTCAATAATTGAATATACATAATTCACATTGCACTGCGTGCACAATGTACATATTTACTAGAGTAAAGACATAAACATATCAAAATCAATATGTTTAAATTTATTTTCTTTCCACAATTCCTTGAAAACTCTTAATCACCGAAATTATTAAGTCCATATTTAAAACCCCTTACTGCATGATTTTTTTTTCTTCATGAAAAAAATATATGTGATAGTTAATTATAATTAAAAAAACACGTGTTTCAGGAATTTAGATTTTTTTGAGAAACAAGTGGAGAATTTTGCGATTTCCGGTTTGGATCATATATGGCACATTGAGCAGAAATGAAAGAAAACATTTTTCAATAAATTAAATCAAAAAATTATGTAGTATGGAATATCGTGAAACAGTTTCTTTTCTCATTAAAACAAAGATTTACTTTGCATTTTTGGCACTCCACATAAGATCTTCCAGGGCAGTCTGGAACCTTACACCGCTGTCTTGTGGACCAAACAGGAAGGTGATCTAATTGATCTAATCGAACGTCCTGCGATGGCATTATGGCAACAGGTCCCTTCAATTTCTTCAATTGTAGATAATTCTCCATTACATAAGAGGGTCGTCCACGTTTGTTTGTTGTACTTGGTTTGCGGGCATGGCATAAATCTTCGGCTACCACGCACTTAAAATCTGCTAGTGGCAGCCACGTTTCAGAACCATCAAGCGTTCGTCTGTACAATAGTCACGCATTCATGTCGATCATGTGGAAGAATATTCTGTGGTAAAATTTTTTTGATCTAATTTGTATTCTATAGTAGCCAAGAAGAGCATCCAACAGATCAACTCCACCCATATGCCGATTATATGCCATGACAGCCTTTGGACATGATACAGTTTGGTAGCTGTTTTCTTTTTTGTTGAAGCGTTGGACGTCAGAAGACGGTTTGCTGCCGACATATGTCGAAGCAAGGTTCACAATTCTGTTGTCAAACCATGTTACCACAGAAATATCCAGGTTATCAATTGTCACCAGTTTTTCCACAGTTGCACCTCTTCCTTTTTTTCAATTCCTTTACGGTAGGAACTTTATATCCCGGAATCCGATTAGCTTTTATTGTTCCTAGTGGTAAAATCGCTTTCTTTGCAAGATAATTCAACAGCGGTAAGGACGTGTACCAGTTGTCAAAGAATAATTTTTAGTTGAATCCGTCGGGAATAGTTCTCGCCAGTCGAACAACAACGTCACTGGATGTACTAATCTTTGGCAATCGGTTACCAACTTTACATGTCCTTGGACTCCAGTATAAAGTTCAAAGTTGTAGCTGAATCCAGAGCTACCACTGAGAACAAAATTTTTATATCCCCATTTGTGTGTTTTTTTTGGGTTGTATTGCCGCATAGATGATCTGCTTTTGATTGGTATGATTTGTTCATCTACTGCCATATACTCTTCTCTAGGGACAGTAAGGAGTCTCTGCCTTGTTTGGTCCAAGAATGGTCTTATTTTGTGAAGGGGATCATGTCCTGGTTGTCCTTTGGGTACTTTGGTGTTGAAATGTATGAATCTTTTTATTTCTTCGAAGCGGTTACATGCCATTACAGAGTTAATTTTTGGGTAACCTAGGCTTTCATTCCAATAAAACCTAGTTGATGGTAACTGTACGATGGACATGTACAGGCATATTCCAACAAACTGTTCAAGTTCCATTGCTGTAATATGGGCAATCTTTTCGGGACGTTTTTCACAGGAGTATCGGATATTTTCTTGCTCTATATATTTGAACATTTCGTCTGTAAACAAGTACTTGCAGAATTTTACTGGCGTATCCAAGCTCCTTATTTCCTCAGGTAATGTCGTATCACCTGTGAATGCGGTTTCATGACCACCTTTTTCCAAAAACCCATCTCGACATCGGGGTTTTTCAGCTCTCGCACTTCTACTTGAGGGAGGTATCATCTGGGATAGAGGAATATTATCCTCTAATTCCCAATCGGATTCATCAGACTCTGGAATATATAGAGCCGGAAGATTTTTGTTCACCTCGTGCTCATCATCCGATAGATCTTCGTCACTGCTGTTGTCGGGAAAATTTTGTATAGTAGTATGGATACCTCCGTAAAACCGATGTGGGTCCATATCACGTAAATATGTATGAATGTAGGTAAAAACAAAATATTAAACTTTTGTGCTCTTATTGCATGTTGGTTCAAATGAACGTATATTTCTGCATGGTGTGCCATATTTGATATAAACCGTTTTTTCAACTTATAAGTACTTGTTACTTCATAAAATCGAAAAAATTCACATTGCCAATAATATTTATATTATTTGCTTTACTGGTATATTTTTTTTTTATATTTTTTATACAATTTTGAATTTCTCAAAAACGCATTTCTCCTACTGCACCCTTTGTGACGAGTTTGACGGAAAAATTAGTTGCCGAAACTCGTTCACAGATGGCGTTTATCAAAAAAATTTAGAGCGTTTATGTTACTAATTTCACACTGTATGTACAAAACAACAGAATTAGTTGAAAACTGAAAAATATTGACAAAAATACGGTTTGGCTCATATATGAGCCACCATGCAGTAAAGGGTTAAGACTGTTTGATAAACCGTCCATAATAATGGCTTGTTACAAAAGTCTCCATTTCCTATTCGAATATATAAGCAAAAACAATATTAAGCCAAATTCTAGTATCCCAGACCCCCAATCGAGTCTTAAAAACCGAAATTCTTTCTCAAACGGAGACCTAAACCAGAGAGATTAAGCTTGAGAACTTTGAAACAGTAAAGAACTGAGGATACATCCTTGTGGGACACCAGAAGTTGTGTCGAATCCATTCGAGAATGCAAAAACAACCCATACAATTGCAAATGTTAATGACATAAAATTTGGATACATTTGAAGAAATACATGAAAGCTTAGATTAAAACTTGACTATTGACTTTGTTAAATGCCGCCCCAAAATTAACGTACAGTGCTGTGCAAAACATTTGCAACTAGAACCACCAACATTTTTTATTCAAATAAATTCTTTATTAAATCAAACATGAAATTCTTTCTTTAATTTTCTAAACTTTTTTGATATTACGTTATAATTGTTGGAAACAACAAGTAACATTCTCCAAAAAAACAAACAAAATATATAATTAAATACTTTAATGGTTGGTAAAATTGCTGTGCAAAACATTTGCAACTTCGACCTCACAACTAAATTTCAAACTATTTTTTTACTTCAAGGCAAGGAAATGTTAATATTTAATTGCGTACCCTTTGTTAACAACTGTATATCTTCTAGATTTTGAAATGGAATTCCTCTGGGTCTGAATTCCAGCGAATAGGTTACTTTTGTGCTTAAAAATTGTAATGGAACAACTTTTATACACTGAGTTAAAAAAAAAAGTGGCGCAATCATACATTTTGATGTGTTGTTATTAATTTGATAATATACCGCTATGTTTTTGCAGATTATTTTTGTTTTGTTTAACTGTATACTTGTGTGTATGTTTGCATATTCTTTTTCGATTTTCCTTATCACTTTAGTGCATTATATTGAGGAAAACCGCAACTTTATCATTTTATTATAATAGACGCGAGTTATACAAATTTTGGCTTCCGTGATCCCGTAAATATTTTAATTAGTTTATTGTAATGGGTTAATTTGATACTTTATCAGTTTGTTTTATGATTTTTGTGAAAAAAATGCAAATAACGGCAGAAGAAGTCGCCAGGGCGCTGGCTTTAGTTGAGGATGGACGAAATGCGCGGTATGCCGTTGTTATGATCTGAAAACCGGAGACGACGGTAAGAAGAGCCATTGAAAGGTACAAGGAAACCAACTCCTGCAACCGGCGGAAAGACTCAGGTCGCCCTAGAGCAATATTTGCAAGGGATGGTCGATATTTGGTGCTTCAAAGCCTTAGAGATCGTCACCAAACAGCGGTTGAGCTCTCTCACTGACTTCAATCCATTAGGGGGAGAGTTGTGAATGCCCAAACGGTGAGAAGGCCATTAGTGGAGAGTGGCCTGAGAGCAAGAAGACCTGCTCGTGTACCAAGACTCACGTTACAGTACAAGCCACGTCGGATGGAATTTGCTCAACTTCACCGAGATTGGACCGAGGCCGACTGGGGTAGAGTTCTTTTCACTAATGAGTCCAAATTTGTCGCAAATGATTGTAGCAGAGTGTGGAGACGATCAGGTGAAAAATACTATTCGGAAACGGTTGCCCAGCGCGAACATTTCTAGGGAGGTTCCGTCATGTTGTCGGCGGGAATTTCCATGCACGGAAAATCCGAGCTGTGCATCGTGGAAGGTTCGGTAAACTCCAGTTACTACATTAACAACATTCTGGAGGAATATGTGGTTCCATGTGCACCATTTATTGGAGACAATTTCTTGCTAATGCAGGACAATGCTACACCACACGTTGCTAGGTGCGTTACCCACTACTTGAAAGAAGTGGATATCTATGTAATGGCTTGGCCTGCGATGAGCTCGGATATGAATCCCATCGGGCACGTTTCGGATCTACTGGGAAAATGATAAGGAGTCGACCCGCCCTTTCAGAAACACTCAATGGACTGAGATCTGCCCTAGTGGAGGAATGGAAAAATTTGAACGATGCCATCGTTACAAACCTTATCTAAGGTATGCCCAGGCGAATAAAAGCTTTATTAGATGTTCGTAGAGCTCATAACCCACTATTGAAGAAACAAGGATATGCCTATTTTCCTAAATTAATGGTTTATTTAAAGTTCTTCCTATTGTTTCTTTTTTTTTAACATGGATCAATTACTTTTATGTTAATAAACAAAACTTTACCAGAAAAACGTTTATTTGTTTAAGTTACTTCAAAATGTTGCAAAATTTCAAGGTTCACCACTTTTTTTGTAACTCAATGTATGTACAAATGTTCGTTTTTTTTCAAGGCGGTGATAGTTGCAAAAATGTTGAACAGTACTGTATCTATAAATACTTGAAATAGGAAAGATACAATCTATGGTCGAACAACTACTTGGAGGATATTATTTAACACGTTATTACCGATATAGGGCCACAAATGTTCCGCCTTCAGTTTTTAAAATCCCAAAATGCACCTAAGTAGCCTGAAGGGCAATCGCCGGACTTCTTAAAGAGGTTGAAAGATTACATGCCTGACAAAATTAATAAACTCATTGTTAATAAAGCAACCAGCAATCATCATCAAATGATAAATAAACGCTCATGGTTTGCAAATAATGTACAACGCATCTTAGAAAATGCGGAGCGTATTAGTTTCTAAGCATAAACTCTATTTAACAATCTTATGTTTCTTTCCTATGTTAAAATGTGCCTTAAAACTAAATGAATGCTGATAATCAAGTTGTCTGATACACAAATGCAAGAAATGCCACCTTGACCGTATCCCCTAGAAAGTAGTTAAATAAGGAGCAAACAGCATTTTCGTTTTTTTGTATGTATTTCAGACAAAGAAAATGCAGATGAGAGGTATTAGGATCTTTTTTCAAAAAGGACCTCATTACTTTTAAAGATGTTGATTTACCAAAAATACTTTCAACAAAGGATTTCCATTATATTTCTTGGATAACGTAACACTCTTTAAAAAGATCAGTTTTTTTTCTTGTGGAGAGCTCACTTTGAGTAGAACCACTTTTTTTGTTTGTCCTTTCGTTAAATAAGAACAAAGTATCATCGTCATGAAATATGCTTTTGTCAGAAAATGTCATTCAAAAGATCTCCATGGGATGACAGCATTCACTGCGGCAACATACGATTTTATGTAAGAATCTAAGACTCATTAAACCGTTTAACAACATAACAACAACGCACCATGTGGTTCCATCTGGTAGAATAGGTGTTTTTGACTCCTACTACCCTATTTCCATACCCAAAGCCAAACAACGTAACTCATTTACAAAACAATGTCATGTCACTGCTTAAAGGCGGTTGTTTTCGTTCGTTGCGTTGATAACAATTTCTTGTATCATATCACCAAAGGTGCAGCATAAACCATCATTCAATGTAATTCCGATGTGTCCATCTATGCTCTCTTGTCTTATCTTTGCGAAACACCAACCATGACCAAAAATGTCGATTTGAGTATAAAATTGCTATCCTCTTTCAATGCCTCACCTATCGTTGTTCTTTCGATGATGCGATGGGCTAGCAGCAATGTTTCCCAAACAGATGTTACTGTTCCCCGAAAGCTTTAAGCAATTTTATGGTAAAAGTAAGTACTCGTAAGTTGTAAGAACTCAAAAGTATATTTGTTGAAAGTGTTTTCATCGTAACGACAACGACAACGAAAACAACTACGAAGATGAGTGTTTTTGCCGGCGGCCTAATGCAGGTTTATTCCATCAAGACCAAAATGTGTTAGCGAACAATAAGATAAAACGAACATGGAAGTCGCCTTCGATATGTAGACTAAGTTTCTTTCCAAAAATCATCATTGTTCTTCCCTCTTGAGAGGAGGCAGTTGATTTTTGTTTCCTATTTATTTGATATTTATTGCATTTCTTTATTAGATATATTTTTGTATTCATAAAAACCCATTTTCTTAGATAGTTGTTTTCTTAGATCCGATTGTTCTTTGAAAAGGAATGGATTGCATTAGGGAAATGCGAAGAAAAAAAAAAGAAGGTAAAAGTGTCGTTAAATGCAATAGAAAGTAGATAAAATAATCCAATTTATTGCTCTGCGCCATTTGAAGAAAATTTCCTTAGAATAGAATAGAATTCAAGTGAGAAAAACTACCTAAGGGTAGGTACATCTTTTTCTATTGTTAGATTTCGCTATTGTTTTTGAAATATGCGTGACAGTGGCGTTAGACATAATATACCATTCTTGTCACTTTTGCTCACATATTTTCCTGTAGAGATAAGAGGATTTGAAAACTCCTTAAAACAAAAGGTGAATTGACAGGCGAAAATGTGTTCAGCTTTAAGGGCTTTAAGGTTAGGTTTAGTACGCTTCTGATAATTCGTTTATGATTTCGTTGTCATTTTTCTATGAGATTTTGTGTCCTTGCATCAGCTGCTGAAGGTGAGAAAATGCAATTTCAAGAATGTAATTAAGACCGTTTGCTCCTGACACTATTAGAATTAATATTTTTTCTTGTTCAACAAATCTGTAATGCGTAAGTAATAGGGTCCCCTTTCGTATGTAGGTAATGTATTTTTGCATTTACTTAAAAACGTTTGCAAAGTAAGATTTATATCCTATAAAATATTAAAATCCTTGCATATGAGATGATGTAGGATTACAAAACTTAAAATATTCAAGAATTTAATTATTTAAAAACGATTTGATAAATTATTTACTAGTTAAGATGAGGATTTTTTGTGCTTCCTATTCCTCTAATAGAATTTCGCAGAGTTCCAAAGGTTAATATTATGATTAAAAAATGTACGCTGATTATTCAAATATTTTAATCTTTGCGTAAAAAGAATAAGAGATTTATTTTAATAAGGGAAGATCAGTCTACCGTGTAAATTATCGGGTTGTCCTTTTTCGATTATTAGTTGAAGGTAGCGTAGTGACCAACGTTTCAAAATGTTATCCAGACTACAACCACATAGAGGCTAGAAATTTATATACGAAACGAGCAATGTTATTCTTCACAACATTAAAAGGTTTTTTAGACGTTGCATAGTTCAAGTTCAAATCACTGAAAACTTCTCAACAATAAACCTTCTGCACTGGAAGCAAAATTGTTTTTTTCTAACAGAAGCTTTTTTTCCGTGGAATGAAGCCGTGGCAACTAAAAAAAAAAACTTTTCTTTAAAGCTGTTTGGATAAATTAAATTAGGTGGGCCAACAATCCGTAAAGAACCAGGGCCTTGTGACTTACAATTCTCAATCATTCCTGTGTGTGAGTAATTACAGAAATGGAGGGGACCTACAGTTTATATGCCGAATCCGAACGGATAGATTGAGAAAGCACTTTTCACGACGAGAATTTTTCTTGAAGAATTTGTTAATTCCTCGCAAGAGGCAGTACCCGTGAAAAAAACCGCATGACAATCCAACGCACTAACCATCATGTCACGGTTACCACAAAGCTGCTAGGATAGTCATTTCAAATAAGAGTTCGAATAAAAAGCATACATAGTTTACGGGCAGAATCAACATAGGCTACTGTTCGATTCTCTACCGGCAGAGGGCTAAGTATTGTTTTGTTGACTATCTTACGACAAACAGCCAGTTTTTAAATAAGTAAGATGTATACGATTGTTTGTAAGTTCTCGGAAATGTTGCATTTTCCTCCGAAGATCAAGAGTTGGATGTCTTGAGCATATAAATGGATAAAGCAATTTTAAACTATGTGTGGTAAATCATTAATGAAAATAGAGAAAATATATTGATACTTTGATGGAAACACATTGCTGTCAGCTGCTTAGATATGATAGACAGTCTTTTAAAAAATAATATAGTCATTGACTGTGCCAAAATCTTAGGAGTAATCAAGTAGTGCCAGCTTGAAAAAATGATCTTTATCTAAAGTTACTCTTATTGCAACAGTAACGAGAAGTTATGACAATCAGCTAAGGCAAAGTTGCGCTGGGTTAATGTGGCTGCTGGCCGGAAAATCAGCACACTAAGACCAATAGCTGGTGATATGTGATACCACTGTTGTGAACTTAGTCACAGAGACCACACACAGTTCCCACAGTTACCCAATTCCTATGAATCGCTTTCAAGACACATGACATAGTTCGATTACGACCAAGTGTTCTGTGTTGAATCTAATAATCTTCTCTACTCAAAAATCATTTATAGCTAACAATGAAGCGTTTGAGACAATAAACATAGCAATTTGTCAGTTCATCAGAAACAGGAGTATACCAATTATAGTATTCATATTTGTGATAGGGCAGAAAAAGACTATAAAAAGTGACAAACTGTCTCTTCTTCGTCTTTATCCTTGCAGTTTCTGCAAAATTCGTTTGCAAGAGCTGGAAGCCGAAATGCATGACTACCTATTAACAGCAGAAACATAAGACAATTAATGGCTCCCAGAATTTACAAATCATTTCAGAATTTTAAACTATTTTAAAGAATTCCAAATTTTTCTCACTTATATCTTTGAAACATTGTATAAAGTGAATATGCCTACTTTAACTGTTGAATCGACTTTAAAAAGCTTTTAAAAAGAAATTACCAATTGAAAGAGGGAAATCTCAACGAATACTGTAAAAATCAATGAGATGTTTTTGCGTGCTTTTATGAGGACTCCTTCTTTTCTGGCTGGCATTTTATTGTCTATACAAGCAACAAGAAATATTCTTTGGTAATTCACCTTTGCTTTTTTATTGTGAACAAATGCTTTAATTTGTTTGCTGATACATATCTTATTGCAAAGCATCCAAAACAAGTCGTCCTTATACTTCACTGAACACAGCATAGAGTAAGACAGACTGTGGAAGATGAAATCAACAATCACACGCCAATCATAAATAAATACAATTCCTTAAAAAAAATCGAAAACAAAACATTCTTCAGGTTCCGTGTTCTTTGCCATTTACCACGTGAATTAGAGAGAAGACAGGGTAACATAAATAACAACTTCCTTGTTTCATTAACCTCTTCCTTTTGTGTTAAATTTTTGCAGACGAGTTTTTCAACAGGTAGACGATGACTGGCTATAGACACATTCCCACCCTATCTCCCTCGAGCCACTCACCCTGATTTGTTTTTTTTTTTATTTGATTTGATGTCGCTTGCAGTTGTCAATCCTGTGTTGAGAATAATTTCGCGCCCAAAATTTTATAGCACATGTACAGTACACATGAGGACAATAAACACAAACATTGTGTTCCCAAAAAATTAAAGAAAAAAAAACCTTTTGTGGGTCCTTTGCACTTTTTTTTTCGTTTTTTCTCTCCCGTAAGATGTGAGAATTTTTGTTTTGGAAGGAACGAAGGTAGATGGGTAGGTAAATACTTACTTAATGCTTAGGTACTTACCTCACTCTCCCTAAAATATTCCAAAATAGAATTCTGATATTCCACAACTTCGAAGAATCTTTCACGATCGTTTTTAGGCACCGGTGATGTGATTATTCTCTTTGGATGGGTTGTATCGTCGTCAATTATTTGTGATCTATCAATGGACATTGGCGAGAGTGCATCTGTAATAGACATTGGTGTTTCCAGCATAGAATCATTGCCGCTTTCTTCGGGAACTTCTTGAAGAGGTTTCCTATAAATAAATTAAACAAATAAAATAAAATATTTTATAATTGATATGAAATGTTAAAAACTAACCGATCTTCCAAAGGTTTGCGTATCTTTTCGACTTCTGTGGTATCGATCTTTTCATCTTCATAAACTGAAAAAGCCTGGAATTGCTGTTCAACGGGTGTTGTACCAACAAATTTCTTTTGTTGTTGTTGAAATCGTGGAATTCCAGCGTTTTCATCATTTTTAGGTCCAACTTTAATATCCCTGAGTGCCTACAAAAAATAAAATAAAAAAAATAAGTATTTTAAGATTTCAAAAGGAAGTTTTATATATGTAACAGGATTGAATAACTCTATAGTCAGAATCAGCTTTAACAACGTAACAAAATTACAATTAAGGGAAACGTAGAAAGTAAAATAACAAATACAGTACCCAGCCTAAGACATATAGAAACAAATATGTCTCGTTTTACAAAGGATCTTGGAACTACATGAGAAGTTTTACCTACAAGTTATAGATAAATTCAAAACTATGGTAAAAAAGTAAGAGATGGTAACAGCCTTGGTTTTGCGTGACTATGTACTAATCCCAAAATATTGGAAAAGCAGTCTAGAAACTTTATTTGAAAAGTCAATAATGTACTTGTTTTAAAGTTTATTTGCGAAGCTATTTGTTGAAACATATTTTCTCTTTGATGCACGTTTTTAAAAAGTCCAAAAATCTTATTGCATGTAGTTACCAACTAGGTACTTGTGTTTAAATCCCCATGTTGCAAATTTTAGCGACAAAAACGCATACTCTGTGATAGCTGCTAGTTATTTCCATACACATGTTGTGTTGTGAATTAATAATTGGATATGCTTCGGCGCGCTCCACTAACCCTCAAAATTGTTTTGCATTAAACAAAAAATATAGGTAGCAAAATAAAATGCTTGTCAATGTATAGTGCAACTCTTTTTATTTACATAGGTTGAACGATTTATGATAAACAAAAATGGAGTAGGTACCTACTGCATTAATAATTAGGAAGGTACCTACCAAGTTCTTTTGCTTTGGCATAGGTACGTACCTCAAGTCCTAAATTATTATTTGCATTATCGTCGTCGTAACATTGCCAAACATGCACCCAATAGAAAATGTATGAATTTGGTTATTTTAAAACTAAAAATATACATAAAACGCAGTTTTATTGCCCAGCAGTTGGTTAAATTTGTTATGATAACAAAAGGAAACAAAAGATATGGACAAAATAAATACTTCTTACGTATAGAGGAGGTTTTGGTGTTTAAAATCGTATTAATCCGAAGTGTATGAATTTCCAAATCAACAAATCATAGCGTACGAAGTATTATCACGTTGAACGTAATAGGATTGCATTTGACTTGATCTTGAACGCAACCAGAAAAGACACTATTTTATTGTTCGAGTTTGTACCTTTGTTAGGGGTCTACTGTAGTTTTAGGTAGGTTCCTTAAAAGTCTATTTTTAACATATTCTACTCCAACTCACATGTTAACATTTGTTACTTCCTCTCAAGAAAAGCTACGAAAGCATTGAATGATATATTTATCCCTTCTTAATTTGAAATTTGATGAATTGTTGATGAAAATCGTAAAAAGAATGAACGATCAGTTAACTGAGGAAGTGGAATCATCATTATATGGAGCTTACTACAGTAAAGTAATGCATCACACCATACGCAAAATGAATACAATCTTTAAAGTCAGAGGTGAACTCCTCAGCTTAAATTTTATTCCTCACCGTTAGACCTTCTTTAATGGTGTGATCTATGCAATTACAGAGAACGTGTATTCCATTTTTTTTTTAGTTTGTCCCTTCCATTTCTGACAACAGTACTCGCACACAGGAAAGGTTGGAAGTTGTAAGTCACTAAGCCCTGGTTCACAACTGACTGTTGTGCCGCCCAATATAATTTAATTTTATTTAATTTAATTTAATTTAATTTAATTTAACGAACGAAAAAAAAATCGTGTGTTGATTAAACATTACTTTATGAAAGGCAAAACTCCTCAGGAGACTAAACAGGAGGTTGACTGCGCACCTTCTATTAGAACAGTTTACAAGTGGTTTCAAAATTTTTGGAGTGGCCATATGAGCACAACAGACGCTGGACATTCTGGACGCCTTGTTGAGCTTACAACTCCAGAAATCATTGATAAAACCCTATTTTCCAGACTTGGCTACGTCGGACTATTATTTGTTCTCCAATATGAAGAAATGGCTGGCGGTAAAAAAATTCCACTCAAACGAGGAGGTGATTGCAGAAACCAAGGCTACTTTACAGACTTGGAAAAGTCCTATTATTCGGAAGGGATCAACAAACTAGAGCAGCGGTAGACGAAGTGTATAAGCCTGAAAGGAGACTACGTTGAAAAATAAAAAAGGTTTATCCCGACCCTCGTATTTATCCCTTTTAATTTTAGCTTTCTTGAGTTGTGATTTACTATGACATCACTTACTATCAAGTTAAAAAATTATTTTCGCTAACAAATCAGCGATTTCCTAATTTATTGGTCCTTTTTATTGTTTATTCAAAACTGTGTTATGGAAAAAAATGGGTCTTGATATTAACGACGACAAAACGAAGTAGGTATTTACTGCCGTCAAATAAAGTCGATTCACAGCGTAGACTTGGTCAAAACGTGACAATTGATAGGTATAACTTCGAGTTGATAAACGAATTTGTTTATCTGGGCACTGCTGTTAATTCTGCAAATGACATCAGCGCGGAGATGAAACATAGAATTAGCCTTGCTAATCGATGTTTCTTTGGCCCAAGCAAGAAGTTGAGGAATAAGGCCCTATCGCGAAGTACTAAAGAGACACTGTATAACACCTTAATCAGCCTAGTCTTGCTGTATGGTGCAAAAGCATGGACCCTCTCCCAGGCAGATGAAGGATCTCTTGGTATCTTCGAGAGGAAGGTTCTGCGTACGATTTAAGGGCCGGTTTGTACAGCGACTTGCCACCGGTAAAAAAATTGCATGTTCAATGCTCAAGATGTCGAGTGAATGAACATCGAAGCTCAAGCCCGTAAGGTATTCAACGCCAAGCCTTAGGAAACAAGCAGCAGAGTCAGGCCTCATCTCCGGTGGAGTGATCAAGTTGAGGCCGATGTACGTCAACAAGGCATTCGAAACTGCAGGCAGCAAGCTAGAGATCGAGTAAGCTGGCGAAAGTTATTACTTGAGGTCCAGGAGCACAATGCCCTGTAGCGCCAATTAAAGAAAAGTAAAGTAAAGTAAAGTAAAGTAAAGTAAAGTAAAGTAAAGTAAAGTAAAGTAAAGTAAAGTAAAGTAAAGTAAAGTAAAGTAAAGTAAAGTAAAGTAAAGTAAAGTAAAGTAAAGTAAAGTAAAGTAAAGTAAAGTAAAGTAAAGTAAAGTAAAGTAAAGTAAAGTAAAGTAAAGTAAAGTAAAGTAAAGTAAAGTAAAGTAAAGTAAAGTAAAGTAAAGTAAAGTAAAGTAAAGTAAAGTAAAGTAAAGTAAAGTAAAGTAAAGTAAAGTAAAGTAAAGTAAAGTAAAGTAAAGTAAAGTAAAGGAAAGTAAAGTAAAGTAAAGTGAAGTAAAGTAAACATTAAACATCAAAACATGTCAACTTAGCATTTTAAGAAAGAATTGTTATTTTCCATTTAATAAAGCTTCGGCAGAAACAAAAGATAATTCAATTCTCATACTGCAACATGAAACATCAAAACATGTCAACGTAGCATTTTAAGAAAGAATTGTTATTTTCCATTTAATAAAGCTTCGGCAGTTTTTAACATTTACTCAAACTAAGAGGTCGACTTTCCTTTTATTTCTGTAAGTTATAGAAAAAACGTAAGCCAGATTCCACGGGAACATTATGTACCTATCTATTTACCTTATCTTATACCTTTAATATTGTGTAAATTTTATAACTCAACTAAACTTAACATTTTATTTCAAAACAGTTGTCTGTTATTTGTTTCTTGTTTTTACTTACGAGTAAAATTAACGTAACTTATAAAAAATCTATATTTTCTTTTTCTAATATAACACCAGTTGTATTGAAGCAAAGTTTTCTCTCAGAAGTACATTACTAAACGACTTCTCAAAGGGAAAACCCATTAAATGAGAAACCTTGGTATCAAAGTAAATCTTATTTGTAAGATCTTTAAATTGATAAATATTTGGATTCTATTTTCGAAATAAATTCCTTGTAAAAAATACATTTTTTTAAATGAACCAAAATAGACTGAAAAGGTACATGTACATAGAGAGTTTTTCGCCATTTGCTTAAGCATAATTAATAATTTTCAATAATGAGTTAGGGTATACAAGTGGTTTCAAGGACAAGCACAAGCTTTTGACTTGTTGTTTACGATACAATTTATTTTAGCGCTAACGATAATCCGATAAATTGGCGGAAAGGGATCGATGTATAAGATGTACAACACTTTAGCATTGGTATGATATACGAGTAGGGTCCGCCATCTTACGTAAATGATAGCAGTTAGCTCATGTCTGATTCAACAGATAATTAGTTTTATCCTTCCGCTAAACGAATATGGTTGTGTATAAGCTTGAACAACGCTGGGAAATATTGCTTGCGATCGACTTAGAAAAGATGCCGATTTTGCCAAAATAATCGTTTTTAGAAAATGAGCAAGGAGTGGTCGTTACAAACAATGGCAATCGTTATCGGGCCATGTTGAACGAATTTTTGTGCAAAAAAATTGAAAAGGATGATATTGGCAACATTTGGTTTCAACAGGACGGCGCTACGTGTAACACAGTCGAAACTACACTCGATGTTTTGCGCCATGTTTATAAAAAAAAGATATTTGAAGGACCCTTTGGAATAATTGCATCCTCTATAACAAATAATGAATCTCCGCCAAACATTTTTTGTAGACTTTTTTAAGCAAGAAAAGAGAGACAACTTTATTGTAAACTGATTACACCTATTGTGGACTTTCTAAAAATGGATCAAACATGAATTTAAGACCTATTTTTCATGAATTTAAGATTTCTTAAATTGATATTGGTATCTTCTACAGTCCATGGGAATATTTTGATGTATTTAAAAAATGATTTCTACAAAAAATTCATGTGGAAAGTGAAGTAAAATTATATCTCAATTAAACGGCTTTCAATTAGGGTTAAATTGTATGCCCAAAAGAGTATTATACCATGGTAATGATATTTGCACATAAAAGAAACACTGAGAAAAAATATTGAGGTAGGTACTTACAAGAACAGTTGTTCAGGGAGGGATCACAAAATAAAGGCAGCGAATAATTGTACTTGTATTTTAGAGTTAAGTTAAATTCTTTCATTCTGTGCTAAAATTATTTTCCTACTTCTTTAATATCACAAAATATATTAAGTAATTTACAGAAAACACATAAAGACATGGACATTAAAATAGACACAGAGACAGTTGCTAAGAGTAAAACGAAATTCAAACAAGAACATGCATTAGAAGTAGTTTTGAACATTATCAAAAAAAGTTAGACTTTCTTTTGCAAAATAACATTGGTTAAGTTTTTTTTAGCTTGTTGATTGTTTGGAGATGAACCGTTCCTTAGGTAAAACTGTGCTTTGGTGGACATTAAAATAAAAACACATTGGACCACAGACTTAATATTTAACTGGTATCAAAAATATTAGTTTAAGTTCACTTTAGGAAGTAAATTTAAATAATTTGAATAATATTAATATTACAATTCTGACCATTAAGAGCCAAAAAACAGCTAAGAAAACCAAGGAAAACAACCCCAAGAAAAGACTGAAAGATCATTAGCACCTCAAAAAGAAATCTTTACAAGTCTTCTAGGGAAATAAAAAACAAACTACAGCTTCCAATAACTTTCAGCACTGCTCGTAGAAGCTAACTTGCTCAGAAGGATCGCAAGAATGGTGCTCTTTCTAAGGAACACAAAATATAACAACGCGGTTTAAATTCACCCATGATCATGTTGATTGGAGTGAGCATAAAAGGAGGCAAAAATCGGAGAAATGTTTTGTGGATGGACGAAACAAAGATAAATTTGTTCAGAAGTGAATGCAAAAACACCGTTAGAAGGCTTCGTTTGAAGGAACTAAATCTCAAATACATCCCGAAAACGGTCAAGAATTGTGGCAGCAGTACCATACTTCAGGGTTAATTTTTTTGGTATGGCGTTGGACTAATAAATTTGATTGAGTGTAAAATGTATCAAAATATGAATATGAATATCATGAAGGATACGATGCTGTCTTATACAGACGAGAACATGCCTCTCAAATGTGTTCTACAGCAGGACAACGACTCTAAGCACACATCAAATCTGCTCAAAAATTTTTTAAAGACCAAAAAATCAGCGTATTGGAGTGGCCAACTCAATCGCCTGACTTAAATTCCATAGAACATTTTGACGAAGATTTAAAATGTCCGGTTGAGAAACATTTTAACAAAAAATTAAACCGCACTGTGGAGGATGGTTCAACAGGAGTGGTACAGTATTTCAATTGACAGATGCTGCCGAATATTTGACTCAATGTTCAACACAATCATGTCACACTGTAATTAAAGCTCAGTGCCAGACTACCAGATATTAAAATAATCTTTAAATCCAGAATAGCTTTGCATTTAATATAATTTTCTTAAATCTTTATATCTATTTTAACGACCATGAAATTTGCTCCTTTTCCATACAATTATGAATTTAAAATATTTTGTTAATTTTACTACAAAGCTCTTATTTCAGCAACGGGACCCAATTCGTAAAAATAGATAAATTCAAATCTAAAGCTATCAAAGTAATATCAGGAGTTCCACAGGGGAGTCATATTGGACCCTTGTGTTTTATACTTTTTATAAATGATATTCCTGATACTTTTAAATTTTCTAATTATTTGCTGATGTATGCTGGATGTTAAAATTTTTAAAACCATTAAATCTGTTGATGATTGTATTGTGTAATAGAAATTTACTCTTTCTGAATGTCTCCAAGTGTCAAAGTTTTACGTGTCTTAGGAGATAATCATACATTTTGTTTGATTACTCAATTAATGACATTGTTTTGAAAAAGTTACTCAAAAAAAAAAAACTTTGGAGTCATATTAGATCATAAACTTTCTTTTAATTTCTACATTGATTTTGTTGTAAATAAAGCTTATAAGATGCTCGGCTTTGTACGAAGGAATACAAATGGCTTTACTCAGCCTTTGTCAGATCAAATTATAAGTATTGTAGTGTTATTTGGAATGCGTACTATAACACTCATTTCTTAAGAATAAAAAGAGTGCAGAGATCCTTCACTAGATAGGTATGCTTTTAATAAGCTTGATTGGAGTATTGACAGACCTCCATATCCTATAAGGTGTCAGCTCTTTGGTATGCAAACGCTTGAGTTAAGAAGGAGATATTTTTCAGTAATGATGGTAAAAGATATCTTAAGTAACCACATAAATTGTTCTCATTTGCTTGAATGTATTAATTTGTATTTTCCTTGCAGAAGTCTCCGTATGGTTTTCTACCTACGTGATGATTTTTTTAGAAGCAACTATAGTAGGAATGGACCCATATCTCGTTGCATCAAAGTGAAAAATAGTGTTTTACAGTCCATTGATATATTTCAACTCTGTTCAGGATATAGTTTTAAAAGATACAGCTGTGGACAACTAATTAGAAACATTACTTGATTCTCATTTCCACATTCACTTCATCATGTGTGACTAGAATAGCGGTATCCAGAACGGTGTAATGCAAGCGTTATGATATAATTGTTTGAAAAAGCATCATTTGTGCATAAGTCTTTGCAAAGTACACAATAAAATCAAGGTAGAGTGTAAAAAGTGTTCGTTTCAACTGGTCAACTAATTAGAAACAGTTAAATTACATTTGATTTTAATGAAATAAAAATAATCTTTTTATTTTGCATTGGTAAGTAGAAAATTCTGAATTGTCTGCAAACGTTTATAAAGAATAATTTTAAAATTTTGGAGGTAATTGCAATGTGAAAATTAAAGAGTTGTGATCATCCTACAAGGAAAGCTATTATTGAGCTTTGGGAGCTTAAAATGTCCTATAGAGCAATTGCATCTCAAATGAACTGTTCTGTAAAGAAAGTTTTCAATGCAATTAAGCATTGTAAAAACTTGGAGACTGCTGAAAATGTACCTCGTAAAAAACGGGCCCGTAAGACAATCTGCCAAATAGATGGAGCAATTAGTAGGCTGGACAAAAAAGACGCAAAAAAAAAGCTCCACAGAGATACAACACCAACTCTCGGTTGCATTCGATGTCCCGATAGGGCCACGCACAATCAGAAGAATATTGGTGGAAGTTGGATTGCATACTCGTGTTTCTCGGAAGAAACCATTAGTAACTGCAAGGCAAAGTAGACTAAGTATAGAGTTCGCAAGATCACACGTAAACTGGACAACAAACGAATGGAAGTACATAGTGTGGAGTGACGAAACTAAAATAAATAGGATCGGCCAAGATGATGCACATGCCCAAAGGCCAAAAGGAACAGCGTTCCACTCTAAATACGTTTTGCCAATCAATTCCACTCTTTATTATCATATATTTATATAATCTATGTAGAATTGGATGTCTTTGGACAGCTAAAATCTAGTTTTTCTATTCATATTATTACTTTATCGCTCGTTGAGCTACTGACAAACTAAAATGCATATATTTAAATGTAAAGCGAAGTCCCTGTATGGTATAAACAAATCAAAAATCTATCATTACCAAAGTCTTACCTTCAGTAACTTCAGCGACGTTGATCTATTGCCCGGTCACTTTATTTTATTGTATAAATACCGTTATTGGGCCATTTAAAATGAAAACTTTTTAATAATTCGTATTAACAAACATTTCCCAATGAAATATTACAAATATCAAATGCAAAAACGATCCAACGTTAGGGATATTATATGTATTGTATATATATAACGATCTGAATCATATGAGCTTAATCAGCCTCTCAAGTTTCATAAGAGACTCAAGCTGGTTCCATTGAGCTTAGGAGGAAGCATCAAGATTTATGTGGTATCACAATGGGCCATTAAACTGGCCTAAGTGTGTCCGTTTCCATCTTGGACAGCCACTTTAACCTAACCTAGGGATATAAGCCTTATACCTTGCTAATGCCATTGAACATTTTTAAAAAAGTGCCACAAAAATACAAATATTTATCCTTTAGTTCCTATAGTAGAAGCAAAATTTTCCAATAACCGACCAAAAATTTAAAAGCGCTTTATTCTTTAAAAGTAGTGTAAGTATAAGTAAAGTTAATATCTTTCTTTTGTTCAATATTCTATTAACAAAAAGTTAATGCTAAACTTAGTATCAATGTGTATCAAAAAAAGAGTAGTTCATTACTTGTTTAACGTTTAGTAGGTAGGTATGCGATCATGTGAAAAGCTTAAAATCAGGGTTTTTAATTGCAATCTTGAATTTTTTTAGATAAATTTTTCTGTTAACGAATCTGTTGATTTCGGAGTTGCAAAATACATTTTATTATAGCATTTTGAATTCTTAAAATTTAGAATAATTGCACTCTAAACATTATCACTTCTCTTCAGAGCATGATTTGGAGTTCTTTTGTTTAAAAATAATCGCATTTCCTGTTAATTACTTACATTAACTCTTCCTGTTCTTAAAACAAAGAAGAAACAAAAACTGTTATCTATTATCAAAAAGCTTGCTAGATTCAACAGAACAAAACAAAATTCCGTTAGTACTTAGTTCAACCAACTTATAACGGGCATTAGAAATTCAAATTTTCAAATACTCTCCTAGTAGTGAAATTTTTACAGGTTATGTTGAATGCTGACTGACACTGACTTTCAGGTAGGAGGCCTAGAGAGGGGACAAACAAACAATAAAAAAAAAATGAACTTACAGTTGCCTTCGGCTTTGCTCCGCCGCCACCAACAGGCCTAGAATTGTTTGCTCCGCTGGAACTCAAAACGGCGAACCGTTTATCCTTGCCCCCAAGTGCAGTAACATTGGCCATGGCCTTTCCACGAACGGTGGTTTCCTTGCGAGCAGCGGCAGCATATGCCGCATTCTCCTTTTCTGTGTCTTGATGAATTTTGAATGTCGCCATTTTTCTTTTTTTGTTGTTTGTCCTTTGGTTTTTGATTTTTAGTTTTTTATTTGTATTTTTCTTCTTCTTTCAAAAAAAAGCGAGAAATCTTGAAGAGAAATTCAAAAGTTTCTCAATATTAAAATCATATATCTTAAAACACACAAAACAAGTTAAGAAAACACAAAATTTAAAGAAAAGAAAAACAAAAATGCGAGACAATTTTTGTTCAAGCGCTGCACCCCACTCACAAGCAACACACGGTGGACAAGAATTAAAAAGGAGAGCGATCACAGCAGTCGGAGGCAACCACAACCACGAACAAGGAAACGCGAAGCAATTGTGATTCTATTTTATAAAATAATGTTTTTTAACATTTTGTACTTTGATGGACTTTTGCAAAAATTAGGAATTCGATATTAATTAAGTAGATTTTTAGTTAATTCGTTTTCGTTGAGCCGAGGTCGAGCTTGACTTGACTTTGTCCTCCTATGAGCGATGAAGCGATGATCATTGATGAACTCGAATTTGAAGTGATGACGATTTTGCTCACTGCTGTCGCTGTGCTGAAGATGGATGATTGTGATTGGTGAATCTGCTCTTTTGGGTGAAATGTGCAAGTTTGTTGTTTTTGTGTTTGAATTCAATTTAATTCCACAATCCAAAGCATAGATTGTTGCTTTCCTTTTCGTTTCAAAGGGAATTTGTTTGAAATTGATCGAGTATCGTTGTTTATCTCTTTTTTTAAGGGTGCTCTTGTTTTCAGTTTTGTATATGTTTGTCTCTGTTGCACTTAGTTGTTTAGGGCTTTGGAGAGATGTGTGTTTACATTTTGTTTTGTGGTGAAATTGAGAGAGTGAGAAAGTCGAATTGATTTGGTCGCGCAAATGGTGGTTGTCTTTGCGTTCGGTTGTTTGCAGCTGTTGAAAAGAGCAAGGAAGATTTTGTTTGGCGCGCGCGGTTAGGTTGATGGCTAAAACAAATTGTGGAATGTGGATTGCACATCAGTGATAAGAAGTGTTAAGAAACTTTATACATGTCAGAAACAAAAAAGTGATACCAAGTCTTCTAGTATTCAAATTTAATTTTAAAAGGTTATCTAAAGTTATTTTTTATTAGATTTATGAATATTTCACCCTGGTTAATCTGGAGTAGTCATTGTAAACTAGTAAGCATTAAGTATTGCGTATTTTTTGTAACAAAAGTAATTAAAAGTCACAATGACGTTTGGTTAAGTTTACACGAAACATTTCAATAATTTAATCTACAAAATCATAGGAAAGTTTTATCCAAATTGTGTAAATGGCTGCGTTCAATCTCGGACATATAGGCTATCCGGATACCTTTTTGTTAGTGTTTCACCTGTAAAATAAAAGCTGATCAAAGATATCTGAGATGTCAAAAAACGAATCCAAATGACAGAACAGCTGATTCAACACATGAATCAGAAGAAACTTGAAAATTGATTTCAGCTTTTTGTATTTGTTGGTAAACTAAAATATACAAAATGTTACTTAGAGTAGTATTTGAGGATGTTCTGCACATAAAAGACGATGAAGAAGCTATTTGCCTTCTTTACCTAACTATATTTAGGTATTGTCACTTCATAATAGTCCTCGTTTTTGTTAAGATAGTTTTCTGTTAAACGTAAATCGTTTAAAACCGGAGATTTCGCAAGTAAATTATTAATCGTATAGAATTCAAATTGAACTAAGTGGAAATTTAACATTTAACTTCCAAGCTTAAATGTTTCTCTGCTTTTGGTGAACAGCTAAAAGTGGTTTTTATTTTTGAAAGCTATCTGATTACACCTATCCAACTTGTTCAATAAGGTATCTAAAAATCCACCTATCCAAGATACCCTATCCAACATGAGATTGAACGCAGCTAATTATTTCTCATACAAAAGTTGACAGTTTATTCACTAAATGATTAATTGAATCAAATAGCTAAATTATCCAGTTGGTATAACTGAAAGAAGATCTGTCAGAATGATAATGAAAAAAACACACAAACAGAAGAAAGTTTTGTGAGAATCAAATGTTTAAATTGACTTAGCAAAAAAACTAACTAAAACTAATAAAATGGGCAATTTTCAAAGAAGAAAAAAGTTCATTCAAAGTATTATTCACATGAGCACGACCAACGAACGAACGAATATTCGTCGATTTTGACATTTCTTTCACATGAGAGTTTTTAATTTGTCGCGAATGAAGTTTGATTTTGACCACCGAAACCAAAACAAGAATGATTTTTTTAGGTTGAATACGCGCGATTATTTTATTCGTTGCGAGTGTGGATAATGTGAAACGCGAATAAAATTTGACAGTCCGTATCAACTATAATTTTTTTTGCGACGAATAAATTTGTTTTCTTAAACTTATCAATATATGATATTGAAACGTAAAAGTATGCATCATAAATCAAATAAAAACTAAATTGCTATCGTTTTGTTAAGAATTTGTGTGAAAATATATCTTCAAACTTATATAAACTCACATTTTGTAATTCATTCGTCGTTCGTTGGTCACGTTCATGTGAATGCTGCTTAAGAATTTCTTCAAGAAGGGGTTTGTTCGTAGACTACTACATTAACATGTGGCGTTGAAGCGAGCTTGAAACTCGCCTTAATTCTTTATATTCTTGAATCGAGTTGAAATGACCTTGAATTGACTCGATTCCTATTTAAAGAAAAATTGCACATGAAGTAGGTACCATGTTCAGACCTTTCTTTTGAATTGTGTTCAAGAGACTCAAGTGCGTTATTGGAGCACCTGCCCAGATATTAGAATTTTACTCGAGTTTAGGTCGAATCGAGGCTTTACAAATTATAGCCAGATCAAAAGGGGTGGTTGTTAAATATGTTGTCACTCCACAACAAGTGGTTTGTAATGCACATACCTAGAACTGAAAGCTGTCCCGTTTCCTCGATGCAGGTGCCACCCATATATATGTAGAGGCATTGGGGAAGGGTTACGATTTAAAGACAGTAGACAACATTTTTTTATTCCCCAACAATGCTGTCAAGATAAGAATTTATTGAGCTTATCATACGCTGCCTTTGATAGTCCACATCCGAAGGACAAGGATGGAAACCTACAAACTAATAAGAAAACTCTGAGGATACTGTAGTGGGTTAGAAATTTTAGACAGAAGATCGATTATAAAAATAAGAAAGAGTGTCGGAGACAAAAGGGAGCCCTGGGGCACACCAGCGTTTTTTTGTGGATATCAGATTTAAACCCATACAATAGTAGATAGATTAGATAGATAGATAGATAGATACATTTTATTCATGAAAAACAAATTTTTATACATTGTATTGAATAGTGAACATGAATAAATTAAGACATGACAAAGTTTGTCGTGTGTCTGTAGTATACAATATTAAGTGACAATAATTCGTTTATAATTTTTAAACATTAATTTGGTTTTTAACTGATATATTTTGCCAAATATTTGTAATATTACAATTTTTAAAACAATTTTCGTACACTTCGAGTTTAGTTAAAAAGAATGAATTTTAGTTTAGTTAAAATGGAATGACTTTTAGTTTAGTTAAAACAAAAATTAAAATTTGAATTAATGCTAAAAACATACATTAATGTATAGCTAATTAAAAACTTTCGGTGATTATCCTTGTTCTATAAGCATAGGCCTTACTATAATAGTTGAATAGAAGCTGCCAGTCGAAACCATTTAGATAACTCTTAACTTCCTCGATGAGTACAACATTTTTACCAAAGTAGTGACGCCTTATTTCTTTAAGCACGGGGCAAACCCCAATAAAATGAAGGATGTCTTCCCTCTCTTGCAGATTACATAAACTGCAGTTCCCCGCCGTTCGATGTGGAGTAAAGTTTAATTTGATGAGTTCACCTCTAATTTTGAAAATGGTCCCTATGTTGTAGCACGAGAAACAGCTTTTAAAATAGTTATTTTCATTAAGATTGTAATTGATTAATGAATAATACTTTCGGTCTGTTGAACTGCGAGCTTTTTCGATAAAGGCATATCTTTCATTTTCAGTCTGTTGAATTGTTTCATAAAAGATCTTTTTCCACTGGTTTGAGTTAGCTTCTGACCGGTTAATCGTCATTCCACAGTTTCCGGCAAGTTTAACCCAATTTTTGACGAAGAGAGTTTTCTTTTTCAATGCATACTTAAGAATCATCTTTGGAAGTCTTGATTCTTCCACATTAATCACCCTTAATAAATAATCTGCATGAAGTTTAAGAGCAGAAATAAACCCGACTCCAGGTGATACATATATTTTGGCGTGTTTAATGGAAGGTAAAAGATTTTCCTTAGAAAGAACCGCAGCAGGCTTTCAGTTACCTCCTGTCGTTCTATCCCCCAAACTTGTGCACCATAAAACATAATAGATTTGGCTGTAGCATTAAATACACTATATTTGGTGGTGATAGTTATTAAATTGTTGCTGAAAATGTTTTTCCAATTCTGGCATATTGCTGATTTCGCCTTATCTACTTTATTTATTAGGTGGTTTTCCATTTTTAAATTGAACGATAATTCCAATCCCAGATAGGTATATTTTTTTACTACTTCTAGCTTACGTTCGCCATATTTCCAGTTTTCACCGCTTGCAATTCTTCCGGACCCTTTTTGGAAAATCATAACCTTTGATTTTTCCACATTTACCTCCAGACCCCATATTAAGCAATACTGATAGAGCTTGTTTATCATCAGTTGCAATGAAGATGGTGATTCAGAAAGAATGACTACGTCATCCGCGTACATGATAACCTTTACGTTTACCTTTGTGTTGTCAATATCAACCCCACATGTAAGCCACTCCACAAGGTCATCGAGAAAGAGTGCGAACAGTAAAGTACTATTCACATGAGCACGACCAACGACCAACGAATGAACGAATATTCGTCGATTTTGACGTTTCTTTCACATGAGAGTTTTTAATTCGTCGCGAATGAAGCCACAGCCGAACACCATTCACCACCGAAACCAAAATAAGAATGATTTTTTAGGTTAAGTACGCGCGATTATTTTATTCGTTGCGAGTGTGGATTATGTGGAACGCGAATAAAGTTTGAAAGTTCGTATCAACTATAATTTTTTTCGCGACGAATAAATTTGTTTTCTTAAATTTAATCATATATTATATTGAAAAGTAAAAGTATGTATCATAAATCAAATATAAACTATATTGCTATCGTTTTGTTAAGAATTTGTGTGGAAATATGTCTTCAAACGTATATAAACTCACATTTTGTAATTCATTCGTCGTTCGTTGGTCGCGCTCATGTGAATACTACTTAAGGGGCTGAGGTTGTAGCCTTGTTTGACACCTCGGTTTGCAATCAGTCTTTCTGATCTGTCTCTACCATTGCTTATATTTGCTGTTGTTTGCTGATAAAGTTTTATTAATGCACATCTAATTTTGTAGATATTCCTAAATTGTACAGCTTGTAGAACATTGCATTTCGGTTTATCATGTCAAATGCAGCCCTAAAATCGACAAAGAAAGTATAGAGCTTTTTATAATGGTCAATTTTCATTTGTGCTATTGAAGTTAAGATGAAAATGTTATCTACAGTAGAGTAACCAGAGTGGAAGCCAGCTTGAAACTCGATGAGTTTTTCGTTCACGGAAACCCACTCTTCGAGTCTTTTGTATAATAATGCTGTATAAGCTTTTAGCACCGAGTTCAACAAAGTGATCCCACTATAATTGGGTGGATTTGAGCTGTCACCTTTTTTGTATATTGGTAATATCAAGGACTCATAAAACTGATCAGGTAGTGTTCCAAAGTTAAATATAATGTCGAGTGCTTTTGCGAAGTAATCTTTGAAGGTTTGGGAGCTATATTTGTATAGAATTCAGCCGGTATGCCGTCAGGTCCTGATGCTTTGCCATCTCTTAAGGAATTAAGTACCGATTCGACTTCTTCAAATCTAATTTCTTTATCTAAAAGATCGTCCACAATGTTGGGCTGTGCAAAACTCCACGTAATTTGATCCGTTTGGTATAATAGTGATTCAAAATGGAGTCGTAAGCTTTCCAAGGGAATCGAAATTTGTTCTTTTGATTGGTAGTTAACAGACAATTTTGTAGTTAAAGACCAAAATTCTTTTGCATTCTTGCTTTGACTTAGTTCACATGCCACATGTATTTGAAGTAAACGGTCCTAAAGGTTATTTCTAATCCAAAAAAGAAGAGGTTATTCAATACCAAAAACACGATATCAAGTGCAATGATCTTGCTTTCTCCAAAACTATTTGTTCCACTGTTCGGTGAGATAAACATAAGACCACAAGTGAACCTATTGCTATGAAAGCCACCGCCGTTCATTAAGCTTTCGTTTTTCATGATCATATTTCTTAAGCTGAAAACTGATCAGCGATTTCATGGCCTTGGAAAGAAGGGATGTGAGTGCAATTGAATGATAGTTAGAAGGTCCATCCACTCGGAAAGGGACCTCTAGAATAGGACAGATGGAAAAGCTTATGCATTGGTTTTGCCAGATGTAGAAGGGCACCTCTTCAGAACAATTGCTAGGATAGTATCCAGGCCGCCGGATTTGTGAATGTAAAGATGTTTACTCTAGCTGCTGAACGAGTGCAAAAGAAGATTTTTCCCCTAGAATCGTTTACGGTTTCAAGTATAGGTGGAGTCATGTCACTTATTGGCAGCATCGAATTAACAGCAAACTGTGCTGCACGCAAATTGACTCTATCAATCGAGCTTACAAAAGAAGTGTCATTGGGCAGGTTCAGGAGCCATAAGGG
Source organism: Eupeodes corollae (assembly GCF_945859685.1). Lineage (NCBI taxonomy): Eukaryota > Metazoa > Arthropoda > Insecta > Diptera > Syrphidae > Eupeodes > Eupeodes corollae. The sequence goes on along the minus strand of NC_079147.1, from coordinate 305,380,210 downwards.
AAGTTTCTATAATCTGATGGGCCAAAAAACTTGCCTCTCAATTAAAGCAATTTAGTTGGGAAGTTAGTCAAGAAAATCTCCCTAACTATCTAGTCAAGTCTATTCATGTCAAAATGACAGTTGATCATGTTTTCTCATTCAACTGAAGGCTGAACTTTATGATATTGGTTTATTTATTTTCTGCACAACTCCATTTAATGCTTTCTGTAAAAGGGTTCCTTGTCAATTTGGAAAAGAAATAACTAATATTTCTTTACAATACAAAATACAAATCGTGATGGACTTGTTGCCTGCTTGAGGAGTGTTTTGTAGACACTAATTTGTTGGTACTTTTTGTATTATGAACTTAAAGTAGAGGTTTGCGAAGTAAAGTTCTAAATTTGATATTCATGACACTTTGAAAACTAGCTAGTTCCTAAGTCAAAATTTAGGTACGTTAAAAGTATGAAGTTGACTGCAAATAATGTCCCTTACCTACGTTCCCTGAACCTGCCCATTGAAACTTACGTCTTTGATCCTAATACCCTCTTTACAGCTTTAATCACACCATCATTTATTTTTGGGTTTGGGAGACTAGTTTCAGTTACCAGGATCGTACTAAGAGATTCTAATGTAAGTACACCAAAATTTGTATATCACAGAATAAGGGTTTCATTATGCTCTTTTTGAAGATTTAATGGCGATTGCTTAATTCGGTATTATAGTACGACAAGAGTATGATAACTTAGGCATTAAAAATAATAATGTCTTTTTGTAGTCGGATCAAAAGGAGCATCTTTTTTACCGCGTTTATGAAGTAGGGTAATTGAAAAAAAAAAAATTTCAAAAGAACAGCAACTCTCTTCTTTAATCCTTATTTTAAACCCCTCCCATAGTTTCATTTTGACCCCTTTGCAAACAAACAATTATAATTAATTTTTGGATCAAATATTCTTAATTTGTGATATGTTTTCTCCACTTATGAAGAAAGTAGAAGCTGAAAGGGCAAACTTGAGAGTTTTCTATCAAATTTGAATTTCTAGTACATTATTGTTGCTTTTTCTGTAAAAAAAATACATTTGGTTTTATACAAACATTTTTAATAAGACATGAAGTTAAACATACAGCCCTATTATAGCTATCAACTATCAACTAGATACTTGATACATAACAATATTTTTGATGCATTGGTATTATGGCTATCAACTATCAACTTTGTTGATGAACTGTGAATTTTATCATTATTGTGAATGATTTTTTGAGATTACTTGGTATTACGGATATCAGAAAAATAGATACACATCAATTATCATATCAACCACAAATTCTTGGTTGATACGTCTCAAATAAATTTAGAAAAAATTATAAAAGGTACGTTTTTTTCATTCTCTCCATAGAATAAAATATAAATTTAAAGAAACAGCGATTTGTACGCATTTTTTTTTTTTAAATTACTTTTTATTGACGATTTTTAATTCGGTTGCTTTAGGAATATTTTCGCATGCAAACAAAAAACTTATATTTCAGGATTTTCAAAGGCAAAAAAAAATTTAAGAAATTATATTATGATTTCGACGGAATTGTTTTTTGAAGGGAGTTATGATGAAGTTAACGCAAGTCAGCAGCTCAAAATACGCAGAGCATTACGTGATTCTTCCAACCCAATGGATTTGGACGAACACATGTAATAAGATACTTTTCTTTAATTCTTCCATTGGCTGATGAAACTTCATTGTAGATTCATTCAAAACTTCAGGCTTTCCAAACAAGCCTTCCTGGAGGTGTTAAACGATATTGGGGAAAAACTTAAACCGATCAAAAGCCAGCAGTCCATTCCAAATGTACTAAAACTAGCAGCGGTTTTAAAATTCTTTGCCCAAGGAAGTTACCAATTGAGCGTAGGAAACGACTTTAATATTGGTATGGCACAACCAACAGTGTCAGTCGTTCTTAGTGAACTGCTTGGTGTATTGGAGAATTATATTTGTCCAAAATGGATTAAATTTCCATACTCCCAAGAAGAAGAACGTAGGGCTAAAATTTATTTTTTCGAAAAATGTGGCATTCCAAATGTAGTCGGAGCTGTTGATGGAACGCACGTTAAAATTCTCGGACCGAAAAAGGATCTTCGGCATGTTTATTATAATAGAAAAGGCTATTATAGTATAAATGCTATGCTTGTACGTTTTGTTTCACCATATCATGTTACCGCATAAGAGATTCCATTGCAAGTTTTATGCGAAATGAATAAATGTCTAGCAAATAATTAATCAATAAAAAAGCGGAATTTTTGTACTTCATGCTTGTTTTAATAACTTAAAAGACAAAATAAAGATAACTTATTGAAAACTTAAACAGAATAACGTAAAAACTCAAAAACTAAAAATTCACTTCATATAAAAACTTAAAAATTAAATTAAATTCAGTCATATAACTAATTACACAGTAATAATCAAACTGGATGATAATGGTTCATTAAATTTTGCTTCGCTTGCTCGATTTCCAAGAGCTGTTTTTTAAGTTTTAGTTTTGTTTTTCTGTCGTTCTCTTTGTTTTTGATGTTTTCCTTGTAGAGCAATAACTATTCTTTTTTAATTTTAAGGATTTCACTTTTTTTTTCTTTTTTCAAAATATAAGTTTTTTTGTTGTAGTATTCAATATTGTCCATACTCTTTTTAAGATGATTCAATGTTGTTTGCATGCTACTCATCTCAGAAATCATTTTGTTGTAAAAATTGTCTTGTGCCGACGTTTGGTTTTCCAGCAATGCAAGTCTTTTTTTTTCATTTTGGTCCTTATTTGAGGTCCTTGGTTGACTATTTTTCGGTGATTGCACTAAGGGTACAATTTCTTCGACCTGCACTGCTTCGTCTTCGTCGGCAATAACACCTTCGTCAGTCAAATTTGTTAATTGCAACCCAAATTCAACACCCGGGGGATTAACACAGGCATTAAAATGCATTAGGCGACTTACTGCTTCTTCATCATCAGTCAATCGGATTGTTTTATTAGGTCCTCCGCCAGTTGCAATTGTCTCTATCTTATTTTTTGTAACTTTTTTTTTAATTTTTGTTTTTTGATCAATCCATACCTATTAAAATCAAAACATTACAAATTGAATGTATACTTAAGCAAATTATACTCACTCTTTGCCACTTGGTTGAGTCGCGTTGTGGAGGCCCCAAACTATTCAACTCCACTGCGATAGCTTCCCACTTTTTTCCTAGGTCCACTTTGGACAACATCCCCCTCAGGATTTTGCTCCATCAATTCTACCATTCTTTCCAATTGCTTCCTGTTACTTACTATTCTGTTCCTAAATAAAATATATTTTTTAAAATATGAAAACTTTTTTATTAGAACAACTTACATTTTCGCAAAACAATTTTAACTCCAGAAGTCCAGACACATAACAAAATTTTAAAACAATAATTGAAAACGTCAAACGAGAAAAAAAATCTCATTCACAATAAACTATTCACAATCGGTTCAAAAATTAAAAGTTGATGTTCATAATACCGATTCATCAAATAGTTGATAGATATTATCAACTATCAAATTGATACTCATAATAGGGATGATAGTCGAACATAGTTACCATATACATAACATAGTTAGCTATTGAAAGCAGACATATAAAATGTGCCCACGGATCAAGTTTGAGATACGGGATTACCGATTTCGTATTTCAATATATGTATGTATGTAAATAAATATGTTTTCTTAAATATACTATACAAAAATATAAATTAATTGTTTGCTCCCTTAACGTGTCCATTTGAGCTTAGTGATAGGACTTGAGCATATTTTATTCAGGTTCATTTTTGGCCCTCTGCAATTTGATATTTGATTTTACTTACCTACCTGTAAAGTTAGTCTTATCTTTTTTTTCAACTTTAAATTTCAAACTGAGGAACTTTAAGAGTTTCCGTCAAGTTGAAAAATAGTAGAAAAAACAGCTAGAAATAAATTTTCAATTTATAATTCGAAAAACCAATAATTTATTTCCCAGTAGTTATGACACATCCGTGTAATCTTACCATTGTTCCAAAACAGATCCAACAGGAAACAACAATAGGTCGAGAAGCTGACCTTTATCGAACTCAATGCTTCGACCCTGCATAAAAGTAGCGAAGGTCATTTTGGGATGGCCTTATTTGAAAACAAACCATGCATAACCCACTTACCCAAAATTTTACAATTTAATAAAAAAAATAATTTTCAGGTTTCGTAAGTATTTTTATTTTGAGATTTGTTTACGCCTTATATTAACAAAATAAATGTCGTCAATTTTTTGTTTATCATTATAATACAGAAAAAATAAAATTAAAAATTATTACAAAAGAAAAAACTTTTTAAAACTTAACACAACTCTCGTAAATATACAGATAAACTATGTTTATCAATGTTTGTTTGTTTTTAACTTATTTAACTGCAACCATTACTTTTTTTGTATTGTTTTTTTTTTTTTTATAAATTAAATATGATTTGTATTTATTTATGTTTTTATAAATGCTACCATTTAAAAGCATACAATGTTTGTACAGTTCATTTTTGTTAATGTAGGAAAATACTTTTTTCTTGTTAATATTTTATAATAAATACACCTTATCCTCAATTTGCTTTTAGAAAACATACATTTTTATAACTGTGTTTTAAAGTGTTTGCTTTTTTTAAATGTTCGTATGTTTTTTTCTGTTTGTTTGTTTTTACACTACTTTGGCGTGCCAATAAGAAAAAATTATTTATTTTTATATATATATATAGATATCTTGTAATAAATCGAATTGTATAGTTAAAAATGTCTAAACTATATAATAAGAGGTATAACCCAAGAAGAGCTCCCAAGACAAGAAAATTTAAGTGCAACTCTGGGTGTTGATTTTTTTGTTTTTTTTTTGTTGTATCGAAATTAGAGAAAGAATTCAAAAACTTAGTTATTTTTGAACTTGTCCTTAGCCACTTTTGGTTCTTCGTTAGTTTCAAGTTGATTTTTCTTTGTTTTTTTTCTTTTGTTTGTTTGTACTACTAGAACTTTTTAAGCTGTTCATATGTTATGAAGAAGATAATGTTCCAAGGTCCCATTCGTATCCAAGTCGGTATGAATCCCTTGTATAGAGCGAAAACTCCTTCATTTCGAACAGTCTATAAAGGTAAAAAGGTTAATATAAGCGATATATATATATTTAAAAATCAACTCTTAGTTATTGTTAAATAAATTGATGATTTAACTCAAAGGCTTAAGTATTCGACAAAACTTTCAGAGTATTTAGTTCTATGAAACTAATTAATTCAAATCGGCTGATTGGCTTAATCCATATTTAACGTCTCAAAAAATGAATGTGTATACAATAAGCAGTGAATTTGTTCTAATTTTATTTTTATTTAGTTTGGTCCACTTTTTAACTATTTTAAATTCATTTCTAATGGAAGTGAAATACGCGAACAGTTATGGGCTCGAAAAAATGGTGCATAGGGGGAAGAAAGAAATGGGCTGGAGTCCTCGTAACCGTCCTCGTGTGCCGTGACAAGCGTAACTACACAAACGCATTGGTGCAAGAAGCAGAAGATGCTGCAAACCGTTTACATAATAACCAAAGAGCTGACCGGTGCACACAGCTCAAAGCAAGACCTGGCGAACGAAGTCGACGGTACTGTGAAAAGTTCGGTTAATGAGCAAGTCAGAAGATGGAAGGTATACATCGCCAAGCTCCCAAAAAAAGGAGATCTAACAAAGTAAAACTGGAGAGGAATTTGTGTTCTACCTGCCGTTGCCAAAATAGTAGCAAAAGCCATACTGGCACACATCAGAGAACACCTTGATGTCACACTCGATGCGGAACAAGCAGGATTAGGCGGGATGCTCTTGTATTGATCACATCATACTGCGGATCATTATTGAATAGTGCGTTGAATATCGATCACCATTACACCTGCTGTTCATCGACTTCGAGAAGGCCTTTGATAACGTTAACAGTTAGTAAATTATTTAAGCAACATATGATGGATCCAAGTGTCACGTTCTGCACGATGGTAGGTTGTTAGATGATTTTGAAATTCGTAGCGAAGTCAGACAGGGCTGTATTCTGTCGCCAATATTATTTTTGTTGGTGATAAGGTGATCCAATGGACTTTAAAACCCTATTTAAAGCACTTGGATTACGCGGACAATGATTGCTTACTCTCACACAGGATCATGGATCTCCATCAAATGACAACAAGTGTGGATAGAGAAGCATAATTTGTGGGGCTGAAAATTAATTCCGGCAAAACAAAAATGATCAGCCTCGGAAACCGACCGTCGCGTCGTCTCAAATAAATATTTCCTCACAACGGGTGGAAAAAGTGGAGAGCTTTAAATACCTTGGCCATACCATCCAAGGCGGGACCGAACAAGACGTCATCTGCCGCATCGGAAAAGCAAAAGCGGCGTTCGGTATGTTGTCGAAAATTTGGAGGAATAACCATCAGCTTAAGAACATAGCTACGACTGTTTCGCACAAATGCAGTATCTGTGCTTCTATATGGGTGCAGCACTTGGAAGGTTACTTCAGCCATTACAAGAAAGTTGCAAACTTTCGTGAATAGATGTCTTTGTAACATCGTAAGGATTTTCTGGCCAAACAGAATATCCAATAAGGTCATTCATAGAAGGACAGGTCAGGAACCTATATACTCTATTATGCATACGCTGCAAATCATAAGCTTTGTTTTTTTGCTTCCACAAAGGAACTTGGACTTCTCCAGAATCTACCGTCATCCAGATTTACCATATTGCGATCGACGCTAGACACGCTTCCAGCATGATTGATGTCCGAACTTTCCGAGGAGCTAACAACGACTCGGACCACTACCTCGTTGTAGCCAAGGTAGCACTTCGGGTTTCCAGACCCCAGGTAAAACAGGGAGAAGCTGGGAGAAAGTACGACGACGAACAGTAATAATCGCAAGACATCGCCAAATCCTTTTTCGATCTTGTTACAAGTACCTCTCTCGAAGTTCTCTACCGCCAACACAATGTATCGAAAACCAGTGGCAACATTGGCAAGATGCAATCAGAGAAGCCGCCTCTGTTGTGCTGGGTTTCAAGAAACCACCAACAAGGAACCCCTAGTTTGATGAGGAATGTCGGCAGCTAAATGCAGCTTCTCAGAAGGAAAAAGAGAGGGCAAGATAAGCGTGCGGTCGAAGATGTTGAGAGGCCCCGATCCTGAAAAAAGGCAACCCTCTAAACTGCACCAACTATAGAGGAATCAGTCTACTTATCATCGCCTATAAAATCTTCTCTGCGGTAATATGTGAACGTCTAAAGCCCATCGTCAACATCCTTATAGGTCCTTATCAGTGTGGTTTAAGACTAGGAAAGTCCACAGTCAAATATTCACATTACTGCAGATCCTGGAAAAAACTCAAGAACACCAAATCGACACCCACCATCTTTTCATCGATTTCAAGACCGTATATGACAGCATCTACAGGGACGAGTTGTATAGAGCCATGTCTGGTTTTGGCATCCCTGCCACACTCGTTTTTTTGTGCAGGATAACCATGGAGATTTCACGCTGCTCCATAAAGGTTGGAAACAACTTAAAGGATCTTTCGATGTCAAAAAAGGTTTTAGACAAGGTGCTGCGCTGTCATGTGATTTTTTTAACATCGGGCTCGAAAGAATAGTGTAGAGCTCACACGTCAACACCAGAGGCATTATCTTTCAAAAGTCTGTCCAATTACTAGCATATGCTGATGACATTGACATAACCGGAAGATCTCAGCGTGATGTCAATGGGGCTTTTGTGAGTATTGAAGCAGAGGCGGCAAAAATGGGTTAAAAGGCTAATGAGAGCAAAACAAAGTACATGTTGTCGTCAAGAAAGGACATACAACACCGACGTCTTGGTCAAAACGTCACCATCGACAGACGTAACTTTGCGGTAGTCAAGGACTTCGTCTAGCGAGGCTCCGCTGTAAACGCAGAAAACAACACCTGCGCTGAGATCAAACGCAGAATAACTCTTGCTAACCGCTGTTTCATGAACTAAGAAAGCAATTGAGTGGTAAAGTCCTCCCTCGAGGGACCAAAGTCTTGCTATATAAGACCCTTATCATCCCCGTCCTGCTATACGGTGCAGAAGCATGGACCATGACAAAAGCGGATGATAGCACCTTGGGTCGGTTCGAGAGAAAAGTGTTAGGAGAAGATGGAACTACGAGCTGTACGGGCTGTGTACATCGACGTAGACTTAGCCAGAAGGGTAAAATTCCAACGACTAAGATGGCTGGGTCACGTAGAGCGCATGGAAACCAATGCTTCGACCGGAAAGTCTTCAAATCCACACCCACAGTGGAAAGTGCCCTCACCCAACTTGGAGCACGAAACTGGAGACATATAGCTAGGGACCGAGCTATATGGAGAAGTTTATTGGGTGAGGCATTAGTTTAATAAAGACTGGAGCGCCACCTTAAGTAAGTAAGTTATGGATTACACCTCTTAAACCAGCTTTATAAAGTTTGTTCAAAAGAATGTCATAGTTGACCATATCAAACGCTTTGGTCATGTCAATAAATAAAGCTATGGTATTCCTTTTTTTGATAAAACCCTCACATATTTCGCTGCATAATTTTAATATTGAATCTTTTATTGAGCGACCTTTTCAAAATTCAAATTGACTCTCACTTAAAAAACCTGTTTTATTTAAAATTGTTTCCATTCGCAACTTCAAAAGCTTTTCAAATACCTTGGAGAAAGTAGGAAGTATAGAAATGGGTCTATATTGGCTTAAACATTTTCTGCTGCCTTTCTTAAACAATGGTATAACTTCCGCAACTTTTAAGGATTTTGGAAAAATACCACAAGTAATACTCTTGTTAAACAAGTAGGCTATTTTAGCCAGCAATATAAAAAGCAATCTTTTTAAAAATCATGCTACATTACACATTTGAAAACTTCATGTGACGAACAAGGTTCAAAAACAAAACTATAACATTGAAAACCCTCACAAGCCATATCTGAAAACTTATCACAACTACAATTGTTTTGCGGAGAGCATGGTTTTGATTCAGTTGCAATAGATACAAAAAATGTATTGAATGCATTTGCAATTTCAACAGGGTTTGAAAGTATTTGATTTTCCACTTCAATTTGCAGTATATCTTCTTTGTTAATTTGCCCTATTTAAGATAAGGTTAACAACTTTCCACTCTTCTTTGATATTGCCTCTGCAACTTTCAAATTTATTAATGTAAAAATGTTCGCGAGACGATTTTACCTCCTTAATAACTTTCTGATTAAGTATAATGAATTTTTGTTTAAGTTTTTGGTTATGAGGATATGGTTTACATTTTTGTCTCATTGTATTCTTTTTGTTTATTTTAATAAGTAAACTTTCCGTTAACCATGGCTTAAGTCGTTTGAGCTTACAGATTTTATTTGACCTAGACTTTACTTTATTTTAACGAAAATGTCATAAGCTAATGATGGATTGGCTTCTGTATAGACCTCGTCCCAAAACTAACACTTTAAGTCTGTACTTAACTGTTTAAAATTAATTATTTCTTTGGCTGGAAAGAGTATGTTTCTTTTATAAGAACTTTTTTGTGGCATTAGACCTTTCAGTTCTAAACTAACAATGAAAACCGTACACGATGGCGCAACATTAATTACAACAATCAATGTGATCAGACATGTTCAGAGCGCAAGGTTTTTTTTTAAGAAAAGTGTAATTAAAATTACTATAGCAAAAGTTAAATACCTGTTATAAAACTAACATCGTTTTCTATTTTTTAGTATTTTGCAATGCATCCATCCGTATTGGAGACTTTAAAAGTTTTTTAACTTTTATATAATTTTGAAAGTGGTTAGTTACCTTAGCCAAAAATGCAGTGAAATCACTGCCGAATAATCACAGGAACTTTGAAACTAAAAACTTAAATAAACGCTTTTCTACGAATTAATCTAGATTTGGGACATTGGTTACTATTTGGCTTATATTTTTTCGTCGATTCAAATTGTCTCTGTTCTTCTGTATTGTTCCCATGCAATGAAATCAACTCACCTGAAGAGCACAATCAAAGCTTCCTGTATAAAGTGTTGCTGCTGTAGTTCCGGCATTCGCCACCGCTATACGTCTTTGGTTCATCAACCTCGTCTATAACAAAAAAAAAGGTTACGAGGGTTATCAAGATTTGTTCAATGAAATCATTATTCAAATTTCACAAACCCTTATCACATCAATTGGGGTAGAAGCAATTGCACTTCCTAAACCAGCTACAAAACTAGATCTGCAATAAAATGAACAAAACGTTTCAAAACACAATTCTTTAAAGTTTACAACTTGAACTCACATAAAATGATTGGCTACATGATCTCCAAAGTTGCTCATGAGATGCACCTTGCAGAAGTCATAGACGGGAAGTTCTACAACCGCAATGACAGCCGCCCGCTGAGCTGTTGGCCCGACACCACGCCACAGACCTCCGATTCCCTCGTATTTGTAAATATCGTGGAAGCTCCCCACAAGTCCCTTGTCTTGTGTGCCCTTCCCGTGAACCTGCATACGGACCTTTAGAACATCTGTAGGATTGGCAATTGCACTGGAAATCGCTCCAGCCGTCCCCGCACACACCATATTCTTCCATACTGGTTCGCGACCGGTCTCAGCATCGATGAGCAAGCCTCTTTCGTCAAGGAGTTTCTTCAACGAATAATACGTTCCGAATTTTATGCTTCCATAGGTGGCTTGTCTCAGTACAGCTGGCCAGATGCTGCAAACACAAAATCACACTTTGAATTCGAAGAAACATCCAAACTACCAACTTTGTTGATCGCATCGAAACCAAAATGGAAATCGAAACTCTCACCCAGAATATAAAGCGCCGATTCCTTCTTCCCTTGTTATTTTTATAAATGCATCTATCATGCCACGGTATCTCAGCTGTGTGAATTTTCCATCGATCTTTTGACCTTGAATCTGAAGGCGGGTTTTCGATGTATCAATAGGAAATGTACCTACAAAAGTTTTGTCAATAACAAAGAAAGAAAAACATATTATGCAATATTTTGACTACGGCACAGTGGCGGGGCGGCAGCTGGAGACTTTCAAGTCTCAGCTCTCGTTCCAGCAATTACATTTGAGCTTTGAGGTGATTCTCTGTTCGATGAGGAATCACTTACCAAATTCAGCTGTAATTGATGCGACTCCACCGTAAACAAATAGTCTCCAATCTCTATCGCCCATTACACGGTGTGGAATCAAGTGTCTGCTATGAGCAAATTATTTGGAAAAACAACAACCAGATCAAGATTATTCGTGTTTATTCTCAAGAATATGTACTTGGGGTTTTATCTATGGTTAAATGCAATTAGAAAGGAATCACAAAGCAAATATTTGTGATTCTTTTCTTTCGATTTTGTGAACGAGAACGACGACGAGTGCTGCATGTGGTCAATTTCCAGGATTGTTTTTTTTTATAACACGGATGTGTCAAATGAACGTCAGGTGGATTTCGGCTGCGTTCAGTGGGCAAGCAGTGGTAGGTGTTAATTGTGAGTAGCACATTTTAAAATGTATTCAATTGGTAGTTTCTATAAGATAAAATCGGAAATCTACTTTAATTTAATTTCTTCTGTCAGGTAAACACGTAAAAAGCCATTTTCTTCAGCTCAACTTTCCTTTAACGAATCACGAATTTTTGACACCCAGTTATTTTATTTGTTATATACGTGGGAATTAACAATAATTATCAATTTAAGAGCGAGAAAATATTTATTTATATTTCAAAGTTCATTTTTTGACATTTTTTCTCTGTTTTTTGTTTCAGAGTTGCCATGCTTGATTTTCTTGGGAATTTGATGCAAGAAAATCATACAAAATTTGCTGGACATAATTCTTCCCTGATGCTAAATCTGTTAAGACATTCGTATTGATGTTTATTCATGGAAAGTTGAATAAAGTTTAATATTCAAAATGGTAAATGTAACGTAAAAATGCTGTAAGTTAACGACAACAATGTCAAAACGATGATGAAATCTAACACCTCACATGAGTCGCCTGAAAATGCCAACACATCAAACAAGTCGGAAAACCAACACCGTTCGTGGGAACAACATTGCAGAAGGGAAAATAGTATTAAAGCTCTAGATTTAAGAACAAAATTGTCAATGGCGCCCGAGCAGGGACCGGGAAGTGCAGATACAAATACATGAAAAATATCGCCTCAAGTAGCCGTCAACTACTAGTGAAGAAAAAATATATCACCTTAAGTAGCCGTAAACTACTAGTAAAGAATATCGCCTCAAGTTGCCGTCAATTACTAGTGAATTAAAACATATCGCTTTAAGTAGCCGTCCGAAAATAAAAAGTGTTAAGTGCAAATAAAAGAAACGAATTAGAAATAGTGCTATTTTAAGAGTGTGGAGAAACTAAAGGGCCCTAAATAGCCGTAATTAGCAGATAACTCAACAACGGAAGAAAAGGAAGCTACAAATCAAGCTAGCCGCTCCACCAAATTAACATCAAATTTTAATTTTGTAAGTTTATAAAAATTTAACACATTTTATTTTAGTGGTATAAGTCAAGAAAAAATCATAAATTGAATTCATAATTATTAGATAAGGAATACAAATAAAATAATTGAAATTGAATATAGTAAAAAAAGAAAATAAAAAAATTTAATTTTGTAAGTAAAACTTAAAAACTTTTTATTTTAACAGCGTAAGTAAAAAAAGGCGCTGAGGCCTGGACCCTGTCAAAGAAAGATGATAGCGTCTTAGAATGCTTCGAGAGAAAAATTCTTCGCATAGATGGAGAATGGAGGAGAAGATATAACGACGAACTGTACGAGCGACACTGACCTAGTTAGCAGAATTAAAGTCCAACGACTTAGATGCCTAGGTCATGTAGAGCGGATGGACATCAATGCTCCAGCCCGGAAGGTCTTCGAATCCAATCCCGAAGGACGGCGCAGTAGAGGAAGACCGCGACTCAGGTGGCGCATCCAGGTGAGAGAGGACCTCAACCAACTTGGCGTGCGAAACTGGAGACAGCTAGCTAGGGATCGAGCTGGCTGGAGACGCTTGTTTGTTGAGGCCCAGGTTCGCCCTGGACTGTAGCGCCACCTTAAGTAAGTAAGTAAGTAAGTAAAAAACAAATAAATCAAATTCATAATTATTAGAAACAAATAAAATATAATGAAAGAAAAATTAATATCTCAAAAAGTTAATAACTGGAAAATTTGTGCTAATCATTAAATCTAGAAAATAAAATCAATAATAAATGTCAAAAGACGATATTAATTCTGTTGAAAATCTTTTAAAAAATATGTCTATTAAATCAAATCAACTAACGGGTAATACATGTAGAGTGTTCGAGGCGAACTTTTGGCGATAAAGGAAGTCTTGTCCTGGCTGAAAGAAAACGTGATACCAACATTTCTATCTGTATTTCCTCTGATAGCCAGGCCGCTATCAAATCTCTGGACTCTGTCTCTTCAAACTCTATAACAGTTCATAACAGTCGATCATCTCTAATGGAGATGGCGCAACAGTTTAATATTCACCTTTGCTGAATACCGGGCCATACAGACATTTCAGGTAACTGTAAGGCAGATAAACTCGCCAGAGACGGTACAGTACAGCCCATCCTACCACGTTTGGCAAGTACTGGCATGCCAATTGCTGTATTGTAAACTGTTTCTAATGCAAGACGCTGCGAGGAGGGCAGGCACCAGGCGGAACAACATCTCCACGTGTCAAGCCACAAAAAACATCTGGCCAACACTGGATATAAAACGTTCAAGGTGCTTGCTCTCTCTAAGCAGATCGCATATAAGCTTGATAATAGGTGTCATAACCGGACACTGTCTAATAGGAAAGCATGCCACGAGACTAGGCGTATTCTCAAATGACCTTTGCAGAAGCTGTATGGACGAGGAAGAGGAAGAAACGGTTCTTCATCTTCTCTGCACATGCCCTGCTCTGGCTCGAAAACGCAAGAATTACATAGGAGAATTCTTCTTTAACGATCTAAACGATCTAAATCGTATCGGTATAATCAGCCTCTCACGTTTTGTAAGGGACTCAAGCTGGTTCCATTAAGCTTAGGAGAAAGATTCATGTGGTATCACAATGGGCTATTAAACTGGCCTAAGTGTGTCCGTTTCCATATTGGACAGCCATTATAACCTAACCTGACGGGTAATACAAGAGCCCAAACATCCTCTTCCAATCCACAAAACCAACTACCCCCTGACCTAGCAAGACAAATAAGTGATTTAGTCATAAGTACAATTAAAAAATAGATAATCCTTTTTACGATTTAGAAGACGTAGAACAACCTATCGACTTTTCAACGAACACAGACGACATTGACAAGGTACCGGACATAGTGAAATGCTTAAGAGAATTTTCAGGAAAACCAGGCGAGTTTAATTCTTGGAGAAAAACTGTCGATCGCATATTCACAATGTACGACAGTTTAAGGGGTACCTCTAAATATTATGCAATGCTCCATACGGTTCGCCATAAAATAGTAGGAAAAGCAGATAGGTACTGCTTTAGAATTTTACAGGACACCACTAGATTGGGGCAAAATTAAGCAATGCTTAATGGTTCTCTATTCTGATAAGCGTGATATTAGTACTCTGGAATACCAACTTGCTTAACGCAATCAGTCCATTACGGACTTTTATCAACAAGTTTACCAACATCTTTCGTTGATATTGGATAAAATCGCTTGTTCATTCCTTAAAGGCAATAATTAATGCGTATCGTGACAAAGCGCTTGACACATTTATCAGAGGGCTAAACGGGGATTTACCTCTATTATTGAGTATAAGGCAACTTCCTTGCCTCAAGCCCTTCATATGTGTCTCAAACTCGATAATATGACTTACCGAATGCATTACGCCCAACAATATCATTACCAAAATCGGCAACCCTAACAGTCTCATCAGTACCAAGCACCTAACTACAATCGTGTTCCGCTTCCTCCCAAGCCACAACAACAACCAAAGGTAACATCAATGGAATTGGGATCTTCTACAGAATCACGTAATAAATATCAATTACCAAAATAGACCAACATTCCAACCAAACCATCAACAAAACTACCAAAGAAACTATCAACAAAATAATCAACAAATACCTTACACACAAAAACGACTGGCATTTCAACAAACGCACACTCACACACCAAACAAAGTCCAACGAACTTTTTACACAGAAACAAATCCCGTACCAATGGAAGGTGGTAGCGCTTCTCTTGAAAAATATGACCACGATCAACATGACGATGTCAATGGAATCGAAGAATTAAAACATTGAAATAACCGTCAAATCTGCGGTCGATAAGTCTTCTTCCGAGCATCAGCAAAGTTTTCGAATAGACTCTGACTAAGTGGGCTGCGGACAACAAAATAATTCCGGATAAACAGTTCGGATTCAAGCCGGGTCATGACACAATTCATGCTGCGTCTAAACTCGTTTCTGATATCCAATGGAATAAATGAAAACAACAATGGACAGGTGCTGTTCTTGTTGATTTGGAAAAGGCCTATGACACCGTATGGTTAAGGGTCTTTACCTAAAATTGCGCAGGCTTGGCATAAGTAAGCCATTGTTATATATACTTTATGATATGCTTAACGGTAGAAAGTTTGTTGTCAAAAGTGGCAATGTTACTTCCACCACCACAGCATTCATTTAAAAATGGTCTTCACCGATTCTCTTCAGCATTTACACCAGCGATCTGATAGGTAGTCTTATAAAGGCAATCGCGTAAGCCCACGATCTATTTGCGTACAGAACGGCCCACGCAGACGAAGCTGAAGCGTGTATGTGTTTCAGCCATGACTTGTTTGTCAATTTCGGCTTTTATGGCTGAAACACATACACGCTTCAGCTTCGGCTTCGTCTGCGTTACGTTAGGCTTGCTTCGAGGTTGCTTTGAATGAATCTATTATTTCATCCCTCCAAAGAGCAAATATATTGTTTGTTGACATTTTTTTACTGCTGATGAGCTGTCAGACAAAGCAAATGTTCAGAAAATTGAATTAGAGCTTCCGTTTGGAGTCACATTACGTTACATTACATTCTTTTTCTTACGATTGTCAAACAAAACGTGAGGTCGAAGCTACATTGTGATAGCATGCATTGAATTCCTATGGCTGAACTCGTAAACGTCAGGCGAAGCTGAAGCTGAAGCGTGTATGTGATTCAGCCATCAATGAACTTTTACTTGATGGGATAATACGCCCATATAGATCGCCATACAATTCCCCTGTATGTATAGTCAGTAAGAAAGAAGATGCCACGGGTATAAAAAAATACCGTATGGTAATCGACTATAGGAAATTAAATACGGTAACGATAGCCGATCGCTACCCTATAACCGAAATTAATGAAGTTCTCTATAATATAGGGAAAAATAAATTTTTCACCACTTTGGACTTAAAAACCGGATTCCATCAGATTTTATTAAAAGAATCAGATAGAGAAAAACCGCATTTTCGATAAATAACGGAAAATACGAGTTTATTCGTTTTCCCTTTGGGCTGAGAATGCCCCTTCTATTTTTCAACGAGCTCTTGATGACGTACTCCGTCAACACATTGGTCATCGATGTTATGTTTATATCGATGATATTATAATTTTCGGAAAACTGAGGAAGAACATTTCCAAAATCTTCAAATCATTTCAAGAACACTCGAAAAAGCAAACCTAAAGGTCCAAGTAGAAAAGTGTAAATTCTTACGAACAGAGGTCGAGTTCTTGGGATTTATCATCTCCCAAGAAGGCAAAAGGAGCAATCCGAATAAGGTTAAAGCAATTCTGGAACTTCCGCCATCAAGAACTGTTGGGGTATTATCATAGGTTCATACGTGATTATGCAAAAATAGCCAAGCCCCTTACATCTCTTCTTAGAGGGGAAAACGGACGTTTGTCAAAACACATATCTAAAAATCAATTAATCGACTTCAACTATGAAGCAAAAGATCCATGGAACAATATCAAAAATGCCCTAGTATCAAAAGAAGTATTAATTTTTTATCCAGACTTTACAAAAACTTTCGAGCTTGCAACAGACGCCTCCAATTTCGCCTTGGGAGCGATACTATCCCGAACAACAACAAACCCATCGCATTCTTATCACGAAGCCTTAACAAACCCGAAGAATCATACGCGACCAACAAGAAAGAAATGCTCGCGATTATTTGGGCACTCACTTCCCTCAGAATGTTCCTTTACGGATCAAAGAAGGTCAATAAGACCTTTCTGCATTTCTATAAAGAAAATTTGCCTATGGTCGTAATATAAAGATGAAGTAATGCAGAACTGTTTGCTTCTCCGACAAATATTTTGATCAGATCGGATGTCGGGTTTAAGAAAGAAGGTCTTGTTTTTGGTGGCTGATCACAACTTATATAAACCTGAAGGTGAAAATTTACACTTCTAAGAAATCTTCCATTTTTACCCCCTGTTTATAAATAAAATAAGAAAATATAAAATCATATTGCTTTACCTTTCTTGGCTATCCTCCAAAGATGGACGTATTAATTCAAAAACTTTTAATTTAAATTATTCTGAAAGATGAAAGCTTCTTTATCCCAATAATAATTTATTTTACGCTTGCGTCTTTAAAGGAGGAGTTCTTCTGAATCAGATTAAATGTCACCGACCATTTTAAGATAAAATAATTGAAAAGTTTATGGATATGTATGTATATGACAGACAAATGTCAAAGCGCACTCTGATATTTTGAAAAAAAGTTTGTAAAAAGAAAGTGAAGAAATTTTAATCTAGAATCATTGTACAACATACATATATTTATTAATTAATACAAAATTTGAAAGACTTAACTGTCCCTGATCTAAAGGCCGAACTAAGCAAACGTGGCTTAAGTGGGACTGGCGTAAGAACGGAACTCTTTAAACGCCTGCAGAAAAATCTTGAGCAACAAAATAAAGACCTACATACTTTTGCTTTCGAATTAGAAGCAAAAGTGGAAGAGGTAAATGCAAATGTTGCCTTATCTAACATGGTGTTAGTTCTTTTAGCCAAATTTGAAGAGAATGAAAAGAATGTCCTAAAACAACTAGAAACTCAAAGCTTCTAGCCAAAGAAGCGACCAAAAGCTAGAACAGCAGAATATTTTAGAGCGATTCGACGAACAGGAAAAAACCTTTTAGAAAGCAGGTTTGCGGGCTTCAAAGAGAAAATCAGTACTCCCGAAGAGCCCGTCGAAAAAAATGCACGTTTCGAGAAAATGAACAAGCAAATCGAATCCCTTACAAATGAACTAGAAAAAGTGAGAAAGTTGAAAGCTCGTTAACCTTCTGGTGAGTGCTCAAGGAAGAAAGAAGTGAATCAGCCAAGCTTTGATGGTCAGATTCCGTGGTAAATCGACAAGAAACAGCTAAACAATAGGACACAGAAAAGAGGTGAAACTCTGCAGCAGCTTCAGGCAGATATCGAGCGATTGGTTCACCTGGCATATCCAACTCGAGAACGGTAACGAGATAATAAATCAACTTGCTATTGAAGCCTTTGCGAGAGCTGTGGGCGATATAAATCTCCTAGGGGCTATTCGAGCTGCCGGAAAGCGAACACTATCAGAAGCATTGGCTTTCGCCCTGATGATGGAAGTTGCAGAAAAAGCTTCCCAAAACGTGCATCGCGTAAGAGAATTAGAATTCCAAGAATGCTTTTGTCAGAAGGCCACTGTGGAAAGGAGTCAGCGAGGCGGACCAGCACGATGCCTGAACTGCAATAAGACTGGGCATATACAGCGATAGTGCAGATTACCGCGAAGAGGAACCGCATGGCAATACTTTGGAAACAGAAAGTATTCAACTGGTCAAAGTAACAGCAACAACGTTGATTCCGAAGTTGTTTCCCACCCGATAGAACGAATAAGAACCAACTTTAAGGAGCAGAAGCTTCTTTCTGGTACTGATGGCCCCAGGAATGACATCCAGGTTTACCAAACGAAACGTGACAACAAGAGCAGACCGTATAGGCAAGATTGTAAGCATTGCAGACGACAAGAAGGTTACTGTGGTTAGTCCAACGAATCCAAGCCGATTATGGCTGGAGCAACGTCGAGTTGAGGAAGGCTCAACAAGAAGACTCAGATATCGAACCCATCCTCACTTGGAAGGAACACCAGGAAAAAACAAAATGGGCAGATATCTCCGACAGAAGCTCGTTTCATGTCCAAGAGGGTGTTCTTCGAAGTAAATGGGAATTAGCAGATGGAAAGTCTTATGTAATGCAGCTAGTCTTACCGAGATCGAAGGTTAGGGACGTTCTGTGAGAGATGCATGGTGGAGTTTCGGGAGGCCATATAGGAGTGAACCAGACGCTGGAAAAGGTTCGACAACGATTTTACTGGCTACATGCAAGGGAAGATGTCGAGAAGTGGTACCGAAAATGCGATACCTGTGCTGCCACCAAAGGCCCGAACAAAAATAACCACAGCTAAATGCAGCAGTACAAAGAATTGCAGTAGACGTGGCGGGTCCATTTCCGGAAACAAATAATGGAAAACGTTATATTCTGGTCGTCATTTCAGCAAGTGGCCTGAAGCATACGCCATTCCAAACCAAGAAGCCAAAACAGTCGCAGACCAAATTGTCTTCAACTGGTTGAGCAGATTCGGCGCTCCATTAGAACTGCATTCTGACGAGGGAAGGAATTTTGAATCAAACATATTTCAAGAAGTTTGTGGGCTTCTTGATATCAAGAAGACAAGAACAACACCATTCCACCCACAATCTGACGGCATGGTAGAACGTTTCAACCAAACCCTGAAGGAACATCTTTGCAAAGTTATGGACGACAACCAGCGAGATTGGGATCGACACGACAATACCAGGTTGAAAATAAAGATGTTCAGTGACCGAATGAAGACACGCTACGATATACGAGCGACAACAACAGAGTTCCAAGCAGAAGATCGGGTGTGGCTTTACAATGCCCATCGACAAAAGGGGTTGTCACCGAAACTTCAACGTGACTGGGAAGGTCCATTTACAGTCATTACAAAAATCAACGTTTCCATGACTTTGAAAATAAGGGAACTGAGTGCTATTGGACGATAGTTGGAGGAGGAGGAGGATTCGTAATTTTTAGGGACAGGCTGGACAAATGCTATTTTACATACGCTCGGAAAGGGACCTGTAGATTAGGAAAGATGAAAATATACTAGCCGAGCCAGCGGATTTGTGTATGTCAAGGATTTTCAGTACTCTTGCAACTTGCAACGAAGGAATATTCGTACCATAGAATTGTGTATGCTTTCAAAAACAGGAGGACTCAAGACAATCTCAGGTAACGTCGAATTAACTGAAATTAAGTTGGTTAGGAGCGTGCACCAACTTATCTGTAAACTGCATCACCTATAGAGGAATCAGTCTACTTAACACCGCCTATAAAATTTTCTCTGCCGTAATATGTGAACGTCTAAAACCCATAGTCAACAACCTGATAGGTCCTTATCAGTGTGGTTTTAGACCAGGCAAGTCCACAATCGATCAAATATTCATATTACGGCAGATCCTGGAAAAAACTCATGAACACCAAATCGACACCCACCATCTTTTCATCGATTTCAAGGTCGCATATGACAGCTGTATAGAACCATGTCTAGGTTTGGCATCCCTGCCAAACTCGTCCGTTTGAGCAGAATGACCATGGAGAATTCACGCTGCTCCATAAAGGTTGGAAACAACATAACAGAACCTTTCGATGTCAAAAAATGTTTTAGACAAGGTGATGCGCTGTCATTGATTGTTTTAACATAGTGATTGAAAGAATACACGTCAACACTAGAGGCACTATCTTTCAAAAATCTGTCCAATTACTAGCATATGCTGATGACATTGACATAATCGGAAGAACTCAGCGTGATGTCAATGGGGCTTTTGTAAGTATATTGAGGCAGGGGCGGCAAAAATGGGTTTAACGGTTAATGAGGGCAAAACGAAGTTTTGGATATTTTTTTCCAGCAGTCTTAAAGAAAACATATTCTCCTTCAATTTCCGATTTGCATTAAATGGATGCACATGAAATCATTTTCTTGTTTTGTTTAACAAGGACACCATTTTCTCAATCGTTTGTTTTCAAAACAAAACACAATAATGATAAACAAAAAAAAAAACTATCGTCAAAGTCAAATTTCATTCGGCACGAATTAAAAACTCTCATGTGAAAGAAAAAAATCGACGAATATTCGTTCCAAAAACACTTTATTAAGATATAAATCCTCGGTAGCCATATTGGTTTGCCTAAAAACTAAACCGGAAGTGGAATTCATAAACTTATTTATGATGATTAATTTTATGAAATTTCCCCTAAAACTTAGTAGTTGATCCTATATATGCGCGAAAACACGTCAATTTTTCTCGCTGAATTCGTCCACATTACAAATACAACAATGTAAACAAATGGGTTTTGGAGGGTGATACGTGTGAAGGATTTAAATCTTCATATAGAGTGATTTTGGTCATTCGTTGGACGTTGGTCGTGCTCATGTCTTGTGTGACTGATTAAAAGAAGACATTTTGACATAGAGTAAAAGAAACAATATGGCTGCCACGAGCTGTCAAAGTCAATGCGTCCCTATTAGATCACAACCATTTACATAAATAAAACATCCGATAATTTTATAATTTTTTTTATTAGTATTATCATGGTACTTATACATTTAACAGCAATTTAACACAAAGCTAAGCATTTATTTTTGTTCATGTTTATTTCCATTTTATTCATTTTTTAATTGATTTAAATTTCGCTCCCCATTTTCAATTTCTTCGTTTTACTCTTAAATAACCTTCTTATACATTTCCTTATTTAATTATCATTATTTTGTTGTTGTTGTTGTTGGTTCTTACTAAAACTTAATTCGGTAGTTAATTAGTTTAATTTTTATTATTTTCTTGATGATAAATTGATTTTGTTTTGTATCCACTTTCTTTTTTTTGTATATAATAAATATGTTGTGTTTTTTTTTAAATTTAATTATTTGTATTTTTTATATATTCAACATTACAATGATTTAAATTTAAAGAAACAAAGTAATTTCAATTGGAAAAAACACAAAATTAAGAATGAAATATTGAATTTTAGATTGGTTTTTAATTTTTTGAAGGATGGAAGGCGACAGGGTCTCGAACTAGAGAGAAAGTAACTCTTTTCAAAAGTGTCAAGAGCCCATAATATTTTTTTAAGTATAAAGTCTATCGAAATGCGACTTTCAAAAAATTTACTAATATTTTACTAGGAAATATAAATTTCAATACAATAAGAACAGAATTTTCTTGAAAAATTCAAATAATTTTTGGAGACGATCGAAAAGAAAACTAAGAAATGCATTTTCTTTTATATAAATGTATATAACGTCCAAAAGGTTAGGTTTTGACAATTACTATTTCCACTATATATTATTTTTCTCGTAATATATATATTTTTTTTAAACTACTGTTTTTATTTTAATTATTCATTTTATTATGATTTCGTTTACTTTGTTTTCCTGTAAATGTAGTCTAACAGATAATTTTTGGTTGCTTCTTATTTTTGTTTTTTTGAAAATTTTACTCAACATTAAAGTTGAGTTGAGATTTTGTCCAAAAAGTCTTCCAAATTAGGTTTATTTTGTTTCGCTTTGTTTTCTTTAATTAATTTTTGTTTTAGCTTTGTTTCAAAAATGTAATTTCATCTAAAAATTTACTAGTTACTATATTTTTTTTTAATTATTTGGAAAAATAATTCTGTAACTATATAAATAAAATTAAGAGACGTTTGTTTTTTAATTTTTTAATTTAATTTATATAAAATCAAATTCGAATTAAGCTATAATAATAATTGTAATTTTATTTTGTTGTTCATCTATTATATTTTCGAAGAAAATGTTTAAATCATTTTTCTCTATTTTTAATTTTATATAATTTATTTTATTTATTTTTACAAAAGTCTTGAGGATTTAAATAGTTTACTGCAATGTTTAATATTTTATATATAATGTATATGTTTTTTTTATATATATGTATGATACAGAGACACACTTGTACTAATTTGTTTAGTAGAGCGTGGGAAAATCAATGTTCTTGTTTTAACTGTTTTTAGATTCCTAATTATAGTTACTAAATTAGTTTAGCGCTCTGAATGGTTTCATTTTTCGTATATGAAATACTTTTATACACCTAAAAGTATGTATTTTTGTGTATAATGTATTTTAAAAAATAAAAAATATATGAATTAAAATAATGAAAATATTTTATTGTTAATGCTGAAAAAAAGCTAATTTATTTATTAATGTTCAATGTTGTAATGGCTTAAGATGGCGTTGGACAAATAAATGGATATTCCACAGATGATATTTAAAAAAAAAGATTCCATCATAATAATATTAAAATGTAGTAAGTTAAAATAATTGTTTTCGTTTTTACCTACTCGAGACCCTCGGAAGTGAATTCATTTTCAAAAATGACGGTTTTAAAGATTTTCTAGAGATAAACTTCGAGCGACCGATTTTCCTATTAAGATAAACCTTATCCCCTTTGAGATTTTATTAGAATTTTTTGCATTGTTAGACAGACATATTCAAAATAATAAAATCCTCATTATAATTGAGCAAGCCATTCTTCATTACACTTGACAGTTAAAGTTGATAAATTTAGTTCAGGAATCGTGTGTTCTACAATCTCTGAAATGTTATTTCATTGAACATGTCTTTTTTGACACAAAAAACTTGTCACGTTCGGTGATCAATCCAATACTACCCGGATAGGTTTGTGAACAAATTATCTATTGTCAAAAATAAACCTCAAACTAGCCCAATATTTTCGGTATACTCAGCGCATCCAATTTGGGAAACGTCTAATTTATGTTCAAAGCAAACTTTTGTTTTTCTAATATCGCGTGCCGTTTGTTCATTGTTTGATTCTACCATAAAATTGTATTTTTGTTTTGACAGATAATGTTACCTTTCCGTTTTGGTACTTCACAAACAAATGTATTGCGAATCAAACGTAGCCACTTTAAACCTAGTAAATTCGGTATCTGTATTTTTCAAATGTTAGTTTGATTTATGTTAACATTTGTTTTGAATGTTATTTTATTGCTCACTGCACTTCAAAAATAGTTCTGTTCGCGTTTTTGAATTTTTAAGGATCTGTTCTATTTAGCTCAAAGTCATGTCAAGTTCATTTATAAAAAATTAAATTGACAGAACTTATGCAAGGAATTAAATTAACAGTCATTGAGAGTCAAAATACGTACTTGTTTGAAATTGACACATTTTTATTTAATGTCTGCTAAAAAAGGCTAGGGAGCCACTTAAGACAGATAGTTTGGAGTGTTTTAGAGACAAATAAAATGGCAGACCATATAATTCCAAAGCACATCATTTATTGTTTTCACATCATTTATTGAAATCGCATTGTTTCTCTAAACGATGTTTCGTTATTCCTCATGAAATTGCTAAACTGTGTCCAGGGGCAGTCATTTTGACAGTTTGTGAAAAACACTATGAAACTTATTTTTTCAAACTCAACGAAAATGTCAGATTTATCGGAACTAATGTTGCCATCGTGCCTCAGTCACATCGATTTAAATAATTTTATCCTTACTACATTTTAAAAATATGATAAAAGTTTGTAACTAAATGTTTAAAATTTCTTAAACACATGTTCACTGAAATGGAATTTATTTCGTCTTTCGTTAAGTAATTGCTTTGATTATTCGTTAAAAATGGTTTATATTGATTTTCGTTATAGAAACATAAGTTTATGTATACATGAGTAATTTATTTTGGTTTTTGCGTTTGATATGGAAAACTGATATTTATCGTCGTGTTTTTTTGTTTTTGTTTATTAAATTATGAAGACTGGATTTAAAAAAATGTTCTTATAGCAAAAAACTGTTGTATTAATAATTGATCTTTCTTGTTCTTTTTAATGTACTGAAGTTTCGTTTATTATGATTTGCTTGTCAACGGCGGGAAGTCTTATTTGTTATTATGCATTGTTGTTTTAAATTTTTGTTTGTCAAATTAGTTGTTTTTAGTTTTCTTCTTTTTGTTTGTTTGTTTAAGTAAAGAAATATTTCGAAATACATAATTGAGTTGATTTCTATTCAGTTTTTTTTTTTTAAAAAGCCTTGCGGACAAAACATTCGTATGAAGATTTTTATTTAGTTTTGTTATCCATTTGTTTAAAACGATTTTAAAGATTGATTAAGTTATGTAAACGTTTTTCTTTTTTTTATTTTCATTTCGTGTTTTTATGTATATAGAAGTAAAAAAATGTTTTTTTGTTTTTCTTTTTTCTTTAAATATCTAAATACCTAAATGTAATTGGTTTTTTGTGTTTTTGTTTATATCTTAATTTTCCATTTTCAGTAAACTTGTTTTTATTTTTTAGTAAAATTAAAAAATCAGCTGGTATTGTCATATACGTCCTATATGTCTCATTTTGTTTAATTTCTTCCTCTCATTAAATTCTTATTACTTTAAGTAGCCAAATAATATTTGTTTTTTGTTTAAATAAAATCCTAGATGTTAAATAATAAAATTGTATTTATGTAGAAAAAGTATGGTTTTCTTATTTTGAATTAAAATTGTTGTTCCAAAAAAAAGTCGTTTTGAATTAAAAAATATTTTTGTATTGTCAACTATTTACATCCCTTGTTTTATGTTTTATACTTTTTTTGTTTTTTATTTTTGGTTTTCAATATTACATTGTTAATATTATTAATTTTACATGTATACTTAAGCATTAAAAAAAATTTAGTTCTTATTTTTATTTTCAATTTCATTTTAATATTTTGTGTACTATGAGGATGAGGGATTTTGTTTTTGTTTGGAAGTCCCGTAGGTAACTATTTGGTATAATTTCTATTGAAAACGGAAATATTTTTATTCAAAACACTTTTTGGTAAAAATTCGGGTTTAAACTAAAGAAATAAATATTCAAACTTTTGGTGTGCATTTGGTTTGTTTTGTTTAAATTTAATTTTAACTTTGGTTTACTTTTTTTTGTAAAAAAGAGTGTCTTATAGGCTACAATTTCTTAAATTGTAATTGTTTGTTTGTTATTATTAGTATTTTTATTTGTTTATGGTTGTTTATTTAGTTATTTACTTGTATTTTTATATGTATATATTTACAAAGGCGATGGTTATCCGAGTGTTAGTCCATCGACAAAGAGATTTGGGTACTTTATCTCTTGAATATTTTATAAGCACACCCTGCGCGGTGATGTCCACAAATTGTTGATACAGTCCTGAGTGAATAAAAATAAAATGTTGAATTTAATACGTTTTTAAAAATAATATGATTTTTTATAATTCATTGATATAGCCTAACTAGTGTCTTACCTAACAAGCTTCATTAATTTACTTTTCAAAAATGTACTATTATAAAATAAGAGAAGACATTATATAAATTAAAAACACCTTTTCCGACAGCACTGGTTCAAACTCTATTACTAACTTAGTGGGATTACACTTGACCAGTTTATGTTTCTGAGATTTTCGAAAATTTTCTTAGATTTATTGATAAATAAAAATTCTATTCTCAAATTTGTGACAGAAAAACTGAGAAATTTTGTTTATTGGGCTTATCGGGAACTTCTTTTCCCATGGATTTGTTCACATATTCGAAAAATTGGTACAGGGAAATTTTCGAAATTGGGAAAACAATTCGGTCTTTTTTTTTTTGTATAATTAGCAAACACTTAAAGGGTGTTTTATACCTTTAATATGCTAAAGACACAGTGTGAGCATTAGGAAAAGAGGGAAAGGTTGGATAGGAGGTGTCGGTGTACATTGGTTTTAAATTTCTGAACATTGCAATGACAGGGAAAGATAGAGCGTGGCAAGGCGTTCCACATTCGCGTAGTACGGCTAAAAAATGAATCTCTGTACTTCATAGTACGGCCGAAGTTGGGCTCAAGGGTAAACTGATGGGTACTCCTAGAAGCCCGGGTATTACGGTAAAATTGTTTAAGGGGAGGAATGCAACTGGCTATTTCACTAGAGCATAGTCCGTTAAAATAACGGTAAAAAAGGATAAGGCAAGAAACCTTCCGTCGATGTTCGAGTGATGTAAACGAATTGATGATGTTCATGTCACCAATCAATTTAAAAGCTCTTTTTTGAATACTGTCCAAGAGGCTTAAATAAGTTACTGGAGCACCAGCCCAGAGATGAGAGTTATATTCAAGTTTCGGACGCATATAGGTTTTGTAGATTGTAGCCAGATCAGACGGAGAACAAACATTTCTTGCAACTTATCAAAAAACCTAGACATCTTGCGGCATTTTTGGCAACATCGCGTATGTGATCATTCCACAAAAGGTGGTTGCTGATGCACATTCCGAGGATGTCAAGATTTTCCGTTTTGCTGATGCAAGTGCCACTCATAGATAGTGGCAAAGAGGGTTTATCTCGCTTTAACTATGCAAGACAGCATTGCGTTTTCGAAGCATTAAATTCCACACGATTTTTTATTCTTCATTGTACAATGCAGTTTAGGTCGGAATTTAATGAGCTAATCATATTTTGCCGTTGCAGTTCCACATCCGAAGAAGAGGGTTGTGAGACTGGAAAGAACAGACTTGAATCCGTCCAAAACAACTTGTATTCAACGGTTCGAAAGAAAATTTCTAATACAACGTAGAAGAGATTCGTTGATACCGAAAGCACGCATTTTCAATAAGAGAAATATCAAGTGCCATAATCTTACTTTCTCCAAAACGATGTAAAGATCTGTTCCACTGCTCGGTGAGATGAACCATCTGATCACCAGTGGACCTATTGCTACGAAAGCCGTATTGCCGGTCATTAAGAAGCTTCCGTTCCTCAAGATATTTCTTAAGCTGATAATTAATCAGCGTTTCCATGACCTTAGAAAGAAGGGACGTTAGTGCTATCGATCGGTAATTTGTGGGAGAAGAAGATTCGCCTTTTTTTGGGATTTGCTGAACAAATGCACGTTTCCAACTACTCGGAACGAGCCCAGAAAAATAGGATAGATGAAAAAGCTTACGCAGTGGTTTTTCTAGCGTGGAAGAACACCTCTTCAGAATAATAGCGGGGATACCATCTGGGCCAGCGGATTCATGAATGTTGAGATCTTTAAAAACAGTTCGAGTACGAAAAAAGATTGGTCGTATAGAATCATTTACGCGTTCAAGAACTGGGGGAGTCATGACACTATCTGGCAAGGTGGAATTTTCGGCGAACTGCCTTGCAAATAAGTTGGCTTTATCAATAGAGCTAACTAAAGGTGTGTCATTGACAACAAGCGTAGGAACCGTGGAAGAAAAAGAATTCCTCACGTTTTTTACAAATGACCAAAAATTCTTACTGCCTTTGGGACATTGCAGTATTTTTCGCCGTAATTTTTGGTCATGTAAAAATTTGGTCCTTCGAATATAGGCGTTGCAGGCCTTCCTGGCTTGCTTAAACTTTTTCTGGTTTTCCTCAGTTGGGTTGGCTTTAAAACACCGGAAGCTCACCTCTTTCTCCTTGATAACCTCCTTGCAGCTCGAATCGAACCATGATTTAACCTTGGGTTAAATACTTTTAACCCTATTCGGGATAAACGTTTCCATTCCCAAATGAATCATACTAGAAATCATATCTGCACTGGAGTCTACGTCGCTACCGGGGAAGCATAGCGACCAGTTAAAGATCCTGAAGAAATTATTGAGACCGTCCCAGTTGGCTTTCTCGTACTGCCAAACGGTTCTCTTTGAAGCTCTTTCTTTAACTGGATTTGTTTGACACGAGAAATTAGCAGATATGACACTGTGATCCGATGTGCCTATAGGCGTCAATACACTGATTGTGTACTTATTAGGATCAGAAGTGAAAAACAAGTCAAGGGTATTATCTGCTGGGCCGTTAACGTCTGATATACGAGTAGGCTCGTTGACAAGCCAGGGGAGACAATTCTTTGTATGGAGTCAGACAGAGCATCAAATTCTTAAGAAGTTGAAACTCGGTCTAAGGAAGATTTATCAACATTTTGGAAAGAAGTAGTAGTAAAAGAACTTAATGAAAGATTGCATAATTTGGTGGAACAAAATAATATATTAACAGAATATCAGGCTGGCTTTAGAAATAAATATTCTACAGTGGATAATATCCATAACTTGGCGTCATTGTACACATGAAGCTGGTTGGAAAAAAGAAAGTCTATGCTTTTTTCATGGACTTAAAAGCGGCTTTTGATAAAATCTCCAGAAAACTATTAATGCTCAAGTTACGTGTAATGGGAGTCTTAACTAAATTTGTCAACCTGCTAGAGTGCATATACTCTGCTACTCAATCAGCAGTGTCGACAGGAAGGGAGTTACCGGAGTACTTCGAAACACTATATGGGTTTAAAAAAGGGTTCCATTTATCACCTTTACTTTTTGCTTTATTCATAAATGATCTACATGCGATTATTGAAGGAGGTCTTAATATCGGCAGTTTAAATATAAAGTTGTTGCTGTGTGCTGACAACATGGTGATCTTAGCAGAGGATGTGGAGGTTTTGCAACGCATGATAAAACGTTTTGAAGAGTACTGCACCAATTGGAATCTCGAAGTGAATCTCTCAAAATCGGAAATTATGGTCTTCTGAAATGGTGGCAGGCTATCAAATAGGGAAAAGTGGATTTTCAGCGGAGAAGAAATTCGGAGAAGAAGGGCACTACTACACACTGGATTTACACCTAGATACGTAGGTACAAAAGACTATATTTGAATACAGTGACACGAGACTACCTAAGCTACTTGCCAAAATCCTCTTAGCAAAACAACTTTTTTGGGTTAAGAAGATTAATATAATGGAAAACAGGTTCGGCTTGCACTAATTTAATATATGGCTTGATAAAAAAACCGGTGGAGGCCGAAACAAGGAGTATAAATTAAGTGCGTTGGAGGAAACGATAATACGAATTTGTGCCTTAGAAGAATTGGTGGAAGAACGCCCAGATTCTTCGACTTTTGGTCTCCCAGCTGAACATTGAAAACAGAACTCCAACTCCTTGTCCTACGAAAAAGTTACAAAAAAGCATAACTTGTAACGTCGCTTGGGAACAAGAAATTGAAATCTAAAAAGAACTCTGCAATAAGGTTGAAGAGGCAGTTGAAGCTATGACACCAAAAAGAAATGGAATACCATTTCAAGAAAACATACAGGTCCAATGACAAAATTATTGAGTTGGATGAAACCTCAAGGCACAACCTTGAAATGGAAGTGATGAGAATGCAGGAAGTTAAAGCAAAGCTCGAGTTCCAAAAATGCTTACACAACAAAAACTTCGTTGTTTTCGTTGTATTTCATCGATTTTTAATAAAACTGATATTCTTTGAATTTTTAATTAAGGATTAGGTCTAGGACGAAAACAAAAGATTTTTGTTCCCTAAGAACTGACTGTCAAATCATTCCAAAACTATGTTCGAAAATAAATATATATATAAATATTATTTTCATGTTGGCAAAATTTTTTCCCAAGGGAAAAGAATTTCGTGAGGAATTCCCGATAATAGGAACTTGCTCCCGGGAAGGGAAAAATTCCTAGTTAAAAATATTTCCCTAGGAATTCCCGATAAGGCTCTATATTTTAAAGAATACGGACATCTAAGTGATCTTAAAAATATAAAATGTTCAGCTGCTTAATCTAATAACAGATAATTGCTAAATTTGTTACTAAAAAACTGTCCCAAATATCTTGTAGGTAATCGTATGAACTTAGAACTTTGTGTGACAAAAACGTCAAATTATCATAAACAAGGATTGTGAGACGGTAGGTGGTAAGTTGAGTTGGATTTAAAGCCATATAGATATTTCACTGTAAGCAAGTAAACAACTTCGTTTTATTTCCCTTTGAAAATGTCATTATTTCGCTTTTTAAAAGTCAAATAAAGTCAAGCATATTTGTTAAACTCTCTTGACGTTGAGAGTTCTTGACATTCTTTCGGTTCTCATACCTCAGCGTGGTGAACATCGGGTGTTTAGTACCTCAACTGGAGTTTGGGTTCCAAACCCAGTGGAAAGTAGTTGGGCGCAGCAAACGAGAGTGCCGTCGGGGTGACTTCCTGGCCACCTTATAGTTGCGAAGCACCAACAAGCCTCGGATACGGACGGATTTACTTATGACAACCTACGCAAACGTAATAAGGACAACGAACTTCGGATATGAACGTGGAATATTAGGTCCCTTAACAGACCACATGCGGCCAAAGAATTAGAGAACTCCCTAGGCTGCTATAAATCAGACATCACTGCCACCCAGGAAATACGATGAGATGGGCCGGGTAAAAAGAGGATGAAAAACTGCGTTATTTACTATGGTGACTGCTACCACGAAAACCAACAGCGCTTATTTGGATGCGGCTTTGTCATTGGAGCCAGACTTAGGCAAGAAGTCTTGAGCTATAGGTGTATCAATGAGCGCCTTACGACCATACGCATCAAGGCTAAATTCGGCAACATTATAGCCTGATATGCACGCACGCCCCCACGGAAGAAAGAGATGACAACACCAAAAATATGTCCTCCGAGCTCTTAGACAAAACATATGAGCAGTGTCCTAGCTACAATATTAAAATTGTCTTGGGCAATTTTAATGCCAAGCTAGTAAGGGAAGACATATTGGGTGGAATAATCGGGAAGAACAGCCTGCACGACAACACTTCCGACAATGGATTCAGGCTCATAAATTTTTTTGCGGGGTGAAACGTCATGGTAGCCAGTACGCGTTTTCCACACCTCAACATCCACAAAGGAACTTGGAGTTCTCCAGATCAATTTACCGTCAACCAGATTGACCACATTGCGATTGACGTCAGACACACTTCCAGCATCATTGATGTATAACCTTTTCGAGGAGCTTACATCGAATCGGACCACTACCTCGTTGTAGTGAAGGTAGCACTTTGGGTTTCTAGACCCAAGGCAAAACAGGGAGGTGCTAGTAGAAGGTACAAAGTCCAACGGCTACAATCGCAAGAGAAAGCCAAATCCTTTTCCGACCGAGTTACAAGTAACCTCTCTCTTCTCTACTTCCTCTACCTAAGCTCCGATGTAAACGCATAAAAAAACACCACCGCTGAGATCAAACGCAGAATAACTCTTGCTAACTGCTGTTTCTTTTGGATAAGAAGGCAATTGAGTGGTAAAGTCCTCTCTCGAGGGACCAAAATGTTGCTATATAAGACCCTTATCATACCCGTCCTGCTATACGGTGGAGAAGCATGGTTTATGACAAAAGTGAATGAAAGCAACTTGGGTCGGTTCGAGAGAAAAGTTCTTCGTGTGATCGACGGTTCCGTATGCATCGAAGGGGAGTGGAGGAGAAGATGGAACGACGAGCTGTACGGGCTGTACAACGACGTAGACTTAGCCAGAAGGGCGCATGGAAACCAATGCTCCGGGCCGGAAAGTCTTCGAATCCGCACCCACAGGACAGCGCAGTAGAGGAAGACCGCGGATCAGGTGGCGCGCACAAGTGGAAAGTGACCTCACCCAACTTGGAGCGCGAAACTGGAGACATCTAGCTAGGGATGGTGAGGCCCTAGTTCACACAGGACTGTAGCGCCACCTTAAGTAAGTAATGTTAGAGTTTGTGGGATACAATTTAAAATTGAAAATGTCGTAGTTCCCAACATAAAAAAACTTGTCAGAATGCCCAAATGATGAGTCAGATAACATCTTTTGGGCGATATTTCAATTAGTAATTAGCGCGTTATAATATTTAAAAACTGATTTCGGAAACATGACATTGATTTTGGGTTCTGTGGCATTTTCTTATAATTTTGTTGGGGTGATTGAGCCATTTTAGGGCGATATGACATTTTTAATACCTTGGCATTATTTTATTGGGCAATAACACCAGACGGTTCCTTTTATTTTGAATTTCATAAAACCTAAAAATGATGTACCCCCAATGGTGATATGATTTTTTTTTGCGAAAAGATATAACGCCCTTCAACTCTAATATGACTCGTAAGAATAATGGCTGCCATGATGAAATGTTCAAGTGGTTCCAACAAAACATCGAAATAAAAGAAGCAAATTTGATGTCTTATCATAACTTGTAGTATCCTACTATCTCTTGTTTTTTGTAAGCATCATGTAGACCTATGCATATTGACATATAACGTACTATTTTTCATTTACTACTTCTATATTTAGCTACTTCTTTGGACAACTAGCTCACAAAAATAAAAGTGGCTCAGCTTTATTTGACAACTTAGCCGGTTTTAGATCAGATGCGACATGAGGGACATGGTTGAGAGTTCTAAGTCACTAGGCCCTGGTTCTTCATGGACTGTTGCGCCACCTAATTTTTGTTTGACATGAGAGACTCGAAATCAAGGCAAGTTTCAAGTATCTGATTGGCCAGCTGTCAAAGAATTAGCTTTCTCTAACTATTAAGCCCAATTTTGTCAAAATGACAGCTTATCATGTTTATCCTTGTGAAATTGAAAAAGAAATAAGTAATATTTCTTATTCTTGTAACCTGAGTAATTTTTTTTTTAAATTAATGACATCTGCAAAGTTGACAAGCTGCCTTGGTCTTATAGCGCGGTTAAAGAATGCAGTTAACTTTAAATGAAGTCCCTTATGTTGTCTGAATATGCCCAATGACACTTAATTTGATGCTTTCCTAAGCATCTGTTAACCAGACAATATTTCATTCAAAGGTATTGCGTTATGCTCATTGGTAGCTATTATCTGACAGATCTACAAATCATCTGTGGTTATCTTAAAACAAATCATATGTACATATAAAATATGGATAAATTTGGAACTATTACTTTACTAAGGTTAAGTGCCAATTTTTTAAAAAGTAACATTCTTTCTTTGGCAAGTAACTGAATCTATTTTGACCAAACTTCAATTCAATATTATCAGTTCGAAAAAAAATGTAAACAAATATAAAATGTTAAGCGGATTCAGTTAATGTTTCTTTTACTTACTTCATTCAGTGAATAGCAAGTGTCGGTCCATTCCATAAACACACACATTGTTCAGCGTCTCAGAAAGTAAAAGGGTTCCAGTTCATTCATTGCATAACTCTTGTGACGTTTAAAACCATTAATTGTCATTTTCAATGAAGTCAAATTCCCCATTTTCGATGGTGCTGCCCTCTTGTGTGTGTTTAAAGAGAACTTCTTTCGTTAAAGTTGCATTTAATTGTTTTTTCTTTTTTACTTCACAACTTTACTTTGCTATGTCCATTTAAGTTGGTAATTTTTTGTTGTTCTTCTTGTTGGTCAGTAACTAGGTTTATATTCTGCAGTTTTGTCGTTATTATCTCCGGTTTGTACATTTTGAATATCAAAAATAAATAAAACGTACAACAACATTCAAACGAACCATTCATCTTTTTGTGCATTTGAATTGCCAGATGCGGATGTTGTGGTTGTTGTTTGGGAGATATCTTGACCTAATTGCCGGAATTTACCAAGCACCAAATGGGACGGACTTTGGTGGCCATCTTCAATAATTTGTGTTGAGTGCGGTGGTACCCTGATGGTCCCGCAGGGTGATGCCAGTTTCCCGAATTCGGCAGTGTTGTATGTTCACGTGATAGCGTGCCGTGTAACAGTTTTGACGAGCCATTCGTTTCAGCTGCATGATGTACTATATTATTGTTGAAGAGGAAGAAAAGAGAACAACAAATTATATTTGCATTAAGTACAATGTACTCTATAGTGGATTTTTGTTTGTTAGAAACTCACATTGTATTGATGTATTTTGGTTGCCATTTGCGCCGTTCCGACGGCAAATACAAATAGCCCAACCAGCTATACAAGTACATATTATCAGCAAACCACAAACTGTGATCAAAACGAACCATGTCAGGTCTAGGCCAAGGACCGTACTTGACGTTTGGTCTAAATTAATAAATTAAAGAATTATAAATTTGAATGTGAATGGGAATTAATTGGATAGAACACTTACTATGGCATAAATTATGAACTGATTCATCGGAGTTATCGCCGCAATGGTTAATGCCATCACACAGTAAATCTGGATGAATACAAAACTCTCTTTGCGAGCACGTGAAATCTTTACACGTGTGTTCTGAAAGAATTTTACAAAAATAATTCAATATATAGGACTTGTTCTTGTCATTGATTAAAAACAACTTAGGTCTCATACTCACTTGGATCTTTCACAGATGTTATCACTAATTTGAAACCATTTGCATCTGTTCCCCAGCCATCAGTGACATACTTCAGCGTAACGAAATTCGTTCTGGTCAAAATTGAGCTGACCGTTTGCTTGGTATTTCTACAAGATATGTCAACCTAGAAAGAGATAAATATATATTTTCTTATAAATGACTTGCAGCCCTTATTTAATCACAGTCTACATTTATATTTGTTTCCTTAAGAATACCCGCGTTTTGTTGGAAAATCCATCAATAGTGTAGTAATATTTTACACGAATAACCAAAACAATATCCGCAGTATGAATACTACCGAAAAAAGTTGAAGTAAAATCTTACTACGGATGAGTTTTTGACATTTATACGAGCCTCGAATAGATCTTATGTGATTTCGTTCTCAAATGTGGGTACAATTGATATTGCATTTGTATCTCGATTGCAAGAGAAAAGATAATTAAGTTTTGCTATGTTTCTACCAAAGGTTTATCTCAGTTTTGACTAAATAAATCTTTTTAGTGTTTCCACCGCACAAGAAGATTTAAAAATGATTAAGTTTGACAGCATTTTCTAAAATGCAAATGATGTTTCGATGTTTCTTATGAAGTGCAAGTGAGATACTTTGATTCGTGTTGAACAATGAAAAACTGTAGAGTTCAGCACCATATAACAATATGCTAACTCCTCCATATGTAATTTTTTTTATTTGATTAAAACAAAACTATATTTTTGTACACAAACATGTTAATAAACAGACCATAATGCATTATCTGTAAAACCAACTCCTCCACATAGGTTTTTCTTGACAAATTTTGAATCGACTCAGATCCATGACCGGAATCGAGTCGAATCAAGCTCATTTCAACTCGATTCAGGTATATAAAGAATTGGGACGAGCTTCAACACCACATGATAATGTAGTAGTCTATGAACAAACCCCCTCCTAGAAGCAATTTATAAATTAACTTTTTTATAGAATCTCAATTTCCAGATGTTTTCTTACCATTTTTCCTGAAAATTGTCCATTTTATTACTTTAAGCTAGTACTTTGCTGTTAAATTTAACTTTAGATTTTTACAAAAGTTTCTTCTATTTGTGTTTTTTTTTGTATTATTATTATTATTATTATTATTATTCTGACAGGTCTTCTTTCAGCTGTACAAGTTTTAAATACAAAAATCTGGCTACTGCCGATGGGTTTTCTTGGGAATTTTCTACTATACTATTTGTAGAATGCCAAAAACCAGTGGTAATGACAAACAGCTGATTTTCATTGACAGCTAATGACTAGATTTCCTTAGTTTGGTGTATTTTTTGACATAAGCGATTGCATAAATATAATTTATAAGATTATGTTTGATAAAAAAGAATTTATGCTAAGCTACATTTGGGCCAACATGAATCCTTATTCATTGTTTAACTATTCATCTACTTAGCAATTCTATTAAATAAGTATTTTAGATTCTTATTGACAAATCTGGAAATGCTAAAATTGATTAGTATTTAACCGGATAACTGTAGCAGACATTTTTAATTGTAGCTGTCATAAAATGCACATATCACATTCAAATGCAACCTAGCACCAAATTCATTAAAAGGACAAAGGAAAAAGTTAAGTTTGAATCTTACATCTAACCTTTTTTAAAAATAAAAATAACTTAAAATACTGTCAGGACGGGTGTTTTTTTTAGGGGTGAAATGGAATAAATTAAAGATAACTTTTTTAAATTGTCATTCAATTAATTTTTTTTTCAGAAGATAATATTCTGGCATTATATTATATGATTTCTGACATATTATCGCCATGGCTTGCTCGGACTTATTCTAATCTAGATGAATGTTCCCAATTTTTCTAGCCGTATACCAGCAATAACGCGACGAATATTGTCCTCCAATAGGTCAAGCGTTACCTTATCGGCATAGATTAGCGACAAAACATATCCCAACAGAAAATAGTCAAACGGAGTGGCATTAAATCGCACAATCTTGGAAGCTAGTTAATGTGGTTACCAAACGTTTGTTTTAATAAATCAAATGGGTGAAAACACATGCTCTATAACTATAACGGTGATAATTGACTAAAAATTTCTGGCCAGCATTTTTTGGCGAAGTACGAAGCATTTGTTATTTCACCAACCGAATAAGCAAACCAAAAAGTAAGTTTTTTTCAACGTAACTGTATCTCAACATATACCTGAGATTTGATTATGGAAATTGGGGTTATCATCATTTGACATTTGACAAAATGGCGATTTGAATTGATGAAGTCAGTCATTTTTTTACCCTCTTTTTTCATGGAAAATTCTTTGGAAGTATGATTTCTCTGTTTTGTTTGTGGTGGATTTAAAAAAGATGATTTATTTAAAAAATGTTAATCATTTTTGATTTGTTTATTAATTAGCATTTTCAAGAGTTTTAGAGCTAATTTTTTTAAATCCTCTAATAAAATTTTCAATAGTCTACCAATATGCAAAAGGACTTCAATAAAGATGAATCAATTGAGGACGAATATGGAATCCCATATGCATGGAATTTAACTTGAATTTTGCCTCTACTTTTCGACAGAAGGAGGCGGAAAAAAGAAGAATACAAGAGTTCCAAAGGTGTTTTCGCGATGAGCTTGGCCTTTTTTTTATAATAAGCACACACTCAAGGGAATATATTACCCTTATTATGTAGACACAGTGTGAGCACTAGGAAAGCACTTTCAACGTAACTGTATGTGAAAGGCATTTCACATTCGCATAGTACGGCTAAAGAATGAATCTCTGTAATTGACAGTACGACCGTAGATGTGAATACACCAAAGCAAGGGTTTGAAAACACTAATGACGGAAACACTGCAAGAAGATTTTTTGAACAGTCAGATGCAACCGCTCGAATAACTGGAGTCAATGAAGAAGTTATAATGAGGCTCAAAGTAATATTGAAAGTTTGGAATTGCAGTGAAATAGTGAATGCAGATAAATTTGTTGAGTATTCTTAGAAAACGGCAGAGCTTTTAAAACAAAAGTATCCTGAAAAACTACTCACACTTCCTCTACAAAAAATATTGGTTCATAGTCAAAATATCATTGAATATCAATCACTACCACTTGGAGAACTGTTAGAAGTATCCCAGGAATGCAAAAGTAAAGACTACTAGAAATATCGATATCAGAATACGTGCAAAGAGTTTCAAGGATTCGGCTCTTCGGATCCACTTATTTCTACCTTAAAGCATGTGAGAAGCCAAACAAATCTGAAAGAACAATACTCTCCAGAAATGATGAGTTTATAACACATTTCCCCGGACTTAGATGATAGTTTTCAAGAAGTTTAGTGTTTATACATATATTAATTTGTTTTGTCTTTACTTATTTTTCCACTGATTGACTGTTGATTAGATTGTTTTTTATTTTGATAACGTTGATTTAAATTTTGTTTTATAAAGTTTAAAAACAAAAACAAAAAGCATGGCTTTACTGCAAAACATAATATAGCTAAATAATATATTTAAAAACACCTTAATTAATTTAGTCACACCTCGGGTAATTTTACATTTATTGGAGGTCAAGGATAATCGTTGGTTGATTATGCAATCCTAGGTGAAGACTGGGAGTCACTGGTGACGGATCTAGAAGTTAAAGAATTTCCGTATTCGGATCACCCCATTGTTGTTACATTTCAACGGCGGCGCTTGCAACCGAATGATGATAAAATTACTAGCCCGCAAACACTGCCCTAGGAAGATTTCTTTTGCATGGTTTTCGGAGTTCCTCCCAAAGCTCATTTAGGATTAACTACTTAGAGGCCAATAGAAAATTTAAAGAGCTATGCAAAGCCAAAAAGTTGAAATATGAAGAAAAACAAGCATGCAGATTGCTGTCTTGTAAAAACGCTATGGACTTTTAGAAACTGTCTTGGGAATTAAATGGGAAACAACCAGTAATACACAAAAAACTGTGTGCAAATTCACTTTTCCTTCACTTCAAAGATCTACTAAATCCCGAAACAACATTAGCAAACTGGCATTAGGCAGTTCCTTGATTTGAGAACGAAATCTTAGACCCAGAATTTACGCTGGAAGAAACTACTTCAGTGATGCAAATAGTGTGAACGCGATTTCAACAATGGTTAGCCTCCGTAGCGAACTTATAAGCCTGAATTTCATACCACGTAGACCCGAATTACCGTTGGAGTGCAGTATGTGCAATCTTAGAGAAAGAGAGGACGTTATTAATTTCGTTGGAAAATGCCCTACTTTAAAGGAAACAAGAAGGAGCTTTTTTAGAAGTGACTTCTTATCGGATGAACAAATTGTTGCCTTGCTGAATGAGATGAATGTCTGCAATTTGTACAAATATTGCGAAATCGCGTAAAGTTATAGATCTAGAATTATGAACGAAGATTTCTGATTTATCAAACAATAATCCACTTTAATTAATTCAAACTTCAAAACTTAAAATTAACTTCTTTTTTAAATCCACTTAAAGCTTAATTATCGTTTTTTTATGTTAACTGTTTTTTTTGAAAGTCACAAATTTTATAGCCTTGAAAATTTCCTTCAAAATAAAAAAATTAAGCAATATCTTTATTCTTTTAGGACATATGATTTTTGCAACCTAAAAAGTCAAAACGGGCTACTGTGCGCTGGTCAAAATAGTGTTGCCAGCTGAAAGTTCCTTACTTATAAAAGTAAACGCTTGAATTCCGATATTAAATTATTAACTTCCCAAAGGAAAATATTGTAATGGGTCCGATTGAAAATTTTGACATTTCTCGACGTTTCAAGGTCCCTAGAGTCGAAATAAAAGATTTTTAGAAAATTGTCTGT
Organism: Eupeodes corollae; assembly: GCF_945859685.1. Classification (NCBI taxonomy): domain Eukaryota; kingdom Metazoa; phylum Arthropoda; class Insecta; order Diptera; family Syrphidae; genus Eupeodes; species Eupeodes corollae. The sequence continues at coordinate 305,340,243 of NC_079147.1, read as the reverse complement.
GCATGCGTGTGTACGTACGTTCGTACGTCCGTACGTTTGCTACGTTTTTTTCGTCGTCCATAGCTCAAGAACCAGAAGAGATATCGATTTCAAATAAATTTTGTTAAACAGATAATAAGACAGAAAGATGCAGAAGGGGCTCTCAACAAAAAATTGCGTGGGTGGTTTTTTTTACCATACCAGTTTGAAAAAAAGGTGAACATTTTGGTTAACCCTAAATATCTTACGAACCAAAAACGCTAGAGACTTGAATTAAATTTTATATAATAAATTGTATTGTGATACCAAACAGGTATATTTTTTGAAAAAAAATCAATATAACGGTTTTTTTTATAAATCAGAAAAACTGAAAAAAAAACTTGTCACCTCCAAAATTTCACGACTAAAATATGATTTCATCTCCAAAACAAATTTGTGCAACGAAGAGTAATGTTTTTGACATCTGATAAAATTTTGAGAAAAATCGAATTGATATTTTTTTTTTAGTATAAAAAATAAAAATCTAAAAAAAAACATTTCTCAAAGTTGGTAAAAATTGAATATCAAATATCTTTTCAAAAACTTGAAATTTAGGCTTTAAACTTATTTTACCTTATAAGAAATGTTGTTTTCAACATTCTGAAGAACGTTGAGAAAAATCGAATTGACAGTTTTTTTTACAAAAAATAAAAACCTAAAAAAAAGTAATAAAAGTTCGTAAAAATTGATTTAGGACTCAAATATCCTTTCAAAACTTTGAGATTTTGGTTTTAATTTCCTTTTATCTTTTGAAAAATATTGTTGTCAACATTCAGTAAAATTATGAAAAAAATCGAATTGACAGTTTTTTTTTTTAAATGAAGAACCGAAAAAAAATTAACAAAAGTTGGTAAAAATTGATTTTCGACTCAAATATCTTTTTAAAAATTTGAAATACTAGCTTCTTAATAATTTTTACTTATAAGACATATTGTTTTCAACATTAGGACAAATTTTGAGAAAAATAGAATTGACAGTTTTTTTTTACAAAAAAAATAAAAACCTACAAAAATGCATAAAAGTTGGTAAAAATTTACTTTCGACTCAAATAGCTTTTCAAAAATTAACAATATTGGCTTCAAACTTATTTTATTTCACAGAAAATATTGTTTTCGATATTCAGTAATTTTTATATAAAAAAGTCCGTTTTTTCATAAAAAAATAAATCTAAAAAAATAGTACGCAAAATTTGGTAAAAACTGATACGAGTACATATAGACAAACTTTTAAGCAAGACAAATCGACAGACTGGATGGGAAGTTATCAGTGTGGGTTGAATCCCAGCCTCTTTTTTGCCTAAGATTCAAGCAGTTAATTTCGTTAGGATATAACAGGTCCTTTTTAAACTGAAGTTATGCTTGTACTATTCGAAGCGTACTCATTCAGAATACATATTTTTGAGAAACACACCCTGAAGTCATCGTGCGTCCATTGTTTTCAGTTAATAACTATAACAACAAAAACAAGCTACTCACCTCATTTTATATAAAATGAAATCAAGTTAATCCCCGTTTTCACTTGACATACATAAATACCATATATGTATATTTTATACTTATGATGTGTTTAATAGGAAGGCTAAGTGGAACCAAGCTTAACAGGTCGTTTCGCATGAAAAAAAAAAAATAAAACACAAATTAAGGTTAAGACCGAATTTCCACAAAATCTTCACTTTCTCCTTCACATTTATTTTTCTTCTATCAAAAAAACCAAAGTTTTCAAAAAAAAATGTAAAGTATAGAATCAAGAAACAACGTCCTTTCAAACCAATAGCAAAATACATAACAAAAAAATATAAGCCTTCTCAAGTTGCATATGTCTCCACATGTCAAATCCTTCGAAATCCTTTCCTATCCCAAATGCTTCCATCATTTCTACAAATACATACACACTTCTTCAAATATAACCTCCCAAGTTCCAACCATATCCATGAACAAAAAATAATCAGTCCTAACTACGTCTCTATTAGATGTCATCTACGCGCGGTTTAAGCATCTAACTTCTATCATTTTTGTCTTATATACCGTTGTTATTGTTGCTTGTTGTTGTTTTTGCTGTGTGAGTTTATCCTTGAGAGAGTTCTGCTTCTGGGACGACCAAGGACTTAAATAAGGAACAAAAAAAGAAAAGGACGAGAGAGTTAAATTCTCGCTATGTGATATGATGGAATGGTAGCAATTCTACGCCTCAGGAAAGAGGTTGGGGTCGAGGAAAGGGGAAGGTAATGGGGAGGGGGTATAGGAAGGTTGGATGAGGTTGAGAGGATAGTCTGATGGGATTCTTGTGCTTTTCTCCTGTTGGATCTTGAGCTTTGTTTCTGTGCTATGTGGTTTTCTGGAATAGCGAAGGAACGTTCGGGGAAATATTTTCTCTAAGTGTATCTAAAGGCTGTTTTTTTTTGCTATCGTTGTATCTATACTTAATTTTCTTGTTGCATATTTTTTCTATACTCTTGCGAATGCGTTTCTTAGCTGCAAGGCATTTTGCAGAAGAAAAAGAAGCAGAAGAAGAATCAGAAGCAGAACGGAAGTAGTAGAGCAAAGCTCTTGGGAGTAGACAAAAACTTCTTGCTAAGCGCTTGGCATATACGAGCATAATAGGGATTTTCCAGAACGAGCGAAAATTTGTATTTTTATTTTATTTTTTGTTTATGTCCCAAAACAACCCAACCCACCGCCCACCTCCCTTCACCACACCACCATAACCGTGCCTTGGCCCAATGAAGTTTTTCTTCTTCACAGGATGTGAAACAATATGAAGATAATGTTTTTTTTTTCAAGGCTGTTTAGACTTTAGATTAGGGTTTTGGGTGGTTCCTCGCCTTTCCTCTTATTCAAGTTATTCTAAGGACGAAATTTTCAACAATGGGAAAATTTATTTTTTCGACAAAAAACGTTGTCGGGGAAGAATGCGGCGGATATAGTATTTTCGTTTGTTTGAGCCAAATGCAACAGATATTTTTGGATAATGGAGTTTTCATTTATTTTATTTTCCCACTAATACAAACCAAACAATGGGATTAAAATATCCTCATAAGGTAGGATATGAATAGATTCTAGGGCATTTTCATCTATACAAGTTTTGTTAATTGAAATCAGACAAAAACGATGACAAAATGGCTTTGTGGATGGAACTCGACCTATTTCGTTGCGGTCGGAAACTAGCAAAACAATTGAAAGGAAAAACAAAACTATGTATATTAAAAAATATTGTCTGTTAAAGTGGATGACTAAAAGCTAATAGAAGTCGGAACAGTGGAGGTTTGATTGGCGTGTAAATAAAGGATTATGTTATTTTATATATGATGATGATGATGAGACGACATTTTGCTTATAGCTATTTATTTATATGTATGTGTCTGTTTGTAAGATGCTTATGATTACGAATTTGACATTTTGTCAGACACAGATAACGGTATATTTCTTGGAAAGCCATAACACGTTGTTTGGTTTGTTGTTTTGACATATGTACATTTATAGAGATGTCTTTGTCTTCGATTGATTTTTGAAACATTGTCAGGACACAATCTCTCTGCAGGAATGGGGGAGGGGTATGTTTAAATGGGACTTATTTATTACTTTATGGATATTTTGGAAATTCGTCCTCAATGATATTAATGGATTGTCTATAAATAAATTCATAGGTAAATGGATTGAGACAAACAAAAGAAGAAATATACTTAAAAAGGTAAAAGGATAAAGTGACAGCAAAACATTCAAAAATCACGAAACCCAATTTAATGACAAAAGTTCATGTTTTTTTAAGACTGTTAATGATTACACGTCATAAAAAAAAGCTTTTATAGTAATGTTAAAACATTAATAGCGTCAAACTTAACACAATAGGAGACATTTTCTTTTGATACCACACTTAAATATTTTATCAATTTGAAGTCAATACTAAAAGGTGATTTTTTCAGCGGCTTTTATGATTCACATTAATGTATGAAGACAATAACAACCGAAAATAATATGACATTTAGTAAAAATTTCATACTTCGAAAAGTGCGTATACGCCTTAGTGGACTATTGTTAAGATGGCATATTTATGGGTTACTTTAGTCGTTTGCTGTTCTATTTTAAATGATCATTACAAAAATGGGGATAGAGGTGGTTTTCTTTATAACCTTCCCATAGGCAATAATTATAATGGGTCCGATTTGTCAAATTGAAAATTTTGACATTTTTCAACGTTTCAAGGTCCCTGGAGTCGAAATAAAAGGTTTTTAGAAATTAGTTTGTTTTTTTTTCGTCGTCCATAGCTCAAGAACCAGAAGAGATATCGAATTCAAATAAATTTTGTTATACAGATAATAAGAATGTTCAAATGGTAGACATGTGCATTCAGGAGGACACAAGCGTCCACATGTTTTTCTCAAGGCGGACCTCTGTCTATGAACTCCTACTCTCACCTCCCCGCGGTGAACATCGGGTGCCTAGTATCTCCAAACGAGAGAGGGGGGAAGAGGTGCTTCCACTAAGGCACCTTTCCTTATCCAGCACCAACAAGCCTCGGATACGGACGAATTCACAGTTGACAACCCACCCAAACGAAATAAGGACAACGAACTTCGGATCTGTACGTGGAATGTTAGGTCCCTTAACAGACCAAGTGCAGCCGAACAATTAGCGGAAGCCCTAACTAGAACTAGACTCAGGCAAAAAGTCTTGAGTTTCAACAGTGTGAGCGAGCGCATCACGACAATCCGCATCAAGGCTAAATTCGCCAACATAAGCCTAATATGCGCGCATGCGCACCAAAGACATATTCTTCGAGCTCTTGGACAAGACATATGAGCAGTGCCCTGGCTATGACATTAAAATTGTCTTAGGATATTTGAATGCCAAGCTAGGAAGAGAAGACATCTTTGGTGGCATAATCGGGAGATACAGCCTGCAGGACACCACCGCCAACAACGGATTCAGGCTGGTCGATTTCGTTGCTGTGCGAGACGTTCTGGTAGCTAGTACGCAGTTCACGCATCTTAATATCCACAAGGGGACATGGAAATCTCCTGATCAATCAACCGTCAACCAGATTGATCACATTGCGATCGATGCACGACACTTCTCCAGTATACAGTATATCCAAACATTCCGAGGGGCCAACATTAACTTGGACCAATACCTCGTTGTAGCCAAGGTACGGCTACGGATATCCCGATCCAAGCCAAGGAAGTACTGTGAGAAGATTCGACGGTAGACGGCTACAATCGCAAGAGACTGCCATGTCCTTTTCGGAGTCTCTAATTAAGCATTGAAAACCAGTGGCAACATTGCCTTGCAGCCATCAGAGATGCCGCCTCTGAAGTGCTAGGTTTCACACGGCCACCACAGCGAAACCCCTGGTTTGACGACGAATGCCGGCAAGCGCACGCAGCGAAACAAGAGGCATACAAAACGGTTCTGCACAAAAGGACCAGAGCTGCTCGCGAGCACTACGAGCAGAAGAGGAGAGAGGAACACCGGCTTCTTAGATGGAAAAAAGAGAGCATGAGAAGCGCGCGATCGAGGAGATAGAGAGATGTCACAACAGGAATGATTTTCGTAAATTTTACCAAAAGATAAAAAAACCTCCCAAGGGTACCAGCCACGAATCGAAGCCTGTAAAGACGATCAGGGGAACATCGTAGTAGAACCGCAGTCGATGCTGAGAATATGGAAAGATCACTTCTCCAAATTATATAACGGCGATGACGAACCGAATTCCGCTGTAAGGGAGATAGAACCACTCAACCTCAGCGACACAGATCAACAATTCCGCCAACCCGACCTTAACGAAGTGAAGATAGCTATATCTAAACTTAAGTCAAACAAAGCTGTTGGAGCTGACAGCATCGCTGCATAACTATTCAAAGCAGCAGGCGATGATTTGGTAGGGAGCATGCACCAACTCATCTGCAAAATATGGTCGGAAGAAAGCATGCCCGATGAGTGGAATCTCAGCATAGTGTGCCCCATACATAAGTAAAGAGACCGTTTAAACTGCGCCAACTACAGAGGTATCAACCTCCTTAACATTGCATATAAGATCCTCTCTGCCTTATTATGTGAACGTCTGAAGCAATTCGTCAAAAACCTGATTGGTCCTTATCAGTGTGGCTTCAGACCAGGAAAGTCCACTATCGACTATCGAAAAAACCCAGGAACTTCAAATCGATACCCACCATCTCTTTATCGATTTTAAAGCCGAGTATGACAGCATCTATAGGGAAGAGCTGTCAAACTTATCCGTTTGTGCAGAATGTACATACAAAAAAAAACTAAAAAAATTGTTGTCACCTCGAAAATTTTACGAATACAAAGTGATTTTATCTCCAAAACAATTTTGTGGGACGAAAAATAACGTTTTTAACATCTGGTAAGATTTTGAGAAAAATCTAATTGACAGTTTTTTTATAAAAAATAAAAACCTAAAATAACATTACTCAAAGTTAGTAAAAAATAAATTTCGACTCAAATATCTTTTCAAAAATTTAAGATTATGGCTACCAACTTACATATTTTAGCTTATAAGAAATATTGTTTTTAACATTCAGAAAAAATTTGAGAAAAATCGAATCGACAGTTTTTTAATTAACCCAAATATCTTTTCAAAACTATGAGAAATCGGCTTTAAACTACTCTTATCTTTTGAGAAATGTTGTTGTCAACATTCAGTAAAATTTTGTACGAAAAATAAAAACCTAAAAAAACAATACTTAAGCTTGTTGAAAATTAACTTTCGTCTCAAATAGCTTTTCAAAAATTAAAAATACTGTCGTCAAACTTTTTTTTATTTCACAGAAAATATTGTTTTCGATATTCAGTAGTTTTTTTTTTATAAAAATCCACAGTTATCAGTGTTGGTCGCATCCCAGCCTCTTTTAAAATTGTATTTTGTTTATAATATGCACCAAATGAGTTTTAGATGCACAATAGTCTTAAAGTTCTGAACATCAAAATACAGTGAAAAAAAGGTTAAGCATTCTACATTCTTAATGTACGGCTGAAAGAACAAACTCTTTACGTGAGAGTTCACCCAAAATTGAGCTATAAGGTAGATTGTTCTAAAAGTGTGAATATAAAACAGTAAAATTGTGAAATTGTCTATTCCAATACAACCTACAAAATACTTTAATAAATCGAGGTTATTTATTACAAAAACTTAAAACAGAAACTTAGAAAAAAGGGGAATTTCTAGTTTTAAATGACTTTAAACAAAATATTTAAATAGTTAACAACACAATATTTAAATAGGTACAAAATAGAGAAGGATTATGCTCTAAACTAAATTCCACAACAGGCGAATTAATAAACGTAATAGCGAAGGGTTAATGGCTAAAACACAAACACGCTTCAGCTTCGGCTTCAACTACGTCACTTTGGGTCTGCTTCGAGGTTGCTTTGAATGACACTTGCAATATGACATTTCTAAAATGGCACTTCAGTCATTAGCAGCTGTTATTTTTTCTCAAAATAAAAAAAAACATGAGTTTTGAAATCGAGAAAATTAAATTTATCGCAGAAGTAGCTTACACAGCCTAAAATAACTTTTTACTTTTTTACAGCTGTTGAGTTGTCAGACAAAGCAAATGTTCAGCAAAATTGAACTAGAGCTTCCGTTTGGAATCACATTACGTAACATTGCGTTATTTTCTTGCGATTGTCAAATAAAACATGAGGTCGAAGCTCATTGTGATTGCATGCATTGAATTCCTATGGCTGAACTCGTAAACGTCAGGCAAAGCCGAAGCTGAAGTGTGTTTGTGTTTCAGCCATAAGTCTTATTATATGGACTAAGTTCAAAATGTTATGAATAAAACGAAATTACTACTAAGTGACGTTTACCACCGAAGAACGTCAATTAGCGAAGGAATAAGATCCAAATATGTCAAATTTATTCTGAGAAAAAAAACAAGTGAATATTGCTTATTTAATTTTGTGACAATAATATGTGCTAGATTTGTTGAGTTCTTAAACCAGTTCCAGTTTTTAGATAATCAGCCATCGGAACCAACAGAAAATGAAAAAATTATACAAAACTAGGTGTGATCCAGTGCAAGTGGTAAGCGAGGAGAATTTCAGGAAGAAATATAGTTTTTTCTAGGAAAATAAGAGGAAATTTATTGCGGTTGTTGAAGATGACCTAAATAGGGACATAAAAGGTGGACATATTTCCGTCAGTTTGCAAGTAATGGCCATCAAATATGGGGCGTAATGAGGTTCTTTGTCACTGGTGCTCCAGATTTCACTTCGTTTTCATTTAAAAATTTAAATTATCCATTTAAAAAATAAAAACAAATCAGAAAATAATTAAAAAATTATTAATAATTTTGACAGAAACTTATAAACAAGATAATTCCTAGATGTGTTTACAAATTATCACAATGTACTGTCAAAATCCATACGAAAAAACAACCTAGTCTACGGAACTTAGTTTCAATTTCAAGTTACCAAACAGAATTCGTATCTATTGTAGTAGATTTTCTTAAGGGATTTTTGGTAAATGTCACATTGCTATTCCAAGAACATTTTGGTTTTATTCATGGAACATTTTAACCCACAGCTTAACTCTTATTCACTGGTTTAGTAAACTCGCGGAACAAAGGTAGAATAAGCGTTTTTTATTAATTAGGCTGCTAGAAACTTATAAACAAGAGAATTCTTGGATGTGTTCACAAATTATCACTATATGCTGTCAAAACTCATACGAAAAAAACCCTAGCCTGCGGGACTTAGTTTAAATTTCAAGTTACCAAACAGGAATCGTATCTATTGTAGAAGATTTTCTTAAAGGATTTTTGGTAAACGTCACTTCGCTTTTAAACGAATATGTTGGTTTTATTCATGGAACACTTTTACCCACAGCTTAACTCTTATTCCCTGGTTAAGTAAACTCGCGGAACAAAGGTGAAATAAACGTTTTTTTATTAATTTGGCTGCAAGAGATAAGTTTAAGTAAAATACAGGTTTTAAAACTCTTGGGGGCCAGTTGTAGCTATCATTAAAATCTATCCGAAAAAAAATTGAATCAATATTTGAAGGTGTTTCCCTTTAATTACAAATGAAAATTATATACTGATCGGTCGGAAATCACACAGATTTTTTTTGATTAAAAAAAAATTTAATTGCCCATTTATTTTTCTCTAAAAATGTAGGTAGTTTTCTATTTTCCGGCCGGAAATTCATTTTCCTGAACAGCTGATACTTTTATGATCAAAAGTGGAACAAATCGATCTAATGATTTATGTTCCAGTTTCACGAAAATCCAGATTTCTGTCATTAAAAAATGTTCGGTGGATTTCAAACAGCAAATTTTTTTCAATGACAGAATTTTTTTTAAAATAGCTATAAGCAACCTGTCAAAAAAAATCCAATTTTTGTTTTAGGAAAATATTAAAAACTCGCAGTCAATGCCTCAAGTGAGATATTACAAACTTAGGTGACAACCCAATTATTGAAAGCAGCAGGCTACTTCGTAAGGAAAATATATACAAAATATATTATATGGGCATAGTTTGCACGGTCGTCAAGAATAGAGACCTCCCAAACTGCGTGAACTAAGGACGCATGTCTTGAACATAGCCTATAAGATGCAATCTGCCGTATTATGCGCATGTCTTAAGCCATTTGCTAATATTGGACGAACGATGTCTTAGTAAAATGTCACTAAAGACAGCTTTATAACTTTGATTTAGTTGAGGGCTTTTCTACTTTAGCAATCTACTTCTACTTTTAGAAATCGCTGATTCCTTGGACTCCAAAGCCAATTCAGCAATAAAGTCATGTCTTAATCAACTAAAATCATCCTCTAGAAGTCACTCAGTATCACTATTCATGGCTTTCAGGCTTGGACTTTATCAATGTAAGATGAGAATGTCATAGGATAAGAAACTTTCAGGCTTGAACTTTATCAAGATGAGAATGTCCTAGGATACGAAACTTTGTATGCCTTTCTTCTAAAAATTTTGCATCAAACTCGTCTTCGATAGAATTTTTTTCAACGGCTTATTTTTTTTCTAGGTAAAGAACTTTTAATTGGCAACACTATTTTAACTGGCGGCCATTTTGCAGCTTTAAAATGATTTATTCACAATAACTAGTTTTCGTGATTTAATCAATAAGTCAATACTGAATTTTTCGTTGTCAATTGAAAAATCACGATAAGCTTTGGTTTTAGTAAGACGCATTCAGCGCAATATGCCCCACAGATCGTGCCACAGTTCATTTATTGAAGGAAGCATTTGGTAATCGCATAGTTTCACGTTACGATTACTAGCCTAGGAATCATGCAACTTAACTCCGCTTGACTATTTTCTGAAGGACTACGTGAAGTTACTAGACTTTTCCTATAGGCCCAAAACTATTGACGACTTGGAGGACAACTTTTGTCGCGTTATTTCCGATATGTTTACGGCCACAAATATTGGAAAAACTCCAAAATTTGACTTCCATATGCTAGAAATATTATTTAAATTATAATTCCAGAAGATAATCTTTTGAATAAAGTGAATTCCAATTCTTTAAACAATCTTTTAAGATTTGGTTTCTTAACCTTTTCTTTTTTCAATAGACTTATTTTTAAAACTAAGATTTAAGAAAATTGTTTTTTCGCAGCATGAAGCTCTAATAGCTTTTATAACCTTTTATGTCGAAAAGTCTGAGTCTTGCTTTTCAAGTTTCTTAGCAATTTTGTATCTGTAAACGTTTAACAATAAAACATTTTAAATATAATTGACTTACCTTTGGTGTTGCCACAGCATGCGCTCCATCATAAACATACAAATGATCATTGCAATCTAATTGCAACATATCAAACCTCAGCATAAACCGCTGCAATATCGAATGCGTCTGGAACGTAATGATGCAATCTAGATTTCGTTCATTCTGCGACCACAATACCGCACCATCGATCTTTCTATATAATTGCTGCAGAAAATGGTTCTTACACAACGAATGCATGTAATCTGCAATAAAAAAAAAGAAGAAACAAAAATCAGCCTTTTGTAGAAACTTCCTTTTTTTGTTGAACAAAAACTTAGATCTATTGAATTCATAAAACAAAGCCCCGTCTATATTTTCTACTTCTGCCTAGAAAACGTTCCTTTCAAAGTTTCTGGTAATATAAAAGAACAAGACACCGGCATTTATCTTCGGCACTATGTACCTTCACCAGCAGCAGCAAGCAGCAGGAGTAGCAGTAACCAGCTACACCAAGCTACCAATTCAGCCAACCATAATTTCCGTAGTAATTTAAATGATAATTTCGTACTCCCCATTCCGCGCCGCCGAAAAATAACAAGACTAAAAAAAAGATACCACGCGAGACCGAGAATTTCCTGCAACAAATTTAATTGGCAAACATCCTATATACCGGCATTGAAAGGATCTCAATTCCTAAACCCTTCGTTCTTCGTTCCAGTCCTCACCCATCATCGGCATTTGGCAATCACCTGTCCCTACACCTCCTTTTGGCTATCCACCCCTATTTTTCAGCACCTGCTTTTAGAAAAGTGCCCGTCGTTTCCAGGTGTAAATTCTACCTCATGTAACACCTTCGACATATCTTTTTGCGGGAGCACACAGTCCATGGAACTCCATTTTCACTAACCTAACCACTCTGCTCCGACTACTCCATTCTCTTGGTCTCAACTCTCAGTCCAAACTCGAACTCATCGGGGCCCGATTTTAAGCTCTGCAATCATGGGGCGGAACTTTTAATGATGTAATTTTACGTTTGCCACTAATTAAGATAGAAAAGCAATCGTGAGTGAGCGAGTGGGTGCGAGTGAAAGGAGATTGATGACAGTGGCGAAGGTGGTGGCAGTGGCGCTGGCGTCGTCGTCGGTCGATGGTGATGTCGACGTTTTCGAAGTCTATGTCTATGCTGAATTGAACTAAAACTGAGTTGAGCTGAGGCGGTAAAGGTGTTGGACCATCAGCAGACGGTTGGGTGAACAGTTCAAAACCAAAAACTATACGACAGTAATATTATAGGGATTGGTGGGAAGAAATTGCTAAAGCATCAACGGTAATGGCAGATGCAGCATCAAGTTTTAGAGAAGTTCCTTTTCACATCCTTTTAAGAGTTTTAAATGCTGCCTATTCCAACCCTATACCCTTTTGCTACACTTATAGGCAAGATACTCCTTGTCGACTATAGAACTCGACCCGACCCTCGTCTTTACTCACCTCTCACCTCTATCTATTCACTGATATAATTTTAACCAGAATGAAATATAGTTTGTCGTTTTGTGGCCGTTAAAAGATGTGAAAATGGAAATGAAAGAAGTACAAGTATCTATAGTACATAAGTAAAGTTAAGAGAAAGTTCTCTCCTTCTTCTAGGCGCAAAATGAATTGCTATTAGACAAGTACTCCGTTTTATATTGTGATGTGTATCTCGTTCACTTTTGACTAATTGTTTGAGCTAAGTTTGTTGCACGACTATGAATATTTCCTCTACTATATAAAACTGCAGAGTGTAAGCAACCCTTTATTTATACGAACCCATATATATTTATATGAAAATTAAGTTTTCAGGCTTGCCAGATTGGTCTATTTATCGGAAATTGGGATATTTTGTGTATCTTTCAAAATGGTAGACAACAATTTCCGTATGACAGAGTAATCATTGTGGCATGGCGCTTTAAATAGCCCGAATTTATTTTTGGGTTATTTCATTAGTAAAATGAAGATTAAAGAATTTGCTCTTAACCTACAAAATATTTCAGATGAATTTGTTTTTTGGGGCTTTTGTTTTAATCTATGTAACTTTATTTGTTTAATAGTAATGGGCTAAATCTGGGCTACTGTTGGGCTACTTTTTCGGATTCGATTTTAGGATACAAGTATTTAATTAATTCAAGACATGGCAACCCTGGATAAAAGGGGCTTGTAGTTTTATTATATAAACATACATACATACGTGTGCAGATGTATGTATCTGTATGAATAAAAGATACTTTGAACTAAGCAGCTTGGAGTTATATTGTATTTTATTAAAATTATGGTAATTTGTAATTGAAATTTTAATTATCTGTAAAATTAATTCTGAGCCAATTCAGAAAGGTTTTGTTTCGAAGAACCTAGTGCAATCAGAAGGTAAATGAAATGTTAATATTTTCAAAATTTCTCTTTGAATAATAATCAATATGCAGAAAATTCTTATGCCTACATATCTTAAATTATTCTTACTCTCATTTGATCAAGAGGATACAAAATGGTAGGATATGGAATTGGGGTCGGTACTGTAGTCAAAATATTTAATGTCAAAAAACGGTATTATCAAAATCTATATCAACAAAATGTCAAAATTATTTTTGATACAAATTTTATAAAAAGGCTTTAAAATCATTATATTAATGTGTTATGAATTTTTGGTTCTAGATGTAAGCTACCCCTATTATGATTTGTTGTTCTAAATGTAAGCTACTCCTCAATGTTCGAAACGTCAAACATCATCGATTCATGTTCGAATAGTAAAACGTAATCGACGATTGTTTGACGTTTGGGATACATTCTTATTCTTCTTTTAAACAAGACTAGACACGCCAATAAATTGTTAAAGAAATAAAAATTCAATTAAAAAAATTAAAATAAACCTAAACCAAAAGAAATATCGTTTTAATAAATGAAATAAAGTGCGCACTTTTCGATTTTAGTTTTTAAGTCTATTTATATTATTTCAAAAAATTGAAGTTTTAAAACTAAGTACTTTTGTAAATCCGATACAACAATTTCTTATATACCAAACTTTGGTTAAACATTTTAGGCTATGACGAAACTTTTAAGTAAAATTAAATTAAAAAAAAGAATAGACACCGTAGTCATGTCAAACATTCAAAATTTTTGGCGTATTGTCTGTTGTCAAGATTTTTTTTAATTCCGTTGAAACTTTTAAATTACAAATAACGAATTATAACATTAATAATAAACATCAACATTATAACAATTAGTTGGAGTACAACTATTGTCCACTTTAGAAGAAATGGCGCTGTTTTCGCTAGAATGGATACCACATTTATACAGGGTCCGACAAAAAAACCTCCCGTATTTTTAGACGTTTATATCTAAAGATATTTATAAATAAAATGGTATTCCGGGTATAGATAGATAGAAGTCTACGTGCCATTTTTATTAATCATAATAGTGTGGCACGGTGAGCATCGCGCATTTGTCGTAGAGGAATATATCCGTAATGGTGGTTCTGCGATTACTACTGAGCGAGCATTTCGCATTCGATTTCAACTTTTTCGAAGAAAATGGGCAAAAAGTTACACTTAATGCGGATGGCTTCTGTCACATGATTGAGACCTTCCTCCAACCAAACTTAAATCGATTTACTATGAACCACAAAGAAGTCTGGTTGCAACAAGATGGAGCCACAGCACACACTTCACGGCGTTCACTAACCATTTTGAGAGAGATGTTTCCAGTGCATCTTCTTTCGTTACGAGGAGACATTACCTGGTCAACAAGGTCCGCGATTTATCACCTTGTGATTTTTTTCTTTGGGGACATTTAAAGGTCCAAGTCTACACTCATCGCCCAACATCTTTGGAAGCACTTCAATATATTCTATATTCATCATCAACATACCGATCTTAGAATCGATTATTATTGGCTTACTTTTGTTAATATTTAATGAAAAATTGGGCAACTCTGAACTATTGAAAGAAAGTTGTAATAAATTGTTGTAAATAATTGTTTGTAATAATTGTTTGTTTTATTTATTTGACATTGCCTTTTAAAATATGGGAGATCATTTTGCCGGACCCTGTATTTACGAAGTTGCTTGTCTTGTTTTATCATAATATGCCCTGACAGGAATGTGGTTATACATAATAAATGTGTTTCACGCGTTCATGGCAGTCTTCAACATATTGTGACATTTATTGCTGTCAAATTACTGGCACCATTGACATACTAGATATGGACTGTTAATCGACTCATATTCCCATACAAAATAAACCTTAAAAGTGAATGCGCCTATTGACCTTTGCTTCCCCTCTTGTAAGTCTATTGTTTCTAGGCATCATGCTTTTTTCAAAGAAACTAAAGATATCTATTTTTAAAAAGTTTGACAAACTGAACAAAATACAAAAGTCAAGTCCAAAAATACACTCCATATTCTGGCTGAACCTACAGAAGGGCTTGTAGCGTTAATTAATAGTCAGAAAACATCAACGCGAAGTTGGCTCGCCACTTAACGTTCGTAATTCGAAAAAGTCTAACGAGCTCAAGAGAATAAAAAAGTAGGTAAGCATATGGCTCACCTTGCCTTAAGCAAACAGTTTGAAGCACATCATTTTTCTAAGCAAATTTAAAAAATGCCTTCAAGTCTAACTATTAAGGGTATGTCTCCCGCAGAAGCGAACTCAGAACTCATGTAAATGAATTTGAATGTATTAGTGAAAGATCGTTATACTCTCTTCATTATCAAATTCAAAATTTGAATTTCCAATTACTCTATATTTGCCTCTTGATCTTTTTTGTCTCTCAGAGCGAGGGATATATTTCCGCACAAGCAGCCAATCAAAGAAATAAGAAACAGAACAACGTTGCATGATAAACCGGTTTTTTTTTGGTATGTCTAGTTAGGTAAATTTGTTGTTGTCTTTTGCATATGGTTCGAATTTTATAAAGCAAGTGGGTATTTTGCTATCGAAGGAGATGTTTTTTCTTGAATTTCTTTTTTAGTCGACATTTTCTAATTATTGAAAATACCTATTTTATTTTAATATTTTTTTACTTCCCATTGGAAATTATTGTAATGGGTCCGATTTGTTAAATTGAAAATTTTGACATTTCTCGAGGTTTTAAGGTCCCTAGAGTCAAAATAAAAGGTTTTTAGAAACATGGCTGTGCGTGCGTGTGTACGTACGTTCGTACGTCCGTACTTTCGCGACGTTTTTTTCGTCGTCCATAGCTCAAGAACCAGAAGAGATATCGACTTCAAATAAATTTTGTTATACAGATAATAAGGCGGAAAGATGCAGAAAGGGCTCTCAAGAAAATTGCGTGTGTGGTTTCTTTTACCATAGCAGTTTGAAAAAAAGGTGAAATTGTTGGTTAACCCTAAATATCTTACGAACCAAAAACGCTAGAGACTTGAATTAAATTTTATATAATATATTGTAACGTGATATCAACATGTATATTTTTTGAAAAAACTCCATTAAACGGTTTTTTTCATAAATCAAAAAAACTGAAAAAAATGTGTCACCTACCAAATTTTACGACTAAAATATGATTTCATCTCCAAAACAATTTTGTTCAACGAAAAATAATGTTTTTCAAATCTGATAAAATTTTGAGAAAAATCGAATTGACAGTTTTTTTATAAAAAATAAAAACCTAAACAAAAATTAATAAAAGTTGGTAAAAATTGACTTTCGACTCAAATATCTTTTCAAAACTTTGAGATATTGGCTTTAATTTACTTTTATCTTTCAAAAAATATTGTTGTCAACATTTAATAAAATTTTGAGAAAAGTCGAATTGACAGTTTGTTTACAAAAAATTAAAAACCGAAAAAAATTAACAAAAATTGGTAAAAATTGAATATCGATTCAAATATCTTTTCAAAAAGTTGAAATTTAGGCATCAAACTTTTTTTATCTTATAAGAAATATTGTTATCAACAATGTTGAGAAAATTGAATTTACAGTTTTTTTTATACAAAATAAAAATCTAAAAAACTTTACTCAAAGTTGGTAAAAATTGAATATCGATTCAAAACTCTTTTCATTTCATTTTTATATAAAAATCCAACAGTCCGTTTTTTCATAAAAAATAAAATCTACAAAAAATAGTATGCAAATTTGTTCAAAATTGATACGAATACATATAGACAAACTTTTAAGCAAGACAAATTGACAGACGGGATGGGAAGTTAGAAGTGTGGGTCACATCCCAGCATCTTTTTTGAAATAGTTTGACAGGATTGTGCACACTGATAACTTCCCATCACGTCCGTCGATTTGTCTTGCTTAAAAGTTTGTCTATCAATTTTTAGCAAATTTGCGTTTTATTTTTTGTAGATTTTATTTTTATGAAAAAACGGACTGATGGATTTTTATATAAAAATCACTAAATATCGAAAACAATATTTTCTGTGAAATAAAAAAAGTTTTGAAGCCAATATTTTTAATTTTTGAAAAGCTATTTGAGTCGAAAGTGAATGTTTACCAAGTTTTAGTATTGTTTTTTTTTTTTAGTTTTATTTTTTGTAAAAAAAACTGTCAATGAGATTTTCTTCAAATTTCTATCAAATGTTGAAAACAATATTTCATATAAGATAAAATTAGTTTGAATCCAATATTTCAAATTTTTGAAAAGATATTTGAGGTGAAAATCAATTTTTACCAACTTTTGTTAAATTTTTTTTTAGGTTTTTAATTTTTTGTACAAAAACTGTCAATTTGATTTTGTTCAAAATTTGACTGAATGTTCAAAATTTTCAATTTGACAAATCGGACCCATTATAATAACTTCGTATGGGAAGTTAAAAAAATGCAATACCCAGGAGTGATAGTACCCAAAAAAAAATCAAGAAAACAAAATATATGACAGCGAATTCACGATACCTACAATACCTCTTTACCCTTTTTTATACCTACAATACAATGTGCAACCACAAAACTTGCCGAAAGTTGAACCAAAAATCAAATTCTGCGTATACGATTGACTCCGTAACACCCAAATCACGAGTCCATGACCTTACATCATACCACATACTAGAAAAAAAAAATATTTCTAAGAAAAGTCTTTTTTTTTGTTGTATTTTCTGTTATTGTATACCGCAAGCAAAACAAAGAATACAAAAACTAAATGAGCCATGAGTCCAACAACAACAAAAAATCTAAGAGAGGATGGCCGGGCGCAATTCTTTTGCAAAGAATTCTCTTCTTGAGCGCTGAGATGCAGTGGCATTCTTGGGAACTGGAAACTTCATTGTGTGCGTTTACAAAGCAATTTGTTGTTAAAAAATGCAAAATAGACCTCTTTTATAAAAATTAAATTAAATAAACAGTAGACGCAAGAACTTTTTACTTTTTTAAATAGAATAAGCAAAATGCCAAAAAAAAATAAAAAAAATATTTTGCAATTATATAAACTCCCAATCCCTCACAATTGCACCACAAATGTTGTTATATTGAAATGCATTTTTAATTATGTTGCGACAAATATTTTTTTTTTTCAAAATCGATAGTAAGAGTAATATATATGGACCTTTTTTTTAAAAAAAAAATTAAAACTAAAAAAACAAAAATCAGCTCGCCCCATGAATTCGCAAAAAATATTGGAAAAAAAGAATGCATTTTGGATTTTTTGTCTAAAAAAGTTACTATAACTATTTTTTAAAAAAAAAATTTAAAAGCAAATATCTGAACATATATGTAGAATTTGAAAAAAAAGTTAAATTGACTTAGCTAGCTGTTATACTTTGGAAGTTTTATCAAATATTGCACCTATGCCACAATGCAAATTTGCCCTATTTTTCATAGTTTTCTACAATTTTTCTTGGAATAAATAAATAAATTAAAAAAAAAAGAAAATCGATACTATTTATAAAAATTTATTGTTTTTTGGAAAAAAATATAAAAAAAATAAAAAACTATATTTTACACACTGCCCCATTGATTTTCGCAAGTAACTACCTGAATTTAATGATTTTTTAGTGATTCTAGTGCTGTTAAGGAAAAAACAATTTTTTTAAATTTTTTATTCCTTTATACATATTTAGCCCAATATATTTTCAATCAAAACCCGTTTATTTCGTTTAAATATTTAAAAAAATGTGAACGCTACAAAGCTAAGCGCAAAGCACCAATCAAAAAAATTGATTGGTGCTTTGCGCTTAGCTTTGTAGCGTTCACATTTTTTTAAATATTTAAACGAAATAAACGGGTTTTGATTAAAAAAATATTGGGCTAAATATGTATAAAGGAATAAGAAATTAAAAAAAATTGTTTGTTCCTTAACAGCACTAAAATCACTAAAAAATCATTAAATTCAGGTAGTTACTTGCGAAAATCAATGGGGCAGTGTGTAAAATATAATTTTTTATTTTTTTTATATTTTTTTCCAAAAAACAATAAATTTTTATAAATAGTATCGATTTTCTTTTTTTTTTAATTTATTTATTTATTCCAAGAAAAATTGTAGAAAACTATGAAAAATAGGGCAAATTTGCATTGTGGCATAGGTGCAATATTTGATTAAACTTCCAAAGTATAACAGCTAGCTAAGTCAATTTAACTTTTTTTCAAATTCTAAATATATGTTCAGATATTTGCTTTTAAATTTTTTTTTTTAAAAATAGTTATAGTAACTTTTTTAGACAAAAAATCCAAAATGCATTCTTTTTTTTCCAATATTTTTTGCGAATTCATGGGGCGAGCTGATTTTTTTTTTTTTAGTTTTAATTTTTTTTTAAAAAAAAGGTCCATATATATTACTCTTACTATCGATTTTGAAAAAAAAAAATATTTGTCGCAACATAATTAAAAATGCATTTCAATATAACAACATTTGTGGTGCAATTGTGAGGGATCGGGAGCTTATATAATTCCAAAATATTTTTTTTATTTTTTTTTGGCATTTTGTTTATTCTATTTAAAAAAGTAAAAAGTTCTTGTGTCTACTGTTTATTTAATTTAATTTTTATAAAAGAGGTCTATTTTGCATTTTTTAACAACAAATTTCTTTGTCAACGCACACAATGAAGTTTCCAGTTCCCAAGAATGCCACTGCATCTCAGCGCTCAAGAAGAGAATTCTTTGCAAAAGAATTTCGCCCGCCCATCCTCTCTCAGATTTTTTTTTTGTTGTTGGTCTCATGGCTCATTTAGTTTTTGTATTCTTTGTTTTGCTAACAGAAAATACAACAAAAAAAAAGACTTTTCTTAGAAATATTTTTTTATTTCTAGTATGTGCTATAATGTAAGGTCATGGACTCGTGATTTGGGTGTTACGTAGTCAATCGTATACGCAGAATTTGATTTTTGGTTCAACTTTCGGCAAGTTTTGTGGTTGCACATTGTAGTGTAGGTATAAAAAAGGGTAAAGAGGTATTGTAGCTATCGTGAATTGGCTGTCATATATTTTGTTTTCTTGATTTTTTTTGCGTACTATCACTCCTGGGTATTGCATTTTTCTAACTTCCCATACGAAGTTATTATAATGGGTCCGATTTGTCAAATTGAAAATTTTGACATTTTTCGACGTTTCAAGGTCCCTAGAGTCGAAATAAAAGATTTTTAGAAAGATGTCTGTGCGTGCGTGTGTACGTACGTTCGTACGTCCGTACTTTCGCGACGTTTTTTTCGTCTTCCATAGCTCAAGAACCAGAAGAGATATCGACTTCAAATAAATTTTGTTATACAGATAATAAGGCAGAAAGATGCAGAAAGGGCTCTCAAGAAAATTGCGTGGGTGGTTTTTTTTACCATAGCAGTTTGAAAAAAAGGTGAACATTTTGGTTAACCATAAATATCTTACGAACCAAAAACGCTAGAGACTTGAATTAAATTTTATATAATATATTGTAACGTGATATCAACCAAGTATATTTTTTGAAAAAAATCCATTTAACGGTTTTTTTTATAAATCAAAAAAACTGAAAACAAATGTGTCACCTACCAAATTTTACGACTAAAATATGATTTTATCTCCAAAACAATTTTGCGCAACGAATTATAATGTTTTTGACATCTGATAAAATGTTGAGAAAAATCGAATTGACAGTTTTTTTTATAAAAAATAAAAATCTAAAAATACTTTACTCAAAGTTGGTAAAAATTGAATATCGATTCATATATCTATTCAAAAAGTTGAAATTTAGGCTTCAAACTTATTTTATCTTATAAGAAATATTGTTTTCAACATTTGATAGAAATTTGAAGAAAATCTCATTGACAGTTTTTTTACAAAAAATAAAACTCTAAAAAAAAACTATACTAAAACTTGGTAAACATTTACTTTCAACTCAAATAGCTTTTCAAAAACTAAAAATATTGGCTTCAAACTTATTTTATTTTACAGAAAATAATGTTTTCGATATTCAGTAATTTTTATATAAAAATCCAACAGTCCGTTTTTACATACAAAATAAAGTCTACAAAAAATAGTACACAAATTTGGTAAAATTGATACTAGTACATATAGACAAACTTTTAAGCAAGACATATGTATCGACAGACGGGTTGGGACGTTATCAGTGTGGGTCGCATTCCAGCCTCGTTTTTAAGAATTTTTTCCGTGGCAAGTGGTTATTTTAACGTACATAATATTCAATCAAATAACGATCAAACCATGCAAAGTGACAGCGAAATTCCATCAAGTAGGTAGGTGTATTACATACACGTTGAAAAAAAAGAACATACACACCTACATACCTATCTTCCTTATTTTATTAAACTTCTGCCTTTTCTTTTATCTAAGAAAAGCAGCTGACCATAAATAAAATCCAAAAAAGAGGCTGGGATGCGACCCACACTGATAACTTCCCATCCCGTCTGTCGATTTGTCTTGCTTAAAAGTTTGTCTATCAATTTTTAGCAAATTTGCGTTTTATTTTTTGTAGATTTTATTTTTTATGAAAAAACGGACTGTTGGATTTTTATATAAAAATCACTAAATATCAAAAACAATATTTTCTGTGAAATAAAAAAAGGTTTGAAGCCAATATTTTTAATTTTTGAAAAGCTATTTGAGTCGAAAGTAAATGTTTACCAAGTTTTAGTATAGTTTTTTTTAGAGTTTTATTTTTTGTAAAAAAAACTGTCAATGAGATTTTCTTAAAATTTTTATAAAATTTTGAAAACAATATTTCATATAAGATAAAATTAGTTTAAAGCCAATATTTCAAATTTTTGAAAAGATATTTTAGGTGAAAATCAATTTTTACCAACTTTTGTTAATTTTTTTTTTAGGTTTTTAATTTTTTGTACAAAAACTATCAATTTGATTATGTTCAAAATTTTACTGAATATTGAAAACAATATTTCTTATAAGATAAAATAAGTTTGAAGTCTAACTTTCAAGTTTTTGAAAAGAATTTTGAATCGATATTCAATTTTTACCAACTTTTGTTAATTTTTTTTCGGTTTTTAATTTTTTGTAAATAAATTGTCAATTCGATTTTGTTCAAAATTTTATTAAATGTTGACAACAATATTTTTTGAAAGACAAAAGTTTTGAAAAGATATTTGAGTCGAAAATCAATTTTTACCAACTTTTATTCATTTTTTTAGGTTTTTATTTTTTATAAAAAAAAACTGTCAATTCGATTTTTCTCAAAATTTTATCAGATGTCAAAAACATTATTTTTCATTGCACAAAATTGTTTTGGAGATGAAATCATATTTTAGTCGTAAAATTTGGTAGGTGACACATTTTTTTCAGTTTTTTTGATTTATGAAAAAAACCGTTTAATGGAGTTTTTTCAAAAAATATACATGTTGATATCACGTTACAATATATTATATAAAATTTAATTCAAGTCTCTAGCGTTTTTGGTTCGTAAGATATTTAGGGTTAACCAACAATTTCACCTTTTTTTCAAACTGCTATGGTAAAAGAAACCACACACGCAATTTTCTTGAGAGCCCTTTCTGCATCTTTCCGCCTTATTATCTGTATAACAAAATTTATTTGAAGTCGATATCTCTTCTGGTTCTTGAGCTATGGACGACGAAAAAAACGTCGCGAAAGTACGGACGTACGAACGTACGTACACACGCACGCACAGACATGTTTCTAAAAACCTTTTATTTCGACTCTAGGGACCTTGAAATCGCGAGAAATGTCAAAATTTTCAATTTGACAAATCGGACCCATTACAATAACTTCCAATGGGAAGTTAAAAAAATATTAAAATAAAATAGGTATTTTCAATAATTAGAAAATGTCGACCAAAAAAAGAAATTCAAGAAAAAAACATCTCCTTCGATAGCAAAATACCCACTTGCTTTATAAAATTCGAACCATATGCAAAAGACAACAACAAATCTACCTAACTAGCCATACAAAAAAAAAAACCGGTTTATCATGCAACGTTGTTCTATTTCTTATTTCTTTGATTGGCTGCTTGTGCGAAAATATATACCTCGCTCTGAGAGACAAAAAAGATCAAGAGGCAAATATAGAGTAATTAGAAATTCAAATTTTGAATTTGATAATGAAGAGAGTAACGATCTTTCACTAATACATTCAAATTCATTTACATGAGTTCTGAGTTCGCTTCTGCGGGAGACATACCCTTAAGCGTGTTTTTATTCCCAAATATGTTATGACTTTTTGAGCATTTGCTGAATTGATTTTATTAAACATTCTGTAAAATATCGCTTTCCACTGGAATTTTAATCTATACCTATATCAAAAGATTAAGAAATTGTCTTAAGGGCCTTGCACATAAGAGCGAAGAACGAATGAACGAATGGACGAACAAACGTGATTTTACACATTTCTTAAAGTCAATTTCAAACAAAAACACATTTAAATTATAAGAAATCAATTGATACTTGTATGTTAAGATAATAAAATTTGCGTAACGTGCTTTGGTAGTAACGTGGTTGCTACGAACTGTCAAACTCTATTCGGTGTACACATAACATCCACACTATTAAACTACTATTGTCTTGCTTGTTGAAAAGGGTAAATATAAATTAACATTTCATCGCTGTCTGTGAATAGAAATAAGGCTCATGTGAAAGAAAAGTCAAAATATGCGAACATCCACAGTTCGCAGTTTGTAGCAATGTGTTAAGCATCTTGCACTTTTCTTTCACATGAGCTTTATTTCTATTCGCAGACAGCTACGAATTGTCACTTTATAATTACCATTTACAAAAAACAAAACAAGAGTGGTATAATTTTGAGTTTAAGTTGAGCGCGAACAATTTATTCGTCGCAATGTAAATGGTATGTGGAACGCGAATAGAGTTTGACAGTTCGTAGTAACCACACTGCAATTCGTTACTACCAATTTTTTTTTAATTGTCTTGTTTTAAAAAAATGCAAATTTTATTATCTTAACATATGTAAGTATCAATTGGTTTCTTATAATTTAAATGTGTTTTTGTTCGAAATTGACTTAAAGAAATGTGTAAAATCACGTTTGTTTGTCCGTTCGTTCATTCGTTGTTCTCTCTCATGTGCAAGGCCCTTAAGATGATTTAGTGTATATTTTCTAATTCTGCAGAAAACTTAAGTTCTTCTGAAAAATTAATACGATGTACATTTATTGCATGCTTCTTTTTAAATTAAATTTACTTCAGGTTTGACAAGCGTAGTTTAATATTTTCAAAAATTCTTTTCAAGTTCGATTCAATAATCAATTCAAATTCAAGAATGTACATAAGTCCCCAAAGATTTCAAATATAAGCTAATATTTTCTTAAATTTTCACTCCAAAAAGATAATTTGTTGTATTTAATGCTTTAATCTCATGAAAACCATTAGGAAATAAATCAAATTTGCCTTATGTGTAAATGCAGCTAACATTTCTTTTTTGGGTATGATGACATCTGCGTCTAAGGCGAAGGCGAAAGTATATGAAATCAATCACAGATCCAATAGTTGAAAGTTACCCTGATAAAAGTTTTATACAGCTATCTCTTTTTCCCTTCTATTTTTTTACTTTTCAAACACCTTATAAAAACCTGGATTTGAAATTGTTGTTGAATGAAACGCATTTCGGTTGTTTTTGATAATTAAGCGCAGATAATGTAAAGTTCATCAAGCAGAGCGATTCTTATTTAAAAAAAAAAGTACTATTTTCTTTTATTGAAATGGAATACGGAATTTGAATACGTCATAGTGACAGTTCAGAAAAAAAACTAAATGGCTGCGTTCAATGCCAGACAGGTAGGGTATCCGCATACCTTTTTGTTAGTGTTTCACGTGTAAAATAACAGCTGATCAAAAACAGCTGAGATGTAAAAAAAGGAATCCAAGGGTATCCGAAAATTTCTGGAGTATGTAGGTATCTGACAGAACAGCTGATTTAACTCATGTTTGAATTTCAAGAAACTTGAAAATTCAGCCTTTTGTATTTGTTGGTAAACAAAAAGATACAAAATGTTAGTTGAAGTTTTATTGTTGATGTTGTGTACATAATAGACAATAAAAAAGATATTTGCCTCCAAATTGCAGAAGGTAATTATGATCTATTTTTTTTTACTTCAAAATTGACTTATTTTGTTTTCGTTTTGTAGATGACCAATTTGCTAGGTCTTACCTCCAGTCTAGTGTTCAGCATTCTAAAAGTTGAACAACCTCACCCTGTTTCAGAGTTAGAACAAAATACAGGTAATTATATATTAATCTTGTGGAAATAAATAAATCTAACTTTTTTGTTTTTATGTATAAAAGCAGACAGAGGCAGACAGCTTGTGGAGCTACAGCAAATAATGTCGTTAAAAAAGGTTAGTTATTCTTTCAGATGATTCAAAACACCAAAGAAGAACCACTCTATTCCCTTGTTTTAAGGCTGGGAACATAAATTCATTCCGCTCTTCTTGGAGAAGTGCAGAAAGAGAAAGGACCAACTCCGAAACCCAAAAACCAGGCGAAGAACAATTTTTCAAGAAATTGCAAAAGGTTTTGAAGAACACAGGTGAATTTTTGATGAGAAGGAATTAGAAATAAAATTAAGAAATATGAATAAGCTTAAATGTTTCTCGGCTTTTTGTGAACAGCTGAAAGTAGTTTTTATTTTTTGACAGCTATCTCAGTACAGCTATCCAACTCGTTCAACAAGGTATCAAAAAATCCACCTATCCAACACGAGATTGAACGCAGCCAATCTGTGGAACGCAGCCAATCTGTGGAACGCATCCAATCTGTGGAACGCACCTATTAATTGGAAATGTCAACTTTGTATATATCTGACAAAGATGTCAGAAGCCATTTTGTGATTCTAACTTTTAACAGAAAGGCTGCGTTCAATCTCAGACCTATAGGGTATCCGGATAACTTTTTGTTAGTGTTTAACGTGGAAAAAACCTATCCAACACAAAAATGAACGGAGCCAAAGTAGGATGATAAAATCTTTTAAATTTGTTTAATTCGTTAAAATGACTTTAACATTTTGCTTGATCGTTTAAAATGCTCCCACATGACTTTAACGTTTTGGCTCATTATAAATCTTTTTTAAAATACCTTCACTTTAAATTCCCTAAGCCAGCTTTCCTAGACGAAAAATAAACCGATAAAACGAACTTGCCAACTTTAATTATTAAATACGTAAGTATTAAAAAAAAAGTCTTTTTAGGAATATTTTTTTGTATTTTAAGTTTAAAGTTTCACATATACCACACTTTTTGTACCTATATCATATTTCGACAGGGTGATAAGTCCCTGTCCTAGTTTTAAAACTTTTGCCATATAGACTACTCCAGGAGGCCTTATAATAATGTGCCTTTATTGAGACACAAAAAAACTTTTCATCGATGTGGCCCAGTTTAAAAGTACTTTACGACATAATACATGAATCAGCTATCAAGGATCACGGTTATAGTGCCCCATCGTCATCATAGTCGCGCCGCGCTGCGCCTTGCCTTGCCTTGCCACCCACTCGGCAACTTTAAACATGCAATTTATGAGGATAATAGAACTTTCATCTCGAGGACCAATTCCACTACAACTAAAATCAGTTACAGTTTATCAAATAACATAAACTTTATTCGTTATTTTATTTTCTCCCTCTCATTCTTGGCTTTGAATTCAATAAATAAGAAAGAATAAAAAAACAATTTCTCATAAGGACATCTTATCCAATCCAGAGAAATCTGACAACAAACAAAAAAGAAAAGGAGAAGATGAAGAAGACATCCTTAAAGGACAAGATGTTTTTTGTGTGTTCTGTGTTCAAGAAAATAATCCTTCAATCATCCCCTTTTGATGAAGGATAATCTTTTGGCTAAATTCTTTCATATCGCATGGGTAAACGGAACATACCAACAACAATGACGACGAACAACTAACAATAACTAAACACGGACGGAAAGACTGACAAACAAAAATGGCATCGCACAGGATATAAATTGATGAAAACTTAAAAAAGGAAAACCTGGAAAACCAGGCGTAATATTAAAGCATATATACAAACAAAAATATATATATTCATATGTTTAAAAAAAAATACGCCAGGATAAAATAAAATTCCAGCCGAAAGATATCGAGAACGAGGACGTGTTATTATACGTACACAACGTACATGAATCTCCGATTTATAAGGAATTGTGAATTGTGATGGTGGCGGTTTTGTGATTGCTCTTAGATGATGAACCACCTCCTCCATTTTTGTGGGAATCCGAGCTGCAGCGGCACCCGAAGCCGAGCATCGTCGTCGCGAGCTCTCATTGAGGTACGTAAAACGTAAAAGTCCTTTGATTAGGAGGATGTCATGGAATTTATGTGTCCTTGTACAAAGTCTGGATTTAAACAGACTTTTCGTGATGGTTTTTCTGTCATTTATTCCTTTTTTTGTTGTTGTTGTTTGTTTTGATGCTGATGTGCGACCAAAAAGCCCCGTGTCTTGTTTTTATAGGTATTTTGAAATGTGATTCGCCATATATATGTAGGACTATGATGGCAGAGTGACGGTATAAAACCCCAGGACCATCCGCGTCGTCGTCGTCGTCAGGATCAGGATATACACGATACACACATTCCTATATTCCAAAGCCAAAAAGGAAGATTGATTACGCTCGTACAGGAGTTTGAGTTTCGAAAGTTGATTGTTTTCACAACAAAAACGACCGAAACAATCGTAATTATCTTAACAATTTGTGCGATTGAAGTTCTGCGTTATGCTCGTACAAATGTAGGAACATACCAACCTACTTTTGAAACAAGTCAAGTTTTTAGATGTTTAATTGTCCAAATAACAAAAGACGGATATAAACGAGTATAAAAGAAGTTTTGACTTGGAAAAATTGTTGATTGATTTTGTTTTGTTATGATGTCGACTTTAGTACGGCAATGATAGCGTAGCGTAGCGAGGGTCAAAGAATTTTGAAACTTATAACCTACCTTTTTGCTACAGAGTCAATTTCACCTAAAGCTTAGGTATTTATAAAGAACATGATGTAAATATATAGGACAAGTTCCCTGTGGAATACATTTAAGAGCCCTATACATATTTTACGTAGGACTATAAGAGTTCCTGTGTATATTTGTAGGTTTTATAGTTGAAGATACAACTATAAAACCTACTTGAGAGAATGAGTCGGACAATTTCTTATTTTATTTTCTAAATGAGAGAGAGCGAGAGATAAGATGTTAAAAATTCAAAATGAATCGCCTCAAAAGAGTCAAATGCGAATACCTTCAAATGAGCGAGTTCTATGAGTGCTAGAACATTTCACAAAGCTAGTGGCTACGCAGTCAAGGGATCCTGATTGGCTAAATCTAACGACAAAGGTAGCTGAAATTACCCCTCCGACGTAGTTAGAGCATACTGGTTTTGACGTTTCACATTCAGCTGCTCGGTAAGGACACAAGAATTTAAAACGAAATGAATCTCTCGGTATTTAAATACAAATATAAATCAATCATATCTTTTATTTGGTTTTATTGAATTTAAAAATAAAAAACTATTTAAAGTGCTAAAAACACAAATGTTTCTTATTTTATATACTTGTATTTTTCATTAATATGACAGTTCCGGATTGATGAACTTTGACTACGTAGTCACTAACTTTGTGAATGCGCTCATTGATTTTGATTGATTGACTTTGTGGGTAAAAGTTGGTATTGCTGGCATTTGACATCTGTCAAACTCAGTTGCCATTTAAAGTGTCATAGCTCATAAGTTGTTTCGAACAATGTGATTAAAATCTGACTTGTTTGGATCATTGGCAGCGGCGATTAAAATTCATGGAAAGAACAGGCCACAACATAACTCTGGCTTTATTTCATAAGGCAATCTTGCTTGTGTCAAAATGACATTTGATAAAATGTTTGTAAAGGGTGATTTTTTTGAGGTTAGGATTTTCATGCATTAGTATTTGACAGATCACGCAGGATTTCAGACATGGTGTCAAAGAGAAAGATGCTCAGTATGCTTTGACATTTCATCATGAATAGACTTACTAACGAGTAACGCTTGCAAATCATTGAATTTTATTACCAAAATCAGTGTTCGGTTCGAAATGTGTTTCGCGCTTTACGTCCGATTTATGGTCTACATAATCGACCAAGTGAGCAAACAATTAATGCGATTGTGACAAAGTTTTGCACTCAGTTTACTTTATTGGACATTAAACCAACCACACGAATGCGTACAGTGCGTACAGAAGAGAATATTGCGTCTGTTTCTGAGAGTGTTGCTGAAGACCGTGAAATGTCGATTCGTCGCCGTTCGCAGCAATTGGGTTTGTGTTATTCGACCACATGGAAGATTTTACGCAAAGATCTTGGTGTAAAACCGTATAAAATACAGCTCGTGCAAGAACTGAAGCCGAACGATCTGCCACAACGTCGAATTTTCAGTGAATGGGCCCTAGAAAAGTTGGCAGAAAATCCGCTTTTTATCGACAAATTTTGTTCAGCGATGAGACTCATTTCTGGTTGAATGGCTACGTAAATAAGCAAAATTGCCGCATTTGAAGTGAAGAGCAACCAGAAGCCGTTCAAGAACTGCCCATGCATCCCGAAAAATGCACTGTTTGGTGTGGTTTGTACGCTGGTGGAATCATTGGACCTATCTATTTGTTAGCTATCGTTCAATGCTAACAAACTTATTGTTGCCAAAAATGGAAGAACTGAACTTGGTTGACATGTGGTTTCAACAAGATGGCGCTACATGCCACACAGCTCGCGATTCTATGGCCATTTTGAGGGAAAACTTCGGATAACAATTCATCTCAAGGAATGGACCGGTAAGTTGGCCACCAAGATCATGCGATTTGACGCCTTTAGACTATTTTTTGTGGGGCTACGTCAAGTCTAAAGTCTACACAAATAAGCCAGCAACTATTCCAGCTTTGGAAGACAACATTTCCGAAGAAATTCGGGCTATTCCGGCCGAAATTCTCGAAAAAGTTATCCAAAATTGGACTTTCCGAATGGACCAACTAAGACGCAGCCGCGGTCAACATTTAAATGAAATTATCTTCAAAAAGTAAATGTCATGGACCAATCTAACGTTTCAAATAAAGAATCGATGAGATTTTGCAAATTTTATGCATTTTTTTTTTTTAAGTTCTCAAGCTCTTAAAAAATCACCGTTTATTTAACTGAAAGATAAACTTTATTACTTACGTGGTTATTGTCAAAAGTCTTAATTACGAAACTCTTTAATAAACTCCATCTAAATGCTGTACAGTGATTTTAATAGAATACTCTTTAGTTGAACAAATTAATTTCCTTCCTTAGGGACCATTTATAGCTATCGTTTCATCATCGATCCGGAAAAATTTTTGAATCGATATTTGACGTTTATTGCCATTCCCACATAACTTACCTCTAAATATCGGAACATTGAACATCTTCAAAAGCCTTTAAAAAAGGAGAGGAATCGAACTTTTTTCAAATACAAACGGGAATGGACATTGGACACATAATTTTTAAGAAAAGAAAACCAAAATCAAATTTTAAGTCATACATTCAAGACGATTTTGTATACCCTTATTTTGCCAAGACAGTGTGATCATTAGGAAGAGGGCTTGAAAGAAGGTGTTGGTGAACATTGATTTTGGATTCCTGAATATTACAATGACTGGAAACGATAGTGTGATAAAGCATGCAACATTCGCGAAGTACGGCTAATGAACGACAGAATTTGGGCTCAAAGGCACACAGATAAGCTTTTCTAGATACACTAGTATTACGGTTGAACTGTTTAAGGGAAGGAATGCAGCTGGCCTTTTCTCTAAAGAAGCAACCTTTAAAATAACGGTAAAAAGGTTGAAACAAGAGCCAAGTTCAAGATACCTAAACGGTTCAACGATAATATCGTCAACAATAAATGTTAATGATCTAATTTTCAAACTGTCCAAGATACCAGAGTAAGTTGCAAGAGCAAGTATCAGCCTAGAGATTGGGAGTTTCTAAAGCCTTGGACATACATAATGGCTTAAACACGAACACGCTTCAGCTTCAGCTTCGTCTGCGTTACGTTGGGCCTGATTCAAGGTTGCTTTGCATGACACTTCCAATACGACATTTCTAAAATGACACTTCTGTCATTAGCAGCTGTTATTTTTCTCAAAATAAAAAAAATATGAGTTTTGAAATCGAAAAAATTAAATTTATCGCGGAAGTAGCTTAAATAGCCTATAATAACCAATGGAAATTCCTCCAAAAGCATCTATTATTTTGTTTGTTGACTTGTTTACAGCTGTTAAGTTGTAAGACAAAGCAAATGTTCAGCAAATTTGAACTAGAGCTTCCGTTTGGAGTCACATTACGTAACATTACGTTACGTGAAGTCGAAGCTTTATTGTGATAGCATGCATTGAATTCCTATGGCTGAACTCTTAAACGTCAGTCGAAGCCGAAGCTGAAGCCATGAGTCTTATCACTGAATCACAAACACGCTTTAGCTTCGGCTTCGAGGTTGATTTGAATGACATTTCTATTATTTCATTCCCACATAGAGCAAATATTTTGTATGTTGACATTTTTTTACAGCTGTTGAGCTTTCAGACAAAGCAAATGTTCAGATAATTGAACTAGAGCTTCCGTTTGGAGTCACATTACGTTCTTTTCCTTACGATTGTGAAACAAAACGTGAGGTCGAAGCTCCATTATAATAGCATGCATTGAATTCGTAGGGCTGAACTCGTAAACGTCAGGTGAAGGAGAAGCTGAAGCGTGTTTGTGATTCAGCCATGATCAAAGGGGGAAACAAACTTTTCGCATCGCCTTAGACAGGCGATCATTTAAAAACAATATGAGAAAAACAGTGAAGGAGACAAAACAAAACCCTGGGGCACACTAGCATTAATTTTGTATTTCTCAGAATTGAACCCATCCATCAGTAGTACTTGTCCGAAAAGTAATTTCTAATCCAACGAAGGCAGGGTTCGTCACAACGCAAGGCACGCATTTTTGATAAGAAGTTTTTGATCCCAAACTCTATCAAATGCTTTTGAAATATCAATTGCAATGGTCTTACATTCTCCTTAAAGACGTGAACATTTGTTCCACTGTTCGACGAGTTTAACCATGAGATCACCAGTAGACCTATTTCTACGAAAGCTGTATTGGCGCTCATTAAGAAACCTTCGTTCTTCGAGATATTTTTTGAGCTTATAGTTAATCAAGATTTCCATTACCTTGGAAAGAAGGGACGTAAGTGCAATCAGTCGATAACTAGATGGTTGGAATGATTCACCTTTTTTGTATTGGCTAGACAAATGCCGTTTTCCATCCACTCGGAACGAGATCTAAAGATGATGCTTTTACCAGCGTTGAAGAACATCTCTTTTAAACAATAGCGGGAATATCATTCGGGCCAGCGGAAATATGTATGTTCAAAGGTTTAAGGAGTCTCACTACTGACGGCTGAGAAAAAAGATGGGTCCCATAAAATCATTTACGCTTTCAAGTAGGTACGTACAGGTGAAGACATGACACTTTTCAGCAGCTTTGAATTTTTGACAAACTGCCACATTCTTATTTTATAATTCAACAATTGTTTACTTATATCAAAAGTACAAGTAAAAGTGAGGCATTTCAAATTAGAAACATTCTAGGGGCTTCAAATTGAAAAGAACCATTAAAGGTTTTTCAGCGTTTACTGACTTTGAACAAACAAAAATGTTAAAATTTCTAAACAGACCTTTTGTGTACCTACATTATAGAAGATATGTAAACAGATGGTAAATCATTCAAGCAATACAATCAAAGACTCTTTACGATCTCAAAAGCTATAGGAAAGAGAAAAGAAGTAGACTAGGTCAAGAATAGCAGACATACAAAACACCGTAATTGATATTATCCTCTATAATCAAATAGGCCAACAAACACCATGAATTCATTTAAGGGCGCAAATAAAAGCTTGCCATTCCACAGTTATGTCATCTGTGAACTCATTCTTCATTATAATAAACTACATCATCAGCCCTTGGGGCAATCAAAATGGATTACTTAAAAACAAAAATTATATGAACTTATATAAAAAACAAAATAAAAACGAAAGAAAGAATGAAGAAGAAGAAGTAAAAAACATCATGTCCAGTTCGTCTTTAGTGCGAGCTAAAGGACCTAGGACTAGGTCCTTGCTATGTACAATACATAAACCAGGAACAGTAAGTACCTATGTACATATAACATAGCCCCCATCATTATCGTCATGCCATAGTCCTTCAAATTACCAGGACCTAACCCAAGCCAACCCCAACCCCCCCACCGATCACATTTGTAGGGAAAAAACTTTCAAAGAATTTAATTTTTCCTTTTTCTTATTTTTATTTTTATTAACAGGATGTAATTAGCAGTCTATAAAAGTGATTCTTGGCATTTTCCTTCTTTTCTTGTTTTTTTTTCTTTTTTTAATTTTTTCGGGAGGGCGTTTTATGTATGTATGTATATGTATATGTATGTACGTATAGAAAAGTTTTGATTGTACAAAGATTCTGTCAAAAGTTTTATTTTTCTAGATGCCAGCCAGATGCCTCTCGTTTCATATTTCACTGAAAGGAAACGAGCAGAAAGAAAAATGTCCTCAAGGAATTCTGCTCGATGGTTATAGTAGAAGGATAGATGGAATTGTGGGGTATGGGGGTGGTGATGGTAGGATGGTAGGATGGTATAGGGAGAGATGGGGTTTGGAAGAGAAATACTTTTCGTAATCAGATTACGCCAAGTGTGATCCAAGCTCCAAGGAGACAAACACAAAAAAAAAACATTAAATTGGGTTGAATTCCACAAAAGAGGAACCCAAGCCGAAGCGCCCCAACTAGGCCACAGTGCCATACTCAATACTCCACTATCACCATACTCGTACTACAACGTTTAACGTATACCTACTACAATTGTCAACAAAAGTCGTGTCGTACGTTTTTATACAATGTACATTTGCGATAAATTTTAAATTAAAAATAAAATAGGGTTTCTTTAAATTTTATAGATACTCGTACTCACATTGTTTGCTCTTTTCGGCCGTGACCTGATGCAAATTGAATAAAGATAAAAATACGATTAAAGTTAAGATCCAAGATGGTATTGTTGATTGACGACGGCGGTTCTGGTGTTGTTCCTGCTTCTGGTTCTGATTGCTGTGATCATGATGATGGTCAGTGTCACGCATTTGATGTCCGCTGCTGCTGCTCCTGCTGTTGTTCCATTCTTCCATTGCGGTCAAATCCAAATCATTGGATATTATTGTTGGTGGCCCAGGGCCACACGATGTTGGAAACAGCATATTTTTGTATTGTATTATTTATAATGTGCTATTTAATTTCTACACTACAGTAACGATTATTCATACTTATAATAATAATTGAACTTTTTGCTAACATTGGATTTAACCTAAATGCGTTGTCTTTATTGATTTTAATATTTGTTTTTATTTTTCAAGTTATGTTGATTGAGAGTCTATCAATGTTTGACTGGATGACATCTGAAATTAAGAGAAACAAAATGTTTATAAAAATTTCAAAATTCTTTAAAAAAAAAAACAATCTAAAAATAGATGCTGAGCAATTTCTTGCGTGGATTAAATTCAATGCTTTTCAATCTCTGATTCTCATTACAAATTCAATGCGAGTTTTGATTAAAATATTGTTATCAAAATAATATTATTGAAGATAATTCTATACAGATTGATGATTTATTAAAAGACTACTTGCATCACATGATGTGGCTTGGAATACGAGTGTATTAAAGTTCCTACTTGGTCTTGCATAATTAATTTATTATTATTGTTTGTTATTATTTTATTTTTGTAGAAATTAAAAAAAACATACAGTGAACCCACAAAAAGTTGTACAGTCGATTTTCTTTTGTTAAAATGCAATTATCTATGGAGTTAAAAAAAAATACTTATCAAAAATAGGGATTTTGTTTAACCTCCAGATTAAGTAAACACATTTTTCTAAATTAATCATTTTAATAAATAAAAACGAATTCAATAAATAAAGTCCGTTTTATGAAACCAAACAAAAACTTGTACACTTTGTAGCTACAATACTGTATAGAACCGTGATCCAGGAGGTTTTTTAAATCATCAGAGTAAACATTTATAAGAGAAATTACAAAAAAAAAATGGAAAACACAAAAACTTCACTTGATATGAAAAAACTTATTGTTAAGTTGTGGGACGAAAAGAAAAGTCTAAGGCAAATCGCTGATATTGTGAAAAAGACACATTCCACAGTTCAGTGCTTTATTAATTCTTATAAAACAAACGGATTTTTAACAAGACCAAGTGGAAGTGGGAAATTTATACTAAAGAAACCAAAAGGCGTATAGTAAGGATTCTACAAAGTAATCCCAAAACTTGGAATTTGGCAGTGGAAATAGTGGAAGACCTCAATAGAAACATAACTGTCCAAGTTCATCCACAGACGGTAAGACATTTTTTACATTTAGAAGCGCTTAGAGCTTTGTGCCTCGAAACAAACCACTCTTATCAATAGAATATGAAAAAGATTATATAAATATGTAAGCCGATAGTTTTGGAATTCCTTTATTTATACCGACGAATCCAGAGGGGAAAGGGGGTACAGCATTAGATCCGAAGAATGTAAATTGCACAGTAAAACATGGCAGTGGCAGCGTTATGGTGTGGGGTGCGAAGGGAGCAAATGAAGTTGAAAATGTTCCATCTGTGGAAGGGGCAATGAAAAAGTTGGATTACCTGAACATCTTGAAAAATAATTTAAGAATTACTGCACCAAAATTGGACCTGGGAGATAATTTTAGTTTCGTTCATGACAATGACCCAAAACATTCCTCGTTGATAGTGAAGGAATAGTTGTAATATAAGATGAAAAAAATACTCCAATTGAGAATCTTTGGGCTCCCGTTGAAAAAAAGTTGAGCGAAAGGATAGTAAAAAAATAAAGAACAGTTAAAAGATGCAGTATCCTCTATACTGGATTGAAATTACTCCAGATGTTGCAAAAAAATTGGCCCTTTACAAATGGTCTAAAATGCAAAAGCACATTATACAAAATATTAAACCATTTGGGTTTTCGAAATATTGCTGTTTTTTAATTGAATTTTTCAAATGTACAAGTTTTTATTTTGTTTTATAAAATAGGCTTTCTTTGTTTAATTTGGTTTATTTGTAAAAATGAATTTTACTTAATCTGGAGGTTAAAATAATTCCTAGTTTTGGTAAGTATTTTGTTTTTTGTTGCAATTAACTCCATAGATAATTGCATTTTAACAAAAGAAAATCGACTGTACAACTTTTTTTTGGTTCACTGTATGCTTAAAACTTTTCTAATCTTAATTGACTTTAATTATTCTGATCAATTAAGTGGCTATAGATATCCTAAGCGTTATGTTGACTTTCTTTAATAACCTGATGCTCGAAATTTATTGCTAACAGATAAATTGAGAAAACTTACGCATTTGAAAAAAATATTCTTCAACTGCATACTATGTAACTAGTGTTTTTTAAAGAGGTATATAACTTTTCCTTCTAGCTCAATCACAAACACGCTTCAGCTCTGACGTTTACGAGTTCAGCCATAGGAATTTAATGCATGCTATCACAATGAAGCTTCGACCTCACGTTTCGTTTGACAATCGTAAGGAAAAGAACGTAATGTAACGTAACAAAAAATTTGCTCTTTGGAGGGATGAAATGATAGAAATGTCATTCAAAGCAACCTCGAAGCAGGCCTAACGTAACGCAGACGAAGCCGAAGCTGAAGCGTGTATGTGTTTCAGCTTAATCACAAACACGCTTCAGCTTCGGCTTCGTCTGACGTTTACGAGTTCAGCCATAGGATGCATGCTATCACAATGGAGCTTCGACCTCACGTTCCGTTTGACAATCGTAAGGAAAAGAACGTATTGTAACGTAATGTGACTCCAAACGGAAGCTCTAGTTCAATTATCTGAACATTAACTTTGTCTGAGAGTTACAGCTGTAAAAAAATGTCAACAAACAAAATATATTTGCTCTTTGGAAAGATGAAATAATAGAAATGTCCTAAAAAGCAACCTCGAAGCAAGGCCACCGTAACACAGACGAAGCCGAAGTGTTGCAGTGTGGATGGTATGTGGAACGCGAATAGAGTTTGACAGTTCGTAGCAACCACGTTACTACCAAATTGTTTTTACAAAATTTTCTTGTTTTAGAGAAAAAAATGAAAATTTTATTATCCTGACATTAATGTCAATTGGTTTCTTATAATTTAAATGTGTTTTTGTTTGGAATTAACTTTTTGAAATGTGTAAAATCACTTTTGTTCGTCTATTCGTTCATTTGTTGTTCGCTCTCATGTGCAAGGCCCTTAAGGTATTGAAACCATAAAATTGTGCAATTGCCATTTTGTAAGAAAAGATAAATTCGAGCTAATAATAAATAATAATAATAAGAACTTTGAGTTGACAATACTATTTTGGTTAGCGGCCATGTTGTCAGATGTTAAGTGATTTATTTTTTTTTTGGTTTGGTCTTTCAACGTGAATAGAGTGTCGTCTAAGCACTTTCAAATTGTGCAAAACGGCTCAAAACAAGATTACCGTCCTAATGTTCATAAACGATTTTTAACATCCACAAAAACTGAATTGCTCCGACTTTCCTAAAAACGATGCTGGCCAAAATGTAACAGTGGTGTGTAGAAACTGATAGTTCCAATAAGTCGATATTGTCCCACAATTGGGTAATTGAAGAATGTGATCCAGACTAACCGCATGGATTCACGTTACGTTACGAAGTCATCGAAATTTAGACATCCAGGTTAGAACGATTCAGGTATGCTGAAACATTTATTAACAGAAAAATTCAATCAATTTTTGTTGTTTTTGTTTAACCAATCAATCGTCGAAACAAGATTAGGCCAAGTTCTTGAAATACGTTAGAAAAATAGAAAAATTATGTCGAATACGGATATTTTTGCAATTTTCGTAGAGACCTGCAAGGTCACCACTAAAAATAAACAAAACATGTTCTTCAAAAACATTAAATTCATATAGAGTTGGATGAACCCTCAAAAATAATGAGAATTTTTAGAAACTACTTAAATGATAAAAATTATAAAAGACACAAAATTGTACTTTTAAAAGTTATCATACAATTTTTTGTTAAGAACTATGTTGTGTTTTCAATTACTTTTAAAAAACAATTTTTGGTAGTTTTCAACATTTTTAATAGAAAAATTATAAGGCGGGATTCGAATTCAGAGCAAAATAATCCTTTAAAAAGGTATTGTCCTGATAGCGGGGCAGGAAAGCCGACCAGTGTTTAAATTTTACAATTTCTTTGGAATTGTTTTACTATAATGAGGCAAAATTTTCAAGTGCTGTGGCCTCGATTCTACTTTTGATTCTATTCGAAACTCATTTTCGATTCTACTTTCAAATCGTACTACGTATAAAAGTAGAATCGGATGCCGGTTATACCAACTTGTCTTCAAAAAAATTTGTTTTTTTAAAAACGATTATCGAGTTGTATGGCAGTTTAAAAAACAAACAAAAATAAAACATCAAATTTTTGGACAAGAATAATTTTTACAAAAATGGACACCGTTGAAATTTGGTTCAATTTGAAAGTAAATGAAGTTTTATATGAAATTCTTCACCTTTTTAATAATATTTTCAATACCGGAAAGGTTCCACAAGCTTTTCAAGATTCTCTGGTGTATCCAATTTTTAAAAAGGGCGTTGTTAACCTAGCAAATAATTATAGAGGGATATCGTTTATGAATTCTATTGCGAAGCTATTTGCATCTGTACTCCTTAGTCGCATCAACATTTGGTTAGCAAATAATGAAGTGCTTAGTTAATACCAATCAGGTTTTCGTAAAGGCTACTCCACAGTTGATAACATATTTACATTAAACTCAATTTCGCAGTATTTCCTTCGGCAAAAAAGAAGTTTGTACATATTTTTCGTGGACTTTAAAGCTGCTTTCGATTTGATAGACCGACAAGCATTATTTTATAAGCTATCACAAAAAGGACTGTCGACGAAACTTCTTTTGGTCCTGAAAAATATGTACAAAAATACTCGCTCAGCGGTTTGGGATGGGAAAGATATGTCTGAATGGTTTGAGACTACATCTGGTGTCAAACAAGGTTGTCTTTTAAGTGCAGTTCTCTTTGCTATATTCATTGTTGATATTTCAATGTTTCTACCCGTTGGAATAAGTTTTGCAGGTCTAAACGTTAAGGTACTCATGTACGCAGATGACATTGTACTTTTAGCAGAATCGCCTCAAAGTTTACAACTTATGATAAATAAGTTGATTTTTGTAGAGTCTGAAAATTAACGGTAAATCTAGAAAAAGTAATGATAGTAAGAAATATACAATCAAAACTTAAATCGAATGAATAGTGGTTCTCTAATGGTGAAGCCATTGAAATAGTGACAGAATACAAATACCTTGGAATACTTTTAAAATCTAATATGAAGCTAACCCCACATCTCGAAAAAAAAACTGATTGCATCAAAAAGTATGATTAACGCGTCATGGAAAGATGTTATGACCAGCAAAGATGTACCAACCTCAGCCAAGTACAAGGTATTTTATGCTGAAATGTGTTCCGTTATGTGCTACGGATGTCAAACATGGGGATATCAGTTACACGAAGAAGTAGAAAAACTTCAACGTTACTTTCTCAAACGGCTTTTCTTCTTACCATCCAATATTCCAAACTATGTTCTTACACTTGAAACCGGCCTTCCTGCTCTTTTTATTCATACTCTAAAACTCCACTTTGACTACATCTTGAAAGTACTGGCATATACACCAAATAGAATTCAATTGTCAATAGCAAAGTACATCATCGATAACAAAGTGGATTGGATAGGAGAATGGAGAGAATGGACAACGAATTTGTGGAATTGAGCTAAATTTCCAATATACTAACATAATCTTGCTAAAAGAACAACTCTATACGGGTTATTACAGGCTGTCGACATCTACCAGCGTAATGAAAATTTACAAAAAATGTCATCTTCAATCAACAGAGTCATTTACCCCGATTTAAATCATAATATTTTAAATAACTATTTTAGTGATGAACACAGTACAAGGGAAATTTCTTTAATCTGTAAAGCAAGAAGTAAGCAACTTAATTTAAACGGCTCACCCTATAAGGGTTCACCCACTACACACTGCACCCTTTGTAATTTGAATTCAAAAGAGGATATTTTTCATTTTTTATCAATTTGCCCAGTCTATAAAGAACTTAGAGTCCTCTACTTCGGGAAACCAACTCTAACTATGGAGCAAACGTTAACAATTTTAAACGGTGAAAATTGGAAAAACCTAACCACATATCTTGAAAAATCAATCTGTTACAGAGAAATGATTATAATAGAATTTTCTTAATACTTCAATTAAAAACAGTACAATTATATATCATGTTTTTATAATTACTAGAATATTATTGTTGTATATTATCTAGTTTGTTTTTTATTATTATTTTAAATAACTAAAATTTTGTTTTAACTAAACTAAAAGTCTGTACATAATGCTTAAATTAATGGGTTCAAAAACCCGTATTTTTGTTTTAGCCAAACTAAAAGCTCTTTTTTGAAACCAAGTTTTACTTAATTTTATTTTTATTTTTGTTTTTTGCCAAACTAAAAGCTGTTAATCCATATGTCCAAAAAATTATGTATTATCTTTTAAGTAATTTATTTTTGTTTTAGCTAAACTGAAAGCCCTATTTGCATATTTATATAATTTTTGCAATTGTTCATTTACATTTTGTTAAATAGTAAACATTATCTTTGTACACAATTTGAAAACACATAGTCAATCTGGCAGACGGCATTGCCACCGCCAAAACACTTTTATTACCAAATTTAAATGTTATTCAATTGTAACCGAAAATATTGTATTTAACAATTTTAAGTAATAAAAAACATCTATCTATCTATCTATGTGAGCCACATTCTCTTAAAACTTCTCACAAAAATTAATTATATGACACTGCAGAAATATTTTACACATAATTTGCTAGAGGTTAACAAGCTTAATGATTTAATAGATAATGAGAATTACAGCTGATCGAAAATACCGTTACCAAATACAAGGTAATTGGGGAATAGATACATTCGATCAGTTTTGTGAGTTCATCATTACAGTGAAGTTGTACAGACCAAATCTCTAATTAATAAAAAAGAAATTTGTGAAACTGATAAAAAAAACTGATAAAAAGGTAAGTAAGTAAGCTGTGCCTAGTATTTTTGTCCCGTGTTCATTTTTCCTTTGGATCTTTTTTGAAATATTTAATTTTTTTTATAAAAAGTAAAAAAAATAAAAAACAGTTTTTAAAGGAAAGTATAAAAAACTATTGGACGAACATAATACGCATAGAGAAATCTCGAATAAACTAAAATGTTCAATAAGTATTGTCAGAAAGTATAGAAAGATGCTTAATACAAAAACAAAAAGTTGACCGTCACGAAGAAAACCCAAATTGAATCCCGTTACAAAAAGGAACATTGTTAGATTTGTCATTACTGGAATATTTGACAATGCTGCAAAGAAATATACAAACTACACCATAACGGACTGGGAAAATGTCGTGTGGTCCGACGAAACTAAAGTCAAAAAGCCCAAAGAACCTCTATCAAAACGTTTGGTAAAAGAAGCGGTGAATTTTGGGAGTGGTAATATTATGATATGGGCATGTATGCATTCTTCCGGGGTTGGGGTGTCCTCTAACGTAGATGGTCGAATGAAAGCACAATCCTACATTCAAATATTGAATGATAGTCTTGTCTCATCGGTCAAAAAATGGGGTAAGGGACTTTCGGGAATTGTCTTTCAACAAGACAATGATCCGAAACATACTGCAAGACTCACTCGCGATTGGCTTCAAACTCAAGGAGTAAGTGTTTTAGACTGGCCACTCCAGTCCCCGGATCTAAACCCCTTTGAACATCTTTGAGGGATCCTTAAACGCAAGATTTCATCTTGGGACCATTGCGCTAGATCTATGGATAAAGAATGGCAGAGTGTAAACTGAGTGGCAAAATATTAGCATAGAAGAATGCCAAAAACAGTATGCAAAATCGGATAAAAGCTGTTTAAGCTGCAAAAGGAGGCCATACAAAATATTGAATTGCCTTAGATTTTTTATTAAACTCACAAAATAGAATATTTGAAAGCACTCTTAATGAAAAACATATACAGTACTGTCTGGGTAGCGTGAACACTGGACTGCGTGAACACCTGGCTTGCATGAACACCAATTGTTTTATACAGAGCACTCTATAGCGTGAACAACAAAAACCTCGATAGCATGAACAACTTATTTATGCTCCTATGTCCTATTTCGGGGATTTCCCTTTATTTAAGAAATCGTACTTTTACACACACGTACAAACACATTTTTGCATCGCATACTCCGTTGCTATAAAAAAAAACGATTCACTTTTGAACACGTGAAACTAGCTTCTGTTTGTATGCTTCTTTTCTTTGAATTTTGTTAATAACATCTGATGAAGATGAAATTGACGAACCTGAGAATCAAACCAAAATAACTGCGTCAGAAGCAATTCAGATTTTTGATAAGGGGATAGAGTGGGCTGAAGAAAATACGTCTGACTGTTCAGATATCCTTGTTTTAAAAAAAATGAGTGAAAAAGCTGTGCTGAAGGTGCTGGCAAATTTAAAAAAACAGACATGTATTTAAGATTATTTTAAA
This sequence comes from Eupeodes corollae, assembly GCF_945859685.1. Taxonomy (NCBI): domain Eukaryota; kingdom Metazoa; phylum Arthropoda; class Insecta; order Diptera; family Syrphidae; genus Eupeodes; species Eupeodes corollae. The sequence continues at coordinate 305,297,436 of NC_079147.1, read as the reverse complement.
TAAAATAAAACTTCAATTAAAGTATACGGAAACTGTTGTCAAAGTGTGTTTTTCTTGACGGGTAAAATATTGGATAGTGTGAACAACCTGGTTTGCATGGACAGTCTGTGCAATAATTAGTTCACGCTATCCAGACAGCACTGTACTTTTGTTTTAGTTTTGTCAAGAGCTATCGTCTTTCTAAAGACGGATTTATGTTCTTACTTAACACCATATCATCCGACGTGACTACTCGCAGAAGACAAAATGCTGCTCAGGTTATCATTAAGTTATCAGCAGCATTGAATATTTTGGCAACAGGAGGTTACCAAAACCAAATCGGTGTTGAAAAGAACGCTGGAATTTTGACTTCAATCGAAAGAGTCATGTTACCGCTGATGATGAATTTTAAAATGAATGAGGAAGAGAAAAGAAAGTCCAAACGGTATTTTTTGCAGAAATCACGAATTCCCGGTGTTATTGGGGTGGTAGAGGGTACTTATATTTAACATTTTCTTACACTTTGACAAAAAAAAAACTCTCGTAAACGCATTTGATGTAAAGTGAATATTTTCGATTTTGTAGTTCGAGTTAGCTGGTTTATTCAAAAGTTCATAAGAACGTCGTTAGCACTACTAGAACTATCTGACTCTCGTTGGTTCGATAGTAGTCAAATAGATAAATAGTACCAATTTTTCAAATTCCAGTAATTACATTGTAGAATCGAGTTACATAGTAGGCCCCCTGGTAATATTCAAATTACGAAATTCGACGAAAAAACGTTGTCTCGTTAGATTTTTATTTAATAAAATTTAAGCAGTAATATTTTAGAAAATTGTGTATGGGTGGTACGAGTAGGTAAATAGGTTTCAGACTTGTTTTTAAAAAAAGGTTCCCTTGATAAATATAGACACAAATGTTTACGTCTCTTTTTTTTAAGAATTTCTAATATCGGTTTAATTTTTATAATATGAAGCTTTTAAAAACAAAAGAAGTCACTTAAACTTAGATTATTGCAAATAAAACATTTAGTGATATAACAATCTCTCTCAAGGTCTATGTGTTTTTTTTTTATTACATCCGTCTCTATCAAGGACTTTTCCATCTCAGTGTGCAGAGAATGGTTGCGGAAAAGAGTAAATAAATGATTTCAATTCAGATTGCATTTATAAACAATTCTAGAAAAGATATTGAAAAAACTTTCGTTTAGGTTTTTAAGACTTAACTATCGTTGACGATTATGTTGGGAAAAGAAAATTGATCTATTGCTTTCTTTTAGGACAATTTGAATCTAACTTTTCAACTAAAGGATACAATACAAAAATTATAAAATGAGAAGTGCGCGAGCAGACAAAATGGCGGGAAAGCTAATTTTCAGATCTACATATGGAGTTTAACTGTAACATAAATTCTAAAATTTGAAAATAAATTTGTATACTTAATTGCTTAATTAATAATGAAATTGAAACTTGTAATTTAAAAACGCTGATTATCGTGTTTAATGAACGAAAACCAATATACCCTACGACTTTAAATATTAGCCGTGTTTTTTTGGTCTTCCATATATATTTACTAGAATGAGAAATTGCCTAAAAACAGTCCACAGTAGCCTAGTTTAACAAAATTCGGACCAGGGGTGAAGAGGTTAAATCGGGTAAGCTGATTTTTAATAGTTGACTATCAAAATCAAGGAAATACGTCTGTGTAAGGTGAAAGTCGATTTCAGAGTTTTAACCAAACACTTTGACATAAAATAAAAACTTCAAGAAGGGGGTTTGTTCGTAGACTACTACATTAACATGTGGTGTTGAGGCGAGCTTGAAGTTCGCCTTAATTCTTTATGGCTGAATCACAAACAAGCTTCAGCTTCGGCTACACCTGACGTTTACGAGTTCAGCGATAGGAATTCAATGCATGCTATCACAATGGAGCTCCGACCTCACGTTTCGTAATGTAACGTAATGTGACTCCAAACGGAAACTCTTGTTGAATTATCTGAACATTTGCTTAGTCTGACAGCTCAACAGCTGCAAACAAATGTCAACAAACAAAATATTTGCTCTTTTGAGGGATGAAATAATAGAAATGTCATTCAAAGAAACCTCGAAGCAGGCCCACCGTAACGCAGACGAAGCCGAAGCTGAAGCGTGTTTGTGATTCAGCTATTATATACCTGAATCGAGTTGAAATGTGCTTGATCCTCATTCCCCAACCGGAATTAAGTCAACATTTGTGAAGAAAACCCTGTGTGGAGGAGTTGGTTTGACAGATAATGCATTATAGTCTGTTTATTTGCATGTTTGTAGACAAAAAATATAGTTTTGTTTTAATCGAATTAAACAAAATTTTATGGAGTAGGTAGAATATTCTTATATGGTGCTGAACTATTCAGTTCTTTATTGTTTAACACGAATCAAACTATCTCACTTGCACTTCACACATCGAAAACATCGAAACACCATTTGCATTTTAGGAAGTGCTGTCAAACTTAATCATTTTTAAATCTTCTTTTGGGGTGGAAACACCAAAAGGATTTATTTTATCTAAACTGAGATAAACCTTTGGTGGAAACATAGCAAAACTTAATTATCTTTTCTACTGTTTTCTCTTGGAAAATAAGTCCAGTTAGTCCATTTTCATTAACAAAACTAAATAATATCAACAGTAACAGATTGATTTGTTCCCCAATGGAAAACACATGATTCCTAGTGAACAACAGCTCAACGAACACAGCCATCGAGATACAAATGCAATATCAATCGTACCAACATTTGAGAACGAAATCACATAAGATCCATTCGAGACTCGTATAAATGTCAAAAACTCATCTATAGTAACTTTTATCGGTAGTATCCATATTGCGGACATGGTTTTTGTTATTCGTGTAAAATCCTACTATGGATATATTTTTCAACAAAACACTGGTTTTTTAAGTTGGGATAGGTTAAAATTATTAAGTTACGTCTGCATGCAGACTTTCCTAAGAGTAACAGATTTGGCTGAAACGTCTCATTCTTTAGAAGGCTATAGGTTAATAGGATGACACCAACTGTAATTTTTTTTTTCAAAATTTCATCTTCCAAAGAACACTTTCTGGGAATATGGCTTTGATTTGTATTGACCTTGTAAAGTTAACAAAAGTGTCGAAAAAAGGAAAGGAAAGGAAAACTGCAACAAGTTGAACTTTCCTCTACATTGGCTAGAGTTTCATTTACGATTAGTTTTTGATCAGAAATTTTACAATAAAATATTGCCCTTAGTTTGATTATCCGTTCAGGGTTTGACGAGTTCAATATTTTTTAGTAGTTATTAAGAATTTCACTTTATTAAAAACTATCTTTGGTACTAAAAAATAAGTTAAAAGGTGTCTCAGACAAAAATTAGGATAGACGTGAAGATACTTAAGGAGAATTAATTTATGAACCTTAAAATATTGAATTTTATAAAACTTACTTTGTATGGATCACTTTAACAAGTAAATTTACTGAACCATTACAAAATTACAACGTTGCTCAAACAAATTTAAAATAGAAACTATGGATTCAACTCCTTATTGAACTTTTTCACAACTATTTCATATCAAATAATATCAATGGTTTGATAATATTTTGCCTCTAAAACTTTAAAGAATTCTTGAAAAAATTCCAAGAATAAATAGAACCAAGCCAATACACACTTTCTTGTCAAATACGCTCCAAATAGCAAATAGCATGAAGAATGTAATTTCAAATTGTTATTACATTAGCTTCATCATCTAACGTCCTTCAATCACCTATTATTATCACCCAAGAGAATGACCAGCTAATATAAGAAAATAAAAAAAGAAAATACAAATCAAAAGAGAGCAGGGCCAACACAACACAAAATTCATTCACCCTTAGCTCAACCCACTTTTTCATAAAACGCAAATGACCCCACAAAATACAAACAACAACAAAAAAAAACGTCTTTTTAGCTAGCCCCATAATAATACATTCACCACATGAGGCTATAATACTATACCTACACCCCAACTAAAAATCACTTAAATACAAATTGTATATTTACAAACCCTCTCCTCTCCAAACAAAATAAAATCATAATAACTACCACTAACCAAACTACACGGTCACTATGTTATCAACTAATAGATCTTCAAATTAAAATAACTTAGTTCATCCATAAAATGGTTGAAACACAAAAAAAAAACAAATATCCTTATTTCAGGGGCAAATAAACGATTACGTTCCACATACGATCCACACGACAGTTTTCAAAGGATTTGAGAGAATTTTATAGGAAACATCAACGAAAGGGACAGCAACAATGAGAGACCCATCAAAACTGACCAAAAAATGAGCGAAAATGACTGCACCCCCATCACACACACACTTTCCATCCCCTCCCACTTCACATACAATCGCTTAAAAAAAAAGAAAAAAGAAAATTAAGGATTATTTTTTCCAAAAAATTATTTCATTAAATTTATACCTGTACAAAAAAATATTCACCTTCATTATCCACAATTTTGTAGGTCTATCGAAAGATATGAATCCTTTTTCTTAATTCCTGAACTTGAATTGAACACATGAGATGCAGATGAACTTTATTTTATAATATATTTTTCAAACTATTAAATGGCGCCCGGATTAGGATTTTCACACACAAATTTCTGTTTAATTTTTGTAACACTTAAAAAAGCAAGAAAAATGCTCAAAATTGCACTAAATTAACACCACAAACATCCCAAAGGATGGACTCCATATTGATTATATTCTTCTTGAGGTTGCTTCCATCTTTCATGAATCCGTTTTTCTTCCTATTCTTTTCGGGTTGGACATCATCAATAAAAGGCAACAAAATCACTTAAAAAATACACTTAATTATAATAATATTCACTTTAAACACTTTTTTTTTATCTCAAATCCTCCAAGAATTTCAAAAATTTCCAAATTTTCCTTCAACTTTAACTCTCTCTCCCAACAAGAAAAAAATAATAAAGTGCAATGTTTTCTCAACTTTTTCGGATCTGAACGATTCGCAGCAACATTTTCACAGTCTTGCTCGTCGCCGCCGCCGCACTCAATTTAACATTTTCATTTCTACTACCCTTATGACAGTATAAGGGAAAAAGAAAAAAAAAACGGTACCGTACTGAAACCGAATTTAAAACTTTGCTACACTCTACTCATTCACATTCATAGTCATAGCCACGGAAAGAGATGGAGCCATTATACTCACTTTGGGACTAACCCTGTCGTCTTGTTCGGTGTGGTGTGTACTCACTAAACTTCGGGAGTTTATCGCTTTTTGTGTGTTTCAGTTTCAGTTTCGGTTTTATTTCCTTTTTTTTCTATTCTAAACTTTTGCACACCGTCTTCTCCTTTCTCCAGCCCCCTCTCTTTCCATTTTCACAAGTTCTCTAGGTGCTGCTAGAGAGTAGAGACAGGGGGCGAGGTACGAATACGGGCAGTATAATGGAAATGGTTATGAACGTTTATTACAGTTTTCTCTTTTCCTCCCATGCATTTTCTAAGCTCAAGAGTCTTAGAAATAGAGTACAGCTTCTTCTAAACGAACGAAGACTGAATAACTACCATCCGTCCGTTTAGGCTTCATGGGGGATGGTTTCATATACCGTTACCGGAGTATTGGACACAGGAATACCTGTTCCGTGGTTGTTTTTTAGTTTTTCAGTTTTCAGTTTTTCACCACCAACTAATGCACAACACAGTAGACCTGCATTTAGTATAGACATATGGACATGGACAAGTTGTACTGAATCATGCATGCATGCATAGCATATACCTACTGCACTTAAACGCGATGTCGCTTTATTAAAGTGAGACGAGGGTGAATTTTGCACCCCCATTTCAATTAAATAAAATAAAACTTCCCTCCTTAGACGTATTTTATATCTTCCTTGGATTTTCTTGTAGTATTTTCATGTTCTCGAAGCAAGAAGTCTGTCTATGCGATGCATTACAGATTACAGTTTTAGTTCAGTTCAGTCTTCAGTTCATGTGTGGGTTCTAGGAACTCGGACAAGGAGGGAAAAAGTTTCGGGCACTTTATGAGACATAAAAAGATGTGTCGAACGAGGAACTGAATTATAAGAGATTCGTTTTTTGTTTGATTTTGATGTTTTAAACGAATCAATTCAATTTAAAATCATTTGAAAATATAAAATAAATGAAAAAAGAAGCGACATCTATGTGTGAATTGTTCAATGTTTGTGTATGTTAAATAAATGTTGACCGGAAAATCCCAAAATCCAACATCAATTACGTTGAAATTTAGTATTTTTTTTTTACTTTTTTATGGGAAGTTATTGTAATGGTTCCGATTTTTCAAATTGAAAATTTTGACATTTCTCGACGTTTCAAGGTCCCCAGAGTCGAAGTAAAAGATTTTAAGAGGTTTTTATTTTTTGTAAAAAAACTGTCAATTCGATTTTTCTCAAAATTTTATCAGATGTCAAAAACATTATTCTCCGTTGCACAAAATTGTTTTAGAGATGAAATCATATTTCAGTCGTAAAATTTTGGAGGTGACAAATTTTTTTTTTCAGTTTTATTGATTTATAATAAAAACCGTTATGTTGATTTTTTTCAAAAAATATACCTGTTTGGTATCACGTTACAATACATTATATAAAATTTAATTCAAGTCTCTAGCGTTTTTGGTTCGTAAGATATTTAGGGTTAACCAAAATTTTCACCTTTTTTTCAAACTGCTATGGTAAAAAAACCACCCACTCAATTTTCTTGAGAGCCCTTTCTGCATCTTTCTGCCTTATTATCTGTATAACAAAATTTAATTGAATTCGATATCTCTTCTGGTTCTTGAGCTATGGACGACGAAAAAACGGCGCGAACGTACGAACGTACGTACACACGCTCGCACAGACATCTTTCTAAAAATCTTTTATTTCTATTCAGGGACCTTGAAACGTCGAGAAATGTCAAAATTTTCAATTTGACAAATCGGACACATTACAATAACTTCCTATGGGAAGTTAAAAATTAAAAATATTGTGGTCAAAACTTTTTTATTTTACAGACAATTTTGTTTTCGCTATTGAGTGTTTTTTTTTATAAAAATCCAACAGTCCGTTTTTTTCATAAAAAAAATAAAATCTACAAGAAATAGTACGGATGTTTGGTAAAAATTGATGTTCGGTTCTTGATGTCTCTCAAATTAATTTCATTCATCCGATTTGTAAAAATTTAAGAAATACTATTTAAATTGGTAAACATTTGTTTTCGACTAAAAATCTGTTTAACAAAACTAGATTTTCAAACTAAACTATTTCTTTATATTAAAAACATTGTTGGTAATTTTAAAATTTGTAAGAAAAATTCAACTGAAAACTTTTTTAAGGCAACGCGAAAACCTAAAAACTTTTAAGCAAGACCAATCGACCGACGGGATGGGAAGTTATGGGTCGAGGCTTAACGATTTTTTTCATAAAATTCACTTTTTTCAGCTAGAGAAAAAAAGTATCACAGAGTTTTTTTAGGAAATTTAATTTCATTCAACAAATATCTCAAAAACTAAAAATATTAGAATTTGGAATTCCTATAAAATTGTTTGACACATTTCCTGAGAACTTTATGAAAGGGATTCGTCACAATTAATACTTGTGTAGGATTAGAAATTATAAGAAAAAAGTAGATATTTTACGAGTGTGTTCTTCAAATTTGAATGTCATATTTTTGATATATCGAAACCATCGTTTTGGAGAAAGTAAGATTATTGTAATTGATATTTCAAAGTCATTTGATAGTATTTGGAGCCAGTTGTAGCTATCATTAGTTTTCATCATTGAAAACAAGCATTCGAATTTTTTCGACAGGTCGTTTATAGTACTATCATTCAAAATTTCCTGACTGAAATATACCGAAAAACATTTACTGACAGAAATCTGTCATTGGAATAGAGCGAAATTGAAACACAAATCATTGGAACGATTGGTTCCATTTTTGGACATAAAATAATCAGCTGTTCAGGAAAATGAATTTCTGGCCGGAAAATAGAAAAACACATTTTTATCGAAAAATAAATGGGCTATTTAACGTTTTTTTTCTCAAAAAAAAATTCTTTGTGTGATTTCTGATCAACCAGTATATAATTTTTATTTCGAATCAAAGGTTTCCCTTTGATCACTGTCAAATATCGATTCAAACATTTTACCGGATGGATTTCAATCTTCTTATCGATATTGGTATTGATGAATCTCTTTTTTGTTGGGTAAGAAATTACCTTTTGAACCGTTCAATTCAAGTAGTATTGGAACGGTTCAAATCTGAAAACCATTAAATAAACGTTGGTGTGCCCCAGGGCTCCGTTTTGTCTCCGACGCTCTTCCTTATTTGTGTAAATCATCTTTTTTCTGAAACTTCTAACTTACTTAATTTTTTTGCTGATGATAATACCCTTTTAGCTTTTAATATTCTTTTGTAGATTCTGATCTTTGTTCGGCGGATGTGGACTACCAACGGCAGCATGTGATAAGCTCATTAAATTCTGGTATTCACAGCATTTTCGAATAGGGAATAGAAAATCGTGTAGAATTTAATTTTTCAAAAACTCAATACTCTTAACTCAAAAGCGTAACCCTCCCCCAATACTACTATTCATGGGTGGTACTTGCATCGAGGAGACTGAACAGCTTTCAGTTCTAGGTATGTAGATACATCACAAACCACTTGTTGGGGAGTGATCACATATTCCACTTCGCCAAAAATGCTGTGTTTAGGTTTTCTCAGATTATGCAAGAAGTTTTTTAACCCCTCTGATCTGGTTATTATTTACAAAGCTTTTATTCTTCCAAAACTTGACTGTTCTCATATTACGGCTGGTGTTTCAATTACTTACTTGAGTCTTCTGGATAGAGTTGAAAAGAGAGCTCAACCAAGACATTTGCTTCTCTTGAACACCACCGCAAGGTCTCATGCCTGTTATTGTTTTATCGTTATTTTTAAAAACAATGCTGTAATGGAAAAGCCATTTGCATTCCTCCCCTTAAACAATTCAACCATAATACCCGTACTGCTAGGAATGCCCACCAGTTTACCCTTAAGGCTATTTTTTAACTTACCGTACAGGGGTCCTTTCTTTAGCGGCACTACACGAATGCTTTACCAGGCTCTATATTTCCCACTTATTACAATGTGCAGACATTCAAAACCAATTAGTATCATGTTCGTCTTTATAATCCTATCCTCCTGTCCTAATTGCTCGCACTGTGTCTAATAATTATAAGGGTATTCATAACCCCTTTAGTGAACTCAGAGTATTAATAAAAAATACCCTAGTTCTTTCAGGAATTCGATTTTTTTTATATTCGATGCAAATTTCCAAAAGATTTTAGACCATCAGCTCATTAGGCTTGGTTCTTCTTAACCTCTGAATATTGTCTCGTACATTTAAGCGACTTTGCATTCGCTGATTGATATTGCGTATTTTTTAACCACTTCTGTAACAAGTTCCATATTTCTAATTAACCAAAGGGCATTTATTGTTTATTGTTAGAATTGTTCGATGGGTTTCAGTACTCTTGCTAGACAAGTAGACAAGCCAGAGTTCTTTTCTAGTAACCAGTACATTTTTCTGTACTAAGTTAAACTCTTCACTTTTAATTTTAGCAGTGTTGGAGGATCGTTAAACTGAAATATTTTTAAAAACTTAAATATTTTGTATCCTTTTCTTTGAAAATTTTATATGCATCGATTTGAAGAATTTTGGTGGGACCATATTTTACAGAATCGATTCATAACATAGGACTTCAGTTTTTTGTAGTACGATGGAGGAGTCACAAGGGCCAAACCTTTTTATTAGAGTCTGGTTGTTTTACAAACAGGATATAATATATTTATTTATATAACTGCAAGTTGATCCTTTGTTCCAATAGACTTGATTTTAATCAGTCCATTTTAAATGTGATCTCGAATAAAGTGGTGTTTTATATCGTTTGCTCTCTAAATTTGTACCCTTTCCAATACATCCCTTATTGTCGTCGTAAATTATTGTAGGTTCCATGTTAATTTGCTTAAGGTCTTGTTATATGCCTTGGATCCAAATGGCTTCAGATGTAGCAGCACTAAGGGCCATATACTCTGCTTCACTTGAAGAAGTCGCAACAGCAGTTTACTTTTTGCTAGACCATGACACAGCACATCCGTATTATCTAGATACTGATTTTCTATCAATTACATCACTTCCGCTGTCAGCATCAGCATATCCAATCAAAGGATTAGGACTACCTACTTCGAAAACAAGTTTTTTTTTAGTCAATTTTAAAAATCTCCCAATCCGTTTAAGAGCTTGCCAATGAATTTCTGATGGGTTTTGTTGGTATCTTCCCATGTATCCAACTGGAAAACATATATCCGGTCTAACGCACATCATAATATACATAAAGCTTCCAAGCAATTCTCTGTACGGCCTGTTAAGTGTAATTTCAGTTATTGTCTTTTTAAGTTGTAGTCCTTTTTCCATCGGGGATCTAGTAGGATTACATTCTTCCATTCTAAACTTGCTTAAAACTTTTTCAATGCAGGATACTTGCGATAAATGTATTTCGTTTTCATGAACATCAATCTTAATTCCAAGAAAATATTTAAGATTCCCGCAGTCTGACATCTTGAATGTCTTTTCCAAATTTGTCTTTAATTGCTCTATTTGTCTTAAGCTTTTTCTAGCAATGTGTAAATCATCAACATACAGAATAAGTATGATGATGTCATCTTCTTCTTGTCCCATCTTGGTGTACTAACAATAGTCGTGATTGGATCTTTTAAATCCCAATTGAAGAAGAAAATCGTTTAACTTTTCGTTCCAACATCAGGGTGCTTGCTTTAAGCCGTAGATGGATTTGTGTAAGCGACAAACAATTCCATCTGCTTCCAAAAACCCCTTCTGGAACAGCCATATAAAGTTCTTCCTTCAACTCACAATGTAAAAATGCAGTCTTTACATCTAATTGGTGGAATATCAGGTTTTTGTACAGTCCAACAGCTAACACAATTCGTATGGTTGTCAATTTCGCAACGGGTGAGTAGGTTTCGTCATAATTAATTACATCCTTTTGTAAATATCCCTTCACTACGAGTCTAGCCTTATATCTTGTCGCCGTTCTCGTTAACTTTAATTTAGAAAATCCACTTCGGTTTCAAAATCTTCGCATTCTTCGGTTTTCTGACCACTTGCCAAACTTTGTTTTCGTTCATTGAAAAAAGTTCGTCTTCAATAGCCTTATACCATTTTGCAGCATCAGAGCAGGAATTGATTGCACCAAAAGAATTCGGGATATCTGTTAAAAATTCATCTGCAGAAGTTGCTCTATAACTCATGTAATAATTATCGAACTTACTTGGAGGTCGGCGCTCCCGTTCACTGCGCCTAACAGTAGCCTCGCCTTGAAGATCACTGTTGTAATTTTTTTACAAAGATCTTCCATTCCACTTGATTGGTTACGATCTGACATCAAACAGATGCCTTTCGTATTTTTGTTGCATCTTTGATTCGGTCCAACGTCATTTTTTCGACAGTTTTTTGCTAAGTGCCCTATCTTGTTACACTTAAAGCATTTACCTTGAAACTTTAAGGTTTTCTTTGGGTATTTCTTCCCAGCGAACGCAATTTTTCATGAAAAACTTCACCTTCGGATAGGGAATCTTCTAATTTCGCTTCTTCCAAAAGTATCCTATCTTTGACAATACCAAACGTAAGTTCACCACCCTTTAAGTTTTGTAAGGCAGTAACTATCGGGTCGAACTTTTCAAAGAGTGTTAGGAAGAATTGAGCCAAGATATCGCTTTCGTCTAGTGATGCTCCAGACATCTTCAGTTGCCTTACCAAGTTTTCAAAAATCATGATGTGGTTATAGCTACTGAATCACTATCATTCATACGAAGCTTCGTTAGCTGCTTCCGTACCAAAAGTTGGTTAGCAACCGATTTTCTTGCAAAAGATAATTGAAGAGATGTGGGGAATCTCTTTAGCAGTATTCTTTTCACGGATATAACTTAAGCAGTCGTTATGCACAAACGATTTTATCCTTCGCTTTCTTATCTCTTCTAGAAAATTCTTCATATCCTGCATTAGTAGCCTCAACGACTTTCGTTAAAACATCAGCCAGATTAAGCGAGTCGAGATGTATTCGAACTCTGAACTGCCAATCATCGATTCCGCTTCCATTGAATAGTGGAATTCCACAAACTGACTCTTTTGATTCGCCCATAACCTATATGAGTCTCGTTGTTTTACAAACAGGATATAATAATTTTTTTTTTATATAAAAAAGAAAGATGTTGTATCAACAACGTTTGATATCGGAATAATACAATTTGTGACAACTAATTTTCTCATAATATTAAATATTCAAAACTATTGCTTATGTTTTTCAATACTTGTCAATGTCTTAAGAATCATATAAAAACAAAGAGAACCCTCTTGCATTTACCAGCACTTCCGTCAGTCAATGCCCTTGTTCATTTCTAAATTCAAGTTGATTCGGGTTTCTTTCTTCTTTTATTTTGTTAAATCTGTTCAGTAGGAAAATTAAAATTTTGGAAATAGGAATAACCCTGAAGTTCTGGAGAAGCTGATTTCAGCGTGCTTCGTGTTTAATGTAAAAATAGTGACACTAAAACATTTAAATAAAGAGTTGGGATATTGAAATAAATCAGACATTTTGTTTAAATCATATTTGACTGCATTTGCTTTTGATTAGATATTCAAATTGTTTTTTAATGGATTGGAAATCACTTAAGAAATTTTGCTGCAGTAAGAAAAAAGTTTAACTACACTGTTATTTTTCTATTTTCCGGATGGAAATTAAATTTTCCTGAACATCTTATTCTTCTATTAGGGAAGGTTAAACGACATAAGGGACTTGAAAGTAAAGTTTCTAGCATCTGATTGGTCAGCTGCCAAAAAAATGCCTTCCAATTAAGGCAATTTTATTGGAAAGTCGAGTGGAAAGTTAAAAAAATATCCGTTACTACTTACCAAAAATCTTCAAATCAATTCAAGTCTACTTATGTCAAAATGAATCATGTTTTTTTTTTATTAAATTCAAAGCTGAACTTTATAACTCTGTAATTTATTTATTTTCTGCACAATTCCATTAAATGTTTTGTGTAAAAAGATTCCTTGTCAAATTGGAAAAGGAATAAGTACCTAATATATCTTTACAATACAAAATACAAGTCGTGGTAGACTTATAGCTTGCCTAAGATGTGTTTTGTAAATGATTTTTGGCACGATTTAAATAGTGAGGTATAGTTCCTAGTTTGAAATTTATGGTACTTAAAAAAGTAAAATTGCCTTTGAATTAACACAATTTCATTGGAAAGTTGACTGAAAAGCAGGAAAACAGCAAAAATTACCCTAACTACCAAGTGAAGTATACTTATGTCAAAATGACAGTTGATCACGTTTTTTTATTAAATTCAGAGCTGAACAGTATAACTCTGATCAAATTAGTGACGTTAAGTTCCGAGTTTAAAATGTATGACACTTAAAAAACTAACTAGTTTTCTTGGTTAAAATGTACGTTCAAAGAATTCAGTTGACTGCAATTGAAGTCTCTTATGTTGTGTGAAGCTGTCTATTTTCAATGATAGCTATGAACGGCTTGTCAAAAAATGCCAACGATTGTTTTTTTTTAATAATAAAAACCAATGAGCAGAAGGTTCAGACGACCGTGACATCAGGGACTTAAAGGTAAGGAAAGTTTCTTGTATCTTATCAGCCAATATCCAAAAAATTGCTTTTAAATTAACACAATTTCATTGGAAAATTGACTGGAAAGTTAGTCAAGAAAATCCCCCTTACTATAACAAGCAAAGTCTACTTATGTAAAAATTTCAGCTGATCATGTTTTTCAATTGAAAGCTGAGCTTCATAACTCTGTGATCTATTTATTTAATGGACAGTTTTATTTAAAGTTTTGTGTAAAAGACTTATTTGTTATATAGGAAAAGAAATAAAGACTTTTTCTTAACAATAAAAACACATCTTATGATGGACTTGTAACCTGTACAATGAGTTTTTCCTTTTTGCAACTAAAAGATAGTCAAGTAAAGTTCCAAGTTTGAAGCTAATGACAGCTACAAAATTAACTATAGCTGCCTTGGTCTTACTTTGCTTAAAAAAAATGCAGTTGATCACAAATGAAGTCCCCCAGACGACATAAGGGACTTGAAAGTAAGTCAAGTTTCTAGTATTTGATTGCCCAGCTGCCAAAAAACTAAATTCCAATTAAGGCAACTTTAATGGAAAGTTGACTGGAAAGTTAGTCAAGAAAAATCTCCCTACCTATCAAGTCAAGTATATTTACATATGTCAAAATGACAGTGACAGCTGATCATGTTTTTTATTAAATTTAAATCTGAACTTTATAACTCTGTTATTTATTTATTTACTTTTATTTTGTGTTAAAATGTTCCTTGTCAAATTTAAATGTCAAAAGGAATAAGTATCTAATATTTATTTACAATACAAATTACAAACCGTGGTAGACTTATAGCTTGCCTATGAAGTGTTTTGTAGAAAATGGCACGATTTAAATAGTGAAGTAAAGTTCCTAGTTTGAAATGTATGGCACTTGAAAAAATAACTAGTTGCTTTGGTAAAAATGCGTGTTCAAAGAATTCAGTTGACTGCAAATGAAGTTCTTTATGACTAAACGACTTGTCAAAAAATTAAAATTATTGTTTTGTTTTAAATTATTATTTTTCAAGTAAGCACATTTTAATGGAAAGTTAGTCAAGAAAAATCTCACTAACTATTAAGTCAAGTTTACTTTTATCAAAATGACAGTTGATCATGTTTTTGCACTTAACTTAAATCTAAACTTTATTACTCCATGATTTATTTATTTTCTGCACAACTTTATTTAATGCTTTCTGTAAAGGGTTTCTTGTCAATTTGAAAAAGAAATAACTAATATTTCTTTACAATACAAAATATAAATCGTGATGGACTTGTAGCTTGCCTGAGGAGTCTTTTGTAGACAATAATTTTTTGGTACTTTTTGTACTATGAACACAAAGTAGAGGTCTGAGAAGTAAAGTTCTGAATTTGAAATTCATGACACATCCCTTATGTTGTCTGAACCTGCCCATTGTTATAACTAACACCTTACGATTGACGTTTGGCGACTTTCTGTCAAATTAGAGCTATCGAGTTAGACAAAACGCTATTGGTGATAGCTAAAAACGGCGCTAACAACTGTCAGTTTTCTTTTTTCAGAAACAATCTTCTTTAAAATACATTTTGGGAATACAGCTATGATTTATTTTGGTGTTTCATCATTTTACTCAATTTAAAATGAAGTGAATTGATGAAACGTGCCCTTATTTTTGTCATGTTTTTTCTCGCTTCAATGGCAACACTGTTTAAGTCCCAATTTTAGTACACTTAGTACTAACATCTTCTAAAGGCACATCTAAAATTTGATTGCGCGCTCACTTAAACTAAAAACAAAAAAGTAACACGCAAGGTCATCAAGGCTCATCCCTTGTTTAAATAAAATCGTAATCATCATCAAGGGATGAAAGATATTCATATAACACTACAGCTATCACTGTCACTCCAGCTAAAAAACCACAGAAGCGCCGTTTTCTCCTTTTATAGGAAACATCCCCTCAGACACGCTCTCTCCGGACTCCGAGTCCGACAAGGACTTCTCCTTTATAAGGTATAAGGAGCATAGGTATACACTATATGTGCAAGTTGAATTCGTAGTAATACAAGGAAGGTCCAATCCACAAACAAAACGGGGAGAGATCCTTATCAGAATGGAATTGAAAATGAATGTGACGTTGAGCGCGCCCCAATCGATTTTACGCGCAACGAGAACCAACGTAAAAAAGTGTAGGTACCTATATTCACAAGAAAAGGCTCGCTTCTACAACTACAACTATACATATACATATCTACAGGATGATTTGAGTATAGGGTTAGTTTTTTTCCACCCCCATATTGGTTTTGGTTATAGTTCTATTGATGATGACTCTTTTTCGAAACAAGAAACTGAGCGAAACTCTTGCGCCCAGCAGCAGCGTCGCAAAAGAACTCCCATGATAGCTTTCCCATATATTCGCTCGCCCTTGGATTGGTTTTTCTGCTGATGGCTGCTGATGATGGATACTGCTCTGTTCGGCGCGGCGGCGGTGGCGATGGATTCCGGAATGGACATGGACAAACTGCGTTACGCTTACGCGTTTTTATACTACAGCATGAGTCATCATTTATAATTGCCACAACACAATGGTCAGGTCAGGTAATATTGTTTTGTCTTGCTTTTCGTTGTTCTTCCAGTTTTTGATGTGCTGGACTGCTGGGGCTACAGAAAGAGTTTGATTTTGGAAAGGTTGTGTCTGTTGGAGCTGATGGTTAATCGGATATGGATATGGATATGCATTCGAATTAGATAACCGCGACACTCTCGCCTAATCGAACATTAATGCTACCCGCGCTAATCACAGCCCCACAATCAACGTGATTGTGATTGGGCTTGGTTGTGTTCCCGTTATTGTTGTAGAATTTATTTATAATTTTTATTATTGTTTTGTTTTCTTATCGCATTAGAGTAGAGGTGCCTATAAAAGATATGATGTTTTGTTTGTGGCTTTTTAGCTTTTTAGCTTTTTAGGTGCCTGTAAGTACATTTCTATAAAATGTATCTACATTATGTGTGCATGATTGTTTTGGGGGGGGGAAACAAAATTGTACGATAAGTAATTATTGTAGGGGGGTAATTATATTATTATTATTATTTGAGTTTTGTTAGAAGTTTGGAGCGAGTTTTATCGCAACTTAGATGGCTTCGAATGTACCGGGTATTAGAAAATCTGTGAAATTTTAACGGATTTTTGTTCTAATGGTATTCGAGCCAATAAGTTCAATACTCGAAATTATTTTTATCTTTTTTTTTTATTATAATTTTTGTAGGTATGTCATTTATCGTATGTTTTTGTTAGTCTTTTTATTTTGGTAATTCATTATGCATTTGAATTAAGACTTTTTTCGAAGGGGGGGGGGGGTATGTTAAGTATGAGTAATGGTTTTTGTTTCTTTTTGTCTAAGTTAATAACAATAATCAGGTACCTAATTGGTTAACAGTGAGGTAAGGTAGGTACTTTGCTTCCGTGTTTTGACCACGAGTTTCTAGGTGGTAATTTTTCTTCTTGGGGAAATACTTATTTAAAACAAAAATTTGGATACTAATAAATTTGGATTAATAGGTGAATTAATTTTAACCATGTATCTAACATTTGTAAGGTTTGTAATTAAACGGTATTTTAGACACATAAGTATCTGCTTTGCATTTGTTGTAATATTAGATAGATAGATAGATACTCGTAGATAGATAAGTTCTTTATTTTTTCAATTTTCTTATAAGTACAATATTTCATATAATAAAAGATATACAAAGCATGGCTTTATAAGCCATCTGCCGGGAAAAAACTAATTAAATAAACAACGAAAAAAAAGTACAATTTGAGTAAAAAGAGAGAATATTTCACAAAATAAGTTTCATAGTTAAAAAAAAGAAAATGTAAATATAAATATAAATATTAAAGAAAACAATTTTTTTTAAATAATTATTTTCATAATGTGACTTTTGAAAGTTATAGTTATATATTTTATTGTAAAGGGTGATTTTTTTGAGGTTAGGATTTTCATGCATTAGTATTTGACAGATCACGCGGGATTTCAGACATGGTGTCAAAGAGAAAGATGCTGAGTATGCTTTGACATTTCATCATGAATAGACTTACTAACGAGCAACGCTTGCAAATCATTGAATTTTATTACCAAAATCAGTGTTCGGTTCGAAATGTGTTTCGCGCTTTACGTCCGATTTATGGTCTACATAATCGACCAAGTGAGCAAACAATTAATGCGATTGTGACCAAGTTTCGCACTCAGTTTACTTTATTGGACATTAAACCAACCACACGAATGCGTACAGTGCGTACAGAAGAGAATATTGCGTCTGTTTCTGAGAGTGTTGCTGAAGACCGTGAAATGTCGAATCGTCGCCGTTCGCAGCAATTGGGTTTGTGTTATTCGACCACATGGAAGATTTTACGCAAAGATCTTGGTGTAAAACCGTATAAAATACAGCTCGTGCAAGAACTGAAGCCGAACGATCTGCCACAACGTCGAATTTTCAGTGAATGGGCCCTAGAAAAGTTGGCAGAAAATCCGCTTTTTTATCGACAAATTTTGTTCAGCGATGAGGCTCATTTCTGGTTGAATGGCTACGTAAATAAGCAAAATTGCCGCATTTGGAGTGAAGAGCAACCAGAAGCCGTTCAAGAACTGCCCATGCATCCCGAAAAATGCACTGTTTGGTGTGGTTTGTACGCTGGTGGAATCATTGGACAGTATTTTTTCAAAGATGCTGTTGGACGCAACGTTACGGTGAATGGCGATCGCTATCGTTCAATGCTAACAAACTTTTTGTTGCCAAAAATGGAAGAACTGAACTTGGTTGACATGTGGTTTCAACAAGATGGCGCTACATGCCACACAGCTCGCGATTCTATGGCCATTTTGAGGGAAAACTTCGGAGAACATTTCATCTCAAGGAATGGATCGGTAAGTTGGCCACCAAGATCATGCGATTTGACGCCTTTAGACTATTTTTTGTGGGGCTACGTCAAGTCCAAAGTCTACACAAATAAGCCAGCAACTATTCCAGCTTTGGAAGACAACATTTCCGAAGAAATTCGGGCTATTCCGGCCGAAATGCTCGAAAAAGTTACCCAAAATTGGACTTTCCGAATGGACCACCTAAGACGCAGCAGCGGTCAACATTTAAATAAAATTATCTTCAAAAAGTAAATGTCATGGACCAATCTAACGTTTGAAATAAAGAATCGATGAGATTTTGCAAATTTTATGCGTTTTTTTTTTTAAAGTTCTCAAGCTCTTAAAAAATCACTGTTTAGCAGTAATTATTTATATTTTTTCTTATAAATATATTGCACAATTTACAGAGATTTAGTATAACCCTACTTTACTTCTGAAAAAGATAACAATTTTATATAACATTATCACAGTTTAACATAACTAATAAATCGAAGAAAAAAGCTACATAAAAAAACCTTCTTCAAATTTTTATGAAACATAGTTATCCAAGATTAGAGAGAATAGGAGGCTGAGAAGCATCGAAAAACGCTAATCTCAAAAATGCTTCACAAGTAAATAATTAAATACAATCAAAATAGGAAAAGTAAATATGTTAATAACCAAAAATAAATAAATAAATAAAAAAAAAAATAAGTAAATAAATAAATAAATAAAAAAAAAACAAATAATTACAATAATATTTAAAATAATAAACAAATAATCAAATAAACAAATGCATAAACATTTAAATAAATAAAAACAATAAAAAAAGTAAATATGATAAGAAACAAAAATAAATAAATAAATAAAGAAAGACAGAAATAAATAAAGAAATAAATAAATACATGTATATATTAATAATAATAAATAAATAAATAAATAAATAAATAAATAAATAAGTACCAAATTAAAGCTATAACCATTTTTTTAAAAGTTTTTATTTTTACATTTTTTTTTTAACAGTTTTGGATTTTTTTTTATTTTTTTTGTGTTTTTTTTTTTATTTCTAAATAGCCAAGTTTGAGATAAGGTGGTTTTCCGATAGTCTGCAAGATGCATTATATCGTTCAAACAAATAGCTTATTCTAAATGAAACTTTTTCAATTTTGGCAAGTAAGTGGAGATCTTCCGTAGAATAGTGCCATGGCAGATTTAACATCATTTTTAGTATTTTATTTTGGGTTCTTTGTAATCGAAGTAAATGGCTATTAGCACATTTACCCCAAACAGGTGACCCATATAGCATGATACTTTGAAAGATAACCTTAAAAATGATGAGCTTATTTTCAACACTGAGTTTTGATTTCCTGTTGATGAACGGATATAGGATTTTTATAGCTAAGTTCACCTTATTGATTGCTTCTTGAATATGAACACCAAAAGTAAGTGTTTTGTCTAGGTGTACTCCTAAATATTTAGTACTCGATTTCCATTCTGTTGGAATACCATTAATTTGAAGCATATTGGTGGGTAAAAAACAAGCTTTTCTTTTCATTAAAGTACGTTTGCACAATATTCAGCGCAGATTGCAAGTTGGTTTCGATGTTAAAACCAACTGAATCTGATGAATACAAACACGTATCGTCTACAAAAATAGCTGATTTACAGTTTGTTAACGTCGGGAAATCATAAGTAAATATGGTATACAAAACAGGACCAAGAACTGATCCTTGAGGTACACCTGCAAGGATTTCATATAGATCAGAGTAGGAACCGTTTACTGAAACTTTAAAAAATCTTTCAGTTAAAAAGGAATTTATCATTTTTATAATGAAAATTGGAAAATCCAGAACTAAGAGTTTGTGGAGAAGGCCTTTATGCCACACAGTGTCAAAGGCCTTCTCTACATCTAGTAAGACCAGCCCAGTGCTTTTCCCTACTGCAAAATTACTTTTTATGTCATTCGTTATTCGATGCACTTGATGCACTGTGCTATGACAACTTCTAAAACCAAATTGTTCCGCTGGAAGGATATTATGTTCGTTCAAATGCAAAACTATTTTATTTTTTATGAGTTTCTCAAGACCTTTACTCAGAGAACTGAGTAAACTAATGGGTCTATAGCTAGAACTTATAAAAGGATTTTTCCAGGTTTTTGAATGGGAATTATTTTTGCTATTTTCCATTGCCTTGGAAAATAACCTATTTTAAAGCAAGCAGAAAAAAATGACTTGTAAAAATTTTATACCTGTTCTGGGCAGTTTTTTTAAAATTATATTTTTCAAACAATCGAGTTCTGGACTCTTCGAATTTTTAAGGCTACCAAGTACAGTTTTTACATCCTGTACTGTAATTGTATCATCGCTAAATTGAAATTGTTGAGATCTTATGATTTCCATTGATTGCTCTACAGCAATTTCAGTAGAACTACTGCTTGAAAGGTTGTTACCTAATTGATGATTTTCAAAAAATTCATGAGCCAAAGCGTTAGCTTTTTCGAGATTTGTCATTAGAACTGAGTTTCCAGTTTTTAACACTGTGATCTGACTGTTTTTTTTCTTAACTATTTTGACAAGGTTCCAAAATGGCTTACTGGCTTTATCTAATGTTTGTAGCCTCGCGTTCCACTTTTTATTTTTGTGCTCTTGAGTAGAAAATTTTATCATATTATTTAGAACTTTAACTTCTGTTAGATAAAAAGTATTTCTGGTTCTTATCCACAATAACCTAAATCTATTCCTTTTTTTAATAAGTTGCACAATATTTGCTGGAATTGAGTTTGAGTTATCGTTATGAACCCTTTTCTTTGGAACAGAATGTGACTTTTAGTTTAGTCAAAAACAAAGAAAAAAAAAGAAAACATTGAACCATATGGAATAATGTTCACCATTAAAGTATATTTTGATATATATATAGTATAAAAAAGCAATAACAGGTATTTATATGTTTAATAAAAAATGTGACTTTTAGCTTAGTCAAAACAAAAAAATTAAGGAAAAAAAGAAAAATATTGGTAATTAGTTTAGCTAAAACAGATAATGGTTTGTAAGTGAGAAAAAAAACCAAAAAATAGGAAAAGAACTGCATATTTCTCAAGTTTTTTTTTAATTTAATTTTTCAATTTTAAAGACTTTTAATTTGGTTAAAAACGAAAAAAAGGAGAAGATACAATCACATTAACATCTTGTTACAACTCAAAACAAACTCAAACACTCGTTTCGATATTTTCGTGCATATGAGGCATAGCGTATAAGAGGCTTCCAGCCACGATCTCCGTTTAGTACACTGACACATTCCTCTTGGGAAAGAGAACTAGAATAAAAGTAGAGCCTTCGGATTTCCTGTAATATTGGACAAAGTGCTAAAAAATGCAAAACATCTTCGTTTTGACGAAGGTTGCAAAGGGAGCACACAGGGCTTAAGTCTGTTCTATTTGGTCTATAATTCAAATCGAGCATTTCCGTTCTTATCTTGAAGATCAAGCTCATTTCAGAAACTGTAAACTCTTCTTTAAAATAGTTTCTTTCACCAAGTTTCAGATTAAGTTGTCTGTATATATTCCTGGATGTTGATGCAGTCCCTCTCGCAACACAAAGCCTATACATCGAGTCATCTATAACAGAGATACATTCATATAGTGCATTTTGTATTGCTTCCACATTGTCCACTGGCAATGATATTGAAAGGTTATGTGCTACAGCAAGATCATATCAATTTTTGACCGGACTATATCCACAACTAAAACAAATTTTAAGGAGTCTTTTTTGCAAGTTTTGGTCAGATCGCTTCATAACTCTGATCATAAAATCGGCGTTAGCCTTTAAGTTTTTCAAGAAAATTTGAGGTAAGCCTGACTCTAGGTGGAAAAAATATCTGTTCGAAACCATATACATAGCAAAAACAAGTATTCACGGTGGCATTGAAGACTTTGAATTTTGAGATTGGATCTACGAGTTTGTTTGCGAAGAACTGGGACCACATTGTATTTATTGCAATTTTTGCAGCGGTTCTTTTTTCTTTTATAAAGGTTTGAATGTTAAGATTATATGTGTTATATTATTGAAAGACTTTTATTAATATTTCAGTGTTCTTTATTTGAGCTTACAAAGTGAACTGGAAGACCAAGAAAAACTATCAAAAAGCGAGACCACCACGCTAGCCGATTATGTTATGCTTAGTCATTCATTTTAATGTTCATTTTGATATAGAGATGGGACATTATACATCATCTTTCTTATTTTAATTTACAATGGAATTTAAATAATAGCATTTAGATGTAAGGGTACAAATAATACATTAGTTATAATAATTTCATTATATTATAATTTATGATGCATTATAGAACAATTCAAAATTTCATGTATTAAAATTCAATTTTACTGAGGTATATAAAAGTTTGGTTTCCGACTTATTCGACCAGATCTTGTGGTATACTCTCGGTCCGGTTGCCGCACTGACTCGACATCTTGTTCGACATTGTTGCTATCAGGTAATGGAGATGAGTTAGTGTGATAAGTGTCTGCCAGTTCAAGAGAAGGGTTATTATTATTTCCAGAGACAATAGGCGTCCTCTCTTCCGCCTCAGGTAGTCTTATTTGTGGAGAATGCATTGACCTACGTAAGTGTAATGTATTTCTACGAATGACTCTATTATTTTCATTTTGGAGTAAGTATGACCTCGGACTATCATGTTTGGATACTATTCTACCTGGTTCCCACTTTCCATTATTTCTATATACTACGTTTTCTCCTTTCTCAAAATGTGTTTCACGACGCGGTTTAACTGGATTATTATTTTTTAAAATTCTTTCTTGACGTCTTTCTAATACCGCCTTCAAGTTATTTGGAATTTTCGGTTCAAGGTCTTCATCTTTTATTGGTATCCACGTTCTTAATTTACGATTCATGAGCATTTCTGCTGGTGAATACCCAATTCCTGAAATTGGCGTACTCCTATACTCTAAAAGAGCTTCTTCTAAACTACCTTCTGATTGGCTGATTTTTTTAAGAATTGATTTTGCGATATGGACTGCTTTCTCAGCCAGACCATTACATCTTGGATATCTTGGACTACTGTGTATAAAATCTAAATTTGAATTGTTCGCAAAATTTCGGAGTTCATATGAATTGAAGGGTTGATTATCGGAGACAATGTTCTGTGGAATACCATGAATCGAAAAAAATTTGTTTAAAATTTTAATTATGCTTGATGCAGTTTTGTCTGTGATTTCATGAAGTTCAATCCACTTGGAATAGTAATCCATTCCAACCAAATACGATCTTCCCCCGTAATCAAGACAATCCATCCCAAGTTTTTGGAAAGGCCTTTTCGGAATAGGGTGGGGAATTAACGAATGCTTCTTGTTTTCGGATCTAAATTTTTCGCATTTTTTACATTTGAAAATCATGTTTTCAATGTCCCTATTCATGTAAGGCCAAAAAAGAGTGCTCTTAGCTTTATTCAGTGTCTTTGTTATTCCCATGTGAGACTTATGAAGTGCATCTAGCATACCTTTGATTAAATTGTTTGGGACCAGAACTCGATTTTCATAAAAAACTAGGCCGTCTTCTACAAAGATTTTGTCTTTAAATTGCCAAAAGAACCTAGCATTTTCTGGAACCCGTTGCTTATCTGCTGGCCAACCATCTTCGTACAGATGTACAAGAGTCTGTAACACAACATCTTTTCGGGTTTCTTCTTCGAACATTTTTCGTTTAGGATCACTCATATTGATGTTGTGTATGAGGTCCTTTAATGATGATTCTATATCAACTATAGGATCATTTATAAAATTACGTGATAACAAATCTGCCACGTATAAGAACTTTCCCGGAACAAACTTAATATCAAAATCATATTTTGAGAGTTTCAATTTCATACGTTGTAAACGAGTCGAATGAATTTCACCAACATCTTTTTTAACCAAAGAAACCAATGGTTTATGATCAGAATTTATGGTGAAGTAATAACCATAAATGTAATTTTTGAATTTCTCACAGGCGTAGACAACAGCCAATAATTCTTTTTCTATTTGTGCGTACCTTGTTTCAGTGTCAGTCAAGCTTTTAGAAGCGTATGCTACCGGCTTACCTTCTTGAAAAAACCAACATCCTAACCCATTTTTTGAAGCATCAGTCTGAATCAAAATTTGTTTCTTTGGATCAAAAACGTGAAGGATTGAATGTTTGGCAAGAGTATCTTTCATATCTTTAAAAACTTGGCTGTGGCTTGAAGACCACTGAAATTCAACATTTTTTCTTAACAATTCCCTAAGGGGTGAATTTAAGTTTGAAAAATTAGGTATAAAAGAACGAAGATAATTGAACATACCCATAACACTTTCTAATTGTTTTCTGTCTTGTGGTTCTTTTAGGTTTATAATAGCTTCAACTCGACTTGGATCTGGAGAAATTGTATCACCAGTAAAAACATGACCCAAATATCTAACCTTATTAACGCAAAGCTGCAGTTTATCTCTATTAAATTTAACGTTTACTTCACGAGCTCTTTTTAATACTCTCTCAACATTTTCATCATGCTCTTTTTTAGTTTTTCCTCCAACAGTTTTTCCTACATCAATGTAAACAAATGTGCCAGGTAAACTGGCAAAATATTTAGAGTTTAATTTTTGAAACTTTTCTGGAGCCGTTTTGATACCAAAAGGTAGAACATTATATTGGTACGATCCAAATGGCGTACTAAAAACTGTCAATTCTTTCGATTTTTCACACAAGCCAAGCTGCCAGAAGCCCTCCTTTAAATCAAAAACAGAAAAGTACTTAAGCTCCCGCATTGCGTCACAAAAATCATCCAGTGTAGGAATTATGAAGTGCTCGTCTTTCAAGTTCATGTTAAGGGCACTTGGGTCAAGACATAATCTCAAGGATCCATTAGCCTTCTCAACAACTACTAGCTGGTGTGACCATGCTGAAGGTTGATCACGCTTACTGATTATTCCACGACGTTCCATGGTCTCTAGTGCTTCTCTAACTTTTTGCCTTATGCCTATTGGTATTCGCCTCGGTGGCTTACTCACAGTATAACTATCTGGTTTCAATTCTAATGAGCAATTATCTGGGAATCGTCCATCGCCCGAAAAAACGTCATTATTTTTATGAATAAATTCACCAATGTTGCTAACCTCATTTACTCTTTGAATCAACCCTAAGTCCACTCATGAACTAAGCCCTAACAATGGTTTTGAATCACAACCAACTACCATGAAATCTGCATCAACAATTTTATTTTTATACTGAACTTGAAGACTAACTAAAGCCTTTGTAGGAATATAAGAACCACCATATGCCTCTAATTTTGTTCTTACCTGTCTTATTTTATGTTCTAAATTCAACTTTTGAACTTCTTTTAGTGGTATAACGTTAACATCAGCCCCACTGTCCAATTTAAATTTAATTAAACTATTTTCTACCGCGATATTTTCATACCAACTCCTGCAACTTTGTCGAACCTGATTTATCGAATAAATGTCACCAACTGAACTAAAACCGACCACCTCAACCGAATCAATATATGAGTCATCCTCATCATCTTCATAAGTAATTTCGTTACTGTTAATGTCATTTACACTCTTAAATCTACATGCTAAGGCAAAATGATTATACTTGCCACATCTCAAACATCTTTGTCCAAAAGCTGGACAGCGATTTGGAATATGATTTCTTTTACACTTGTCGCATCCAATAATGTTTATATTTTTTCCCGAACTCGAAGGTCTTTGTTCTTCGCTAGTTAGGTGGTCTCTCCTCTTCGTCACATTATTTGGAAATCTAGAATTAGAATAAGATGGAGATTTAGAAACATTGCTATTGAAATTAAGATTAGAACTATTATTGTATTTTTTTTGTTGACGATTTTTATTTGCTATTACTGCAATTGATCCTCGTTCTCCTTGCATCTGTTGAGCTTGCATACTCCACATGTTATTAAATTTGCGCCAATTCTCTTTGACATTTTCATCCAAAAGTAAGGGGCCGGGCTTTTGAAAGTCACAATTTGCCATTGTATTTTAAATTAATATTTAGTAGGTATAGTAAGTTTTATATAGTTTTTACTAGATTATTATTATTATTTTTTTTTTTTGTTAAAACGTTTTTCCTTTCTTTTTTTTTTAAGTTCTTTAAAGCGACTGCGCCATGTTATATTATTAAAAGACTTTTATTAATATTTCAGTGTTCTTTATTTGAGCTTACAAAGTGAACTGGAAGACCAAGAAAAACTATCAAAAAGCGAGACCACCACGCTAGCCGATTATGTTATGCTTAGTCATTCATTTTAATGTTCATTTTGATATAGAGATGGGACATTATACATCAATATGTCATTGTATACCCAAGATACTTAAATTCATTTACGACCTCAATTATCTCACCATCTAAAGTCCAATTCCGCCCATAGCCAGTTGATCTATTTCGAGATCTGAAAACCATTATTTTGGATTTGGTGGTATTTATTCTAAGATCACATAGATCACAAAACTGTTTCAGCTTGTTTATCTAGAGCTGTAGAGTAAGCGGACTGTCTGATAAAATTTTATACTGTTTTCAACATCGTTCATATACAGTGCAAGCATGATAGGGCTTAGAACACATCCTTGAGGGACACCTGCTTCACAACTAAATTCTCTAGATACTTTTCTACCATTCTGAACAGATGCCATCGTGTTTTCGAGATTTTTTTCGTAGACTCTGATAAATTTAGTAGATAGGCCAATTGCTGAGAGCTTATAGAGTAAGGACCTCCTATTAATAGTGTCAAAAAAATTCATCAATAAAACGCCTAGCAGTGGTGCTGAGTATAAAAATTTGATCAATAGCTGAAAGGTTGGCTCGAAAACCAGCTTGAAAGCAACTAATTATGTTATTATCTTCTACCCAGGTCGTAAGTCTAGTATAGAGTATCTGTATAAAGACTTTTCTTAATAAGTTAAGCACAGCAATTCCTCTATAGTTCTCTGGCAAATCACGGTTACCTTTTTTAAAAATGGAAGTAGAGTTTCAAAATAATTAGCAAGTAGATTTTCATCAATTGTTAACAATACTCTCCTATTCCGCCCACTTAACACTTGTACTGTCTTCCAAAAAGATTTCGATTCCTTGCATTCAACGAGTTTAGAAGCAGTGTTTTTTTAAATAAAGTTCTTTTTTGAGATTGCATAACCTTTTGTATTCTTGGTTTGATTGTAAATACAGTGATTTAAAAACTGTTATAATATTGTTGTTCAGGAGACACCGTTATATCTACAAAAATTTAGGTATAGTTAGATAAGCTTTTTAGACTATTTTTAGCAACTTTTACGGACATTTTCTTTATGTTTGTTTTTATATGTTTTATAACTTGCGTAATGTTGTTTTTAGGACTTTGAGTATTTAGTGGGTCAAGGGCGGATCCAGACTTTTAATCGAGGGGGCGGTGGTAACACACATAACATATGCCTAGATGAGTTTTTGGGAATTGCTTCAAAATGTTTTTCAATGTTTTGTAAAGGAGGCTGACAAAATTAAAATAACAAATTGTGTAATTCAACCTTATAAATTTACATATTTTAAAGGTTAAAGTTAAAATTTTTGGTAATATATTAGATTTTTAGATTTTTTACTTGCGACATATTAGAGCTAAAGTACTGTGCAAAACATTTGCAACTTGAACCTCCAACATTTTTCAATAAGAACAATTTTGTTAGATAATCAAATAGCAACATTCTTTTGGAAACAAACTAAAACTCTTTACTTAAACAAAAAATAAATAACTAAATACTTCAGTAGTTGGTAAAATTCCTTTACAAAACATGTAAAACTTAGATCTTACAACAAAATTTCAAACTATTTTCTTACCTCAAGGTAAGGTATTTAAGAACCGGTTTTGGAATGTCATTCCACTGCCTCTGAATTTCAGAGAATAGCTCACTTTTTTGATTAAATATGTTGCTCCCAATTCTTCTCTTCACAATTTCCCACAGGTTCTCTATTGGGTTAAGGTCTAGGGATTGGGCAGGCCATGGTAAAACCTCATTCTTTTTTTTTTCTGTTATCCACTTTGTGACCAACTTCGACTTATGTTTGGGATCATAGTCGTGTTGTAACTTCCATTTCCTAATTCGAATGAGGCAGCATAGTGTTAACAAGGATTGTTAACATTGTTACATTGTCTTCAGATTTCAAAATGCCCCCTACTTGTCGAATTGGCCCGATTACTTAGCCAGAGAAGCTGCCCAAGATCAAAATTGAAATTTTCGATTTAGCCTCTCACCTCTTAGCCTCCTGACATGTTGTTTTCTACCCAATCCGTGCATATTGAACTTCGTCAGAAATCAAGACCCTTTCCTATTTTTGGGGACTCCAATTGAGATGAGTTTGCAAAAGCGTAATGAGCTTTCATATTTAAAAAAAAATGGCTCCTTTGCTATCTGAAACCCACGCAATCCAGCCTACAGTGTTCGGCGTCTAATAGTTGCTGGGTCATTGGGTAACCTAAGTTCAATTTTTGCTTCTCTGGATGATGCTGTGGGGTTACTTCGGAAGAAATTTGTTATTCTTCAATCATCTTTTGCTGTGGTGCTTAGGCCTTCCTCCCCTATACTTCTTTAAAATTTCTTTTTTGTGATGCTCCCTTTTTTGTTTTCTCTGTTTATTAAAACAAATGTTTTTTTCAATTTCAAAATCTTATCTTAAAAAACCGTTTATCAACCAAAGTCCCGGCTAAAACTTACTAAACAAATCAAACGTATAAGCTTTCCAAACTCATAATAAACCAAAACCGTTATCAAAATGAGACGAGTGTGTGTCCACACCTCTACAGCCCATTGCCCAAACCATTGGGTCGATTGAATTTAAACTTGGCTTCTTTCAAAAAAAAAAACAATTTTTCCAACAGACTTCTAAATCTGCCCTTTTTAACAACAAACACTCAATAGTTTAGAGAAGTTTTGGGTACATTTCATGCAGAAATGTTAGGAATTTTGTTGTATCGTAGCTTTTTTCCAAAAATAATATATTCTGTTCTTGTTGCTATTTCTATAAATGCCATAACAATGCTACAAAAAAATGTATGCAAAAATCCAGAATATGAAAATTTAACAGAATTGAATTTGGAGAATTTTCTGGCTTTTTTGGCGTATCTCTTGTGATGCAATTTCCACGAGTCAAAATTAAATAATTACTACCATATTAAGTCTGCTTACTCTTAGATTAGAGAAGATGCTCGAAGATAAAATGTTTTGCTTGAAAATTTGTAAATATTTTGATTCAAAAGGATAAAAAACATAAAAATTGGAGAGAGCAAAATGTTTTGTTCCTTGAATTTAGGTACATACAGAGGTGGTCTTATAAATAGCACACATTATTATTAATTTTGATCTTTTATTAACTTCAAGTGAAAGGAGCATTTAAGGTTTATGTACATTAAGTTTTTATTGCTTAAATTAAATTTCATTTATTTCTTATTGTATTAGGAACCATAAGTTTCTTAGTTTCAGTTATTTCAGTAAGAAAATAGAAATAAGAACCACAGTTAGTTAGTTATTTTCCCACAATTCCTAAAAACTTTTGGGATTATGACCTTGCCACTTCAAAACACTAACACAATTATCCTCTAAACATGATTTTACTTAGCGAGAAGTAAGCTTCGGATCATTATCGTGCATAAAACGATATGTCAAAGGCAAATTGTCATCAGCGTAGGGAATCGTATGATCTGTCAATATGTTTTTATAAATGTTTTGATCAATTTTTGAGCTTATTTTGACAATTGGGCCAACGCATGTGTGGCACCATAACATTTCCAACTCCGTGTTTTTGTATTGTTGGTTAGGTCGACGCCAAACTTTTTTTTCCATCTGATCCGAATCTGCAGAACTTTGATTCATCACTCCAGAGCACGTTTTTCCAAAAATTAAGAGGCTTTCTTAGGTGTTCCTTAGCAAACTGGTTTCTGCACTTTATATTTTTTTTGAGAAGAATGGTTTTTTTCTGTGATATGCAGCCCCTTAATTGAATTTCATTCAACCGCCGCCTGATTGTCTGAGAAGATACTGAAATACAGTTATGTAACTCAACATGAGATTTTATTTGGTTTGAAGTCTTGAATAGATCTGCCGTCGAAGCTCTTTGTATTAAATGATCTTCTGTTAATGTGGTTTTTCTTGCACGTGGGGCTCTAGAAACCTTTTGTGAAGTTCCAAATGTCTCAAGGTGGTGAATTGCGTTCTAAACAAGCTTTCTTGAACAATTTAATAGCTCCGAAATTTCCGAAACCGTCTTTCCTTGAGCTTTCATCCCATTTATTATCTGCCTTTTATCCTCTGTGCAATGTGGTCCTTTTCCAATGTCTATCAAATTTTTTTACAGACAGTTTTTTTTTAAATTCACGCATAAGCACTTTCCGGTCAATTAATTAAAATAAAAGTTAATATATTTATATGGAATCAATCAGAATATGTATAATTCTGAGTGAAAGTTTCCTTGTACTAATTATGACCAACCATTAACAATGATCTTTGACTAGTTTCACATATAAAGCCCACCTTTGAAAGTGTCATTCTTGCTGTTTTTGGGGCGTTTATTTTCTTAAAATGCATATGTAAAACTCATTTCTAGTGCATTTAATGCAAGAATCTCATAAGGTAGATGTATTTTTGGTAATAAGTTTTGAAAGAAAAAAAAAACAGAAGAAATGCTTTTTTGTTGAACATCGTTGATTACTAACAAATCCGTAGATGAAATCATTGCTTATAAAACGAAACTGTAAGATCGTTAGGGCTTTTATGCCCCCTGGATCGTAAATTGATTAAAAGTTGATGAATTTGTGAGAGCGATTGGAATATGGCTGGATTTCCGATTAATGTTGTCTTTTATCTTCAAGCATAAGTGGAAAGCACATATGGTTCAATTTGAATGTAATTTTTGGCTACCGGATGGCGGATATACAACATGTAATAAATAATGTATTTAACTATTTTTACATAGCAACACCCCATCAACAGAAATATACTAGAAAGTAATGTAATATACATAAGGTACATAAATGTTATCTGGGGAGTCATTCCGTAATTTCCAAAACGATAATCGTCAAAACGATTATCATTAGCGGTATCGTCAATAATTTGCTTCACGCAACTTTGTCTTGTTTTGTTTTCAGTATAAGATCATCCAGTATATTTCAAATATTCTTATACTATGACTGAAATGTCAAAATTGACTTAACGAAAACTAAGCCTTGTTTGATAACTTGAAAAAGTTATTAAACTTGGTTTTACTCTATGGGACATTTTGAAAATTCGTAAAATATATCTTGTTAATAAACATTACAACTGTTTGTGTGATGTTAATGTAACTTTTTGTGCTTTTATTTGTTGCTGCCGACGATGAACCAATAATTTCAAAAATTGTTTGCAATTTTGACCATCCATAGGTCAGTTACACAAAATCGGCTGCAAATGTTAATAAAATGTATGGATGAGCATTCCTTGGCCAATAAGATTAAACATAATTCTGTCCAAGGGATCCAAGATAAGACTCTATTTTATCCACAGGGGATAAAAATATTCCAAAATATTTGTTGCCCCCGAAACTATTTTGGATTAGTGCTCCGTGCAAGAACGATACAAAAACTGTTGCATGTCAAACATAGAAAGAAGAAAGATTCCTTATTAATTATGTTTTTTATTTTGATTTTTAACTTCCCATAGGAAGTTATTGTAATGGGTCCGATTTGTCAAATTGAAAATTTTGACATTTCTCGACGTCTCAAGGTCCCTAGAGTCGAAATAAAAGATTTTTAGAAAGATGTCTGTGCGTGCGTGTGTACGTACGTTTGTACGTCCGTACGTTCGCGACGTTTTTTTCGTCGTCCATAGCTCAAGAACCAGAATAGATATCGACTTCAAATTAATTTTGTTATACAGATAATAAGGTGGAAAGATGCAGAAAGGGCTCTCAAGAAAATTGAGTGGGTGGTTTTTTTACCATAGCAGTTTAAAAAAAAGGTGAAAATTTTGGTTAACCCTAAATATCTTATGAACCAAAAACGCTAGAGACTTGAATTAAATTTTATATAATATATTGTAACGTGATACAAAACAGAAATATTTTTTGAGAAAAAAAATCAATATAACGGTTTTTTTTATAAATCAAAAAAACTAAAAAAAAAATTGTAACCTCCAAAATTTTACGACTGAAATATGATTTCATCTCTAAAACAATTTTGTTCAACGACGAATAATGTTTTTGACATCTGATAAAATTTTGAGAAAATTCTAATTGACAGTTTTTTTTACAAAAAATAAAAACCTAAAAAAAAAAGTATAAAAGTTGGTAAAAATTGATTTTCGACTCAAATATCTTTTCAAAACTCTGAGATATTGATTTTAATTTACTTTTATCTTTCAAAAAATCTTGTTGTTCAGTAAAATTTTGAAAAAAATCGAATTGACAGTTTTTGCAAAAAAATAAAAACCGAAAAAAAAAATTAACAAAAGTTGGTAAAAATGATTTTCGACTCAAATATCTTTTAAACACTTTGAGATAGTAGCTTCTTACTAATTTGTTCTTATAAGAAATATTGTTTTCAACATTAGGACAAACTTTGAGAAAAATCGAATTGACAGTTTTTTTTTACAAAAAATAAAAACCTAAAAAAAATGTATAAAAGTTGGTAAAAATTGATTTTCGACTGAAATATCTTTTCAAAAATTTTAAATATTGGCTTCAAACTAATTTTATCCTATAAGAAATATTGTTTTCAACATTTGGTAAAATTTTTAAAAAATTCGAATTGACAGATTTTTTACAAAAAAAAAAACTGTAAAAAACAATACTAAAACTTGGTAAAAATTTACTTTCGGCTCAAATAGCTTTTCAAAAATTAAAAATATTGTCTTCAAACTTATTTTATTTCACAGAAAATATTGTTTTCAATATTCAGTAATTTTTATGTAAAAATCCAACAGTCCGTGTTTTCATAAAAAATAAAATCTACAAAAAATAGTACGCAAATTTGGTAAATATTGATACGAGAACATATAGACAAACTTTTAAGCAAGACAGATCGACAGACGGGATGGGAAGTTATCAGTGTGGGTCGCATCCCAGCTTCTTTTTTTGTATTATAATTCAAACCACAATAATTGAGAAGCGTTAAGCGCTTCATGTACACTATTGTGCAAAACATTTGCAATTTTTTGGTTTGTTACTTATAATTTCTGATCCACTGTATATAACAGTAATTTTTCACATTTGTCTTAGAAAATGAAGTTATTCATTGCGTCTCTTTAATTTAAGACAAAGAAATCGACAATACAAAGCATCATAAAAGAACTGAGAAGACACATATGCAACTGTGTAAAACATATGCAAGTTTTTTTTACGGTACCTCATTCCTGATTTGTGCTTTAGTCAATTACATTCTTTTGACATTGATTTTTAAGCTGCATAATTTAAAAGGGTTTTAATACATATATTTTTTGTGAAAAAAAAAACTATTTTTAAATATGGGTGGAAATAAATATGATGAACATACTAAAAAATTAATTAACAAGGCATTTAAGAGCGGGATAAAGCAAAGTGAAATAGGAAAGCGGTTCAAAAATCCATGATTCAACCGTTTCTAGGGTTATTTGAAGGAATCGAAATAATTTGCCCATAGAAACAAGAGTGGTGGTCGTCCACGTAAAACGGACCAAAGAATATCGAATCTAATTAGGAGGGAATCTCGTCGGCATCCATTGTAAAGGAGCTCAATTTAACGGTGGATTCAAGCACTGTGCGTAGACGTGTCAAAGAAGTACATTTAAGGGCATATCGAGCATCGTTAAATAAGGTAAGGCTTGTGCGAAACTCTGTAAAGGTACTAATTTCTTGAAATCAATCTTGGAATTTGCCCGCAAATACTCAAACTGGTCTTTGCAACGATGGAAAACAGTTCTATTAAGCGATAAGAGCAAATTTAATATGCTTTCTTCGGCAGTATAGCGTTTGTGTGGCGAGAATCTAGGACCCAGGAGGTGGCTCGACAATGATATGGGGTTGTTTTTCAGGTCAGGGATGTGTCCCCTTCATCAATTAAGTGGTATTATGGATCGATTCGGCTACAAAAATATACTGGAAACAGTAATGCTTCCATACGCTGAGGAAGAGGTGCCGTTGGTGTGGAGATTCCAACACGACAACGATCCAAAACAGACCTCGAAGTGTGTTAAAGAATTTTTGGAGGTCAAAAAAGGTGAGATGCTAGATTGACCAGCTCAATCCCCTGACCTGAAACCCATCCAAAATTTGTGGGGAATCTTAAAACGCCGAGTAAGAGGCCAGCGGTTCTCGTCGACAAAAGCCCTATTCGAAGCACTGCAGACCGAATGGGAATTAATTCCCATTAAGACAATAAACACCCTTATAACCCCGATTCCAAAAAGATGTGAAGCTGTATTTTGTATTTGTATTTATTACATATTATTTAGTCTTGCACATTAAGATACAATATCTTTTAAGGTAGTACAAGCTTCAGTTTTACAATTGGTTTACATGAAATGAATGAATACTAAATTTTAAACAAGACGACTTAAAAAAGAAAATTTATATAAACAAAACTACTTTATACCATTAAATTAATGAGAAAGATATGATCCATATAAAACACCTTTAAAGTAAAAAAAAAAAAACAAAAGTTAAAATCATCGCAATGCCTCAAAATACTGTCTAAGTCTTATTCTAAACCGTGTAGTGCAGCCTATCATCCTTATACGTAAGCCTCCGTAAATTCTACCTATGATAGGTTGTATATATGATTTGTCCAGGTGAGTGTCGTATTGAATTCTACTCCAAGATTATTGGCTGAGTCAATAAACTGAATAGGGTTATCATTGAGTAATATTGGAGAAAAGCGAGATGTAACTGTAGGGTCTTTTGAAATGACTAAGCATTTTGACTTAGTAGGATTTAAACAAAGTCCGTTTGATCGCGACCAGAGCAATATCTTATTAAGATCTTCGTTTATCTCCCAAATACAGTTTTCAACCAACCCCAGTGGACAACTGTACCTAAGCTGTACATCATCGGCATACAAATGTATGGATGAGTTAAAGCTTAGAAACGGGAGCTCATGAACGTACATGGTAAAAAGTAATGGGCCCAAGATAGACCCTTGGGGAACACCTCGTGCTAGCGGAAGAAAATTTGAAGTTTGGTTGTTAGCAACTACTGCTTGGTGTCTAGAACTAAGATATGAGAAAATGAGTCTCACTGATGATGACGTAAATTGAAACTCATCGCTTAATTTGATGCATAAATTACGGTGGTTAACAGTGTCAAAGGCTTTGGAAAAATACAAAAGAGTGAGAAAAGACACAAAATTCGTATCTATACTTTCTCTAATTTCCTCGACCACATTTATAAGGGCAGTAGTGCAACTGTGTTTGGGACGGAAACCGGATTGATTGGGACATAGCATGTCGTTACGTTTTAGATATTGCCGCATTTGCGTTTTCATAATTGTTTCAAAAACTTTCGATAAATATGGCAATATATGGCTATTGGCCGATACTTATTTCGGGTTTTTGGAACAGGAACAATTTTAACAGTGTTATGTATCTCAATGTAATCGGTAAGTCGCCTTCATAAACAATGGATGGATTTCGTCAAATGCTATTGTGTTTGATTTAATAGATAAACAGGTTTTTTGTCGGTTTCTAAATGTCCAGAAAAGTCTGCGCTATCATTAAACTCAAATAATGATAGGGATGTGAAATTGGTATTCAACTCATCACAATCAATGATAGTAGAAACATTGTTAATGTGCTTACCAACACCAATTTCTTTTAAATTTTTCCAAAGTCTATGACCGGCTAATGAAGGCTTGAGTCGAGGAGCATAGAAACGTCTCTTAGCTTCCCTAATCTCAAGAACAACTGTATTTCTTAAGTCAGTGTAGACCTTATGAAGTTCGTCGAGTCTAAAACGTTTCCAAGCTTTGTAAGCTAGATTGCGCTTATTTATTAAAACTTTAATTTTGTTGTTGAACCAAGAAAGGTCATTGCATTTAAAGGTTTTTGTTTTGTAGGGAACATGAATATTGAAAAGAGAGCTAAGGTTTCCTTCAATAAAAGAAACTTGGTCGTCGACAGACTCCATAAAGAAAACTCGAGGCCATTCAACCGATCTTAAGTCATTTTCTAGTTGGTTATAATTAATGCTTTTAAAGTTAAAGGTTAGTTAAGTGCAATAAGTCATGGTGTGAAAAACAGGATGCAGAAAGTTGGTTAAAGTGAAGAACTTTGCTCAATTCACTAACAAATAATACATCAAGAAGGCTACTTGTGTCCTTAGTAAAGTGAGTAGGAGTGGATGTGTTTACTGGATGTAAGTTTAGAGCTTTCATGTCATCAGAAAAACTAGATTCTAAAAGAAGGTTGCTGTTAAAATCTCCACTTAAAATAATATAAGGCGAAATATGGGCCAATTCATCCAATTTGGTTAGTAATGGAGTTGAATCAATGTGTTTATTTGGTCTACATGCTGAACCCAGTAGAATCTTATTATCTTTGCATGTTATTTCAATAAATATAAAATCAATGTAACTACCAGAAAGGGATTCACATACAAATTTTGGCTTTAGCCCACTACGTGCATACATGGCTACTCCACCTCCAATACGCCCCACTCTATCCCGTCTAAATAATTTAAATCCTTTTACATCACACAATGAGTCATTTAATTCAGGTAAAACCATGTTTCCGTCACACATACGATATCTACCTTAGAAGCTGCAAATAGATACCTGAATTCATCAATTTTTGGAGCTAAGCTCTGAGCATTAAAGGAGCAGACCTGTACACTGACCACACAAAATATCGATCATTAAACGGGAGTTATAATTATTATAATTATCCGCGGTTGTAGAATTCCCATTATTAATAGCAAGCAATATATAAAGAGCTAATTTTGAACTCATGTTCAACAAACGAAAACTTTTTTAAACTGAGAACTGTGCAGTTCTCTTGTATCGTGCTTTGCACAAACCGACTTGAGTAAAATTTCAGTTTGCGCAGTTATTTTGTGTCGTGAATTGGCGGCCTTATGGGATATCCTGTATTGAGACGCTTAAAACATTCAACCTTCATGTAGCCCGGCTAAAAAACAATCTCTCTCTTCATAAAACTTTCGAAATTGGATTTTAAGGGATAACTATTTTAAAAGAGAGACCTTTATTTTTTATGTAAAACAGCTATAATACTTGAAGAATTTTGGCGGTTGCAGGGATATACTCATGTTTCTGTTAGTTATCTATCTATCTATCATTTTTAGAGCTCTCTTTTGAATCCTGCGAAAGGGACTCTAAAGAGCTTATAGAGGTCCTAAACATAAATGAGAATTGTATAGGTTTCGGACAAAGAATGTCTTTATAAATGTTACCCAAACAGAAAGGGGACAAAACCTAAACACTAAGCATCTTTTTAGCAACTTCAAAGAGATGGGAAGCACATACCTTGAACTGAAAACTGTTTAGTCCCCTCAAAACAAACTTAAGCCCACCGGAAGCAAAATTGTATTGATCGTTTCCTAGAACCCATTTCTCCTGACCAAACGGTTTTCAAAATTTTGGACATGAAATTTTTTGAATGAAAGGCCAGGGAGCGTAGGACTTTGATCTATGATCAAAAAGCATTTGATATTCAATGTATTTTTACGAGGAATGCACTTTGCACACAGAGTCTATTCACCTGGATGAGCTTCAACTAGCTTCGTTTCTTTGATTCTATGTGACGTAGATAAGATTTCTTGATAAGATACCAAAATCAACGTCACTCAAAGTCCATAAGTTGTAAAATAGAAACAGACTGGAGTGTATAGTTTGTTCTTTATTTGTTTGCAAAAATTTTGCAAACTTCGAAATGCACATTAGACATGATCTTATCGCGTTTGGAATGGTCTCGCTAGCTAACGTTATAGTGCACTTGCCTATAAATTGCAATTATTAATGTAAAGTGCATTCGAAAGCAGGGAGTGTAGTTTCGAGACCACTCTAAACCATTGCTAAATTTTCGATCGTATGCAAATTTGTGTAAATATTCAATATTTTTATATTTTTTTTCAATTTTTCAAGAGCTTCAGATTTACATGGTTGTTGAATAACTTCTGATTTCATAAGACTTGATAAGAATTTTTTAAATTACTTTAGTATTCCCAATGCACTTAAGCAGGTATGGGGTTTATTTTGTATACGGTTTACCTATTTGCATGTAATTTCAAGTATGGATAAACTTATCTGCCCAAACTATGTTTGAAGTGGGAATCAAGAATTTGCAACAAATATCTATTGAAAGACTATAACAACTCATTGCCAATGTTTAAATGAAATTGTCCTGATAGTAGTTAAGGGGAAAGCCCTCAAAACTTGTAAATAAAATTATAAATGTTGTTTGTTTGATCGATATTTCTCTCAGTCTTGACATACAAAAGTTTCGTTCTAAAAGCTAAATTAAATTTTGTATAAACATTCTATACTTAAAATTTACCGTGCATTTAAAATTAACTTAATTGCTCTTAATGGCTAAGAAAGGAGGAGCCCAACAATTGCAGGCCGAGATAAACACTGACGAAGAATTATACAAGTTCCTTGAAAGACCAGGAGTTCTAGGTAAAGAAGATTGATTTTTCTTTTTTCTCCAATGTACCTGACATGAGCTTTTAAATACAGTTCTAGATGTCTATTCGGAATGGTGCGGACCATGCCTGGCAATGGTTGGTAGTTTAAGGAAGATCAAACTAGAACTAGGAGGAGATAATCTTCATTTAGCTATAGTAAGTTACACCATACACAAAGGCTCTATCAATAGTTTATAATTATTTTTCTTTAAGTGCAAATCCGATACCATTAAGGCTCTTAAACGTTTTCGAAACAAAAGTGAGCCAACATGGCTTTTTGCATGTCAAGGAAAGTGCGTCAATTTAATGTTCGGGACAGATGTCCCGTGTCTTATGAAGCTAATAGCTGAGGAATTGAAAAATATAGGAAAAACTGGCCGAACTTTCTACGACATAACCGAACTTCAACCTGAAGAAAGAGCTCGAAGGGATGTCATAGAAAAAGCTTTAGCTGAGGCCCATCAAAAAGAAGTCGAAGAAGCTAAACGTGAAAAACTGGACTATCTTATGTTTGTTACCGATGAAATAAGGAAAAACCTACCCGACATGGGGGTAACAATCTTTGGACCACATGTGTCTCGTGATGTGTACAAGAAACTCATGGAAGTAGCTGAAACCCAAAAGATACAATGCAAGGATCGACGAACAGGACCTCTTTTGCCAGAACACTTTGACATAATAAATTTTGCGTGTGAAAATCCTATAGACCCAGAGGTTCTAGAGCATATGTACAACAAGGACTTGCTCATTTGCTTTTGGAAAATCTCAGACACTGATACTAGAGCATTGCCAGAAATTTTCATAACTTACTCCCATGAGCTAACTCATCCGAGGAAAGTCGTCTTGGAAACTGGAGAAATCGACCCA
Source organism: Eupeodes corollae (assembly GCF_945859685.1). NCBI lineage: Eukaryota > Metazoa > Arthropoda > Insecta > Diptera > Syrphidae > Eupeodes > Eupeodes corollae. The sequence continues at coordinate 305,257,362 of NC_079147.1, read as the reverse complement.
GATCATGTTTTGCCTCCGATACTCAATCCTCTGGAGATAAAAATTGCAAAGAAATTTGATGGTATGCCAGAAAAGGAGAATCCTACAGCTCCTCTTGATAATATAACAGAAGTCGACGACATTCTTACTGAACTTGTGGGCGATGAGCCACTCCCCGGCGAAGAGATTGAAGAGAACGAAGAAAACGACACTGAAGAAAATGATACAAACAAAAAGCCTGAGGAAATTGCATCAGTTGCCTCTACAGCTGCGTCTACAGATGCACAAATAATCTTGGTGCCACCAATTTGGGTACCAACAGATGTTCGAACTCATGCAACGCTTATTTACGTTTTCTTTCGGGCTCAAGCTGCGACTTTTCTACCACCAGATCCCGTTCCCGATCCACCACATGTTATAATGGCATTCGATGCATACAAAAAGAAGGACATCTTTGAGATTGTGCAAAAGAACAAGAATGACGTATTGCTTTATGGATTCTTCACAAGCGATAATCCAGACAAAGCTACATTGATAGCTAACTCTTTGGCAAAGTACGACGCCAAACCACCACAAATGTAAGTTTTTGGAACTTATTGTATTTTTTTAAAAGGATTTCCTATTGTGAAGGTTTTAAAACTTCTAAAAGTATCTTCGAACACAAGTTTTTCAATTGAAATATATCAAAAATCACTCTGGCGTATACGTCTTCTCTTTCCCTTTAAGTTTTAACTAAAAAAGTTCCATTATTTACTCAACTTAATTTTTCTAATACCGGCTTTCTCTTTTCCCTTAAGATCTGACAAACTTGTTCTTAAAGTAGCAAAGAGGACTAGCCATACTATGTTAGAATTTGGTGTTTATGGTCCTTCATATGTTAGTGCTAACACCGTTGTTGGCAAAGAAGAAGCTCTAAAACTCTTCCCTGAAGGCTATGTTAATGTCGAAACTCCTGAGGAAGAAGAACCTGAAGTTGAAGAAGAAACAACAAAGAAGAGGAAAAAGGTTAGTTCCAAAACAGAAATAGTGTCAAACCTTTCCTAACCAAATTTATCTGTTTTTCAGTCTAAGTCAAAACCTGTAGAAAGTTCAGAACCTGATAAAGAAGCTGATGCAAACGTTTCCACCCCTGAGGGTGAGGGAAATGAAAGTAATTTAAAATAAATGTTAATAAACAAATAAATTAATTTTATTTCCTTTCCCAAAGCGCAAGAATCTCCAAGGCAACAAGCAACAAATGAAGAAAACTAAAACGGAGTCTTTTAAAACATTCTTTTTTTTCTAAATTTTATTTAAGCTTTAATAATACTTTTATCCTCATTAAAGTAACCTGTTTATTTGTATTTGTTATCGGCTAAAATTGCAAATTTTATTAACAATGAATATTTATATATATTACAATAAAAAAAATAAATTAAAAAAGATAAACTTAAAGTTACTATTTTAAAATGCTAAGATTCAATGTCAAGCTTAATAATGTGAATCATGCAAACTGACTCTTAGTAGACCATTTTCGTAGCCAACAGCTAACACATCGCATGCGTTTTTATTCTGATTGAATCTTATTTTACTAATCCGCATTAGTCGATGTAAATTTAATGGCGGTACCCGTTTGGTATTGTAATATTCTGGCTTATTGCATCCTTTAATCTATAAAATGGGAAATAAATTCATTCAAATGTTGAAAAAAAAAACATTAAACTTTAAATTAACCTTTCGCGTGGGACCAAAAACAATTCCATAATGATCCTTGAAATCCTTATCGAACACTCGCATTCCATCCGCTGGAATATGAATACCATTTTGGCTGATTTTCTCACCATTCAATTGGACAATATCCAATGTGGATATATTTTTTTCATCGATTTTTAATCTTTGAGAAACATCCAAGACTGCCTCCCTTAGAGGCGTCACCTGGACATCTCCGTTGTCTGCTCCCGCAGCAAAACAATTTCTCCAAATATTAAAATGAATGTCTGACACTCCGGTGCAGAATTTTTCAAACCTACGAATAGCAAACATAATGTACATGGGACTGAGGACGCTGATGACACATCCATCTAAAAAAGAATAATTTTTCAGTAGGAGTGAATTGAAGGATGTTCGAAAAAGTAGTTAATTACTTGAAGGCATTGTATCGCCAAGACCAAACATAACATTCTCCCAAGCAACTGGCCAATGAATGCAATTGATTATATTTATTGTTACTTCTACACGAAGTAACATGGGCTGAGTGATGTCTCGCAAATCGTAAATCAGCAATTTTCTGGTTGAGTTCGAAGCTGCCAACCATCGAGGACCGTTCATGTCATAGTGCAGTGCCATATCTAAAATATGCAGGTTTTCATATTTCCGATCACTTCCACAACTTCAAATCAATTAAATAACAACTTACGCATTAATCGATCTTCCACTGTCCAGAAAAATGAAACCGGCGTGAACAACTTGCCTTTGTTCGAATCAAATCGATTCAGATTACCAGGATCGTCGCTTATATCCCAGATGCCGACAAAACCATTTAGAAAACTTGCAACAATAATATTGTGGCCAGCGTTCTGTACGAAGTTAATTTTTTAAATTATTCATCAAAAATATTAAATTTGAAATTTTATACCTGTGACCAAATTATACATGTACACTGGGAGTTGTACATTTCTGCTGAATCCGTAGAATTGTCCAACACCTCCAAATGCAGTTCCATCGAAGATTCCAATTTGACAATTGGAAACAAATCACAGTCATTTTTGTCTACCTTCAGAGGTAGGGAGTAAATTTTAATTTCAGTCTCTATGGTGCCTACAGCCAACATTCCTAATCTATTCATTTCCGGCGAATATCCACCACTTGGCAGGAATTCCAAAGCGTGTATTGGACCCTCATCGATGGCTATCGCATAGATAATTTCTGCCTTGATTTCCGTCGTCGTCGCCGGTGGCAGGCTTATGTCGAATTTAAAAATGAAAATCAGCGATCGACTACGTTTTTGATTTGAGAACCGCGTAAATTTATCAAGTCCCTTTCGAACTGTCACAGCTAGGTATTGGGTATTGGAAGGCGGATGAGGGTCAAGGGGTACCCAAGCGATATTCTTCACTGGACCGCCCAAATAAACTATATATTCACCGTTCTCCGACATCCCATGCAGCCGTTCCAACTGTTTCCATTGATCAGCTTCGACTTTGGTTTCACCCAAGGTTTTGACAAATCCATTGAACCGGTTGTATGTGAATTTCATTGAATCTGTCGACCTAGGAAAGTATAATTCTGAAGCCTCCATATGGACATAATTTGCTTTGGCGAACGTAAATAGGGGTTCGAGAGAGTAATTTGTCTCAATGCTAAAAGTGAATTGAAATTAAAAGTTTTAATTGGGTAAATGTTAATTTTAGGAGAAAATCTTAAGTACTTACAAAATATCGTAGAATCGGGACACAATGTCTTGTATATTGGATATTGAGCATCGATCAGGAACAACTGTAAAAATTAAAATAATAAAAGTAAATTGAAATTTAAATTAAAATAAATAAACCAAATTCAATGAGATTTTCCTGAGAAATTAAAAAGATTGATATTAATTCTTAATTTTTGGATAATATGTCCACCATTTAAGTACAGTCCAAAACTTCTGTCCGTTTGACTTAGGCTGAAAGCTAACTAGGATCTATGTTTTTACGTGCAAAGTATGAAATGTTTGCAAATGACTGGATAAGGGTCGAATTTTTCACACCTTTGACTGAACTTACTATCGGCTTCTTCACGGGAACAGGTAGACAGACTTGGTGGTCTTTGTTCTACAACTTGAGACCATGCTTTTGGTATGAGTTGGAAAAGTTTTCTAGGTTAGGTTAAAGTAGCCTTCGAGGATGGAGTTGGACACACACTTAGGCCAGTTTATTGGACCTTTTTCATATCACATGAAACTAGGCTTTTTTATGAGCTCAATGAAAACAATTTGAGTCCCTTACGAAACGTGAAAGACTGATTATGTTCATGTGATTGAGATCGTTATAGAAGAATTTGTCTAGATAAGTCTTGCTTGTTTGAGCTAGACCAGGGCATGTACAGAGGAGGTAAAGAACTGTTTTCTCCTCCTTCCATTCATACAGATTCTGCAAAAGTCATTTGAGAATACGCCTAGCCACGTGGTGTGTTTCCCTATAAGAAAGTGCCTGGTTATGGCCTCGATTATCGAGGTTAAATACGATCTGCTTTTAGATAGCAAGCAACTTGAGGTGTAGGCCATATGTTTTTCGTCACCTGACAATGGTGGATGTTTGTCTTATTTATAGTGGCTTTCAGCATTAGCCAAACGTGATATTACAATTTCCTGGAATGTCTCTACGGCCCGGCACCAACAACAGTGAATGTTAAACTGTTGTGGCATCTCCATTAGAGATGATCGATAGTTATCGACTATTATGAAGTTTGTAGAGACAGAGTCCAGAGATTTGATAGCAGCCTGTATGGCTGAGAAAATAAGGATATCAGATGTTGATATCACGTTTTCTTTAAGGTATGACAAGACTTCTTTTATCGTTAAAATTTCCACCTGTTTTTGATTGGGAAGACGGAATGAAAGTCTTAGTCTTAGAGGTTCGAAGTACAAGCCTCCATTAAAACCGTCATTTGTTTTTGAGTTGGTAATTACTGCACTTTTTTTCGTTAGCTCTCAGTTTATAATTTGATCGACGTAAAATTTTTGAAAGACTTAAAATTTGAAGCTCCTTGAAATCTTGTTTTGCCAGTTTTTAAGAAACTGAAGAACATGGGCTTTAGTTTGTATTTAAATAGTTTTTCATTCCTTTGCATTTTATCAAATAAGATCCAAACATAAAAAGCATCGAAATGATACCATAAGGAAAACAAACGTCTTTAAAAAGTTGTAAATTGGTTTGTTGCTTAGCCAGGAAGGTAAATCAATACAAAAAATAGTGCATCGGATCTTTTCCACAGTCTATTTCAGAACTTAACGATATAAAAAAAGAAAGTGGGATTCATAATGAAAAGAAAAAGGAACAAATTTGGAGACGTACGATGACAAGCTTCTTTTTCGACTAATCATTAAAAATACCTTCTTATGTTATATATATATATTTGGAATATATATATATATATATTATTGGAATCTCTTAAGATTTTTTTTTTGAGAGGCCACGAGAAAAGAAGTCAGCGGAAAAACTATCAGAAGAAGAAACATCACAAACGAAGTAATGACCCAAATGGCCGCGCAGCCGTATATTAAAAGCTATAAATTAGTGCAAAAAATTGTAACTGAAAGACTTAAGTTTGCTATTGAACATAATAACACAGGATACGTCTTATTGGAATAAGGTGGAACTACATTTTTTGTATTGTTAGTTTAACATTAAACAATTGACAATATTATAAGTTAGGATTTTTTATTTTGCTGCCGTGAACGAAGATGGTTCCTTGATTTCTGTTGATTCTGGTATACTCAATCAAACAGTTTCCATCTTTACTGCCGAGGCTTTTGCCATTCTGAAAACAATAACATATATCTTCAGACAGTCTATCAGTCATAAACACTGTAAAATATCCTGATCACAATACTGCCATAATTGACAAGATCCGAGACTATCATATCAGCAAACCAAACAATTTGAAACCTTTGAAAGCCATATGGGTATAAAAGGTAATGAGGTGGCAGATTTGTTCGCAGCGCAGGCACATCATGATCCTGTCTACTATTTTGAACCTACCAACAAACTCGATCTATTACGCTACATAAAAAAAAAGCTTGAACTTAAACGCTTATCCGACTGGAGAGACTACAACCACCACTATTCAACAATCAACACGAAGAGACTTAAACCTATCTTTTCTGTCACCACAACAAAAACTTTGACACTAATTGTCCGTATTGTAACGCTCGCATCGAAACGCTACACCAAATTACCGACCTATAGCACTAACGTCCCTTCTTTCTAAGGTCATGGAAACGCTGGTTAATTATCAGCTTCTTAATGACCGGCAATACGGCTTTCTTAGCAATAGGTCCACTGGTGATCTCATGGTTCATCTCACCGCACAGTGGAACAGATCTTTACATCGTTTTGGAGAAAGTAAGATTATTGCACTTGATATTTCAAAGGCATTTGATAAAGTCTGGCAACTTGCTCTCTTATCGAAAATGCGTGCTTTCGGTATCGACGAATCTCTTCTTCGTTGGATTAGAAATTTTCTTTCGAACCGTTCAATACAAGTTGTTTTGGACGGATTCAAGTCTGAAACTCATAAAATAAACGCTGGTGTGACCATCGTGTGGAATTTAATGCTTCGAAAACGCAGTGCTGTCTTGCATCGTTAAAGCGAGATATACCGTCTTTGCCACTATCTATGAGTGGCACTTGCATCAACGAAACGGAAAATCTTGACATCCTCGGAATGTGCATCAGCAACCACCTTTTGTAGAGCGATCACATACGCAATGTTGCCAAAAATGCCGCAAGATGTCTAGGTTTTTTGAAACGTTGCAAGACATTTTTCTCTCCGTCTGATCTAGCTACAATCTACAAAACCTATATACGTCCGAAACTTGAATATAACTCTCATCTCTGTTCTGGTGCTCCAGTAACTTATTTAAGCCTTTTGGACAGTATTCAAAAAAGAGCTTTTAAAATGATTGGTGACATTAACATCATCAACTCGTTTACATCACTCGAACATCGACGCAAGGTTTCTTGCCTCACCCTTTTTTACCGTTATTTTAACGGACTATGCTCTAGTAAAATAGCCAGTTGCATTCCTCCCCTTAAATAATTTAACCGTAATACCCGCGCTTCTAGGAATGCCCATCAGTTTACCCTTGAGCCCAACTTTAGCCGTACTATGAAGTACAGAGATTCTTTTTTTAGCCGTACTACGCGAATGTGGAACGCCTTGCCACGCTCTATCTTTCCCTGTCATTGCAATGTTCAGAAATTTAAAACCAATGTACACCGACACCTCCTATCCAACCCTTCCCTCTTTTCCTAATGCTCACACTGTGTCTTTGGCATATTAAAGGTATAAAAAACACTTTTAGTGTTTGCTAATTATAAAAAAAAAATTCCATTTACGAAGCCCTACAACACCCTAGTCAAGAAAACATTCAAAATATACATATTTTATTCAATAAATTAAAAATTGACACTTAACTTTTCATAACTAACATTTAAGTTTACCTCAGAGCCAGAACTTGTGCTCGTTTTTTGTATATTAGCATTATAATTTTAATTATATGTAATGAATTATAATAACAATAATAGGATTTTTTCAAGGACGGAAGAAAATTAAACCTTAAAGGTTCAGATGAATGAATGTAATGTAGAAGTATTTTCTTATAAGCATACTGGAGCTACTCTAAAGCATGGCGTTGGGTCGGTCATGGTATGAGGAAGTGTTACAAGTTCTGCTGTTCAGAACTAACATTTTGTGGAAGGTAAAATGTATCAAATGGCTAACATCTATATTTTAAAACAACATTTTCGATCGATTGTCAGTGAGCTCGGAATGCAAGACAATTTCATCTTCTGACAACTACCTGAAGCACTGATCTTATACAGCAAGCTCATGGGCCCTAAGGTATATAATACGCACATAGTCCAAAGTTTCAGTACAGCAGATTTCTTTTTGTTGATTCTAAGATAAAATATTTATTATAACAATACTAGCTGATCCGACAAACGTTTTGTTGTCATATAAATAATTTCTAGAAAATATGTTGATAGAGATAAAAAACTTATTGTAAGTGTGTAAGGATGTGGTATATAAGCACCCCACTTATAATTGTCCGGGTGAAAAACATGAATTGCTCAAATCTAAGCCGCAGACAGACATCGTTTGGTTCTGAGACTTATTGATAGTCATTGCAAATGCAAATCTAATTGAAAATTGAAGGCTTTTGAATTGAATTGGCACTTCTGTGGGTATAATACTGATTCCCGGTATTAATATATTTTCACCTTAAAATTTGCCATTTAGAAATATGGCTTCGATTACATTGTTCATTAATTTTTTAATTACTAAACGCGTGCCGTGTTACGAAGCAAAATTACCGAACATCCAACCTTAAGTTGTAAATTATGCGGTGGCATGCCTGGTAAATCCAATGAGTTTAAAAACTCAAACAGCTTCGGTAGCATCACAAACCGTATTAATAGATTTGTACGACACCAAGTCATCTGGTGACAAATGTTGTATCTTGAAATTTAATTTGTTGACATCCACATTTTTTGCAGCTAAAATTGCTCTTTCTGCCAGCCACTGCTGATTTATATATTGTCTGTGTACATCGGGAAATATCTGGTCAACGAGAGCATCTTGTAAATCAATAACCGTGCAAAAATCGACCGGTAATTTTATGCATGCAGTTTCATTTGTAGTAACTTTTCCGTCGTAGTGGCAGTTAAATATTGAATCAGCTATTCGGCCTCATATTCTAAAACTAGGCTGCTGTACGGAGACTTTTTTGACTACGCGTATATTGGATAAATTGGGACATCGAGTTGCTCAAAAAACTTTAGACATCCAAATATGTTCTGAAGTATGCTAAAAACTTGACTCTTCAATACATCTACGCCTTGAGGAAACCATTAAATCGAAAGGATACGCTGCTAAATACTAAATATCCTATTATGTGATTATGGGTGAGGTGTAAACTATGCTGTTTAATTGCTTAAATTGTAATTTTAGCTTCTTTATAATAAAAAACGTATTTAAATGTCATATACAATTGTTATAAAATTTACACTCTTCATACATTTTCTTGGAGGAAATGCATTGCTAAAATGTATATGTACATATGTGTTGTTTCCGATTAGTCGTGGAAACCACCGTATTTAATTTTTCTTCTTTGGATATGCGGTAATGCTTTAAAGAAACAATGCCTCCTGCAAAATACGAAGGACTCTTCTAAAGTTAAAAAGCATATTAAAACATTACTGGAGATTTAGATTTTCTCATAAAATTTCTCTGTTGCTTAGAGTTATTTGTAACGGACATCTTCCGGTTTTCTTATTTTTATTTTTTTCATTTTTATAACGTTGAGTAGAATGCTTGCGGAGCTTTGGTTTTCTTTAGAAACCTCACTATTGGATATATCTCTAAAGTACAGTGATTGCAGTGACTGCAATTGTTGTTAGGTGACATACAGTAATGGACAAAATAATAGAAACAAGCTTCGTGTTCATTCCTTTTAACATATATCAAGGTATTTGTGAAGAATATATTGCTTAAATGCAACATTTTTTTTTTAAATAGAATAGTGGGAAATAATGATACCTACAAAGTATATTTGTGATTATTATGTTGGGTCATCCTGGAAAATATAATAGAAATAAAATTAAATGGTACTCTTTTTGTAGCAAGAACATAACTTAACGGTAAAAGTATTCAAATTCTTTAAGTATTTTGTAGTGGCACTCTTATTTTTAATAACTGCCTCCACTGTTCGCCCCACCGAATTCGGCACATGTCTTTACAGGTGCAGGATGTCTCTACACTCCCTTTGAATTTTCGACCACAACTCGTATTTGTTTTAGGTTTTACAATCTCCGACCCTTCGCTTTAGGATGCCCCTTAAGTGTTCAATTGGGTTTAGGCCAGGGGATTGTGATGGCCATTCCATAACATTGTTTTTATTTTGTTGTATGTATTGTTTAGCCAATTTTGAAGGGTGTTTCGGGTCATTATCCTGCATGAACTCTCATTTGATTAGCACCTTCTCTTTAGTTAATGTTAGCATAACTGAATTTAAGATTTGGACATAATCCACATCGCACATCTTATCAAATATTGGACCTACACCAGATTCTGAAAAGTACCCTCAAATCATTATATTCCCACCAACGTGCTTCACTGTCTTTCTTTGTGTATTTTGAGTTAAACTTCTTGTCTTTTGGCCTTCTCACATACCTTTTTCCATCGGAAGTAAAAAAAGTGATCTTTGTTTCATCCGACGTTATTCCAATAAGAACGGTGTAAGTGTTTGTTTGTAAAGGGAAGTCTTTGTATAATGGTTTCCTGGGCTACTTTGACTCCTACCAGGAAGACTTGCTTCTATAAGTCGGTTTCTTATTGTTCTAGCTATCGCTGGCCCTTTTTTGAGTTGTCTTTAAGAAAGAAATGGTTTCTTCTTATTCTTACATATTCTTAACAATAGTGCTTCGAAAACGCAATGCTGTCTTATTTCGTTAAAGCGAGATATGCTCCCATTGCCATTATCCATGGATGGCACTTGCCATCCTTAATATTCTCGGTATGTGTGTCACCAATCACCTCTTGTGGAACGATCATATACACGATGTCGCCAAAAATGCCAGAAGGTGTTTGGGTTTCCTTAGGCGATGCAAGAAATATTTCGCCCCTTCTGATCTGGCTGTTATCTACAAGACTTATATACATTCAAAGCTTGAGTATAACTCCCATCTCTGGGCTGGTGCTCCTGCAACTTACTTAAGCCTCTTGGATAGTATTGAACGTAGAGCATTTAAATTGATAGATGGTAATATCATCATTAGTACATTTACTGTTGCATTCCTCCCCTTAAACAGTTTAACCGTAATACTCGCTCTTCTAGGAATGCTCATCAGTATACATTTGAGCTCAACTTCAACCGTACTGTCAAATACAGAGATTCGTTCTTTAGCCGTACTACGCTAATGTGAAATGCCTTACCACACTTTGTCTTTCCTAGTCATTGCAATATTTAGGAATTCTAAACCAATGTGCACCAATATCCTTTTAAACCCTCTCTCCTCTTCCCCTCTCTCCTTGAGTGTATGCTTATTAAAAAAAAAAGTGTATCAAAACGCGAAGAAGTTTCTCTTTTTTTCCTCTGGCTTCTTCTTTAGGCGTGAATGTAAAGTTTCAAATACTTTTTTCTTCGCACAGTTTAAGTTGATGCAATTTTAACCATCACTTTTCCAGCTTGTCCTAGTTTTTTCATCACTTCGCATTCAAAATAAGTACAATGTAATTCACGACCATACTTATTAAAATTTTAGACGACTTTTAAAAATTTAGTTAGTATCGAAAATAAAATATCTGACAAACTATTAAACAAACTCAAAAACCCTATTTGCATAAATTAAACCCTTAAGTTAGAATAACAGTTAAAATAGCTTCTTTCTATTATTTTTTCCAGGCGAAATCATCATTGGCCTCAAACTTTGAGAGCATTTTTAGGTACGATTAAATATTGAAATAACTACGACAAAAGACTTAGTTGCTAAAAATAAAAATATTGTGTATCGAACATGAAAAAACGTGAACACCTACATAAAAAACACAGATAAGACGATAAATTCCCTTACAGAGCGAATTGAGAGAATGGAATCCCATCACTTGGCTGTTTTAATTGAACTTAGGATGACATGACATCCACGAGCGACGCTCCGATCCAAAAATACTCAATTACCAAGATCGGAATCTCAGACTGACATTTCGGTTTGCCTACAAGCTAAGGACACATTAAATGTGAGAAAGTGTGCGTGAAATGATGCAAAAACCAAACACATTCTCACATTTAGTGTTCCGGCCCATCAAAATGCTTCATTATAGTCTGCAGGCACATCTACATGCTTTATTTTGAATGTTTTATGGCCTCGTTCAAAAACTAAACAATCCAAACCAACAGAATCTAAAGTGCTGACATGGTCTTAAATTGGAATATTTGTATAGCTTAATTTCATTCCAAATAAATGTTGTAAATGTATATTATTTTAAATAAAACTGACCAAATACATATGTAATGATTTTTTAGTGCTGTATTTTATATTTTTTATACTCAAATATCTTTAGAAAAATTAAAAAAAATAGGCTTCAAACTAATTTATTCTCACAGAAAATATTGTTTTCGACATTCGACACACATTTTTTTTAATAAAAATCCGTTTTTTTTCCATACAAATTAAAATATACAACAAAAAAAGTACGGAAAATTGTTAAAAATTGATGTTCGGTTTTCGATGTCTCGGGAATAATAGAAGACATTGACTTCAAATTAATTTCATTCATCAATTCTTATTATTTTTTTCATTATAAGCAGCATTTTTACTAAACATATCCTTCAAACAATAATAAGTATACTTGAACTTTGGTAATTAAACATTTTTAAGGAACGAATGAAAATTATATTATGCGTTAAATTGTGGGAATTTACTAAACAAATCTTCTGTACGTCAAGAATAAACATTCAAGTCGAATGCATGATCTTTTGAATGAGTTGTGCATAAATTCAGAACGGTTTTTGACATTTTAATTTTGTGATAAATGTCAAAATTTGCATTTTATTCGCTCTGCATTCATTAAACGGGTTCGCTATAACCGTTTTGATTATTTTTTTTAAAACATTGATGTTCCTTTGATGTGTTACATAGTTTTGTTTGATAGCAAATACACGAATGTTATGCATTTTTTCGCTTATAACTCTTTTTTTTTTAAATGTAATATTTACTAATCAAAATGAAATTGAAAAATAGTCCTAAACTTAAATTATGGAGAAAACTATTTACATACTTCGATTAATTAATTTAATACAGATTTTAATTGCAAAATAAATATTTGGGCCGTTCATTAACGAAAATTTAGTAGAATTCAATAAATTGCGCTCGCACCCTTAATTTGATGGTTCTTCGAACGCATCTTTGATACAATAATTCGAGGTTAATTATAAAATTTGAAGAATTTCGTAGTGATTATTCTAAATTAGTGAATTAATTACAATAAAATGATGTTGAACATGTTTTTTTCAAGACAAAAATGTACATTGGTTCGCTATCAACAAAATGACTGCAAAATTAAAACTTAAAACTGACTTTTTCATCGAAAAAAGTGAAAAGAAAAACCTGAAAAAAAAATATTAACCTCCCCATTTTGTTTTTGCTTTGCAAAGTGCCGCTAGCCCACGGCATCGTTTTTTTTTTGTTTGTTCTCACATCTATTCATGGACTAATTGTCAAAATTACAAATACAACAATGTAAACAAACGGGTTTGGGAGAGTGAAACGTACGAAAGATTCCGATCTTGGTAAATGGAGTATTTTTGCTAAAATGTATACACGCTCTATTTATGTTAAAGAGAGCGAAGAAGGAGAGACAATACAGGCAGTCAAAAAGAAGAAGAATTTCACCAGCACTCAACAGGATGAACCAATTTTTATTGTATGAAATATTATTACTTTTACTATTACTAATATTACTATTACCTTTCACTCTTTCTATTTTTCTTCTTATTATGCTCTATCTTATTTTCCTTTCTCACCAATGTATATTTATTATTGCTACCATATGGAAACCTTTTTGTAAAAGTTGTTTCTTTGTTCCCCATTTTTTATATGTAATGTACGTTACTTAGATCTCGCCTTATAACCTCTCGTTTCAGAGTTGAGTGACCGAATGGTGGCCTCCATAGGATACACCAGTGATGTTATATTGAGCTATGTTAAAAATTTTGAGTTGGTGACGTGACGGTTTCAAGGTTGTTCATATCAATGCTCAGAGTTTGATGAAAAAGATTGATGAATTTAGATTTGTATTTCAGAAAGAAAGAAAATAAAGAAAGAAAGATGCAACGTACTCTCTTAGTGGATATAGGATCTTCCATTCTGATAGGTTTAACCACGGAGGAGGTGTTGCTATATATGTTAAGGAAAAACTTATCTGTAAGAAGTTATACTATTCGTCACCCGGCTCTTCTTGCGAGTATTTGTTTTTGGAGGTAAAAGGCAATGATGGTAATCTTCTCTTGAGAACCATCTATAGACCTAATAGGTATATCGATTTGAAACAAATCTATAGAGTTACTGTTAGCTCTTCAAACATTATTATGGTACCATATAACTGACAAAAGGCTAATTGAAAACATGAGATCCTTCGACTTGCATTCAGTGAACAATACTCAACCCACCCACTTTTCCCAGTCAACCTGTACGCTACTAGATCATTACTATGTAAGTGAAAAAGATACAGTAATGTTATATTATCAGCTTGAAACACCAGTTTTTTCTAGACATGATCTTATTTTTTTGACCTATCATTTCAATTCAAGTGTAAACCAAGTGATTTCTAGAATTCAGTTTAGAGATTTTAAGAATATCAATAAAACACATCTTCAAAATTATATAAACATGATAGCATGGAATGTAATCTTCCTAATGCCTTCGCCAAATGATCAAGTCGTGTTTCTAAACTCAAACATTAATATTTTATTTAATCGACACGTCGTTCCATTGAAAGCAAAAACTAGAATCCGCGAAAATAAACAATGGTTTACAAGTAGGATTAAAGAACTTATAAATCAGCGTGATCTAGCATACCGACGCTGAAAACGTTTCCTTGTTAACGAGCTCTGTGAGTTGTATAAATCATTGCGAAATAAAATAGTTCAAGAGGTTAGACGCGCAAAACTACAGTTCTACTTTAACCGTCTAGATCTAAAATCGGATAGTCGTAAAATATGGAACAACATCCGCAAGCTAGGAATATGCAAACAAAGAAATAATTTTCCAGCTGAATTGAATATTAATGAGCTAAACAGTAAATTTATTTCTACACCTATAATAACTCTAAGAGACCATGCATCTCTTGATACCACACCTCCACCTTCTACAGACACTTTGTTCAATTTCGATTGTGTGAACGCCTTAGACATAGTTGAAAGTTGCATAAGTATAAAGTCCAATGCCACTGGTGCTGATGATTTGAATCCTATTTCCATTAAAGCTATTCTTCCTTTGCTTCTATTCTATTTTACACATGTAAATATTCAATCCTTACCACTGGCATTTTCCCACATCATTGGAAAAAAGCAAAAATAATTCCCATCCCCAAAAACTCGCTTTGCAATGAATTTAAACCAATTTCAATACATCCTTTTCTGTCTAAGGTCTGTGAAAGGATAATGATTCATCAGTCGCAACAAACTTTTAGTCGATTTTCAATCAGGATTTCGTTCGAACAATAAAACGGCACTAACTAAAATAATCGAAGACATAAGGACTGAACTTGATATTGATAATGTAACTCTTTTTGTCCTATTAGACTTTTCAAAAGCATTCGACATGGTGAATCACTCGATACTTCTGAATAAACTGCGTCACAGATTCAACATATCTTCAGAAGCTATTAAAGTACTTTCTTCCTTTTTCAATGATAGAAAGCAAGCCGTTTTCTAAAATGGAAATCTCTCCGATTTTCTTCCGGTTCAACAAGGAGTTCCCCAAGGATCAATTTAGGCCCCCCTTCTATTTTCATTATATGTGAAGAAAATCGGTTTCATTATAAATTTGTTGATACATTTTTATGCCGATGAAATTCAAATTTACAAAAGCTATCTTTTGGGTTTAATTGACGACTGCGCTTTCCCCCTGAACCAAGAACTAGAAAAGATATCCTACTGGGCGTCTTGCAATGGGTTGGTTCTCAACGCGAGAAAATGCAAATGCCTGGTTATATCAAGAAAAGAATTAGACTTAACATACTTTCCTTCCATATTTCTAAACCAGAACCCATTAGAATTTGTAAATTCCAGTAAAAATCTAGGAGTAATCTTTAATAAAACATTGACCTGGAATGTCCACATTAACCAATTAGTAGGTAAAACTTATGGAACGCTTAAAACGCTGTGGACCGCCCAAAACATCACTCCATTTAAATCCAGACTAATGCTGGCAAGGACCCTTGTAATACCTGTTTTCACTCATGGATGCGAAATTTTTTACAACTGGGATTCCATCAGCAAAAATAAATTAAACATACCATTCAATAGTATCAGTCGATACATCTTTGGGTTAAGAAGGTACGACCATATTTCACATTTGCAAGAGATTCTGCTTAGTATGCCTTTTAAAGACTTCATGAAGCTTCAAACATTGATAATGTTTTTTTTAAATCTTGAAAACACGTCAACCAGCTTATCTGTTTGAAAAATCCGAATGTCAACATCGAACAGATCGACATCGGTAATTTTGCCAAGCTTTTCGTGTTTGACCTCAGAAAGGCAATTTTTCATAGCTACATGACGCCTCTGGAACTCACTTCCAACTCATTTGCGGGATATAACTGATGTGTATATTTTCCAAAAAAGTATTAAAATCTTCTTTTCGAACCAAAGCAACTAACTTAGCTTAGCTATCTTCTCTTCTTAACTTTAACTAACTTAACTATCTTTTCTCTTTCATTTCTTTTTAACGTCAATTAATATTTTATCATTAAATTATTTTTATTTTCTTTTGTTTTCGAAACCAATCCCATATTAAGACTTCTACCAAAAATGTACCGTCATAAACTTGTTCCTGTTATTTTACAAATCCTATTCGAATAGTTTGACAACATATTTGTTGACTTTACTTACACATGCAAGTGAAAAAAATTCAACTCAAAAGTATCAAATATCCCTATTATTATGGACACAGCTGTAACTGAGTATTTTATATAATGATATAGTGGATTTTTGTACTTACGCTTTTTGTACTCTTTAGTTGGCGGATGTTTACTCTGAAAACCTCTCCGTTTTGCCTTCGACTTTTTCTTCTTTGATCGTTTTGCTTTCCTTTCTCCATCTCCATCTTTATCTCCATCTTCGTGCCCACTGCCTGATTCATTCCCATCATCATCATCATCCGTCCCTATAGACTCCGATGAATCTGATGAGTCAAATTCCGCATCACTATCACCCTTGTCTTTTGGTGCCCTTGGTGTGTGTTTATCCACGACATGAGATCGAACCACTTCGATATTTTCATTGTAAAATTTACATCTCACACAAAAATAACCAGCTTTTTCGAAGTAGGGACAGACTTCCTCTTGGTAATGGTCAATTAGATCGTCGATTGCTGTCGCTGTGAAACGACATGTTTTGCTGGCACAAAAACCCTTTCCAAATGAATTGATCTCCATTATCCAGCTTTCCTTGATTGATTTAATACTCCGAATGTTTTTACTTGGAATGTGTTTGATAAGCTACGAAAAAAAGGTTAAATTTTTGTTGATTTAGAGAAAAAACAAAAAGAATATTTACATCGTCGGGTACAAATTCAGGGGCCTCATCTAATTTCTTCAACTTTGTTTCAGCCCTGAAAGATTAAAAATTTACAATTTTATACTTGGTTTTGTTTAAATAATTTGAGGTAAGAAAAAACCCTACATGATAACAGCCTTTCTCTTCAACCTTCCAGTGTTCGATAGAACATCATCGGCTGTCGTACCTTCTGGAACTTCGGCATTTTCAACCTTTGCCTCTTCCAGAACTTGTTTCAAATAATCCGAACAGGACCTCTTGTGGGTTAGGTAGGAAGATTTGGTATAATTCCTCTTACAATATTCACAAACAATTCTACTCTCATTGATTTCTGCTTCGGTCAGACAACACTGCTCGAGATGCATCAGAAGTCCAAGAGCAGATCGTCTGAGAGAATTACACAGACGACAATTTAACCCCTTAACCTTGGATATTTTGTAGAATTCAAGAAGAAAACTGAGAATAGACCCCCGAGAGTTGATATTCAAAGGAGGTGGACGCCCTACAACCCAACCAATTCCATAGTGGGTGCTAACGTGTTGAATCCATTTCTTTTTGGGTGTGTAACCCATGCAAAGGGCACACTGTACATCGTCAGGGCCGATGGGTTCAGTTTGAAGACTAGGATCAACGAGAGGCTCATTGCTTTTGAGTTCCTCTTTTTTTCGTATCAAAAGTAGCCTTGGATTGAACTCGTAGTCATCTTTGTACTTTTTCTCTTTTTGGGTTTTCGGCACCACAGGTACATTCGCAGATTCATCTAAGGCGTATTTTCTAGGACGACCAGGTCTGCGCTTAACTAGCATCATATCTTCATCTAGGTGAGCTATTTTGGCTGGAGGTTCAGCGGTTGCTGGTGTTTCAGGTGTTGCAAGAGTGTTTTCTTGAGACACAGATCGTTTTCTTTTCTTTGAGGCAGTAGGAGTATTCTCAATGGGTTCTTTTTCAAGCCCAACTGATTGATTAGTGCCTTTTGGTTTTCTGCCTCTTTTGGGTGTTTTGAAATCATTTTCATTAACTGCTTCTAATTTTTTGGGGGTGTCTTCCAAGGAAGTCTTCGCAATAATGATTGACTTGCGATGCCCAGGATTTATATCTTCAGTCGAGCTTGGAAGGTTCTCCTGCAAGGTTTGTTCTACTATTGGAGGATTCTTTAATTTGGGTTTTCTTCCTCTTTTAGGTTTTTCTTTCTTATCTGATGCGTTGATACTTTTGTCTATCACACTCACATTGGTCTCAGTTGTAGATATTTCTGCATCAGGTACCTGCTCTTCAACGTGCTCTTTGTCTTTTTCGACAGGAGCTGATTCTGACAAGTCTTTAACTCTGCTTCGACGTTTCTTGGGAGGAACAGATGCAGTCGATTCCTTAGCATCCTTTCGTGGTTTAAAAAAAATTGTTAAATAATAAAGAATTGTTAAATAATAAAATTTAAGAGCTTAAGACTCACCTCTTCCTTATCACACACATCGTCTCTTGAACCACTCTTTGCAGGTTTTGATAGCCAATTTTTCAAAGACTTAGCTGAGTTTTTCTCCCACTTTTGCTTCTCTGGTTTTTGCTTCTTTGCGCTGCCACTTTGAGATTCTTTAAATGATTCTTTTATGTTATGTTTTGGTTTTACTTTGCTAACCGCAGGTGACTCAATAATGTTCTGAGATTCCATATCCTCCTTGAAAAAAGAGACACAGGAATGAATTCGTAATTCTTTTTGTAAGGAAATAAAATAGAAAAAGAAATATCTTACCGACTGAGAAAGTCTCAAAGATGTCCACTGCTGACCTTCTTCGATTTCTTCCTCATTGAAACCTAAGAATTCAGACCTTGGTTCTGATCCAATTGCACCATCTTTGGGTACTTTTTTCTTGAATGGATTTTTCGCCTTGTTTTTGCTTGGTTCTTTTTCAATATCTCCTGATTTATTGAGAACTGCTGAATATAAGGCAGAACTAGGTTTAATCTTGGCCTCTGGAAGTTCTTCTGTGGGTTTGGAATGGGTTGCAGCTTTATTTTTCAGATTATTTGAATTTAATGCAGAATGTGGTAAAACTTCATCTGATATTTCTGAGTTTTCAGGAATTTCCTTTTCTTTGTCCGCAAAACTTTCTTTGTCTTTCTCAGGTGTTGATGATTGTTGGTTTTGTTTTTCTTCCTCTGTAAACTTTTTAGAAAGGACAGAAGGAGATTGTTCAGAACTTCCTTTGTCTTTTTTAGATGTTGATGATTGTTCGATTTGTTTTTCTTCCTCTGTATAATTTTTAGGAAGGACAGAAGGAGATGGTTCATTTTGCTCAACTATAAGTTCGTTGTCCGTCAAAGGCTTTGAACCAAGGTCCAAAGAAGGCACAGAAGATGGATCTGAAGAACTTTCCTTAACGGCGATTGATTTTTCTACAGAATTTGAAGAACATTCTTTAACGTTTTCAGATTGTGTATCTGCAAGAATGGTATCGTGTGGTGATTTCTCAGAATCCACTGAAGAATTCAAAGTCTTTTCTAGTTCCTCCTTTGATGTCGCCGCAGCATTTTCTGCCTCCGTAACTGTATTGATAATTGCTGACGTCAAATCATCATCGAATTCCTCAAATCCATCCATATCATTTGAGGTTCTTGAACTTTCGCAGATTGGAGAAAATGATGGACTTTCAATGTGATCCAAGTCAAACATAAGATCTTCAAAAGGAGGAACAATTTTAATTGGTTCTTCTATGGTTTTTAGTGATTTCTTGTTGTCTTTTGATGATTTAGCTGCTTCCGATCTTGTTGTTGGTGATTTGAGGTCATCAAACAATGAATCAATAGGCATTGATGGTTTTTTGGTAATTTGTGATGATTCTGTATGGACTGCGTTAGAATATATGTTCAAGACTTCAGTTTGAGTTGATTGCTTTATTGGTGACTCTTTATTACCTTTTTGTCCAATGTCAATTGTTTGTGGGGTTTCCACGAACTCCGGATGGCTACAAGAATCAACTATTGATGTTTTCTGTCCCTCAGAAAATTGACATTCGTTTTGAGCGTCCGGTCTTATTTCTGATGATTTGAGATGTTCAGAAGACATTGAAATAATCTCCTGTTCTTTTACTTGAAGACCTTTGTCGGGTCTAGATTGGCTTTCTTCAATTGGGAATTTTATAGAACCAGTGTCTTCGTTTGGATTTTTCTGTGGACTTTCAGTAATTGGTTCCGTGCTTTTGATAGTCTCATTTTCACCAGGATTCAATATTGCATCATCAACGTTCTTTGAAAGCGTCATGTCTCCTTCTTTTGTAGATACAGATGCTTGTATAATTCCTTCAGTTAACGTTTGGATATTTGTTGGTGGATCCTTAGCACTAAGAGGAACTTTCTCCTGGATACCTGGCATTTTCCGTTTCTGACTTTTACTGTGTGGAGTGTTTGAAGGTACATTCTCCGGTGTATCCACTTTGTCCTTAGAATCTGGCATTTCCTCCTCATCTTTACTTTTTGAAGTGTTAAGAGAAAATTTCTCTGGTTTTTCGACCTTATCCTTAGAACTCTCTGGGGTTTCCTCGTTACCCTTACTCTTTAAAGAGTTTGAGGTAATTCTGGATTTTCTTGTTTTTTTCTTCGCATTTTTGGAAGAATCTTTCTCAGGGGCTATAATATCGATATTCTCATCGGCAGAAGGCAACGTTTCCCACGAACCACCAAAATTTGAATTTTTTCGAAGCACAGTTGTCGAAGGTTGAATGGTATCATCTTCAGTTGTTCGCGCTGTAGATACTTCAGCAGCATCTTCTAACAATTTAACATCTGACACGTCTTGGCTATGTTGATCAATGCTGGAAGATGGCATTTCTTTGGATTTTTCTTCTATTGTTGGTTGCGTGACTTCATCAACTGCTTCCATCACTTCTTGTTGGGGGAATGGCTTTTTTAACTTCGGAGGCCTACCTCTTCTTTTTCTCCCTTTTGTGTTAGTTGGAGTATCGATGTTTGTTGAATTCTCCATAACTGCTGAGTTGTTAAGGATTTCTTTAGGCTCTGGAGAAAAAGTCTCTTCACTTTGCACCATTTCCGATACCAAATTTCTTGCGTGAAACTTTGTTTCACTTGGCTTTGGAGTAAATTCTTCTTCACCTTCCTTTTTAGGTTCGCAAATTATTGGAGTTTCCTTGCGTTTTCGAGTTGATTTTGTTAAAGGCACATTTTGTAAGTCACTGGTCGTATGAGCGGGTATATCTGAGGAATCATTTGAAACTATAGAAATTTGGTCACCACCGAACTTTCTTGACCTCAAGGATTCTTTTCGTCTTCTGAGAATTTTGGTGGTCGAGGTTTTTTCGCTAGAGACATTTTCCTTTCCCACAGTTGGTTGGACGTTTTCGCTTGAATTCGATATTTCACTACAAATTGCATCATAAAAAGGGTACTCTGACAACGAAGCCCCTTCTCCTTCTAAACTTGGAGTTGCAGCTTCTAATTCTTGTGACTTTTCTGTCCCGCAGGCTAACTCGAATTTTTCTACACTCTCGTGGAACGCATCAAGTTGTGAGATCGGATCTTTTAAAACATTTTTCTCCACTTCAATGGCAATCAAATCATCAGTATTTGTAGGATCTGAGTCAATTTTAGGGCACTGTGTTGTATCTGTATCTGTTTCCGTTCCTTTTCCTGTTTCTGTTCCTGTTGCAGTGTCTAGCTGCATTTTGTCCTTCGCTTCATGTTCAACGCATTGGCTATTTACTTGAGGGATTGATTTTATAGAGGGAAGTGATTCAGAAGATTCCAATAACTTTGCGGTTAATCTTCTCTGACGTTGAGGTCGTTCTGCTTTAGTTGCTACTTCTATGTCAGCCGGGTTGGTTTCCTGAACACTTGAAGCCTTTACAGTTGAATCAGCTGAATCCAGGAGCTTAAACGAAACTTTCCTTTGACGCTGCGGCCTTTCAATTGAAATCGGCGCCTGTTCAACAGTTTTATCCACTGATCCTTGAAGAGGAGGTGATTTGATTCCTGAACGAGATTCAGACGATTCTATTAACTTCAAAGACATTTTTCTCTGCCTCTGAGGTCTTTCCGTTTTACTACTTGTAGGTAATTCATTCAAAATTTCGTCAGAATCTTTTGAAGCCGAAGGAACCGATGATTGGTCAGCACTTTCTTCTGGAAGCTTTTTAATATCATCTTTTGTTGTACAAGGAGTTGATTCATTAGTAATGGAATCGGTTAATCTTTCTTTAGTTGATACTGGCTGAGTTGGTGATTCTTCTTGTGGTTTTTCTGAAGGTTTTTCTATGATTCTCTCTTCAGGTGGTTTTTCAGCAGGAGTGGGTGGTTTTCGACTTTTCTTCAGTTTTGGTATGAGCACTGGGATTGGTTTACTACCCTTTCTACGGGTACTTACTGGAGGAGTTGAAGGTTTATTTATTGGTTTTTGAACTGATTCAATCGATGACTTAGGCAACGAAGAAGTTTTTGAGCTCACACTGATGGGAACAGATGGAAGCTCTTTCTCTTCGTCTTCTGTTGAACGAAGAGTTGAATTTAAATCAGTTTTGGCTGGACAACTATTTGTTTCTATGGAGCCTTTAGGTGGTTTGTCTATCTCTGTTTTTGAAATGGATTTGCTTTCTTGAATTGTTTGTTCCTCCTTGTGTAGCCTGGATAGGCTTTTTGAAGCATCCAAAGTGGTCTCATGCAGCGTCTTTACAACAAGTTGTTCATTTTTGTGAGCACTTCTTTCCTCATTTTGTGATTTGCTTTCATCCAAGTCTAAAACTTGGTTTTTTGATGTTTCTACAACATTTTTGGAACTCGTCTCTTTTTTTACAGGAATCTTCTTTTCATCCTGAGAAGGACTTTTTACTGCAACCGCTTTTGAACCTTTAAATGACAAAGAATTAAAAACATTAAAATTTCAACTTGACACTTTTTTGTAAAGTTATTTTTATTACCTTGATTTTCCTGTGACGATGGCTTTGTTTGTGTCGTCATCTTTGGAGATGCTTCCTGCTTTTGTTGGAATAGAGATACCAAAAAACTAGTTGCATCTTCACTGCACTCCTTGGTCAAAATATCCGGAACCGACTTATTTAGGGATTTATTTTTTGGGCTCTCCGCAAAGAACAAAGAAAGATTGTTGATGAAATCAACAGCTGATTCCTGATGCTGGTCTTCCACGTCCCTCGGAGGAGGACTCGGTTCTACTACTACTTGTGACATATTAATATAAATCGATTCTGCTTGATTTGATTCAGAAGATATCCAATTCTGGTCGAGTTTGTACCGTTTTTTGGGTATTGTAAGAGCAGTGGGTGTTTTTTGTGTCAGAATACTCAGATCGATTTTCTCTCCGGGCGATAGGACTTTGCTCTCAATGACTTTGGGCAAGGATTTTTGGCGGATGGGTGTGGAGGAGCTGACTATTTTCAGACTCGTATCAGGTGTGACTGGAAGTGATTTCAAAGGAATTGGCGATACTGAAACCATATTTGTTGAAATTTCTAATTCTGGGACCAAGGATTCTTCTTCGCTTGGAATAACTTCAATGATAGTTTCTTTTAGAGATTTGTCTTCTTTTGGTGGAGGTTTAGAAGTGACAATTTGTACTGGTGTGTTTTTGAGAGGTTCACCGGCATTGCTTTGAGTTTCTTGAAGATCAGACTCTGAGGCATCTTTCTCTTTGTGAGACACCTTTCTAGGTTTCTCTGTTTTTTTAGTAGCTTCCTTTTGTTTTGTGTTTGTAACAGCTTCAGTCACATTGGTCACGGTTTTGTGAAGATCAGACTCCGAGGCATCTTTCTCCTTGGTAGATTCCTTTCTTGGTGTCTCTGTTTTCTTATTATTGGATTCTATGTGTTTTGTGTTTTTTAAACCTTGAACAACATTGATCGCGGTTTTCTTGGGAACAGAATCCAACTCCAGATTACTCTTTTTGGGAGGTTCCTTTGTGGGTTCCTCTGTTGATTTCGTATTGGATTCTATGTGAACAATTACAGTTTGTGTTGTTGTTTCTTCTGGTTGGCTGACAGGGGCTGAAATCTCCTTAGGTTGATCTTTGCTTTGAGAAATATTCGATTTTTTCCTCTCATAGCATTTGACTTTTACTTCTGGTTTAGTCACCTCTGTTTTTGGTACAGTTTGAGGCTTCAACGATGCTTTGGGGAAGACATCAATTTTCTGTGGTTTCTCGACACTGGCATCCACAATCTTTACCTCAATCGACTGTTTGGTCTTCTGTGATTTGAGGACTTTTATTTCGACCGTTTGGGTAGGGGAAATCAGGGAAGAAACTGGGAACGACGGAGGTGGCATCAGTGACTTCAATGTTGCAACACATATTTTTGGCTTTGCTTTCCCGGCTTGTTTTTTGTCCGAAGGTGAAAGTTTTGGCGCCGCCGCTGCTTCATCGACAGATTTTACATTTTTGACTGGGGTTTGTGGGGATGCTGGTGCAGGGGCTGCATCTTTCTTTGAAAGAGCTTCCTTTAGCTTTTTATTGAGTATACTCTTGGCCGCTGCTAGTTTACTTTCCTTTGCCTTGGGTTGCGTCTTCTTTTTGGCTTTTTTCAGGGCTTCTGCCATCTTGACATCCAGCCCAGCCAATCTCAGCTTGTTGGGATCTATAACCATGATTTGTTTTATAACACGCTGAGAGCCTCCTGCAACTTTAGGTGTCAACACGGGCAGAGTTGTCTCTGCCTCATCGCCCTTCTTAGGTGTTTCCATTCTTATCTCTTGTGGTTTTATACGTTTTTGTGTCGTATTGAGATATTTATTTAAATAAGAGAATGCTCTTAGTGAAGTAAGTATAAAGTTTCTTGTAGTTGAAGAACGCAATAGCTTGTGTTTTAAAAAGGATAAAATTAGAACTTAAAATTTAATCTAATATAAATAATTAGTTTATAGTAGAATTTATTAATTATATTCCACATTTCATCAGCACAATATTCTATAATTAAAATTAAAGAGTTTCATAAAGAAAAAGAACCACACCAATTTTTCTTTTTCTTTCAATTTCAGTTCAGTAGACAAGACACAAGATAGAGTGGGAATTTTTTTGCTAATTTTCTTTTGACACTCGAAAATTTGACAGATTTAACGAAAGTTTGGAAATGTTTTTAAATATTGTTGTTGGTAGCTTAACGAAATATAAACATGTGCGAATTATTTGAAATGAAATGGAAACATTAAGTTGGGTGCAGAGTGAAATGTAAGAAATACTTACGCTGCATCTTCATGAACAATTAAATGCCATTAGGGAAATACACAACATATTAATTTGACATATGTATGTATATGGTTTGATAAATATATAATATATAAACATGTTAAAAACACAGCATTAAACCAAGAGCCCAATTAATGTAATTAATCGAAATACAAACCAGAAAACAACCTAAAAATGTTAAAAAAAGACCAACGAAAGTTCGGGAGAGAATGAAATAGTAGGCGTATTTTATTGGTAAATTATAAGCTTGTGCAGTAATGGAAAGTAAGTGCAGTAATGGAAAGTGTGAATAAAACATATGTTCACTATTATATGCACTCTTATTTTAAATTTCCAAGTTGGTATCTGTGCAAGCATACTTATGTCAAAATCAGCTGTCAACAAAAAGAATAATTACTTAAAAGAAAAAAATTAAAATGGATAACGAAACAAAAAAGGTAGAAGTTATTAAATTTTAAACTTCTTGCCAAAAATAATATGTTTTTTATTTCAGATCCTATTAGAGTATTTATTGGACTCATCATCAAGCAGTGAAGAAAGCAGTTCATCATCAGAACTTGATTGCTTAATGAGCTCTGATGATTCTTCATCTGATGAGAAGCACGCAATCGTTTCGAATTTTATGAAAATCCCGAATTGAATACATCCCGGAATCGTCGTGAAACATTGTTTACATATCTGTGTCAAACAAATATAATTTAGTTATAATTAAAATTATAAGCTACCCACCAAAGTTGAATTTCTTTTTTCAACCTATGTATTTACATATTTTTTTGCGTTAATTCACAAAAATGTCTTTGCAGAAATGATTCACATCGCACCATCAATTTCGGCAATCATTCATAAATGCATCAAACCAGCATCACTTTTTGAGTTCACTTGAGCAAACTTCCATCAAATGATACTAACGACCGCAACCTTCAAAACTTTAAGAAAAAAACATGAAAGTAACAACTACAATTCAATTTTAGTAACGAGTTTTTTATTTCGATAGCAGTTTTTCTATTAACTCGTATTTTTTTTACGATCCTCCGCTTTTTTTAGCTGTAGCTGTGCCTGTTGACGCTCTTGGAAACGTTCTTCAAATCTTTCCGCTTCGCGCTGCCTCTGCATTATTTTTTCTTTATAGTAGTCGGAGCGCGACATCAAATCAAATGGTGTGGCGCAACAGTCCGTTGTGAACCAGGGCCTAGTGACTTACAACTCTCAACCATTCCTGTGTGCGAGTACTGTTGTCAGGAATGGAAGGGACCTACAATTTTAGGCCGAATCCGAACGGCTAGTTTGAGAAAGCACTTTTTCATGACAAGAATTACTCTTGAAGGATTTGTCAATTCCTCGCAAGAGGCAGTACCCGCGAAAACTATTTTTTTAAATTAAGGTGGCACAGGCAGGGATTGAACCCAAGACCCCTTGCATGACAGTCCAACGCACTAACCATCATGCTACGGGTACTACAAGCGTGACATAGACCTTTTTTTTATTGCGGCTGACCTTGATGTTGCTGGTGTTCTTGTTGGTGGTGTAGTTGTTGTCGGTGGTGTTGTTGTTAGTAGTGTTGTTGTTGGTGGTGGTGGTGGTGGTGGTGTTGGTGGTGGTGGTGTTGTTGTTGGTAATGAAGATGAACAGGCCGCAGCTTCTTCCAAAAAAAACTCTACATCCACATCAAAAAAATCTGAATCATTTGAGACAGGAGACTCAAACGTTTCTGAGGAGCTGAATAATGGTGCTGCTGAGGACGTATTCGGTGATGAAACTGAATAATTAAACTATTTTCACATTACAAATTACCCTCTTACCGAAACACTTTTGGCACCAAAATTATACGAATCGCTTTTTGCAAAATTTGGCTTTTTACCAAATAGCTCGTCCATTTCCTCTAAGAACGGTGCAATACAAGGAGATGCACCAGTTCTACCATTATTGTCCTTAGCGTCTCTGTACGCCCTCAGCAGCGTCTGCATCTTTACCTCAAGATGTCGCGATGTTAAACCCGAGTCCTGAAAAATATGTTAAACATTTATTAGTTAATCAAATTAAGTTCATAATAATTACAAAGCCAGCCGCAATCATGTCTTCAACAATGCTTCCATACGCCGAACGTTTTT
Organism: Eupeodes corollae; assembly: GCF_945859685.1. Classification (NCBI taxonomy): domain Eukaryota; kingdom Metazoa; phylum Arthropoda; class Insecta; order Diptera; family Syrphidae; genus Eupeodes; species Eupeodes corollae. The sequence goes on along the minus strand of NC_079147.1, from coordinate 305,230,058 downwards.
TCCTTGGGTGGCTAAATTGCTCCTTCCTGGCAGCATAAAAATGCAAAAATGCTTTCGTTTCATCAGTGGTCCAACGTTTAGATCTGAGAATAAAAATGTACTTTATTATTAATACGAGTATATGTATACTCTTTGTTTATAAAATGTTTGTTTACCTTTTCTCCATTGTCCACGAATTATTGTTTTGTTTTGTTTTGTTTCTTTTCACTCAGAGTCGGAGCCACCAAATAACAGTTTTGAAAATACGTACTCAAGGGATGTGTTGAAAAAGTATTATTGTTTTTATGTAAAGTTGAATAAGAGTTCAAATTAATGTGTACATGCAGGTTCAGTCAGAATAGAGTTGAGTATGAATTGAAAGATTGAAATGACATAAGAGTGCCTCCCCACATTAAATTTTTACATAATGTTAGGTGCCAGCAGTGAGACAGGTAGATTATATGTGAGTGAAAAAGAGAGAGATGGGTAGATTAAAGCCCAAATGCAAACAATGTTCTTGGATTCAACATGAAAGATTTTGTATTGTATGAGTGAAAGATAGATAGATTTCAAGGGTGTGAGATAGGGATCTGCAGATTGATTTTCTCTTCATCGTACGGACACAACGAACATAATAAAACCCAGCATTAAAAATCTAATGTAGACACGCACTAAAAGCCAACAGAAGGGTGTGAGGGGAGATTTTGTCCTTCCCCGTAAGCCCGTCTTGCCTACAAGTTCCCATTTGCTGGCAACTCAGTTTTCAACGCGAAACATTCAGCGATACAATTAAACTTTCTCTTCTCAAAATAAACTTACACTGCGATAACTGACACGAAGCGAATCAGGGCGAATCATTCACAACGATAACAAAAATGACAAACAATGCCGCGTCGGTGAATGTGCCACTTTCGCGTTGGTTTGGGAGAGCCTTTAAACCCGACCAATGACGGAAGTTTTGTTTTCGCATAAAATGTTTCGCTTTGGTTTTGGGCGAGTCCTAACACACATCACACGTCAATTTAAAGATAGCACTGTGATTATTGATGATTTTTGGGTGATGTCAAGTAGTCAACGCATTGAATATTTACGTTGACAGTCTAATCGTAGATTAATATTTCAAACCAATTTATTTTTATTCTAGTGAAAACAGAGCACAAGAAAAATACGAACGCATCCCCAAATAATATACCGCGTTTACAAGGAGAATTGAATCCGAATTGAATCAGGATTTAGCGCCGTATAGACCTGCATCGGATCGAAATAGGATTACTCGATCCGATCCCACTGAAAGAGGTGGATCGAATCGAAAATTTGTTTGTAAACCTGAATCGGGGAATCGAGTTATTGGTGTGTGAGGTCTTGCTTGTGTGCGTGCGATAAGTTTCTTCCATCTTGTTTGTTCTAAGCAAAAATACTCCATTTAAATGGAGTAATTTTGGTTATAAGCTGAATTTAATTTGGCGCTCGGCTTTGTGTTGAGAGCATTGTTATAAAATTTGAAAGTTATTCACTTCGCAGTACGCACACAAATACAACCCAAATGTCATTTCGATTCCATTTGAATTCGATTCCTTGATTCAGTGCCACCATATACCTGGATCGAAATCTCAATTCGATTCAATTCGATTCCTCGATCTCCTCTTGTAACCAGGGTAATAAAATCCTGCCAACCTTTAAGTAAAAAATATTTCTGGAACTGGATGAAGTGTCATTCTATTCCAGCATTCCAAAACTTTATATAAACTATTTATATGCACTATTTTTGCTGCCTTATTTATCCGCACTATTTCTTTGTTGTTGTTTAGTGTGTAAGATTTTGCTGCGCTGCGTATAAATTTACCAATAAAAAACGTTTAGTATTATTTATTTTATTCAGAAATCACAGCTTTGTTCTCCTCTCAAACATCTCTAATTATGATCCCTAATTTGTGTTTTCTTCGTCGGCACAAAAAATAAATAACCTCAAAAATTGCTTCTAAATATCTTCACTTTTTAATTTTTGTTTATGATTTGCACTGCTGGAAAATGTCTAATGAAATTTGCTTATCAAACCAGTATAATACCGATATATTTTATTATAGAATGTTTGACAAGCCGTTTGAAAGCGTTCAAATTTAAAAATTCGGATCAATCTTTACGAATTTTGTCAAATACGTAAACCACCCGATAGCAATAAATCACTTTTGTAAACAATTTAAACATTCAATAGAATGCTTTTGCAATTTTTGCTAAAAGGTGAACATAAACTCATCTAAATAAGATTTATATATGTGTATGACATATGTTTGAAAAAATCAAAGTTTATACACATTTTCAATAAAAAAAATATATTGGTTCCTCATGGAAAGGTATGAAACGACGCCTTAATTTTTTTTTTTAAGTTGATATAAGGAAAACCTTTAAAATTTTAAACATTTCCAAGGAAAATAATACCCACATAGTAGCAAACATAATGTTATGCACACAAATCAAAGAACAACAAAAAGCATCAAAACAGAGATGTAAATGGTTCCAAATGGCATTTTTTAAAAGATTTAATAGGCTTTTCACACTAAGTCCAAAAACCCGGTTTTCGTGAAATTATCGGTTTTGGCCGAAAACCTACATCGAAAACTCAAGTTTTCCCATTCATTTTTGGTAAACCACAAGTTTTATATAAAACATCTCGAAAACTAGTAGCAATTCAAAGTTGAACTAAACAAATAAACTTTTCGAAACATTCAGCGCTCAATTTAATGTAATCAAAACTGCATTTTAAAATAAATTTGGTAGTAATAAGTAATATTATTTACACAATTTCTTTACAACATAAGAATTATTGCTTTTCTTATATACAGAATACGGAAGAGAAAAAAGGATACTTACGAAAAAAGGTGGAAAATTAAAGCTTGGTTCTTATTTGCGGCACTGGCGATTTTGTATGATCCTTCAGAGTTTCAAATGCTCTTTGCTAAGCGAGGAACCGGAGTTCACTATGACTAGTGGTGTGACTACCCCAAGGACGAGGAAGACTTGCTCATAGTTCGTAATAACTTTTCCAAGGAATGCGTCTTCGAACTCGTCGCCAGAAATATTTTCGACGCTTTTGCTTACTACCTGGAGAAAGACTCTCCGGTAACTCCGTTTAATTACAAGGGTTTGGGAGATATGTATGACAAAGCCAAAGGCGATAAGTTCATTTGTGGAGGAGAATAAGTATGAAAGAAAATATTTGGTGAAGGCTATATCACAGCGGGCTATTAAAATTTCCGCCAAAACATTCTACAATGTGGGAATAGTTGTTCCAGTAAATAAAACCACAACAGTGCGCTATCGCCCCTTGATGGACAGCGATGCTAAAATCACTCCTTTGGACAAGCCAGGTGAGTCGTCAAAGAAAGCTTCAACCAAAGAGATAGTCATGGAGAAATTGCAGCCCATCATAACAGCTTCAGTGATTTCTGGATGAGTGTGATTTTGGTACGAATCTGGAACTAGGAATTCACCTTTTCTGCTCCGGCTCTTCTCAACCCCGCCTATAAGTTACTCGGATGGCCACAATATATTGCGATTCTGAGGGGACATTTGGCCAGCAGAAGCAATAGTCATAAGCTTAGTATTTTGGATTGAATTTGTTGTTTTAATAAAATTAATTTTTATTGTAACAGTTTTGTTTGTTGTTGATTCTATGATATATTTCTTAGGCAATTAGCTCCTCCTTAGTGAATTGTAAAGAAAAAGTATAGCTGCAGCCAAGCGAGCTTGTAGTTCTTGTTGATTCATGTCGTGAGCGTACTCCACCTGTCCCAGGGCTTCAGTTAAAACTCTTCTTCGAGCCGAGCTAGTGTTACGTTAAAATCAATTTGAATTGGTTAGAATGCATTTTATTTTCACAAATAATTTGAGAAGAACAAAAATTTTTACTCACAAATTTTTCATCAACACAAAATTTGACATCTGGTGTTAAATAAATTTAAATGTCAAATGAAAACGTGTAAATGTTCGGTGTGTACGATTTTCGGGTTTTCGAAAACTTTTTGCCGAAAACCCACTTTTGGGTTTGGTATGAAAAAGCTACAAGCTATCAATTTACAAATCTTACCGAAGAGATATATCCACACAGTTTGACCATCAAAAATGTCAAAATACAGACAAAAACCATCAAAACTTCCCATTTAGCTAGAAACCACTATTTACAAGGCGATATGTTTTGTTACTTATCTTTCAACTTGTAAGCTCCCCATAAGAAGTTATTGAAATTGGATCGATTTGCCGAATTGAAAATTTTACATTTTTCGACGTTTTAAGGTCTCCAGAGTCTAAAAAAAAGATTTTTAGAGAGATGCATGTATGTGCATGTAAAAACTTAAAAAAAAATACTCAAAGTTTGAGTAAGAAAATTGATTTTCGACTTAAAAATTAAAGATATTTTCTTCAAACTAATTTCATCTTGTAAAACATATAGTTTTCAACTTTCAATACAATTTTTGGGTAAGATCGAATTGAACGTTATTAAAAAAATTTTTTTTAATTTAAAAAGCATTACTTAAAATTAATTTTCAAAAAAATATTGCATTAGAACTTATTTAATCTTATCGAAAATATCGATTTCAACATTCAGTAAATTAAAAAAAAACTGTCAGTTTTTTCATGAGAATTAAAATCTAAAAAAAAACACGCAAGATTGTTAAAAACTGATGTTCGGTTTTCAATATCTCGTGCATAAATAAAGATCTTGATTTTAAAATTATTTCATTATGTGCTAAAATTTATTAAAAATATATATATGGGAAATAAAAACTTCAAAAAAAATACTAATAATAAAAATTGGTTTTAAAAAAAGCGCGTTAACAAAACAAAAATTAAAATCAAACCATTTCCTTATGTGCAAAATATTGTTGCTAATTTCTAGTTAATTTTTTAGAAATATTAATCTGACAACTTTTTTAACAAAACACGAAAACCTACAAACCGTATAAGCAAGACAAAAATTGATAGACGGGATGTGAAGTTATCAGTGTGGGTCACATCCCAAGCTATTTTTTTTATTACCGAATGTGGTTAAGCCCTACGATATATGCATTTCATTTAGTTTTTGAATTCTTTACATTTAATTTTGATTTATAGTGTACGACAATTTTAGTTTAGGATAATAAAGTTTCGCATGGGTGGAGTCGATCATTTTTAATTGTTTCCCCCAATAGCAGATCGCTTCGGTTTGATACAGCGTAGAGAGGGGTAAAGAGATGATACTTCAACTGTCAAAAGACAATGTTAAATTACTCAAATTATAACAGTTAGATTTATTATCTTATACCACCGTATTTTATCTTGCTCTCAAAGCTATTTGTCATAAACCAATGTAAACGAATATGGACATGCATTTGACACGATATTAGCTATATATTTCAATTTCCCTTCCCTTCCCAAGACCTATGACGTGTTAATCCTTAAAACTTAAAGTCAGTTATAGCAGTCATTGGTTGCTGTTATTGAAAAAATTTCCTCACTAAAATGAACCGAACAAATGTTTCTGACAGAAATCTGTATTTAAAATTGTGTGAAACACAAACACAAATCAGTCGAACTATTCGTTTGAATTTTCTCATGAAAGCTACAACTGTCAATTTATTCCTTTTCAATTTGGAAAACAAATTGTATGCAAAATCTTTATTTTAGTCATGCCAAAGATAATATGTCAGAGAGTTAGTTAGCTCAGCTTTCTGTTGAACAAAAAACAATATGATCGCGCGAAATGGCAGATTTATTCTATATTCTTGTAGATCTTTTGAATTTAGACTGTCCGTCTCTATTGAATATATATGATTTCTGTATTTAACATCTTTATTTTGTAGAAATTGCAGATACATGTAGTTCCACCTTAATCATCCGAAATTGTCAACTTACATTGTGTTTCCCACTTGATAATTTTATTCCTCTTGCTTTTCAACAAATCGAACAAAGCATTCCAATTCCACTTGTATTTCCATTTCAATTCAATTTACTTCACTTTTTTAGCTTTCTCGGTAGACATTTTTGTTCAAAGTGAAAAGTTCTAATTTGATTGCTAAAAAATCACCAAAAATATAAATAATTCAATTATTTTAATATAATTTGTTTAAATTAACTTAAAGCAGGTAAACAAATCTATCTGAAAAATCTAAATACCAACCGATTTCTCATTGTCATTCGAAGATAAAACCAATTATTGGCAAGTTGAGAAAATTTTCAATTTGAAAAATTAACTTTTTAAAATGTTATTTCTTTTGCTTAAATAAATTGTTTAACTAATTTCTGACTTTGGCTTTATATTCCATCATAATTTAGTGAAGGAAATTCAGAAATCCAAAAGAATGAGCGCCCCGGACAATATCGGTGGCGATAAATCAGGTACAGTCTCTTGAAAAACTTTTTACATATAGAAATATCTGAAAACCCAAAAGAATATTGCCTCAATTCTCGATTTTGTGTATCCATAGTCACAGCAAAAATAACTCACGTCAAGACGAGTGCCATGGACGGAGGGGGGATCAAAGTGGCGCCTGTGAGTGTTGGTGGGGGCAATGCTGGCCAGCAGTCGCAACAGCAGACGACCGCAGCCTTCCGAACCATCGCCAGCAGTGGCCAATCAACCCAAGTCCGCGTTGTCATGCCTCCGGGCACGTTGATGGCCCAATCGATGCTGAAGCAGATCGAAGGCGCTGGCCGGACCCAGATCACGGCCATGCCAGCACGAACTGTGTCGAACACATCGATCACTGTCACCAGACCCGTCACTCAGACGACTTATCTCCCGCGGGCTGGTGTCACCTCCACCAGCATGCAAGGACAACGTTTGGTAACTCCGATTAGAGCCCAGGCCACTCCCATGGCTGGGCTTTCGGGAAATTTCGTGCGTGGCACCACAGTCACTCGAAATACGTCGTCCCCGGCCACGACAGTCATCTCGCCAGCCACAACCACTTGGATGGCAAACAACGGAGGCCAGGTCCAATTGATTCGAGCCATAAATCATCAGCCTAGGCAGCGCCTCATCACTCAGAACATCTCTGCTTCTGGTGTGAGTGGCGGGGGCAACACAGGCAACGTCGTGGCAGTCAGCTCACAATCACAGCAGCAGCAGTCGGGAAATCAATGTAAGTATAGAAATGATCGCTCCCTTGTAACAATTCTTTTGATTTCTCAAACATTTGTATGAATAAATCTTAAATCTTGAAAATAGCTTCAATTTTTGAATAGTTTCCGTGCGAAAGAGTCTCTCCTCCCAAAAAATCAGTTCTCAAACGAATAAGGCTCACTTTGCGTATGCGGTCAGCAAGAGAACAGATTTGATTCTTGATAAAATAATCAAAACACAAGTTTTTTTAATACATTCATTCCATTTAAAGCTCTCCAAACAGTATCGAGTCAACAAGCTTTTGTTGCCACGCTGGCCACGGTCCTGCCTCGTCAGCAAACCGCCACTCTTGTCTACACAAATGTCTCCAATTCCCAGGCCCAGCAATACAATCCAGGAGTGAATGCAACCCAACGCTTTGCCGTCGCTCCTCTGACAAACCAACGTCAAATCCGACCAATTCCCATGAACAAATCCTTCTCGACAGCCAAACTTGGAGTCGGTATGAACACCACCAGTATCAGCATTAGAGCACCCAATCTTCCACTGGTCAATACCACCGTTCCTGGGGGATCGGTGAATGCGAGCAGCATTGGAGCCAACGTAACCTCTGGCATTGGAACCTTGCAGTCTCGAGGTAGCAGTGGAAATGCCAGCATCCCCACAACAAGAATCATTCAGCTGCAGCAGCAACCGGGAGGAACAGCTCAACAGATTATCGGCTCGACTGGCCGAATCGCCAACAATCTGATGCTTCAACCGATTATCGTGAACACTGCAGGCGGTGGAAAGATAGGGCTCCGGCCTCCAGCCACAATGGCCACCAAAGTCCAGCCGTCCCTAACAATCACCCAATTGGGCATTGGCAAATTGCCCCCAAATGCCCAGCAACAGACCAGCAGCACGGCCAGCATACAGTGCGCCTCTGTTTCTACAGCCGCATCCGTGGGTAACACCAACGTTGCCACTTCGTCGGCCTTGGGCGTTCAATCCAATTTGACCCAACAGTCGCAGCAACAAACTGTCTCGGTGAATTCCCAATCGCCACTCACACAAATTGTCAACGTTAGCCAGAACATTGGCGGCGGAGCAACTGGTCAACTCATGACCACACAGAACGTCTCCTCCTCGGCTGCTACGGTGGTCCCCTTGGCGATTACTCCACGAGGCAGCAACGTCCTCACTGGAACCATCACTCCGATAAAGAATAGCGGGCTGACAGTTGGCAAAATGATGACCCAACAGTCCTCTCACCAATCGCAGTCGACAGGAGGGTCACAAAGTGGCCAAGTCACTGACATGATCTCGGCCACTCAGCAGCACCACTCGCAGCAGCAGCCAACGAGCGTCTTTATTCACCATGCTCGTCCGCACAGTGGAGGGAACGCTTCGGTGGTCGGTTCGGCAAGTGGGGGTTCTACGACTACAGTGATTCCTAGCACCGGAACTGGATTCCTTCCGCCAGGGAGCACATTCTACTACGAATCTGTCCCGGCTAGCTCGGTTTCAGTCTCGTCAGGAGTGCTGTCGCTGACCACAACAACTGTCACCAGCAGCACAATGTCCAGCAATCAAATTGTAACATCCTCGAACATGGCCGCGGGCATTGTAACATCGTTGCCCTTTAATACCCCTTCGTCGGCCACATTCACAGTTGTGCCATCATCGAATCGTTCCATTGGACAGCTCCAGATCCCAGTCTCGTCGACATCTGCTCAAATTCAAGCGGTTCCAGTGCGCTTCAGTGCTCAAATGCCATCCGAACAGGTGACAGTCCAACAGCAGGTGCCCTCAAATCAGCAGACCCATCATCAGATAATCATCCCAAGCCAAGCATCTTCGCAACAATCCCAACAACAACAGCAGCAACAAATGCAACAGCAGTCCCAGGGTCACATGGTGATTCCATTGCCGACTTCTATCAAAGTTTCGGCTGGCGCAAGCGCCGTCAGTGCTATAAATTCCACGGCATTTCTACGAAAACGTGATAATGATGGTTCCCCAATAAGGGCTGCCAAGAATCTGGGTCCAACTTTGCTCTCGATGGGCGCAGCCTCATCGAACGCATCTTCCATGAGTTCCCAGCAAATGACCTCGACCATTTCTTCTTCGGTCACAACAGATGGCAAAAAAGAACAGCGTGCGGTGTCTCCGGCTTCATCCGATGGCTCGACTACGGTGAGTGCAAATTCCAGTCCCGGAGTGGATCAACAGATAAACGAGGAACTCACTCCTGTCAATCGTATTCCAAATGAGTCGCATTTTAATCCAATTAATGATGTAAGTGGTTTGAAGTTCAGGATCTATGTGAAACTTTTGTTTATTTTTCATATTTTTGTTTAGATGTATCCCAATCATCAGAATTCAGCCCCAGTCGCAGTTAGGGACCACATTGGACCTGTTCTGCCAAACCAGTCTCATTTAAATGGAGCCATCGAGTGTCCACCACGAAAGAAATCACGACGCTCAACGTAATTTCAATGCCTTTAGGCCTTGTTTATGTTTGATATTTATGTTTTTGTGTTTGCTTTGTAGGAATGACAGCCAACAGTCGACTCAGAGTCATGCTTCATCACTCCCTTCGCTGAATCCACCAGCTTCGAACTCTTCTCAAACGTCAAATGTAAATGGAACCACTAATTCGATTCCTGGAACCGCTCCAGTTGCTGGTGGGCCTTCGAATGAACCTCCAAAAGTCAACAACAACAATCAGAACATCAATTCCAATAAGGAGAACACAAAGCCCACAGAATTCGTAATCAGGAAGCCACGGACTTGTACTTTGTTAAATGTAAGTTCAAGAAAAATCTGGAAACAAAAACAAGCTTCAATCTTAAATCTTCCACAGAGTTACAAACAGAATTGGAAGGCTGCAAATAACCACTTCCAACGTCATAGTGATGTTAAGCCACGGGAGGAACGCCGCCCAACTGTGATGGATTTAGCTAACCAGGCTAATGTCCTGGGGAAGATAAATGGATGGAAGGTGCATCACTTGAAGTCTCAAATGGAAGATCTGGTAAGTGTTCTTGGGAAGATTAATAAAAGCGATGTAACTGATGAGAACTCGTTTGTCCATCTTTTTCTTTTTTGTTTCAAGTGTGAAAGTGAAAGCAAGGGCTATGAGAAACTGACATCCATGCTAAAGCAGATGGAGTCTCATGGCAAGAATCCCGACATCGAAAGGATCTCTGATCTTCTTAAGGTAAGGACGAATTTTCAAGGAATTCTCTTTGGAATGAAAGTTCACATTTTGCTTTGGATTTGTTTAGGGCAACATGCAACGCAGCAAGATCATCGTCGATGGCATAACTGAGGCACAAAATCAAATTATGAAGATATTCGACCACAAGTCCCACATTTCGGACATAATCCATCGATGTGCATCGAAGAGGAACTTTAAGAAACGTGAGAAAGCGTAAAAAACTGAAAAAAACAAAATTTGGAACTAGATTTATCCCACTTTAAGGTAGTTTTAAGGAAATCATGTGCATAATCATGGATTGAGTCATGAAAGAGTTTATCTTTTATTGTTTTTCTGTTGTTCGACAAAATCTAATCTCTTTACCGAAGTTTTCTCTTTTGTTTCTTTTTCCCTTTGTTTGTCTAATTGTGTCTCTTTAAGTTTTAATAATTAGACGACTTTGTAAAGTATAAACTACACAATCAATTAATAATATTGTGGGTGCAATAAAGGCCACAGAATTTATTTTATAATTTTGTTGTATTTAAACAAATTGAATATTTTACTACACATATAAAAAAAATATCAATATTATAACAAAAAAACAATACACCATATTAATGTAATCAATAAATAATATTAATGATAATATATTATAATTATTTTTGTAGTTGTAATTTTGTTCTTATATTAAAAAATAAAAAAAAAAAAAACAAAAGAATAAAAATAAAAGTAGAAACGATTTGGGAACATTTATAAAGTTACAAAAAAAAAAAAACATAATTGAGTTGAACTTTCGGACTTTTCAAACACAAACTTTTGTATAATTTTAGAAATAGGAAACCTTAATCAATAAGATTGGCAATAAAATGTTTTATTTGAAAAATAAATTAGAAAAATGTTTTGCTATTTAGACGTAAAAAGAACTGACACTTTATTGGAAGAACCGAACAAGCTGTATACGATTCCTTTTCAAGAGCAAGCAGGCGACACAAACTGGTGCCGTTGGTGTCGACTGAAAAATTAAAAGTTTGTCAAACAAAGAAGCTATCAGAACATGGATTTGAAGTAGGTCCTCTTTACTGCCCATAATCTCGTAAAGGCCCCAACTAACATTTTCAGTATTTCGAGATAATGATGAAAACACTAAATCGTTAACCGCGACCTGAAGGTAAAAAGTGAAAAATACCAAAAATTGTTTTTTGTAAAGCTTTTTTGTTCCTTTATTTTTTGGAATAGTTTTAAACTCAAAATTTGTATTCATTTGGAAAACAAGGTACACATAATCAAAAAAGTCTCCGTACAGCAGACATTTTTTTTTTTAAATCTCTAAAGTATAGAATTTAAGATAACGAACATTTTTGAGCAGTTCCAGAAATGATATCAAAAAATAATTTTCAACAAAATATATAGAGCATTTTATTTAAAAGAAATTCACAGCACAATATGAAAAATAAGGATTAAAAAAGTCTCCGTACAGTTCATTTTTTCGACGAAAAAACTAACAAAAAATCACTTAACTTAAGGCAAAAATAAACTTAATAACTAGTAGGACCTCCTCTGTTCCTGATCACTTCCTGCAATCTGTGTCTCATCGAATGGACAAGCTTACGGGTCGTATCTGGAGATATGTTGTTCCATTCCTCAAGTAGGACCGTTTTGAGGTCATTTTTGTTGGCGATTGTATGCTGCCGAACTTTTTTTTCTAAGTGATCCCACAAGTGCACTATAGGATTGAGATCTGGAGACTGAGCCCGGAGCCGGATGTTTAACTTGCGTACGAACATTGTACAGCAACCATTCCTTTACCACCATGGAGGTGTGCTTAGGATCGTCGTCCTGTTGCAAAATGAAGTTGCTGCCGAGACCTAGTTTTGAGCACTTGAATGTAGGTTTTCCTTAAGAATTTTCAAGTACCCAAATTTATCCATGCTTTACAGTAGGTATGAAGTTTTTAGGATTCACAGCAGTATTGGGCTTTCTCCACACCATACGGCGTCCATCTGAACCGAAGATGTTATATTTACTTTCGTCAGTAAATATAATACTCCATTCTAGCTTTTTTATTTGCCTTTCGAATGAATGGCTTCTTCCGGCACACATTGTATATATATTTACTATAGTACTCCTATGGAACGAACATTTTTATTTCATCTCCACGCCGTTTATGGCGCTGCGTGTATCAAAATGCTTGGTAGGAAATCAAGAATGAGGAGAAAATTACTAAAGAAAGAATGAGAGAAGTAAATTTGTTTAGGTTTCATAAGCATTAATATGTTCGAGGGAGATAGCCAAAATACAAATTTCAAAGCAAAAAGGAATAATATTTGTTTACATTTTGTTTGCTTTCACGTGTGAATGTAGAGGAGATGTGCGCATATGCATTCATATATTCATATGTATTCATATGTATACTTTAACGTTGTAGGTATTTTGAATTTAAAAATTGTCGTTAGATTTTAAATTTTCAATTTTCAATTTTTGTTAAAAATGAAATGTTGCCATATTTTGCATATACAAATACATACATATGTTTGTAGCTATGTATACAATAACGTTGTAGGTATTTTGAAATTAATAATTCTCATTTCATTTTAAATTTTCAATTTTGTTGAAAAATGAAATGTTGCCATATTTGGCATATGATGCATTAAAGATTTTAAATATATTCAGTTATTTTGTTGTTGTTATTCTTGCGTATTATTTGTTATTTGTACGCACCAAGTATAAACACAATCAAAAATTCAAATTTATTCAAAACTAGGTCGATTTGTGTTTTTTAACGGCTAAATAGGGTGTACTGAATTGACAGAATGGAAGTGTTTCTTGTGTGGAGATATCATTATGATAACATTAATTGCTTCTATGGAACTCTTCGATTCATATAGTCCAGAAAATTTTACTTTTTTCGGTTTTAATCCTTTGGGGTCTTTTCTTGTAAAAGATACAAACATACTTGTTAGTGCATTGTATGCCGAGTTTGCACCTTGTTTCAAGAGTTTTTTTTCGGCGGGCATTTTAATTAGCATGTCTAGGAATTTAGCAAACAAAAACTTCTCAAAAATGGATATCTTATCAGAACAAATAGCCCAATTGACTCTAGTATATGAGATCTCACTAAAGAATTCGTAGATAGTTGGAGGTTTAACTGCAAGTACTGACGAAACCAAAATTATTACCTAAAAGCTAATCAAGGAAAAAAGTCCCTTAGAAAACAAAAGAGTCCCTTTTAAAGTGAAGGGAGATTTTGTACCTGTTATCTTTTTGGCAACACTGGTTTAAACAGCTGACGCACGTTTCGTGTTTTGTTTCACTGTCAAACATCTTCAATTTGGTCTATAATTGCACCATGAATCGTCTTACAAACGAACAAGCGAATGGACCCCTTGAGGCGTGGTCAAGTTCAACATCTGCATGAAATAATCTTCAAAAATTAAATTATATGGACTGTACTATCCATTCAAATAAAGATTTCATGCATTTTTTCCAATTGTATGTGTTTGTTTTTAACTTTCATATAACTTTTAAAAATTCACCCTTTATAAATATATACATATACATATAAAACGGACAAACTAAAGGAATTACATGAAACTACATTTTTGGTATAAAAAAGTTAAAATATAATTTTTTTTGATTTAAGAGTCATATCAAAAATAAAGACAATTATCAGGAACACCCTATTGAATTCAAAAGCAAATATATTACAAAATATATTATATTCACTACCTATTGTTTCTCTTATAAATACTTTTTCTATTTCTTGCCAAAGCATAACCGTAAAAACTTTCCTCTTCATGTATAATATGCATACACACATATAATGTCAAAACGTTGTTGCTATTATCTCCCTCGATCTCCTACTACATTTGCATATGTTCTTCTCTATTTTCTATTCTTTAATTATTGTTGAATTTTCCCACATTCTCAACTATTGAGGGGTATAAAAAAAGGGATCAAATTCAATCATCTCCACGCCTCTCAGATGTCGCTTCGATCGTTCCTCTTCATGAGAGTACTATAGTAAATATATATACAATGATTATGATTTGCTGCCATTTTTCTTTCCTTAGGTGAAAAGAAATTTTTAAGCTGAAATTTCATTAAGAATACTAAAACTTACAAAAAAAAAAAAAAATAAAAATTTTATCATGAACCTTTCACTGCCAACTACACAAAACTAAATAACATAAAAATGAGATCTGTACGGAAACTTTTTTGTCTCTATTTTCAGGGCCCTCAACGTTATTAAATTCATAACGGTATCTTTCGTTTATAAATGCATGGAATTTTGTTTTAGAGCGAGAGGAGAACAAGTGCTATCATCAGTATTCCCACTTTAGCTCTATTATTGCACATCACTTTTTCCCTTGCAGAATTAAAAAAAAAATTATCCCTGTACGGAGACTTTTTGGACTATGTGTAGATAGGGCTTTTTAGCTTTGGGAGAAAACAAAAAAAGGCCCTATGCAATAATTTACGTTATACATTATTAAAAATACTTAATAAAACATGAAATAAGAATTCAAATTAAATTAGTTTATTTCAAACATTTTAGTTATGAGAAAGAAAACAAATTTTTTTCAATTTCTTTTTTTTGTTCGATGTTAATTCCTTTTGGTTGAGAACGAACGGCTGAAGCGGGCCTATAAAATCCTGACTTCATATATTTATTTTTTAGAAATTTAAGCGTTATGAAATCCGACTCAAGGAATTATTTGTAGAACAAATGTTTGCTTCCTCTCTCTACTTTTATGCATGCTATATCGTGTAAATACGGTTTTGGTGTGGTTATGTTTATTTTGTATAAAGACGATCAATCGGGCCAGGCGTAAAAATCCGATACAGACATTTGCTTAACGTAAACTTTTGAAGAGTTTGCGTCTTGAACACAATCGAAGAAATCCTTGAAATCGTATAGTTTTCCCTTCCGTTTCATAGAGAGTTCAATCTGATGGTGAAAGCAGTCAGCAGACATGAACGAGTGACCAGGTTCAAAAAAGTTTAATGTTATTGATGTAGCAGATATCTCATCTGAATTGATAATCATTACAAGATATGAAAATAATGCCCAATTTTTATTTTGAGCCGCGCAATTATCAACCCGTACACTTAAGTGCTATTTATCCCGATGGTGCAAAAAGAAAGCGTTTAAAGAGCTTATAATGTCTTCTTTCTTTCGTCCGGAAGTACCCTCATGCCAAATTGCAGCAAATGGGATTTCTTTGCTTTTTTCTCCAAGTGGCACAAAACTTTCGTTAAAAGCTATAATGCGCTTCTAAAAGATGACAGCCTTAAAACCTTCCAACCGCGGTAGCATTATCACTTTTTGCAAATCAACAAGTGTATCCCGAGCTATTTCATTGGAATCGAGTTTGCTGTGTTTTTGATACTCTGCTCTTGTTAATTTGACTCGGTCCTTGTGATTTTCCCTTTTCCCAGTCTTTACAAATATCACAGACTTGTTCGTCTCTGATATGTATATCCACGCTGTTGTTCACATGCTTGCTAGCCATATGCAGTTTGTGGCTTTCACATTGCTCACATTCCTCATGTCCAAGCGACGCAAACGAGATATTCATTTCACACACGATCTTACAAATATGGTGTGTCTATGGTTACAATTTCTTCTTGATTCACTCCGTCTGTCTCTGTACCACCAGCAGTAACAAGGACATTTTCATTTTCTGAATCACTACTATTTTCGGGAACATAATCAGGATCCACTTCACCCCATTTTTTTTATTTTCATTTCTTAATTCTGTTTTCATTAACTCGATTTTTTTTCTATGATTAATATTTAAAGATAAATTAACAAGCATTCTTGAATAGATATGAAGAAAAATTAATAATAAAGCCCTCTGCTAAAAACAAAACATTCGTTAAAGAGTTTAACAGGACCAAGCACGAAACGAGGTTACGACCTTTGCGTATCAAAAATTTCATTCAACTGAAGGCCAATAACGCACTCTCCAACAAAATCAAATTCTAAATTCGTAAAAAAACTCGACAAGATTAAACACGTTACGAGGTTACAACCTTTTACATACAAAATTGCAGCCAGAAAAAAGTCCTAGCTACAAAAATTCTTGCATCAAAATTTATAAAAAGCCCTAACTGCCACATAGGGCTTTTTAAAAAAGAACATGAATGTGTATTATAAAAGGCCCTATGTGGTAGTTACGGCTTTTTATAAATTTTGATGCACATGATTTGTAGTTAGGGCTTCTAGAAATTGTGTTTTTTGGCTTATTTGAAGATTTAAGGTTAAGAAATGAATGAAGAAAAATCGGAGACAATGCCCTAACTCAAAATATGCAAAAAACTCAAAATCGAAAATTTTGTAGATAGGGCCTTTACGAGATTATGGGCAGTATACTCCACAAGATAACGAACTATCGAGTTCGATTATAGAAAAAGATATTTTGAACAAAGGAATAAAGAAATAAGTCAATTTGAAAGAATCATTGGCAGTGGAAAGAATAAAATTACTTATGTATATTAAATTTTTAAATTTTCGTTTTTTTCGAATTTCAAAAAACGTGTTTTCTTTTAGTCATAGTTGGTTTTGAGCTTTAATTCTTATTAAGTTTCGAAACAAGTTCAATCTTTAAAAAATATCCCTTCGTTAGGTCTTCCATTTATGCTATTCTTCTGAGTTGTTGAAAAACAGCAATTGTTCAGTCAGCCCCGAAAAAGCAAATCTTCTTTTGCCTCAAATTATATACCGATTGCACTAACGTCCCTTTTTTTAGACCAAGTAAACGCTGATTAATTGTCAGCTTAAGAAATCTCTTGAGGAACTTCTTAATGACAAGCAGTACGGATGTCGTAGAAATATGTCCACGAGAGATCTGGTGGTACATCTCACCAAATAGTGGAACAACTCTTTACACCTAGTTCTCAAACGGACTGTTGCGCCACCTAATTTATTTCTATTTATTAGAGTCTGGCATCTTGCTATCTTATTGAAAATACATACACGTTTCGACGAATCCCTTCTTCGTTCTTTGAGAAATTTTGTTTGAATCATTCAATATTCTGTACATAAATGATGGTGTGATGCAGGGATCTGCTCTGTGCCCGCCACTCTTTCTCATTTTTAATAATGATCTAATGTCTGTAACTTCTAATCCATTAATAAATTGTTTTTTGCTGACAGAGGGACTCTTAGCTTTTCATATTCGCTTTTAGACTAACACCCCTCATTTTTAGGTTTGGAACTGCAAAGACAAAACATGATAAGCTTATTAAGTTTTGATCTAAACAGCATTGTACAATAGGTAACGTTAAAGCAAGATATACCCCCTTATCTGTATAAGTGGCAGTTGCATTAATGATTTAACTTGAACATCTTAATATTCTCGGCATATGAAACACTTACCAACTCTCCGACATATAATTTGTAAGGCCTTGCTTTTTTCCTGATGCTATAACTCTATCTTTGGGAGACTTGTTAAAGAATGCAATTATTTTAAATCAAAAATTAAGTTCAACTTTAAAATTGCATTCTTCGATTTCACCTTATGATTGGAACTTCAAATCTTGCATCATCAATCAATCATTTCACCTTTGCAAAGAGTGCAATCATATTGTCCCCAATAATTTGAGAATTTTATTACACAAAATATTATAAAGTAGCCCATACACCTCTTACTCTGTACCAAGATTCAAACCAAAATTTTAAAAGTGTGTAGTGAAATCTCACTTAAGAATGCAAAAGAATGGAAAGACTTCAAGTGAATGCAAGGAACGCATAAAGTCTCAAATGATTGGAGAATAAATTGCAGTCTTTCAAAGGTCAAATAGTTGGTAATTGCAATATTTAAATTCAAAATCTTAAGGTGAATTAAATGAATGCAATCTTAATATTGAACTCAAAAAAGATTGCATTCTTTTGAGAGTTCGCAGAGCCTCTTTTGCTTGATCGACGAATGACTTTATTAAGTTAGGTTTTTGATATACATACATACGTCATACATATGTACATACATACAGCTATGGACATTAAAAAAGAAACACCAAAGAGTTTGATCTTCATTTTCTTATTTTTTTCTTTCAAACTAAAATTACCTTCTACATTGTAGTAAAATTATAACATAAAATATTTTGAATTCATAATTGTATGAAAAGGCGCAAACTTCGTGGACATTAAAACATTTAGAGATATTAAATTAAATGCAAAGCTATTCTGGATTTAAAAATTATATTAATATCTGTTAGCCTGGCCCTTAGATCACTGTGGATATTGAGTCAAATAACAGCCTAACAGTTTGTGTGCCATCACTTCCGAACAAATTTATCTTTGTTTCGTCCATCGACAAAACATTGTGCCTCCTTGTGGCCCACTCCAATCAAAATGATCATGAACGAATTTAAACCGCGTTGTTTTATTTTGTTTTCCTTAGAAAGAGCACCGTTCTTGCAATCCTTCTGACCAAGTTAGCTTCAACAAGTCAATAACAATTCTGGAAGTTATTTGAAGCTGTAGTTGTTTTTTTATTTCCCTTGAAGACTTTGAAGGATCTTTTTTTGAGGCGCAAACAATTTTTCAGTCTTCTCTTGTTGTTGTTTTGCTTGGTTTTCCCCTGTTTTTATGGCTCTCAGCGTTCAAATTGCTTTTGCAATCAACCTAAGAGATCTGATCATTATTCTGGATATTGTCCTTAAAGATTTTTCCTCACTTCGTAAACTAAAATGACAGCCTTCTCTTCTAGGGAACATTGCTTATCTTGACCCATATTTTCCTAAGAATTAATTGTAATATTATTAAAATAATTTGAATTTACTTCCTAAAGAGAAGTTATTGTTATATAAAAATAAAAACCAAATATTAGAAACCAATATTTATGATACTAGCTAAATATTAAGCTCTGTGTTCCAACGCGTTTCTATTTTAATGTCCACCAAAAACACAATCTTGCCTAGAGAACGGTTCATTTCCAAACAATCAACAAGCAAAAAAAAAAATTAAACCCATGTTATTTTGCATAAGAAAGTCTAACTTTTTTTGATAATGGTTAAAACTACTTTGATTTGGGTTTACTCTTAGCCTGCAAAATAAGTTTTTCTTCAAAAATTTTAAAAATTCCTCAAGATTTTGTTTCCCATTAAAGAATGTAATTCAATTTAAGAGAGTACTTGGACACTTAAAATACGGAATATTTTCATAACATTTGGAGAAGTCCCATAAAAAAATCGACATTTAGTTTTTAATTTTTTTTATTCAGAAAAACTACACACGTTATTTAAAAAAAAAAATCAATTCAAATTTGTATTTCATTACATTGGTGGAGGAGGTACTGGCAACACGCCCATCGGAGGCGGAGGTGGAACCGCATTGAACATGTGTCTTGGTGGATGGACGAATCCAGGTCCCATGACTCGCAACTGCGGTGGTGGAGGTGGAATAATCTTAGGTTCGAATTTAAACGAGAACTGCAAAAAGAACTGCTTGGTATCCCGATTCCAGTGAGTCCAGAACTTGCCGTCGGTCTTTTCGACTTCTCGCGAGGGCACCTTGAAAGCGATTGTCTCGTAGGGTTCGGCTGCGAATAGAAGGTATTGCCATTTACGGTCTGGCGGCTCAATTTTCTGTTCATAGGCCGACATGAAGCGATGTCGTGGAATGATACCCTCCGAGATCTCGGGATAATCGATTTGGAAAAGCAACGACTGTTGTCCATTGTCGGGACATCGCTGTTTTGTCACTCGATAACCAGGACGACCGATTTTGACGAACTTCTTCGGCTCGACACGGGGTTTCTCGGGAGCCAACATTGAGGGGGCTTCTTTGGCCTCTTTGGCAGCACGACGCGCCAGATTCTCTTGATGTTTTTTACCTTGGGTGTGGGCGAGATAGCTTCCTTCATTGTTGTGTAACGTTAGACAGAGTTTGCATTCGTAAGAGCCGAGATGATTCTTCATAAAATATGGATCCTTGTTCAGGTCAATGGTTTCCAAGGCGAGTTGCCTGAGACGCTCTTTGCGGTCGCGATTGGTTTCCGACCAGGAGGCGACACCGCCTCCACCAGTTTTGCCACCGGGACGATTTTGGAAATCCATTTTGTTCTAAGGCTATAACAAAACGATTCAAAAGAGTTTACTTTTGTAAGAAATTATTAAAAACTATTATTTTGTTGAAAATTTACTTGTTTAACCTCGGTTCGGTGTGAGAAATTCAATCTGTCAATTTTTTTTTCTAACAAAATGACGTTCAAACGTTTGCGAACTTATGGCTGTAAACACAAATGAATACTAACTATTCTACTACAATTGGTAATATATCGAGAAGGGGCTTACCCCGAGGACACACTTGTGATTATTAGATAGTTTTGAGTATGTTCACATTAGACTCCTTTGAGGTAACTGATTTCCACGTAATTTTGAGCGTTCCCTACATTGATGGCTTGTGATGGTTTTTAAGTTTTAATAGTTATCAGTTAAGGTTTGGAAATTCGTCATTGATCGTTTAGCGCCAGAACAATGCTTTCAAAAAGTAAAAATTAACTTTGAATAAAATAAATCTGTTTGCGACATTCATAGAACACTTTTTTTTATTTCATGGTATCTTAATTAAATGAAATATATGTACATCTGGCGAAGACAATACTCAGAGTCAAAATCACCATCCATTTAAATTAAATATTTTGTGCCATTTACACTCTGGTTGCATCTTCGGTAACGGTGAATGCGAGGCTAGAAAGACTAAACAAAGACGACATTGGGTTACAACAAAATGTGAGACTTGTCATACAGCACGCTAAACTATCAATTTCTTGCAAAATCATTACAGTGAAAACAAAGTGTCCTGTTAACAAAGGAGCAACCTCGTTTGTGTATCTTATTACCTGTGGATTACTTTTTGTAAGACTATGTTAAGTTATTGGTTTATGGCACGCAAACGAGCAACTCTTTAAGCATTGAAAGAAAAAATGTAAGCGACCATTTAATTAGACTGATCGAATGTAATATGTTACTGGTAGTGTATCGAACATATGCCAAAACATAGGTAACAGCGGCCACTTGACTATTTTCTGTAGGGTTATGTAAAGTCGATAGACTACTCCGATAAGCTAGAAAGAATTGGCCACTTGAAGGATAACGTTCGTTGGTTATTGCAGATTTACGTCCAAAAATGTTGTAAAAAGTCAAAAATTGGTCTTAAGATTATATTACGTCCCATTCACCAATGGCATTTATAAGAAATTAAATTTAATCTATAAAGCAAGAAAATTATATTTCGAATAAAGAAAATTCATAAATAACAGCGAAATAAGCGATGATCGTTCGGCCTTAAGAGTCTTTCCAATTTTAGCAACCTGAACGACGTATCTAATTTTCATCTGCTACAATTTCTTTTCTTCATTTTCGATAGAACTTTTCGAAATTCAAATGTCAAAATTCATACGAAAACTGTGAAGGCGGAGAATAGAAAGAAAATTTCCAACATAAATTTTTAATTTGCTTTTCAAGTAGAAAATGTTTTCCATAAAACCACCAAAATAACAAAAATAAACTCCATAATTTAAACTTCAATTAATTACCCAAACATTGAATTATATTTTAAACCAGATTTTTCTCCAAGGTAAGAAGAAAGCAGCCATGAAAGTGCAGTTGCAAAAAAAGTAAAAACAAAATTGTCGGTTTTTTCTTTTGTTTTGTTTTACTTTTAATTAGCAAAAAATAAATCACAGACTCTTAAAATTTTGGAATTCTATTCGATGAATAAAAGAAAAACAAAGTTTTCAAACTTATCTTGCAAAAAGTACGCTTTTAAATAGAATTATGTGTTCTCCTTTGGAGAACAAATTACTTTGTTCTTTTTTTCTTATTATTTTTCTTCCTCTTTCCGTGTTTTTCTTTTTTTTTGTAATCACTGCACAAAGAAGAAGCTAACGAAAAAACAAGAAATCAAATTTAGATAACTTTGGCATGCCTCGGTTCGTGGTCTTTGATAAAACAAATATTCACTCATGCGATGATAATAATAATGATTTATAATTCTGTGCTGAATTTCATTTTATTGCAATTGGAAGTTGATTCTAAAACGATTTTGTTGGGGGAGAAAAGGAAATCGCAATTCCTTCAGCCATGTGTGATGAAGGCGCCAGAGACTGGAGCAGTGGGCGCCGTCCCAGGGTGACCAGAATTTACTTTTTAAAAACAAATCTAAATCGAAAAGTGGCTAATATCGCAAATCTTCTTATTCGCTTTGTATCCAAATTTCAGTTGAAACTCTACGTACATTAAGAATCTCATTAATGTCTTAGCAACTTCACTTTCGTATCTGCTTTGTATATGGTTGATAGCGTTGATATATAAGCTTTGTGGTTACAGCATGTCGTGGAAGTTTGAGAGAGCTGTTGAAATTGGGGATGAGCTTTCAGAAGGATACAAAACAAACTCCGGAGTCACACAAGGCTGTACACTGTGCCCTAGTATATTTCTTTGAATCTTGAATATTTCTTAACCTTTGCAATGATTGAACAAACAAATAATAAAAGTATTTATATCTACGGACGTTATCATACTTTTGGGTCGATTCATCTATAATTGTTACAGTTAAATGAAAAACCTATGGAGTTTGATCGTTATTTGAAAGAGGGGAAAAAATTGATTTGAAAATGTGGAGGATGCCAAAATTATGCAAATCGTGGTCGAAATCGGAACTGAATTAAAATCAATGGGACTCTATTTAAAAAGAAGAACTTGATACCTACAATTTTTTGAAATATTTGTGATTGTGAAAAAAGAAGCCCTCTTAACTGCACCAACTATATAGGCACCGATCTACTTAACAGCGCTTACAAAATCTTCTCTGTCGTAATATTTAAACGTCTTCAGCTCATAGTCTACGACTTGAAAAGTCCTTATCATTGTGGTTTTAGACCAGAAAAGTTCTAAAGATACGGACGGATTTACTGTTGACAACCTACGCAAACGAATTAAGGACAACGAAGTTCGGATATGCACGTGGAATGTTAGGTCCCTTAACAGACCACGTGCGTCCGAAGAACTAGCGCAGGCCCTAGACTGCTATAAAGCAGACATCACCACCATCCAGAAAATAAGATGGGATGGGCCGGGCAAAAAGAGGATGCAAAACTGCGATATTTAGTATGGTGACTGCTACCACGAAAACAAACAGACATGGGGAAGAAGTCTTGAGCTATAGGTGCATCAATGAGCGCCTCAGGACCATACGCATCAAGTCTAAATTCGGCAACATTAGCCTGATATGCGCGCACGCCCCCACAGAAAGATATGTTCTTCGAGCTCTTAGACAAAACATATAAGCAGTGGCCTAGCTACGGTACTAAAATTGTCCTGGGCGATTTTAGTGCCAAGCCGTAGCTTAGGAAGACATATTTGGTGGAATAATCAGGAAAAACAGCCTGCACGAAAACACTTCCGACAACGGATTCAGGCTCATAGATTTAGCTGCGGGGCGAAACGTCATGGTAGCCAGTACGCGTTTTCCACACCTCAAAATCCACAAAGGAACTTGGAGTTCTCCAGATCAATCTACCGTCAACCAGATTGACCATATTGCGATCGACGCCAGACACGCTTCCAGCATCATGGATGTCCAAACTTTCCGAGGAGCTAACATCCACACTCACGGCAAAACAGGGAGGTGCTGGGAGAAGGTACAAAGTCGAACGGCTACAATCGCAAGAGATCGCCAAATCCTTTTCCGACCAAGTTACAAGTAACCTCTCTCGAAGTTCTCTGCCACCAACACAATGTATCGAAAACTAGTGGCAACTTTGCCAAGATGCAATCAGAGAAGCCGCCTCTGATGAGCTGGGTTTCATGCAGCCTCTAACAAGGAACCCCACGTTTGATGAGGAATGTCGGCAGGCAAACAACAGGCACGAAAAGCGGCGCTGCATAAACGAGAGGAACACCGACTTCTCAAAAGGAAAAAGAGAGGGCATGAGAAGCGTGCGGTCGAAGATGTTGAGAGGTTTAAAAGCAGGAATAAAGTTCGAAAGTTCTATGAACAGGTGAAACGAAATTCACAGGTACATAAACCTAGAACCGAAGCCTGCAAAGACGAAAGTGGAAACAACATAGTGGAACCGCAGTAAATGCTGAGGGAGGACCACTTCTGCAGACTATATAAGCTGCTGGAGCGGATGGCTTGAATGCCGAGCTCTTTAAAGCAGTTGGAGATTTGTTGGTTAGGAGCATGCACCAACTTATCTGTGACGACCGTTATCGTCAACGAAAAAATATGACCCTATACTCCGCAGGCATGCAAACCCGTCCCAAATTTGATTGAGAATTTTTACCCGGCGTGCGTATATACATGACACATTAAGACATTGACAAATTGAAACTTTGTAAATTTGTTATAAGGATGTTGAATGTTTTTTCAATTCCTAGCAGGAGGCAGTATCAATAAATACATTTTTAGATGGCACAGGCTGGAATTAAAAACAACATGTCACGCCAAGAGTGCTACTTTGTACTTTCTTAATAAAAAGTTAATTTATTCTATTTTTACTTAAAAACACTAACAAGATCTTAATTTAAGATAAAGTGAATAAAATAAGCACGATCTCCAAGAATATGTATGCGTTTCCTTAAGAACTATACGAAAATTACTATTAAAGGGAAAATCTACTTTATTCATTGGGTATAAGAATAAAGTGCATTTGTAAACAAATCATAAACCAACTTCATCTGGTAACCCTAATATTTCCTCTTATCTTATTCTTTTTTTTTTAAACTCAAGATAAACTGTTTTCTGATAACAATTAAACAAAAGAAAAAAACAAATAATTCATCCGATAAATGGACCTTGACATTAAATTACCAATCATATTGTTTTGATCTCTCCAAAGTAAACATTTCAAAAATTGCAATACTAATCAGAAACTTTGTATTTTCTTTTATTTCAGCCACAACAATGGCAAACCAAGCCGAAATCGATTACGAAAAACAATTCCAAGAAGATCTAGCCAAAGCGACCGCTCTAAGTATAGAATCCCAAGCCCTCGATGATTTCCGACGTTCAAAATCCCAATATTCATACATGTCTAGCCGTGGCTCGCCACCAAATGCCGGCTATCATAAGAAACCAAATGAAAAAGATTATTCTTCTAGTGTACAGTCGCGATTGCGGCCGGGTTCGTTTAATGTCCCAAATAGTTCGTCAATAGCTCCTCCACCGGCAGTGCCGTCACGCAGACACAGTGAAATTCGTCTACCGGAGGAAACTCCAACGAAAGTTGCTGAATCGGATTTAATATCGTTTGTCAGTCCGACGTCGTTAAAAAAACCAGAGAATACAACTTTTGATAAGCTGCTAGAGGATATACAAAAGTTGAGTACGGCACCACCACCAGTTCCGGCCATCAACACACATCCCAACTTCGGATCTTCGCCGGCATTTTTAAATCAACAGCTTAACCAAACGGGTATGCAACTGGTTCCCTTCACTCCACAGCAACCAGCACAAAAGACGCCTCTGACAAACGAAGAGCTCTCAAAGTTGTACAGTATGCCAACGCAGCAGGTGATGCATCCCCACGCGATTGGCTATATGAGGCCAGTGGGGCAGTACACTCCGGTGTACCAACGGCCAGCGATAACGGCAGCAGGTTATGGCTACGGAATAGCACCAGCTAACAGCTATGGCTATGGAATGCAGAGGCCTGCAACTATCACAACCCAACAGTCATATCCTCCGGTTCAGTTCCCCTCGAACTCCCAACACCAGCATCAGCCTCAGCCTCCAATAGCGGAGGTTCCCATTCAAAGTGTATCAAATCCAAATAGCGCTATGGTTTTGCAGAATCTGACCAACCCCATGCTCCAAATGACAAAGTCACAGTCGTTGTCTGGGGTTTCGACGCTTGGAAGTTCGCCTTCGATGAGGAGCAATTCGAGCAATGGAATCAATCGCAAGGTCCGGAGAAATCTCGGCGATGATTTAATTGATCTTACCCAAGATGATCCGTAAGTTTTCTTGATTTGTAGAAAAAAATATATGAATTATTAAGTTTTTTTTTTTCCTCTTCTATTCCAGATCACGAGTGAGTGTGCTGGAAGCTTTCGATCCACTGCTTAACGAGGACGATTATGGTGAGTACTTTCAAATAGTTTCCTTGTAAAATGTTTGTTTCTCGTGCAGAATGTTCATTTATTACTCTCATTTGTCCTTCTTGTGTCCAAAAAATCGCATAAATCATAATTTTCATTTTTCGCCAGATCAGTTCAACAAAAAAAAAAAACAACAAACTCCTTTTTATATGTATCCTTGGCTCCTCACACTATTCTCAGTTTTGCTTTAGTTTCTGTGTAGGAAAGTTTCAAATTATTTCAAAACTATTTTTTAAAAAAGAACAAAAAAAAAACGGTTTTTGTGTACACCTCTATCTCTTTTTCTTCTTCCAGTATTATGGAAATAAAACAGGAATTTTAAAGTATTCCTTCTACAGCTACACTAAACTGCTACTACAGTAATCGTGCCTTGAGGAGATGAGAAAAAAAAGAAAGAAAAACAAAAATAATAAAAGTATTATATTCGAAACACGTTGAGATGATGTGTTAAAAAATAATTAAAATTTTTTTACCGGCCAAATTATTGTAAATTTTCATAAAACATATCATATTTTTTTCTTAGAAAAAAAAAGAATAAATATTGTGCATAGAATTTTATTTGTTTTGGTGAATTGAAATTGTTAACAAAAAGACTTTACATCCAATAAAAAATATAAAATTTACAAGTAACAATGCTTCATGCTTTTTATTACTTTTACTTTAAATGATTTTCTTCAAGTTCTTTCAAGTGGTGCAAGAGCTGTAGTAGCAAGTTATTGTAGTTAAGATGTTCTGACTTAAATTAACTTTTGCAAGCGCAATCCTTTCTGATATTCTCTTTTACATTGGAAGCTTTTTTAAGAACTAGTAACAATAAGTACATTTTCTAAACCTAAAAAGCAAATGCTAAATTATATAAAAATGTTGATACTTTTGATATCAGTTTCATGATATTAAAAATTACCTCTAACTAAGTCAACTATTTCCAACCTTTGATTTGAGGTTAAGTTTTTAATTGATTTGTAAAAAATCTTGTATTAATTCAAGAGTTTTAACAAATAAATTAAAATGTGTTTTGAAGATTTCCAATGGTAAAAAAGAGTTTTAACTTTAACAAATAAAACCCAGTCATTTAAAAAAAAGGAATACAACTGTCACCCATTAGTTCACATTATTTATAAAAATTTTGCCATAAAACTGAAAAACTTCTAATGGACAGGGGGATTAAATGTTGGTCACCACCGTAATAATATTAATATTTTCCTCATTCAATAAAACACTGATTAAATGTCCATAACGATACTTAAGATACGGAGGCTCTTTATATTTCCTTCCTTGGTAAAATGAAGTATTTAAGTTGTTTTTCTTACATGTTGCTGATAAGTTTGTTGTTTTTGAGAATTACTATATTTTCCTTAAGCATTGACTAGCTTACTTAAATCCACGTTTGGAGTTAAATCTTAATCCTATGAATAGCATTTACAAATCCGAACGCTTAAATTCAGCCACGAATTTGTTTGTGGCTATAGACTTTCAAACAATTTGTCACCTTCAAACAATATATCATCCAATCAGAAGCCAAGTGCCACAGCTTATAAAAAATGCTTTAATTCCCTGTAAACAAAAATTATTGTTATAAGAATCAATACCTTAAAAAAAAATATGAAGATTACACAGATTTTTATCCTTGGAATCAAATTGCATTTTTAAATTACTTTTGATAGTCTTAATTCAAATCCGAATCCAAAATCACTCCGTCACTTCAGATATTTAAAAAAAAACATTTAACTTATGTCACTTTCCCTCGAAAATCATGTTTTAGAGGTCTCTCGCGGAAAGACAAAAAGTGTGGAATTGGTTGAAACCCAGGGAAAATTATATTAATAGTCTTCAAGAATATGTCGAAAAACGACTTAATACGAAATATTATTGTGTAGTCATTGTTAGGCCAAAAATATAAGAATGTACACAAAATGTTCGTATTTTTGTGTTAGAAGGTTGATTCGGAGTCTCAATTTAATCAGTAATTTTGTTTGAGGTACATATGTATACGGTCAAAAAATAGAGTTTAGCTTTAAGCAATATGCTACTCTATCTTAAATTTTATCTTACAAAATGAAAATTATTTTTATAAATACTGTGTATTTATTTTTCAATATGTTATATTTGCGGTGCAAAGCAACATTTGGTAGCATATCCATTATTTCTATAACAACTGAACAGCGGATTTGCATAGCACTCTTAAGGGGCCAGCTATCATTGAAACCGATCCGGGAATATTTTTTTGAATCGTTATTTTATGTTAAAGTTAGAAATGAAAATTATATACTGATCAATCGAAAATCACCCAAAGATTTTGTGGAAGAAAAAAGTGTAATTGCGCATTTGTTTTTCTCTGAAAATGTATTTTTCTATTTTCCGGACGGAAATTCCTGAACAGCTGGTACTTTTAGGGTCCGGTTATAGCTATGGGGCCAGTTATAGCTATCAGTAAAATGCATCAGTAAAATTTGAAACAGGAGGAATTTGAAATGTTTTACTGATGAGCGATCATAGCAATCAGTAAATTTACGTCATTAAATTAAATGTCACTTTGAAGTTTCTATTTGAAGAGTTCGTTTTGTTATTCATTTGTTTGTTATCGTTTGTGCTTCTGTGAAATTAAGTTGATCTTATCATGGGTCGTGCAAAAAATAAACAAAATTTATTTTGTGTATAATAAATAAAAGATCTTCTCAAAAAATACGACGCTTTCAAGTACACCAGTGATTACCAGTGGGAGAGAATTTAAAGCAAAATTATTTAAGTTTTTTATTCAAAATTTTATTTAATAAATAAATATGAAAATATTCTTCCTTAAAACTTAATCTAATTTCGATTTCACAGCAACTTAGAGCTACTTTTAACTTAACATAAATCCAGAGCCACTCGGCACACTATTTTCGGCACGAAAATAAGACCGAAAAGAGTTTCGGAGCGTGGTCCATTTACTTTGGCACTCTTCGACAGAAAATAACAAATTTTATTGTCAACAATTCAGGTTTAATCATTCCATAACTATAAACTTACCAGGCCTTCCCAAGACAAGGGATATATCCCCCCAAGCATTTATTCGTGCCATTTTGTCTGAATACTTTTGGTCGTCTTTGGCATAAAGACACAAATGGTTTTTCACTTCAAGTATTAATTTGGTTTCAAACTCTTTTTTTGAAGTCATTTTTGTTATTTTTTTAATTTGTTTTGCTAGGAAAATGTTGTTTAATTTCGATCATAACATCGAGCTTCGCGCCTCAGACAATTTTTTTGCTGTTGCTTTCATCAGTAAAATTTTTAATGATGTGATCGGAACAGCAAAAAATTGAAACACGAACAATAAAACGAAATGGAATTTCTTTTGACTTTTGGCAGTCAGCTGTTCAGTAAAATGAAATTTCATCATTAAAAAAATTAAAATGGATTTATAAATTAAATAAAACTTTAAATGCATTTGTTTGTTTTTAGTTTTTGAACATGTTACAGATTTATTTCTAACAAAAGATCGATGCGATATGGTGAATCCTATATTCAAGTATTTTTTTCAAAAAGAGAGAATGCAATTTAAGTTTTATTTAATTTATAAATCATTAAAATAAATTTTAATTTTTTTTAATGATTAAATTTCATTTTTCTAAACAGCTGACTGCTAAAAGTCAAAACATATTCCATTTCGTTTTACTGTTGGTGTTCCAATTTGTTACTGTTCCGATCACATCATTAAAAACAAAACAAACAAATTGTCTGAGGCTCGAAGCTCGATGTTATGATCGAAAGAAAACAAAAATCTATTGACGTACATTTTTTGAGATTTCTCCTGTTTCAAATTTTACTGATAGCTATAACCCGGCCCTTATGTTCAAAAGTGAAACGAATCGTTCCACTGATTTGTGTTCCAATTTCACACAATTCCAATGACAGATTTCTGTTAGTCAAATTTTGTCGGTGGATTTCAATCAGGATTTTTTTTTAATGGCAGAAACTTTTAATGATACACCGTCAAATATCGATTCATAAATTTTTCCGGATCGATTTTAATGATAACTATAACTAGCGCCTATAAACGACCTATCATGAAAATTCCAATGTTTGTTTTCAATGATGAAAACCAATGATAGCTATAACTGGCGCCTAACAGGGGACGAGTGTTCCTTATCGTTACTTGTTTTCCACAGAAACATTTCCAGACTAATTTGGTGGTATACTCCAGGTCGTTTTCACGTTGAAAGATCCACTGCTCATCATCTAGTATCTTGAAATAAAGATTTCCTACAACGTTGTATGAAAAATTACCCTGGATCATTTAACTTGATCTTCCGTGTTAAATAGTATTTTATTTGTATTTCGGGTTGAGTTCCGAATTTTGAGACCTTCTAACAATCTTTCTTTTATGCCACATTTTAATCGTTAAAAATATTTCGAGTTACACTATAGTTTTATTTTTTTAATCGCAGCTTTAATGAAGATTGAATTTAAATGTTTTCATAGCCTTAACAGAATGTTGCTGTCAAATATTGATGTATTCTAAATATATATATAATCAATATAATATAAAATAATCAACTTTCCAATTTAACTAACTTAAATATTCCGAAAGTATGAATTTTTTTAAAGCTTAACATTCCTGTTATAACGACAACAAAAAAAAAACAGTTGTTGTACCAATAACAACATTCATTTTTCTTACGTTTTACTTTTTTATCTAAAACTTAATTCATCTCAAATGCAACTATTATTAACTTTCATTTTCTCTAAAAAGGTTTTATTTAGAGTAGAGTAATATTTTTTTTTAGCGGAAATCAATTGATGCTTTTTTTTGTTGAAATGACAACATACATACATGTAGTAACCGTCATTATCATTCGGTTTTGTATTAAACGTTTTGTTAAGATGTATTGGTTAACAGACGTTAACAAGTACAGTTACCAAAATTCTTTTCCTCAGAACTTATTACCTTTAAATCCAAATGTTATTCCTAAAAAGTAGTAAGAAA
The DNA here is from genome assembly GCF_945859685.1 of Eupeodes corollae. Lineage (NCBI taxonomy): Eukaryota > Metazoa > Arthropoda > Insecta > Diptera > Syrphidae > Eupeodes > Eupeodes corollae. The sequence goes on along the minus strand of NC_079147.1, from coordinate 305,198,714 downwards.
TTTTAAAACTAGTATAGCATAAGAAAAGCAAAGCGATAAACAATTAACATCTGCCAAATTAGGAAAAAGCACACCATAAGTATTGCCTTATTGCTTATAACATCTGCCAATCGCCTTGGCATATATTTTAAAGGTATTGTTGACTTTTTTTTCTGTCATTTTTCTGCTAGTACGCTTATGGAAGTAGCAGGCCTCTCCCGTACACGTCGATCAAGTTCATTCCAAAATTTTTCTTTAGAATTGAGGTAAGGTGATTGTGCAGGGTTTGTAACAACTTTGGGACAGTTATAGAACAACCGTTCGAGGACAATATGAGCTTTATTTTTGGCCTCATTGTCTTGGTAAAATCTAAAGAATCGCGAAGTTCCCAGTTTTTTCTTACAATTAACCGTTCTTCGTGTGCCATCAATCTTTTTGGTTGCCCTTTCTACTTGATAAAGTCGACACGTCCTCATCCCGATACCTTCTTACAATATCACCAACAGTACTAGCCTTTATCTTTAATATTCCTCAAAAACCCTAAGCGAATGACCGATTTTTTAAGCGACAGAGCGACGTTTATTGTTTCAATCGATCGCTGAGCGACGTAGAAAAAAGATGTGTGCAATAAACACTGAAAGTTTAATTTCAGCTGTCCAAAACCCCCCAGTGCTATGGCAGGACACCTACAAAGATTACAAAAATAAAAATGTCACCTATAAAACTGGGAAAAAGTTGGACAAATTTGTAGTTATAAAACACAAAAAAAATTATTAAAAAATAAAAATAAAATCGATCTGGAAAACTGCGAAGAGTTAGATGTAGGCACATTTTCCCTTTCACAATTTATGGGGTGTACACCAAATCTACGAATTCTCGATCTTATTACAGATCTATAAAAAGAACGCGACTTTTAACTAGTAAGCTATGACGAACCGCACTTGACGATAGCATTTTTCCAATTAATCGTTCAGCGATGAATCGTTTAGTAAATGGCCACCCATCGCTCAGATTGGACGCTCATATCGTGACCGAAGCCTTAGGGCCTTTTTTCGCGAAATAAAATTGAAATTATATTTAAAGAATATTGTATTTTCACGGTGATTATATATAAAAAGCTAAAAATAATGGATGAAATCCTATCGGGCCATACGCTAATGAAGTAGTTTTTACTTTCAAATGCGAAAAGATGGCATCTTAAAGTGATGAATGGCTCCGTTGGACAATTTTAGCTATTTCACGAACTGATTTTTCATCCTGGCTATGCCGATATTCGTTTTGGGACCATTTAAACGTTAAACAAAAAACTTTTCAAAAAAAAAAAAAAATGAGTGACGAAAAAAGAATACCTTAGCTTATCATAATTTGACGAGAGAAGCACTGTCACTAAGTACTCTACAGTGCATCAGTAACAAGTGTCCTATTCGATTATGTGTGGAAGACGAAATAGTCAACTTGTTTCGATTTGTCTACATTTTCATGTTTTCTTTATTTTAATTAAGAATTTATTAATACAAATCAGTATTAAGTCTTTGTATTTAATAAATCTGATGTAAGGACTAAGTCACTGATAAAGCATAGGTTCCCATCAATCACCAATATCAAAAACAAAGCGCGGTTGGTAGACAGATGGGGAATTGGGAAACCATCTCGAAACCTACCGCGTACTGTTGTCATTTGTTCTTTCGCCTCTGTTCTTCTGTCTTGTATTAATGGGCAAGTTCAAACGACATAACGCTCTTAAAAGTAAAGCAAGTCTCTAGTATATGATTGACCAGCTACCAAAAAATTGCCTTCCAATTAATGCAACTTTACTGCAAAGTTGACTGTAAACTTAGTCAAGAAAAATCTACCTTAATATCAAGTTAAGTCTACTTATGTCAAAATTAATGTTGATCATGTTTTTTCATTCAACTGAAAGCTGAACTTTATTATTCTTTGGTTTACTTATTTTCTGCAAATGGTAAAAGAAATAAGTAGTATTCGTTTACATTACAAAATACAGATCGTGGACTTGTAACTAGTCTAGTCGCTTAAGGTGATATGTCTCTACATTTATGTGCTGAGTATTATGTTATGTAACTGTAAATTAATCTGAGGTGAATTTCTACACTCGCATACATTTTCATAGAGAAATTGCACTTGCAAAAATTCTTTTAATTTATGTCCCATTAGTCGTGGGAGCCACTGTATGTAAAATATTTAAAACTCCAATAGCCTTGAACTACAAAAAAAAACAGTCTGTTCGTGCGACCAAGTCATCATTTAAATTCCTCCGTTTTCGATTATGCTTTTTTGTATTTTACGCCTGATACTTTAATCGAGTTATTTTTTTCAAATCCCAGGCCCAAAGAAATGACAACCTTTTTTAGCATAAGCATCAAATTTCGCGATATATTATTTTTCACACTAAAATCCCATAATTCGCAGTACTTGCTTAAAGAGAGAGCGTGCTTGCTAAGAATTAAATCTAATCTTACACATTTGATTATTTTTTGTTTGTGCCTTCTATGACGCAATTCTATTGTCCAAGTTTATAATTTGTTCTATGTTGATTAGAACTTTTGTTTACGAATGCACTTAACGAAGCGACAGCAAAATTGTTGGCCGCCTGTCTCTCGCCACCACAACCGCCTCGACATCCAATAAATGGGAATTCATGTGCATGTGCCCTGAGATTTGTTTTGTTATGGCATTCATAATTATTTATTTATTTAATCTCTCACGTACCTCTATTTCAAAATCCAACTGATTCACAATATTTTGCAGGCTCTTTTCAATTTGATTCTGGGAATTGTAGTTTACCTTTGGAATTTACAAAAATACTCAAAGATTTTATTTAAATTCTAGAACTACTCGCATAATGTTTATTCTGTTTATATCTCGATCAAATCACCTCTCACATTTTACCCTACCCACCTGTTGGCAGTTCTCGACTGCTTCCCAAGATTCACAAGTACACATTTTTCACAGTCGGTTGCTCCCCCAAGCCCAATGCCAAAGCGTAAACTAAACTATTCTCATAACAGAGACAATATTTTTAATGTTCTTTGAACTTTTCTCTGTTTAACAACATTTTGTGTGTTCTTGTGTCCCAAATTATCTAAATATCATATTGGTCTAGTTCTAGTTAATAATATGTTAATTTATATTTATTTTTAATGTTTTATTTTTCTTCTTCTGTTTCTGTTTCGGGTTTGGTCGTCGTCGTACCTCAACTACACGTTGCCGTCGTTGGCGTTGTTGCTATAATTAATATGCAGCTAAAAATAAGCCAACGTCTACTGAATTTGTATTTTTAATTTTGCGACGAGAATTTTGTGTTAATTCATATTTTTGTTGTTGTTGTTTGAGGAAATTACCAAAATGCTATCGATTCTTGCAGGGAGCGATAATGCATCCGATTGCACTTCCTACTACGCCGAATACGATCCATTCGATTATTTGTATAGTGGTGGAACTCAATACTCAGATCCAGTGTATGAAGCCGTCAATAAATTGGATCGCACGCCAGTTAGTCCAAATGGTAAGTACATAAACGGGAAGTCCCAGATTTTGCTCGCTTATTTTGTGTGTCTGTCGAGTATTTACATATTTAATTTGATTGTTTGTGTCTTTAAATACCTAGTTTCATCAATTGGTTGGCGTTCGGAGTATACAAAAGATGCATATCCATCAACGTCGTCAGGTTTGATATCACCTCCACCACCATTGCCTCCTAGGAATATTAGTAGCAGAGTCTCAGAATCAGTAGAACATTCCATGGAAAATGTGGTTCTGGATAGGAGAAAAAACTTCACCAAGCTCTACGAAATGGTCACAGATTCCAGGGCACATGATCCGGAACTCTTGGAGTTCTTTTATATGGTGAAAGATTTGCGTTCCAAATATCGTTATGACGATGTGAAGACAAACGTTGGACACATTGTCGCTTCCGAATTCAATTTCTTCTATCCCCTCGAGCAGAGCATAAAGATTTTGATGTATCCAGCACTTAACGGCTTGCAGAGAGACTGTGAAGCAAGTAAAAAGGGACCCATCGATGGGTATGGGTCTCCTATTGTTTTCACCAGTGATAGTAAGTGAGAGTGAGTGTATGTCTGAAAAATAACTTAAAATAACTTGTATGCAGTTAATTCGCCTGTGGAACTTGTGATTGGACATGCTTTTTGTGCCTTGGAGGGTCAGATCCTGGGAACAGTGGATGACTACGCCGCAAAGCCGATTGGTGTCTCGGAATGGCTATCGCCGACTTCTAAGCTGAGTCAACTTCAATGTGTGCATGACAGCTTGAAGCTCGAAAAGGATGTTCATTTGGGTTTGTGCATGAAAACAGAGACAACCATGAGTGTTATTGCTCGGACACAGAGAGACGATCTAAGGGATGACACACTGCGTCCTGAGGAGATTCTTCCCAATGAAACAGCCACAACCATATCCTATGACAACATGATGATTCTGATAGGTTGGCTTTACATGTTTATGTAAAATATATCATTTTAAGTTCAATTTTTATAGAAACACTTGAAACTGAGATCGATAAGTTTGAAATGAATGCGGGAGATTCAAGTTCAAGATCGATTTTGTCTTGTTCGGGAGTTGTTCAAGGGGTGAAGGCTATTTGCGCTCTCTTAGGATCAATTGATACTCTGGAAATCGCTAGCAATATAAATGATCTGAAGAGGATATGTGAAGATGGCCAAGTGACCTACTCCTCGTCGTATGGTGTCAATCCTGAAGTTGGTTCAGATCATGGCGACTATGCTGAGGTTATAATGCGTCCAAAATCAACAATGGAACAGATAAAGTCCAAGTGCAATCAAATACGCGATGCCGTTCAGGAATTAATCGAAAACTATTCAAATGCATTCCGTGTAGACTTTTGTGTTAAGTCTGTAGACTATACAACAAGTGAGAGTCTTTTTAGTTATTTATTTTTCCTCAACTCAAATAGTTTTTCACCTTTCCTTTTCCAGCTCCAATACCAATTTCTTGTGTTTTGAAGCCGGTAATAGTGAACATCAGTTGCTTACATCGCCCACCGCCGAATTGGAAGTTTGAAGATTATTCGATGGGAGTGCAAATCAATTACGGAACTAGATTTATTTCTAAGACTTTGGTGATCAAATGCTCAAACGACACAAGTGGAGGTTTATTTCCCAGGCTTAAGTTCGAATCGTGGATAACTTTTGATAATATTCCGATTTGTACTTTGCCGAGAGAATCGAGGCTGATTTTTGTGCTTTTTGGCACACAGACTGCGGAGAATGAGCAATCTAATGATCAGAATGGAGAGAAGAAACAAATTACGACGGAATTGGGTTGGTGTGCTTTGCAGTTGTTCGACTACAAACGAGAGATGGTTTGTGGCTCGTATTTGCTTTCGATTTGGCCTCCGACGACTGATAAGTTCCTTGGTCCAGCACCTGCAAGGGGATGTCATCCCCAACCAGATGTGTGTCCAGTATTAAGTATAGAAGTGCCTCCTTATGGGGGACGAATAGTCTTCCCAGAGCCTCTGGAAAATCCACCACCTGCACCGAAATACGACTTTAATTCATTGGATTGTAACTTGCAGCAGGAACTTCTCGATACAGCCGAGCAGGGCTATGCTGATGCTTTGGAACAGCGGGAGGTCTTTTGGGAGAAGCGACATTATTTGCAGAAATTTCCCTATGCTCTGCCTAAGGTTTTGCATGCCGCCCATAGTTGGGACTATGCGAGTTTGATTGATCTGCATTCATTGCTTAGGTCGTGGTCGCAATTGTCGCCACTTCAGGCTCTAGAATTACTCCTGCCGCGTTATCCGGATGCACAAGTTCGGGCGAAAGCAGTTGAATGGATTTCCAGGCTGCCTAATGACCAACTAGTTGATTCTTTACCGCAGCTGTTGCAGGCCTTAAAACATGACACTTATGAAGCATCGGCTATGGCACGGTTCCTTCTAAGCAAATGCCTTGAATCTCCTCGGATTGCGCATCACATGTATTGGCTTCTGGTGCACAGCTTGCCAGGTGATGCACCACAAAATACCATCGATGCCTCGAGTTCAGAGTATGATGAATCTCTTATCACTCAAGCCCGTTACCATCGAAGGAATAAGATGATGCTAAGGGCATTGTTGGCCATATGTGGAGAGAAACTATTGTCAAGGTTCCTTAGTCAAAATATGATGTGCAAGGTAAGCCGATTTAGTTTTTCCACAAATTTTTGTCTAGACCTTTGTGATTTTTAGAATCTGGCTGACATTGCGCATTCGGTCAAAGTCTCAAAAGAATCGTTGCGACAGAAGGCCCTGTGTCAAGGCATGGACAGTGTTCATCAGGCTTTGATTGATAAACCAACATCCCTGCCACTTGGACCGGGCTTGGAAGTAACTGGTGTTAATGTGAGAGGTTGCAGTTACTTCAATTCAAATACATTGCCTTTAAAGATATCGTACTATGGACCTGATCGACAGTTGCTTCCAGCTATTTTTAAAGTATGTTTTTTTTTTGTTAATAATTTTGATGTAGCAGCAAAAGTAACTTCCTTGAACTTTCAGTCCGGTGATGATCTTCAACAGGATATGTTAACTATCCAATTGGTTCGTGTGATGAATAAACTTTGGCTAGCCGATGGACTTGACCTTAAAATGGTCACTTTCGACTGTGTTCCAACTGGCTATAAAAAGGGTATGATTGAACTGGTTTCCGATGCAGAGACTTTACGCAAGATACAAGTGGAATATGGATTAACTGGTTCTTTCAAAGATCGACCCATTGCCGAATGGTTGGCAAAGCAAAACCCCAGTCAGTTGGAATACGCCAGAGCCGTGAAGAATTTTACAGGTACCTACGCAAAAATTATGTTTTTCTTGGATCAACCTAATAAACTTCTCCTATGTTTAGTTTCTTGTGCGGGCTACAGTGTTGCTACTTACGTTTTGGGCATCTGTGATCGACACAACGACAATATTATGTTGAAAACTTCCGGACACTTATTTCACATTGATTTTGGAAAGTTTCTGGGCGATGCGCAGATGTTTGGAAATTTCAAAAGAGATCGAACACCATTTGTGCTTACTTCGGACATGGCCTATGTTATCAATGGCGGTGATAAGCCTTCGACAGATTTCCATTACTTCGTAGATCTCTGTTGTCATGCATTCAACATAATCCGTAAACATGGTGATCTCATTTTGCACATGCTTGCACTTATGGCGACAGCTGGAATTCCAGGAGTCACTGCAGATGCAGTGTCTTATGTAAAAAGGGCCTTATTGCCATCTCAATCGAATCCCGAAGCTGCTGCATCGTTTGCTAAGATGATTCAATTCTCTTTGAAAAGTTGGTTTACTCAGTTCAACTTTTTCCTGCACAATTTATCTCAGTTGAGGTTTTCCAATGACGAAGGCAGTGGAGAGCTTTTATCATTTGTTCCAAGGAAATATGGGTAAGGAATATACAAACTTTGATTAACTTTTTGGCTTATTTTCCTTTTTTTATGATTTTCACAGAATGCAACAAGACGGGCGGTTGAAATCGGTGATGGTAGTGCGTTGTCAAAAACACTACGATATGGAGAAATATTACACGTACATCTTGAGGGTCACACGTCACAATCAACCAGATCCAACGCATTTGTTCCGATCGTACAAGGAGTTTTCTGAGTTTCATCAGAAGTTGTGCCTGCATTACCCACTTGCTAAGCTTCACAGGTTTGTACATCAAAATTTATCTAATCAAAATATTTAAGCATACATACATTTTCTGGTCAGAATTTCTCCTATAACAAATTCTCTGGTACCCGTGTAGCATGATGGTTAGGGCGTTCGACTGTAACGTCAGAGGTCTTGGGTTCAACCCTTCCTATGCCATCTAAAGTTTTTTTTTTACGGGTACTGCCTCTTGCAAGGAATTGAAAAATTCTCCAAGAGTAATTCTTCTGATAAAAAGTGCTTACTCGAATTAGGCGTTCGGATTCGGCTTAAAAACTGTAGGTCCCCTCCATCCCTGACAATAGAACTCGCACACAGGAATGGTTGAGAGTTGTAAGTCACTAGGCCCCAGTTCTGAACGGACTGTTGCGCCACCCAATTTATTTATTTATTTACATATTCTGAAGAGGAGTTCCAAGCTAGCAAACTACCTGCGTAAACTTTTGGACTCGTTCCGAGTAGTGGTAAAAACAGCATTTGTTTAGTCAATCCTCAAAAAATGGCAATCTTCTTCTTAAAAAAATTTCGAACGAAATCGCTAACGTACCATAGAACGGCGGTAGTTGCCGTCTTGAACCAAAGATCAATTATTCATATCTGGGTTGTGTTGTGTTGATCGTGAAAATAATTTGCGTCTCTGAGGTTGTGTTCGAATTTAGAGTGTTACTCTGTATACAGAGATTTTCACCTTTTATATATTATCTTCCCTTATTTTTGAGTGTAGGTTTTAAAGTAGAATGTCAAGGTAAAATTTCGACGTTTACAGATTATTCAGATGTAATTTTTCCAAAGCAAGATTACATCCTGAACCTGATGTTAAGTCCTTTTATTTTAAACCATACATTTATATTTTTTGTTTTGTAGTTTGGTGCTGTTTTTTGGAAATCTATGGAGTTTTCCTGTGGTGTCAGATCTTTTCCAATCCCATGATTGAACTTCATAACAAAAATTAAAATTGCTTCTGATGTATAATAGATAATATAATAGATCTTTCTTTTCGTATATGATTTCTAAGTAATGCCCATTGCATTTTTAGAGTTTTTTGCGTTACTTTAGAGTTTCTAATTGTTGATGACAATAAAACCACTTATCGTTAGCAGCTAGCCAAGTCTCCGGAAGGTCAAAGTTTTAGACTTGCACACGTTAACATCCAAGTTTCATTCCAAATAGTATGAACGTAATATTTATCATCACTTGAAAAGATTCAGCGGATTTTGCGACTAGCACTACCTGCATACATCAAAATCTCAATTTGAAGATCAACTCCTAAGATCCCGCAAGGCAAAAAAAAAGGAAGTTTGAATGTAGTTTGCTTTAATTAATGTACGCATACAGCTTTTTAATAAGACTATATACTAAGATACAATTATGTAAAGTTTGTTAGGCTTCGGAAAGCCTGATACGAGGGTTGCTACTTATATTTCTGGCCTAATAATGAAAAAACAAAATATTCTCGATGAAAAGCAATACACTTTTGCAAAGGTTTGAACCAATTTTCTTAGCACTTTTCAACTCCGATTGAGGTACCTCCACAACATAGTTTTTGAATGCATCAACGGCTTCTTCAGGGGTCGAAAAACGGTGTCCGCGCCTTTGTTATTAATGTGCGGGAATAAGAAGAAGTCATTGGGTGCCAAATCAGGACTGTGTGGCGGATGACTCATTAATTAGATGTTTTGGCTGGTCAAAAAATTCCTTTGTTTGAGCCGATGTGTGAGAGCTTGCATTGTCATGATGAAGAATGATTCGCCTCTTCTTCTGCTTTTTTCTAATTTCTCCGATGACTTCTGGCAAACAAACTGTTGTATACCATTCAGAATTGACCGACTTGCGTTGCTCTGACGCTATTGTCGCTACGTGACCGGTAATTCCGAAGAAACAGGCAACCATTTGCTTCGATTCGCTTCTTCCGCGAAAAACTTTTGTTAGATTTGGCTCATCTTGGAAGACCCAAGCAGTCCCCATACACATCCATAGATCCATGATTCGTCATCTGTGTAGATATTATACACAGCCTTTGATGCACCTTGAGTGTATTTTTTCACCATTTCCTTCACCAATCGACACGACCCTTCTTTTGAGCGTGTGTCAGATTATGGGGGATCCAACGCGATCAAATCTTTTTCACGGCCAAATGTTCATGTAATATCTTATTGATGCTAGTCATAATAAAGCCCAAAGATGACTCTATCTCACGATATGTAACATGTCGATCTTACTTCATTAGTTTATGCACAGCATCGATATTTTGTGGCACAACGACCGATTTTGGACGACCTTTACGGAATTCGTCCTGGAGCGAATGAAGACCATGATTGAATTCGTTATTCCAGTATTTTGCAGTGTTATAGGATGGTGCTTTATCGCTGTAGAAAGAATTAAGTTCATCGCTCACTCTTGTATTGATAATCCACGTCGAAAGTTATGAAAAATTAAAGCACGAAAACGTTCACGAGTTTATTCCATTTTTTGCCCGGATGCATCTTTCAAGTATCTGTCAACAACATAAATAGCATGTTGGAAAATGTCAAACTTTCCGTTAAAAATGTCAGATGGCGCCTGACAACACTTATTGTCACCTAGGCTGAAATTATAAGTAGCAGCCCTCGTACTAAAGTGCAATATATCGTTTTCATAAATGGGCTTTTCAAAAAGAATAATATATTCTGAACTTGGAGTTTGGAATTGTTTGCAAGATTTTTAAAATGCTCGAAAAATCTTTATACAAAAGTTGTAACTGCAAAGACTTTCCTTTAGATTTTGAATGGATTTCCAAAAGTCTGAAGAGCTTCTACAGGCATATTGATTTTCCAGCTGTATAATTTCTTCTTTGACTTGCCCAGAGCTCTTATAAAATTTGTTGACTTTTAAGTAGTCATCCTTCAAATGAAAAGTATTTGAATTAAAACTATAAGACCTTTTCCTCGCTGACTCACAATCCTTATAAAACCAAGGTGAACTGTATTTGTCTATATAAAACTTTGGAATACTTATGACTTTATGAAAAAATTTCTAATATGCTGTTGGAATCCTGTAATACATGAGTTTAAAATAATAGGTTCATATTATGTTCATAAACATAAAGAAGAGGGTTAGCCTAACTATTTTGTAGACCAACAACTGGCATAAGTGTGTCTCACTCCATCCCTGACAGCTGTAACCTAACCTGTTCTTCCACGGCTCTGAGGGACAAACAAAAGGACTTAACTTAAATGTTCGAAAACTAAATTTTTGACAAGTTTTTTTCTTAAATACATTTTCAAATACGAATTTCCTATATAGCCAAAGTAATTAGATACACAAATTAGTGTAACAAATGACTCAACCACAGTATATCTTAATTCTTTGGAACTCCATAAAATACACAAACACTACTACAAGGCGCTTAAACCCTTTTAATGAATCACCTTTTGCTTTCGATCTTCAATCAAATTTCTTATCATTCTTTTGAAAATAAATAAAATATACAACAAATTAAATTCGATCTAAAAACAACACTTTTTTATTATTATTAAGATAAATAATTCAACAAAAGAATTTAATTTCTATGTATCTAGATTTCATTGTAGTCTCTTTCGCTATTCAATAATAAATCATTCCTTGCATTGTTTCGCTTCATATCCCGCATTGTTCTTGGTTTAGGTTGATCTGGTTGTGTTGGCGATGGAGGATGTTCAATTTTTGGTGGGGCAGAATGAAATTCGTCTTCCGTTGATCTTACTTCTCGCTGATCGTTGATTTCTTGAGTTAAATTTCTATGCCTCTGTATGGCTGACCAACTATCCGATGACTCTGACTCATTTTCGTCGTCGTTGGAGACTTGTGTGACAAAAAGTAACGGTGGTTGTACAGTGGATTTGGTTGATGGTGGTGGTGGAGAGGGAGATTTACGGTCATCTTCGGCATAGTCAACTTGAAAAACGACTTTATTGGATGGTTTTTGATTACTGAAAACATCATCATCATCTTCGTCATTGTCAGAAGAAAGATCTGAATAATTCCTTGGCTCCTCGTCAGCTGATGGAAATATTCCTGTCAAACGACGCTGACTTAGTTTCTGAGGACTTATTTGCTCATCTTCTGAGTTCTGGGATTCTTCATTAGGTCTTACGTTCCTAGAAGTATTCTTTATGAATTTCTCTCTTGGTTTCTCCGGTACAAAACTCCTGGGTAGTGGTTCAGGTGGTGCATCTTTCTCTTTCTCTTTTTTAGTCACTTCATCAGACAATTTTTGAAGTTCTGCAATTATATCATCCGATGGCCTTGTATACCCCGTCTGTTTTCGTCCGCTCAATTGTCTGCTGATGGGAGCATCTTCTTCATGCAACGGTTCGGTTTCTCTGGGTGTGTTTCCATTTGGGATGATTTCAACCGATGGGGCAAAGTTGACTTTTTCTTCTGTCGATGTTTGTCTGCCAGGTCCACCTAAAGTCGCTAGTGAAGCGGATGAAGCTGACGGTGGTAATGGTGGAGGGGGAGGTGGAATGACCACAGGTTCTTCCACTACTGTGCTGGGTATGGTAAATCTCTTCGGAGGTCCAAAAGTAGTCAAACTCGTAGAGGTTTTTCGAACACGAACAGCTGAAGTCAAAAAGCAATAATCAACCCGTGTTTGCAATAAAACGAAATTAAGCACAAAAACTCACGTGGTAAAGATTTAGGTCGCTCTATAATGTCATCTTCATCTAATTTCTTCCGAAATATTCCTTGAGCCACCACAGGCTCACTAAACTGAGAAAAACAATAAAAAAAGCAAACAAAAGAATACATAAAGTTTATTTTTCTTTTTACAACACTTGGCCTTATCACGGAATACATAATTGTTTTCAATTGAATTTGTTTTTATCATCATCATCATTAAGCGATTTTGTCGTTATCACGAACAAAAAAAAAAACAAAAACGAATACATAATTTATTTGAAACAAAAAGAAATTTAAAATAGGCTAAAATTCAGCAAACACTCACTTGCTCTTGGAAATTACGAGAAGTTCTTCTTAAGAACACTTGACCATTAATGTCTGATCCACTGCTTCCGGTCGTCGGAATCTGATCAAAATGAATTCGTTTTTTAAACCAGCGTAATTTTATTCCCAAAACGGCCAGCACCATGCATATCACAACACCCAACGAACAAAGCGACACCACGACATCAGATTGACCTTAAAACAAAAATAGGGATTTTCCCATATTGGTCTGCCCATATTTCAATTCTGTTTTTAAATATTTGTTTACCATAAGCAGAATGTTGAGGAACTGATCCTAGTTTAGCCATTTTATGAGAGAGAAATTATTATATTTTTTTCTTCCGCTTGCGATACGTGCATCACATTTCAACTATTCTTTCGAACTTCGGCTTCACTTGAGACGACACGTCTTCGCCGCCGCTGGCGTTGTCAATTTTGTTCAAATACACTTAATAAACGGTGTGGACTTTTTTGCTTATCATATCTTAAAAAAACGAAAAGATATGGAAGGGAGCTTTCTCAGGTTATTATTATTTCTCGTATCTGAGCTTCTCGAGGTAAGCTAGCTAAGCAGCAGTTGACTGCCTCAACTTTATCGATGGGTATCTATTGGAACACAAGCTTTGCCAGTTTATCTTTTTTTATTTTCTGTTTGATTACCGATACCGATCGATACTCCGATACTCGTAGATAGAATAGCGCCGAGAAATTTGTGTTTCTTGGTGGGGGAGTCGATTTTCTTTTTATTGACAATAACAACAAATAAAGACTGTCGCACTCTGATGTCAGTTTCAGTTTTGTATGCATAGACTTCCCCTTTCTATTTACTTAACGCCCGTATATGGAGCAGGTGTTTTGAGTAAACATATTCTATTTAAAAAATGATACAAGGTCGTTCACTATACTGTTATATTTTTATTTTCTTGTGAATCATTTTATCTTATCTTATTTAGGAACGGTTTTTTTACGTTGTAATCTAATGGTTTTTATTTTGTTGATTTACGAACATTTTAGTTTGCCAAGTGGTATACACGTTGGCAGGTCCAATGTAAAGTCTGTGGCTGAAAGACGTTTACCCGAGATTCAACGGTTTCTGGTTTCACTTTTCAATTCGGCAGATGAGATTGCTCATTCAGATTTGGTTTATACATTCTTCCATCCTCTGTTGCGGGATCAACAGGAAGCTAATATAGAGGTGTCTAAAGTAAAAGGTGAGTAGTTGTTTTTTTTATGTTTGGGATATTTCGTTAACGAATTTTTATATTTTATTTTTTTTTTACAGAAATTAAACCAATAATTCAAAGGCATTCGAGTAATGATGGAGCTATAAAGATATCACTACAATACCGTCGTGGAGCACTCACTGTTATGGTAAGCTTTGTTTGTTTGATCTATATTGTAATTAAGTTTTCGATGTCACTAACAGAGGTTAACGAAACAGATGGAATTGTTTGTTCAAGTGTTTTTTTTGTTTAGTTTTAATTAAAAGGTTAGGGATCTTCAATACAGATGTCTTGTATCAGTCTCTTTTAGTCTGTATCGAAATTATAGGGATCAAAAGCATCATCACTGTTCTTGAATTCCCAAGAAATTCCTTATGAATAGCGAACTCTCCTCTGATGTTTTTGATTCTGAAATCCTTACAGCTGGGTTCACAGTTTTAATAAAAGCCTTTAACCCTGGAACACCGTGTGGTAGTGTCTTTTCGCCGTCAGCAACAATCTTGTAACAATATGTTGTAATTAAGGTCAACCTCATCAAAAACCAAGTCTTTATTCCTTGCTTCTAGATTCGGCGTGCTCAAAAAATCTTTTTATATCATTTTTCTGTCAATACAAAAGATTTTCTTTTTAAACTTGACAACCCAATGATTCATTTTAAGTTATGGGTGGTTTAAATTTGTCTTACTGAACTTAACACTTATCTAATGATGGGTTGTAGTTCATACAATTAAATATACCTTCCGAAAATGAAGTGTTGTTATCTGATTGTCTTGCAGACTGCGGATTTTCCAAATAAATGGGGTAACAAATTTCATGGAAAGGTGTCGTCATACTTTCTTCTGAAGTTCGAAAAGCTCCAACCTTCTCTCAATCACTCGATCCACTTGATCCCTTTTTTAACAATAGCAACCCACGAAGAATTAAATATTTCTTATTACTTCTTTCGTAAAATAAACTGCACCAAATTGAAGGAACTCTTCAACCAAGTTGATTTTGATTCCATATCGATGTATTTCTGAACCCGTAAAACTACACATCTTCATCACCTTAGAACTGTGTAAATTGAGGAACAGACGTAACATACTTTGGAAAATCTAGTACATTGAAATCTGTCTCTGATTACTATAAATACGATTACATATACAGTGAGTGTCATTAATTTTCGGTTTTTATTCTTAAACATACTTTTAGTGTTTTTTTTCGTAGTAAAAGTTAAATTTAGGTTTATTATTTGGTTATTTTATAAATAAGTATTATTATTCCCTAAACATTTCATTAAAAAAAATGGTGCAATCACTTAATTGCATTAAGATATACGATAAACAAACAAGCAAAAAGGACACATGTAGGTGCTTCATTAATATTCGGCCTTTTATTTTCTTTGCTGAGTTTGACATTTGCCGCGATTAACAGTTTGTCTATCAAGACAAGACATTAAAAAAAAATGATCACTAGACGTTTGCATACATTTTTAAAACAATTTAGTGTAAGATCGTTTGGTTTTATTTTAAAAGTTAATCATGGACCGCAAAGGAAAAAATTCAAGCCTTGAAAAAAGAAATCTTTTCAATTTTTACCATAATAAAGGTGAAACATACACAAAAATTCCTGATATTTTAGACATGGAGCCAAACAAAAATTCCTGATATTTTAGACATAGAGCCAAACACTCATTTAAGTGCGCGAAAAATTGTGCAAGAAGTGTTAATGAAATGCAAAAAGAAAATATCTGCATCAACTTGCGAGGGAACACAAAAATAAGGATGGAACTTGGTGGGATGATGTAATTATTTGCTGACGAGAATAAGTATAACCTCTTTGGAACGGATGGAAGCCAAGCCAAATGAACTTAAAAGCAGGAACACAAAGCCAACAGTGAAGCATGGAGGCGGGCATATCATGGTTTGGAGGTGCATTTCGGCAAGAGGCATGAGAAATATAGTATTCATCGACAGTATATTGAATAAGAAATACTATTTGAGGACAAAGCAAAGTGCTGAAAAAATGGGCATTTTTAGGAATTCCAAGTTTTACCAGCACAACGACCCGAAGCACAAGGCGCATATTGTAAGAGAATGGCTTCTGTATAACTGTCCAAAAGTTATCCAAACACCTCCTCAATCTCCAGACCTTAAACCAATCGAGAATTTGTGGGATGAATTGGACCGTCAAATTCGAGAAAATCCTGTCTCGTCAATAAGTGCATTAAAGCAATGGAACAAAATAGGCATTTGACCTTCAAAAAATGATAAAAAATATGCTCAAGTGACTAGGCGGAGTTTTATCCAATCAAGGGTATCCAACAAAATATTAACATCAATGGTAAGAAAGATTAATTAAAAAGTTAATATAAATATGTAAAAAAAACAAATATTAATGAAGTGTTGTTTTTTGAGTTGTCGTATTCTTTATTTATTTTATTTTGTTAATTATTAAATACAAAATGTTTTAAATAAAAATTGGTTTTTAACTTTTTTAAAGTTTAAAGTAAAAAGCAAAGTGTTTTTATGGAAAGAAACAAAAAAAAACGAATATTAATGACACTCACAGTATAATCATTTTTGTGAAATGGGTGAACTACAATTACTAACTTCACATCAGTATTAAAATCCTTTGCTTCCTTCTTTTATTAATCGTGTAGTAAACATCCGATTACACCGAATTTCTCTTTCTTCTGTCCTCAAACTTCGTCGGTTTTAGGCAAACAAATATATTCAAAGAAAATTTATGTTCTAGTCCCAAATCAATAAAAAAGTCCCAACAATTGTCTTCCATTTTCAAAACTCTTCGAAAATTTGGTTAATGTTTTTGTCCAT
This sequence comes from Eupeodes corollae, assembly GCF_945859685.1. NCBI lineage: Eukaryota > Metazoa > Arthropoda > Insecta > Diptera > Syrphidae > Eupeodes > Eupeodes corollae. The sequence continues at coordinate 305,182,032 of NC_079147.1, read as the reverse complement.
TTTGACAGTAAGTCAATGGGCTTATTCACCAAGCTAGTGGCTACGTAGTCAAAATTCAACTAGCTTGTTGAATGCAAAATTGCACTACAAAGGTAGTCAATCCGGAACTGTCATATTAATGACAAATACAATTATATAAAATAAGAAATATTTGTGTTTTCAGAACTTTAAGTAGTTTGTTTTCTTTTTAAATTCTATAAAACCAAATAGAAGATATAATATGATTGATTTATATTTGTATTTAAATTCCGAAAAATTCATTTCATTTTGAATTTTTGTGTCCCCACCGAGCAGCTGATTGTGAAACGTCAAAACCAGTGCACTAACTGTGTAGACTACGACGGAGGGGAAATTTTAACTACTTTTGTAGTTAGATTTAGACAATCAGAATCCCTTGACTACGTAGCCACTATCTTTGTGAATGCCACCAAAATTTTCTTCTGTTCACTTTCTAAAGGGTAGGTCAACAACTGCAAACCTTTAAGAATTCGTTTTATAAACATTGAAGACTTTTGACAATAGATATGAAGTTGAATCAATTTGAAAAGATTTTTTAGAAGCCTTTGATAAAAATTCTCACAATATCATTTACTTCAAATTTAAAGGTCTTGGTTTTTTACCGAGTAAAAAGTCACTCGTTGACAAGAATTATACTTGAAGAATGAAATCAACAGAATTCTTTTTTTATGCTTCTGGGATTCCTCAAGGGAGTCACTTGTGACCTATAATATTTGGTCTACAATAAATGATGCCCGTCTTATTTTTAATGAGTATCATTCACGCCGAATTACAAACGTTCAAAGATGATTTATTTGTTTTTCTTTACACGGCATTCCAAGGGAGAATATACTTACCAGAATCGCCTTAGTCTAGTAAGTCTTAAAGACTTTGCCTAACGTCGCCTAAATACCTGACATTCTGTTCGCACACTATTTGCCTGTAGGAAATCTTCAATCCCACTTCTTTTTACCTTTCTTGTAATCTAACCAATTACGGTCTCTTTGAACGTATGTCCAGCATTCTTCGGCTCTGAAATGAGGTCAAGTTTTTCCTTGATTTCAATATAAGTAAGCTCTCACTTAAAGCTTATGCTCATTCGCTGCAACATTAGTTTTGTCTTTTATTGCTTTTTTCCTAGATTTTAGCTAAATAAATAAATAAATTTAATTATTATTATATTCTCCTGTAATATTTCATAGATTTTATTCTCTGCCATATAATATTTTTTCACTTTCCTCCAGATACACCATGCAAAAGGTCTTCCAACACTGCAGGGTGGAACAGAACCTAATACCTATGTCAAATGCTATTTAAAACCTGATCAAACAAAAGTGACAAAAAGGAAAACGAAAGTTGTACGAAAAACATGTGTTCCTAGTTTCATGGAGACGGTAAGTACCTAATACCTACCTGAAAGATTTATTGTTTATCTATTTTTGATAAAAACAAAATAAATAAATACTTTTTTTTGCTCACAGTTGGAATACCGAATGCCCATTGAGCATATACAAAATCGTTTCCTAAATGTCACAGTTTGGTCTCATGACACTCTCCAAGAGAACGAACTACTTGGTGGAGTTCAAATTGATTTAAGTAAATATGATTTGCGTCAGGAACTGATAGACTGGTTTGCTTTGGGTCATGTTCCTAGGTCATGAGGTGTTTAAATAAAAGTAAACATAATTCAGCACTAAAATGAAACAAACATTCCGATAGCATTATTTACACACAAATTTACCCTGTTCCTAGTGGCACAACATAAGTTTATAAAAACAATAAAAAAACAAACTAACAGAGGAGGGGTTAAAGAAAATTGAGCAACAAACATTTATATTATTGATGATTTCTTATTTGTTTTAATTTTTTTATCTCTATATTAAATCTATTTATTGAATATTTTTTAAATTATATAATTTTATCAGTATACCTATTATAGCGAGAAACTTATTTTTGCTTTGCTTAGAAATTGTATATAAATAAATAGGCAACTGTTGTACAAAAGATAAATAATTATAAAAACAAAATAGAAAAAAAATATATATTTTCAAAATAATGAACAAAAAAAAAAACAAACAAAATTATACACATTTATGCCCAAAATAAATTTTTCATCATCAACGATCTATATACGAGTAATATTAATTATTGACATACTAAATACATTTATAAATATTATTATTATTATTATGCGAAACACTGCAAAAGCATTCATTGATATTTTATGTTTAATTAAATTTTAAAAAGCAACAAAATTACTACATTGTTTATATTTTAATAAATAAATATTAAATACAAAAATAATAAAGGCTGTTTTATATTTTCAGTACTAATGTTTGAGGGTGCCGGTCCATTTGATTTTACCATCGCTTATTCACACATTCGTTAAGTTTTGAAAGATGGTTTTCTGAGACTACTTTTATAAAGTAGTGAAAACATAATATATGCGAACGTTTTTGAAATCACTCATTTCGTGAATACCATTTCAATATTCACTTCCAAAGCCAACTTTTTTGGAAAAAGACCACTTTGAACTTCGAAATTCACCCATCTCAATTTGTCTCTATATTGGATTTCTCAAACGTCCTCTTTAAGTGTTTCAAGCAATGGTAAACCATGATGCGGGTTTAACCTAAACATGAAGATGTTCAACTATTCAGAGACTTTTCAGGTTTGACAATAAAATATTCGACTTACGATAAACTCACAAAAAATTCGAACGTCGAGAATAAAAATTCAACACTGTGTCCACTTTCGAATTTGCTCTTTAGGATGACCTAAGACTGAAAGCTACTCTCAGTGTTCTCAAATGGACACGCACCTTAAAGATTAACCAAATTAAGCATTTTTGGATGTAACTGTCGAAATTAGTTATCAAAGAAACTTCTTCCTTTCGTTTTTCAAATATATTCATATGTCACTGTCACTTGTTTATTGCTCAGTTTGAATTGCAATGTAAAAATGAACGGACAACGACATTCTGGACTATTTTGTTGAGTGGTCGCTATCTATGTAAATACGTCCGATGACGCCTAGGAAGAGAATTTTCGGCACGTTATTGCTGACATAGTGGTCGAAAATTGGTCCTCTCTGCTGGAACTTGCCCGAAATGATTTTTAAAACATATCATCAAACGCTTAAGTTGCTCTTTTCCCAAGCTCAATTTTTGGCCATAATATGAAATAATATGCATTTCTGGATACCTGGAATTTAATTTCCCGCTCCAAACGAATTCGATTCATTTTTAAAATGTCTTTCAATCACTCTAGTCATAGATAATAATTTAATCGTCGTCGAGTTGAATTTTATTCAATATTTTCGATATTGATGTATCTTAAAGAAATTCACGATGGTTTTCCAAATTTATAGTCCTTATCTCTAATATTTAGATGAAATATTTCATACAAATCTCGAAAAATCTTTAAAAGATGTTAGACTTCAACTAAATAAAAATAAATTATGTGGCGCACAGTCTATCGAGAGCTAGAGCGCAGTGACTTACAACTCTCAAACATTTTTGTGTTCGAGTAATGTTGTCAGGGTTGGAGGGGACCTACTTTTTAGCCCGAATCCGAACGGCTAATTTGAGAAGACACAAGAATTACTCTTAGGCGAATTATCAATTCCTCCCAAAGAGGCAAAACCCATGCAAAAGGTGATACTTTATTTATTACAACTTAATTCTTTAAAAGTGTATTGTGGGACAGAAAAACAACTTCATATTTTTCTTATGAGTGATCCCAAGTGATTCTATGCCAGCAATAGTGCCTCTTAAATTACTTCAGTTTTAAGAATTTTATTACTATTTCAAAATTTCTGACTAACAGCCATATTATAGCTATAAACTATCAACAAGATTCTTGATAGATATCAACAAATTGAACGAGTTGGTATTATGATTATCAAGAATAGAAATTTGCAATTTTTTGTGAATTTTATTAGATTTTATTATTTTTATGAATGATTTTGTTGGTAGAGAAGGTTTTAAAACAGAATAGATACTCATCAATTTTCTTATCAACCACAAATTCTTCGTTGAAAAGTAAACACAATAATTTTGTTGGGTTTTTTAAAAGTGAAACAAAGTTAAAAAGGATAATGTCTTCGATAGAATTGGATTTGTACTTTTTTTTTTATTTTTTTACTTTTCCTAATTAAAAGCGATTTTAATATTGGCATGGCATAACCATCGGTGTCAGTTGTTCTATATAAATTGCTTCGGGTTTACTCCAGCATTTCCCTTAAGGTGGGTGTCCATTTAAAAATAAACGTGGTGCATGTCGCTCTCAAGCTGCTCTCGGGACCGATCTTGCAAGTGGACATAGTCTGGAGAGTAGCTCGCGGAGAATTGACTAATTACTCTCGACATTCGATCTTTTTGAAAGTCACTCATAAGTGGACATAATGTATGTGTTTAACACTATCCGGGTTAAGCTCAGGAAATACCAACACAGTTCGTATTTTGCGAGTAGCTATCGAGAGTAAGCAGTGCACATTGGAGGAAATCAATCAACTTATTGAAAAATATCAGTAAGTTGAATTGTTGTGGAGAACTACGGATAAATCATTTCGCGATAGAAATAGAAAAAGCGTCATATGAACCGAATTTGCGAAACAGCGAAAAGAAAGCTTTATAACTTAAGAAACCAGGTGATATTTATTTCTATTTTCAAAATATTGTTTATAATCGTGAACAAATATTATAGATGTCCAAAGAATTAAAGAAAAAGGAAAAAAAGAACAAGTCTTGCAGGAACTGAGGAATTATATAGCAATAAGTGGCCATACTTTCGGGCTCTGCAGTTTCTTATTCCATTTTAACGCCTTCTGAAACTATTTCGAATCTGGTAAGTACCTCTTTAATTCTTTAATCATTCAGTGTAATGTGTCTGTGCTGCCATGGAACTTCACCTTTTGAAGTCATAAAGTAATTTTTGAAATCTTCCCTAACATGTTTTTGAGAAACACAATAGTTGTGCTTGAGCCATTTTCAATCATGAGTTTCTGGTTGTTTAAAATCAGCCATGCCCGTGCTCAGGTAGTAGGGTTCGTTTTTAGATAGCAAGAAATTGTGTTGGGTCCAGATAGCCATACACACATCTCTTGCTCGTTCAGGACTTAGATTCATCAGTTTTCTAAGAACCATAAAACGATATGCAACAATTCCGAAGGCATTTTCAACTATTGTCTGAGCCCTGCTCGGCCGGTAGTTGAAAATACGTTCAGGTGCTGGTTGCTTACGAAACGGATCCGGCTTTAATATAAAGTTACTCATCGCGAACGCATCATCAGCCACTTGGTTCTACCAGGAAGAGTTTTTTTTTATCTGGCACAACTATAGAGTTTTCTGTAAATCCACTGTGCAAAGATGTATTGAAAAATACTTCTCAATCAGAGATGCGCCCGTTACATCCAACATTGACATATGTGAATTTGTAATTCGCATCAACAACTGCCGTCAAAACCATCAAAACGATCGAATTAAAAGGTTGAAAAGCTTCTTCGTTCATTACACCAAATATTTGTTCTCTAGAGAGGACACTATGTTGAAAAAAGAGCCTACGAACTTCTTGTAGTACCTGACAAATAGCTATGAAATGGTAAATATCGTCACGCTCATTTCTGTTACAATAATTGCAAAGGAGAGGTAGATCTGACCGATGCGGAATATAATTCAAATTCAATATTTCAACCTTTGCTCTGAAAATGGTACCTAAAGCTCTCGCAGAAAGTCTATTATTGGAATAATTTGTCGCATTAGTATTTAAAGAGTAGCTTAGATTTCTATGTATTTCGCTTGTTGAGGATGATGATGCTCTATTTAAATGTTGAAGATATATATGTATATATTTTCATCAACTTTTACAATTACATTTGAAAAGATATCTTGCCAGTTATCTACGTTAGAAAATTTGCATGAAATTTCAAATTTTTAATATAAATCGACGCAATTCCAGATTCAACATGAATTGCATAGGTTGGAGTCGAATTAGGTAACCGAAATAATCTTTTGAAAAAGAGGCGTTGTATCAACTCAAATTTTTCAAAATAGGTGTGACCAAAAACTTGAATACCATAAGACAAGCAAGTGCTTGGAAAACTCGGTACTTAGATCTTAAGTCTATATTTTTGTTTGAGAAGAAAGTTGGCCACATTATGTTGAGAGATACCTTAGCTTCTTTACTCTTACGATGAACATGTTTATTGAAGCTACCGTTAGCAGACAGAAACACTCCTAAATATTTAAATTCCTGTACTATTACAATAGGTTGGTTGTTAAGGAACCACCTTTCTTCTCTCAACCTTCTACAAGTCCGTGCCTCAAATACCATTACCTTTGTTTTCTCTGAGTTTATTTTAAGACCCCAGATATTGCAGTACATTTGGACCCTATTGATTTGTAGCTGGAGAGAAAATGGGTTATCCGCTAGCATAACCAAGTCCTGCACGTATAGAAGCGCTTTAATGTGAATATCAGAAAAACAAACTCCACCGGGTAAATTATCTAAAATATCATCAATTTAGAGGGAAAACAAGATTGGGCTGAGGATACATCTCTGGGGAACACCTACAGTGGTTTGAAACCAATTTGAAACCTCGGCCCCATCCCAAACTGAAGCATATGTTTACCATACAAATTGTTCGTAGATGTTTAGAAATTTTCTGCTGAATGAATCACCTGCACAGACCATACTATTAACTTTTAATTTTTCCTTCGAAAATGATTTGCGATTCATGTGCTTACCGGATGCTAAAAATCTAAGTGTTACCAGTTTATCCTCGCGTAGTGGTTTGGCTTTCCTTAATTGGGTATCTTTTTAAAATATTATGGGTCCAACGTTTTGTATCAAAAATTCAATTTCACTAACTGACAAACTGCAAAGGTTTCGAAGCTGTTGAGGATCTTCAATTTGAAGCTCTCTTGAAAGAGCAGGCCCTGCACCGAATTGGTTACGACAATCTACCCACGGTTTGACCCAACATTTCTTGTATTCTTTTTTCTTTTTAAAAACAATGCCGATAATTAAAGCAGCAACCCTTCGCTTGCAAAAATACATAAAGCTCGCGATCTCGGAGTTCCCATAACGGCATTATTAATGCTAGATCTAGCATTATAGAGAAGAGAAAAGCATTTAGCATTAAAATAATGCTAAATGCTTTTGTGAATTTATTGTTTTTAAGTTTTGCATTCTTGAATGCCAAAATTGATTATATTATATTTAAAAAAAATAAAAATCATCATTTTTTTTTAATTACAAACCATTCTGATTTAACCTTAATAATGTCAAATCACGAAGATTCACACATACGTTAAAAAAAATTTTAACGTAATTTTTCAAAGTATAAGTTGGAGCCACAGCAAAGCTTGAAAACCCTAAGGGCGAAGAAGACTATTTATATGAAGAACTTTGGGATAGCTCGTTATTTATCTAAAATTATAAAATAGATAAGAAATTTATTTTTAAAAACTGTAAATAAGAATGTGACAAGTCTGAATGTTTTAAAATTAAATAATTTATTATAAAACATGTTCCTATACTCAAAAACATTGTGCTGTTAATACCTATTTACATATGAAGCTTTAAGTTTTATTATTTTTGAACTAATTTTGGTTTGTTTTTGTTTTCACGTTTGCACTTGCAAACGATTTCTTATTTTAGTTTTAATTATGTTTTGGTATGAAAATATTCTTTCGACATTTGCCGAAGAGTGAGGAACACAAAAGCCACCCTGAACAATGCGATGAATATTTTCAAACATTAACTCATTGCATTCATTTTTAAGAAGACCAATTCTTACCCAAAACTCTGATATGGAAACAATTCTCATATTTTTTTTTAATATTCGCAATCAGCTAGAGCTCTATATTCATTGTTTATCAGTTCAATATTTTTGTGTTCATTGGAAAAAAAAACTTTAAAATAAATTAAACGAAAGAGTTAACTCGACCATCTAACACTGCACTTTGGGAAAAATTTTGAATTTCGTTTAAGAAAACGTCACCTAAATCAAATGTTGACATACGCAGCCATTTACAATGAGAGTTGGGACGACTTTCTTTAATTTTGCCAGAACCTCGGTTGTTTTACACATTATAACAGGACAATTATCTGCGGTGAATCCAACCATGTTTTTAAATGAAATATTTTGTGTTAAAAATTTCTGAAACCTTTCCGTCAAGAACTTCAGTAAGTGTCGAAAACATATCATGCCACTTTTCGTCGTATATTCGAATAATCACCGCCAATAATTTTTTTTTTATATTTATATCGGTACTTTCATTTAAAACTAATGAAAAGCGGTTTGTTATTTCGACGACTGGAAACTGAAAATAAATGTCCAGAATTCGGAGACAATTCTGTTCCGGACACCGTTGGCTGGGGCAACGAGGGATACGTGCAAGAATTGGCGCAAGATGGTTATCGTTGATCTTTACGGGCAGCCATTAGCGACCAAAAGTGTAGTGAAGTACCTCGGTATCTGGTTAGATCAGTATATATATTTCCACAGACATATAAATGCTGCTCTGAACAGGGCCAGAGGTGCCTTCGCTCTGACGAAACGGCTGTTTTACAGCAGTCGGCTTGACCTCAGAGTGAAGGTAAATTGCTATTACTACATGGCCCTCATACGGCCAATGATCGTTTATGGTTGTCCTGTGTGGTTCAACGTTGCCCCTTTCCAGATGGAGAAGTTTCGGGTGTTCGAGCGGCAGTGTTTACGACGCTGCTGTACCGGCTTATATCGAACAGCCGAATCTTCTTATGTGCATTACAACGGGGCTCGAATCAACAGAATTGACAATTTCGTGATAAAACTCGTTCAAGGTCACATTGCAAGAGCTATGTCTTCGACCAACAATTTAATTTTCGGGGCGTTCTATCCGAACGACGAGTATTTTGAAAGTGCACGCTTGAGTGGCTTCATTCCACCAGAGGCATTCCTCTTTTTAGACAGATGCGGTCTGATAAAGGATAGATTGGCAGTTCCGCTAATCTACCACGCCAGACGAAGAATAGTGGATAGGTGACTCCCAAGTTTTTTAAATTTTTTAATGCATTCAAAGATGTTCAAATGGTAGACATGTGCATTCAAGAGGACACAAGCGTCCACAGGTTTTTCGCAAAACCCACTTCTGTCTATCAACTCCTACTCTCACCTCCCCGCGGTGAACATCGGGTGCCTAGTACCTTAACTGTAGATTGGGTTCCAACCTCAGTGGAGAACATCGTAGTAGAACCGCAGTCGATGCTGAGAATATGGAAAGATCACTTCTCCAAATTATATAACGGCGATGACGAACCAAACTCCGCTGTAAGGGAGATAGAACCACTCAACCTTGGCGACGCAGATCAACAATTCCGCCTACCCGACCTTGACGAAGTGAAGACAGCTATATCTAAACTTAAGTCAAACAAAGCTGCTGGAGCTGACGGCATCACCGCCGAACTATTCAAAGCAGCAGGCGATGACTTGGTAGGGAGCATGCACCAACTCATCTGCAAAATATGGTCGGAAGAAAGCATGCCCGATGAGTGGAATCTCAGCATAGTGTGCCCGATACATAAGAAAGGAGACCCTCTAAACTGCGCCAACTACAGAGGTATCAGTCTCCTTAACATTGCATATAAGATCCTCTCTGCCTTATTATGTGAACGTCTGAAGCAATTCGTCAAAAACCTGATTGGTCCTTATCAGTGTTGCTTCAGACCAGGAAAGTCCACTATCGACCAAATATTCACACCACGGCATATCTTGGAAAAAACCCATGAGCTTAAAATCGATACCCACCATCTCTTTATCGATGTTAAAGCCGCGTATGACCGTATCTATAGGGAAGAGCTCTACCGAACTTGTGTCTAGTTTTGGCATCCCTGTCAAACTTATACGTTTGTGCAGAATGACGATGGAGAATGCACGCTGCTCTATCAAGGTCGGAAAAGATCTTACAGATGCATTTGATGTCAAAAAAGGTTTTAGACAAGGCGATGCACTGTCATGCCCGATGAATGGAACCTCAGTATTGTTTGCCCGATCCTGAAAAAAGGAGACCCTCTAAACTGCACCAACTATAGAGGAATAAGTCTACTTAACATCGCCTATAAAATCTTCTCTGCCATAATATGTGAACGTCTAAAGCCCATCGTCAACAACCTGATAGGTCCTTATCAGTGTGGTTTTAGACCAGGAAAGTCCACAGTTGATCAAATATTCACATTACGGCAGATCCTGGAAAAAACTCAAGAGCACCAAATCGACACCCACCATCTTTTCATCGATTTCAAGGCCGCATATGACAGCATCTACAGGGACGAGCTGTATAGAGCCATGTCTAGTTTTGGCATCCCTGCCAAACTCGTCCGTTTGTGCAGGATGACCATGGAGAATTCACGCTGCTCCATAAAGGTTGGAAACAACTTAACAGAACCTTTTGATGTCAAAAAAGGTTTTAGACAAGGTGATGCGCTGTCATGCGATTTTTTTAACATTGTGCTTGAAAGAATAGTGCAGAGCTCACACGTCAACACTAGAGGCACTATCTTTCAAAAGTCTGTCCAATTACTGGCATATGCTGATGACATTGACATAATCGGAAGAACTCAGCGTGATGTCAATGGGGCTTTTGTGAGTATTGAGGCAGAGGCGGCAAAAATGGGTTTAACGGTTAATGAGGGCAACACAAAGTACATGCTGTCGTCTAGAAAGGACATACAACACCGACGTTTTGGTCAAAACGTCACAATCGACAGACGTACCTTTGAGGTAGTCAAGGACTTCGTCTACCTAGGCTCCGCTGTAAACGCAGAAAACAACACCAGCGCTGAGATCAAACGCAGAATAACTCTTGCTAACCGCTGTTTCTTTGGACTAAGAAAGCAATTGAGTAGTAATGTCCTCTCTCGAGGGACCAAAGAGTTGCTATATAAGACCCTTATCATCCCCGTCCTGCTATACGGTGCAGAAGCATGGACCATGACAAAAGCGGACGAAAGCACCTTGGGTCGCTTCGAGAGAAAAGTTCTTCGTGTGATCTACGGTCCCGTATGCATAGAAGGGGAGTGGAGGAGAAGATGGAACGACGAACTGTACGGGCTGTACAGCGACGTAGACTTAGCAAGAAGAGTAAAAGTCCAACGACTAAGATGGCTGGGTCACGTAGAGCGCATGGAAACCAATGCTCCGGCCCGGAAAGTCTTCGAATCCGCACCCACAGGACAGCGCAGTAGAGGAAGACCGCGGATCAGGTGGCGCGCACAAGTGGAAGGTGACCTCACCCAACTTGGAGCGCGAAACTGGAGACATCTAGCTAGGGACCGAGCTAGATGGAGAAGTTTGTTGGGTGAGGCCCTAGTTCACACAGGACTGTAGCGCCACCTTAAGTAAGTAAGTAAGATGCACTGTCATGCGACTTCTTCAACATCGTTCTGGAAAGAATTGTGCAAAACTCAACCGTCAACACTAGAGGCACAATCTTCCAAAGGTCCATCCAATTACTCATATATGCAGATGATATTGACATAATTGGAAGATCAAAGCGTGATGTCAGTGGAGCGTTTTTGAGCATTGCGACGGAAGCGAAGAAGATGGGTTTAGTGGTCAATGAGGGCAAGACCAAGTATATGCTGTCATCAAAAAAGGACACTGAACAACGACTTCTTGGACAAAACGTCACTATGGACAGCTATAACTTTGAGGTAGTTAGGACTTTGTCTATCTTGGCACCGCTATTAATGCAGACAACGACACCAGCGCTGAAATCAAATGAAGAATAACTCTTGCAAATCGCTGCTTCTTTGGACTTAGAAGGCAATTGAGAAGTAAAGTCCTCTCTCGAGCATCTAAAATCACCATCTATAAGACACTCATCATCCCGGTTCGCATTTATGGCGCTGAGGCCTGGACCCTGTCAAAGAAAGATGAGAGCGTCTTAGGATGCTTCGAGAGATTTTTGGTCCCGTACTCATAGATGGAGAATGGATGGAGAATGGATGGAGAATGGAGGAGAAGATATAACGAAGAACTGTACGTGCTGTACAGCGACACTGACCTATTTAGCAGAATTAAAGTCCAACGGCTAAGATGGCTAGGTCATGTAGAGCGGATGGAAATCAACGCTCCAGGACGGAAGGTCTTCGAAGCCAATCCCGAGGGACGGCGGTGCAGTAGAGGAAGATCGCGACTCAGGTGGAGCACCCAGGTGGGAGAGGACCTCAACCAACTTGGCGTGCGAAACTGGAGACAGCTAGCTAGGAATCGAGCTGGCAGGTCTGCCCCGGACTGTAGCGCCACCTTAAGTAAGTAAGTAAGTAATGCATACAAAAATAAATACAATTGAAATGAAGTTAACATAGATCTTAGGGCCGAAAGGCATTATTATTAAGTATTATTGTTTAACTTAGAGTGTCCGACATTAAGTTAGTTGTAAGTTATGGATAACTAGGCTAGTTTTTGAATTTTTGTCTAGCTTTAAGATAGGTTTAAGATTAAATTAATAAAATGAATTAAAAAAAAAACACTTTTTTGTTTTTATTCTTTTGGCCTCAGCTTTGGCAACGATAAGTTGTCTTCTGTGATTTTTATGATTTTATATAGACCTGTTTCATGCCAGCTATCACCTTAACTCGATAATGACATTCTTCAAAAGTTTTCTGCATTTTTGGAAATGTCTGTTTAGTTGCTTTGAAGTATCATATACATAGCCAAAAAGTGTAGTAGGTAGGTATTCTCAATTCTCATAACTTATTTTATTGGGAACTAGTAATTACTGTTTGAGATTCTATTTCACAAAATTCTGCGAATAATAAAAGAAGAAAGCACGTGCTTTTTTCACATTTTTGGAACTTTTTTTTAACGGTGAGAAGTACTCTCAAATGGACACGCACCTACAACACAAGGACTCTCTTTCATCAACTCAACCATCATTTTTAACTGTTTTATACTTCTTACTACTGTGCTCTTAAATAAAGGAATATCATATTAAGATTCAAAGTAATCTATACATATAAAAATCAATGCCACTTTTCGTTGTAATGTTATAACTCAACAATGGCTTTACTGATTTGGCTAATTTTGGTCTTTAATTTTTCGTGGAAGTCTAAAGAAGGTTTGTACCTAGAGAAAATAAAAAAAAACCTTGAAAAGGTGTAAAATCAACATCTTTCTATACTCCCATATACAAACAATTTGTACTAATACTTAAAGAAATCCCGATTTGTTGATTTCCTTGGAAATGTACAACGAAGCTGTGATAAAATGAAGATATGTGTCTAATGATTGTTAATACAGCATTAGCACAATTGGATATGACCGCACCAAATGGTGAGATACATGATTTTTTTGATCGTGAATTGCAACGTGAGCAGGAGTTCAATTGTAATGATTTACATACGTTTATTTGTACTATCGAATATAATGATAACTTTCGTTGTATCATTGATTTTAGCGGCTATTCGATCGGAACAGAAAATTGCATTGGCACTTGCATCTTTGGGAATTTCTGCTACATTATTAGAAGGTGGTCGGACACACTCTGCATTAAAATTGCCATTGAATGTACTAACTTGCTTCTTCGAGAAATTCTGCTATGGCAAAAGTTCTGCGATTAACGTCAAATATTTTATGGGAACAATGCAAGATTTACGCGGTAAACAACAGATGTTTTGGTGGTGCTCTGATATTGCTGTCGGGTGACTTTTATCAAGCATTGCCTGTCATTCCTCGATCAACTCCTACTGATGATACTAATGAAATAAACGCCTGTTTGAAGTCATCAGTTCTTTGGAGATAGATAACGAAAATTGACACTGAACATTAATATGCGCATTCACCTACATAATGATGCAACTACCCATGAGTTATCAATACAATTGTTAGAAATTGGTGATGGCAAAATACCAATCAACACTACCAACGGATTGATCAATTTACCGAATAATTTTTGTACAATTGTGCAATCTATAGATGAGTTGATTGAATATGTTTTTGCGAATATTTTTCAGAATTACAGAAATCATGATTGGTTGAGAGAACGCACCATTTAAGAATAGAAAAGCATTCATATCAATTTCATTAATTTTTAAATTCAAGCGAAAAAGTTATTGCCAAATTTGATTGAAGCTATAATCTTAACTGTTAAATCAAAAGGAGAAGTGTGTTTGATACCGAGTATCCCTATGATTTCAACTGATATGCCATTTGAATTCAAAAGATTACAATATCCTGTGCGTTTATCATTTGCGATGTTCATAAATGAGGCCCAAGGGCAAAACACTTCACTTTTGTGGTGTCACAAACCTGCTCCAGAGTCGGTACCCCGAACTGTTTATTTATTCATGCTCAAAATGAAAAAACTAAAAATATTGTTTATCTAACTGTTTTAGACTAACCCACTCTTTCCATTTTTTAGTTTTTACTCTTTGCTGATAAATATAATAAAAACAATATATCATTTGGACTTTTAAATAGCTACCAATTAATAATAATTTTTGTATTACTTATACGTAGCGAAACACGTACCGAGCCGCTAGTTTTGTATAAAAGCATGCTAACATTTTTGAACAAAGATTTTTTTCTTTAGTGGCCAAAAAAACAGCAAATAGATACTTCACACGTGAAACGTCAAACAAATTATAAATAAAACTCATCCATAATACAATTTTGATAAATATTCACAATCGGCCTTAAATTAACACAATAAGGTTGTAAGGCATCATTTCTATCAAAGCTTAAATTTATTTTTTCTAAACAGGGGTGGAATCGGCTAAGGTGATTGTTGATAAATGACAATCAAAATGATCGAATTTGATCTACATAAGGTGATAGTCAAATTGATACCTAAAAAGCTATCACAAAAAAATGTGATAGTCGTTTTCAAACAAATTTGTTTATTCCGAGTAGAGCTACCAGACGCTTACACAAACGACTGGAAAATTTTCTTAGTTCACTTTGTTTCTTTTAAAAAACACATTCCTGTGACCTACAAAGATTACGACATTCGAAAAAAAGCAAGAAAAGTAAGAATTTTATTCAAAATCAGCCAATTTGAAGCTTTTATTTAGATATTTTATAAGAATCAATTTAAAATTTCACCAAGGCAACAACGAATTTTGACAATTTGAATCTGAAATTGTTCAATCGAATTGAATTGAGTTGAATCATCTTACACAGACGGAATGAAAATGATAGTCAATTTGACTATCAAAAAAATTGATAGTCAACAATCACCTTAGCCGATTCCACCCCAGGCTATAGTGGCGCATACTTACTTTTTATATTTGTAGTTTGTATTTTTGTTTCCCATATCTCAAACCATAAAGTTTTGCTTTCATTTGTCAACTTTAAGTAAATGTCTGGCTTCCTAAAGAGAAGAAAATTCGCGTGATAAACATTAGCCTAGTGGAAGTTCTTCTATTAAATTTCAATTAAAAACAATCAAGATGACTCTACGTTTGATTTAATCTCGAATCCTTATGATATTTTGTTGTTAAAAATTATTAAAAAAGAAAACTACAATTTTTTTTTTCATTTTTTATTCAATTTTATTTTTCCTTTGTTTCTATACAAATACAAATATCTTATTCCATTACGTTTATCATGGTATTCTCATTATTCACTGCGCACTATCTCCTAAGTAATTATATTTTTTCCCCGATTATATTCAGATTTTTCATTTCATTTTTATTTAAATATTTTGTTTTATTTTTATTCTTCTCAGTTTTAAATAATTTATTTAATTTTCATCATTCTTTTTTCGTTCAATACTGATTTAACAATATTTAATGTTTTTTTTTTGTTAAACAATTTATTTTTCTTTCCTTAAACTTTTTGAAATGAAAACCCAAAAAACAAAATTACCAAATAATAATAAAATGCATTTTTAATAAATTTTATATTTATAAGTACATAAATTTAAATATCTAATTTATTTTTTTATTTACTTAAAATTAAATACACTTAAATCTATAAGACTTAAATGTATAAATTTTACATAGTTCATTTTTGTTTTGTTTTATTAAATTTTTACAGCATATTTTTTAAAGTTTATAATTTATTATTTTGTTGTTTTATTTTTTACAAATTTTATATAATTGTTGCGTTATTTTGGATTTTGTTATTATCTTCACTTTAGATTAATTTTTTTTTATTCTGCTATTTTGACTTTTAATTTTGTTTAAATTTATAAATACATAGTCAACAAAGAGTGAAAGTGAAGCAACTTTTTGTTTAAATCAATATTTAAGTATAAGGATTCTCTTAAAGTATTTAACTCGATTTTTAAGGGCATCAAATTATAAAAATATACATATTATTGCTTTAGATTTGTTTATCATTCGATTATGTTTAAGATTTTTCTTTTGTTTTTTTTTTGTTTATAAATTTTTTCATAGTTTTGAAATTACATTTACAATTTCTTCTTGAAATGTGGGGAAGAATAAAATATTTCAATGAAATTATTAAATAGGCATTATGGATGCCATAAACCTTTTGTTTTTGAGATTTTTTTTTTTTTTTTTTAACTTTTATCTTAGTTTTTTCTTAAAGTTTCTTATTTATTTTTTCTCTTTTTTTAGTTTAGTTTAGTTTACCCTGTAGAAGCCAACAAAGATTTACATTTTGATAATTTGCTTTGCATTAAAAAAAAATAAAGAAATTATGAAATCAAACTTATTTATTATTGTGTTATAGGTTTTCAATTGTCAAGGAACTTGAAGAAACACTCGTTCATGTTACTGTGTTGAAAAATGCATTCAAAAATATGTAATTCTGGCGATTTTTGGTACGATGAAAATGAGCAATACTTTTGAAAATTGTGTTCGATCGAAACTATTTTGCAAGTTTTAAAAGAGATTTATGCTAAGTTGGAAATATTGCCCAGGGCAGGACCTTGAGTTATGATTAAAAGCATAAATAGTTTTTTTGATTTTTTCAAAAAACTTCTCTGGCAGAAAACATGGAATAAAAAGTAATGCATGATCCTTTTTCAAGTTATAAAACAACAAATATTACAAAAAACTTTTAAAAACGGTTTTTAGAATATAGGATGAGGCTTATTTGTTGTTTTTTTAAATGAATTTCCTTAAAACGCCTAGAATATATTAAAATCCTACATACACTTTAGCTTGAAGTTATTGCATCATTGCCACCAACAAAGTTTGAATTCGTTTTTGAAGTTTTTTGGAACACCACTATGTTAGAAACACGAATTAGCGAAACAGTAAACGTTTACCAACAAAGTTTGAGTTTGTTTTTGAAGTTTTTTGGAACACCACTATGTTAGAAACACGAATTAGCAAAACAGTAAACGTTCACCAACAAAGTTTGACTTTGTTTTTGAAGTTTTTGCAACGCCACTATGTCAGAAACACTAACTAGCGAAACAATAAACGTTTTCGAACCAATCTGACGTTTCACTAAAAACGTTCTTCAAACTTAATTGTCATAGATAGTTGAATGGTTTTCAGTTGGACTAGAGTTTTTGAATGAAGAAGCTATGCATAAATTCCATTTTTTGAAAACCTGAAATGAATCCAAAAATACCAGTTTTTGAAAGTTTCAGAGAGTTTTACATTACAATGTCTATGGAAGAATGGGATTAAATTGTAAAATTGTATCAAATTCTACTTCTGCTTCGCTGCATCAAACCCTAAACAATGCCCAAAACCCTTAACTCCAAGTTCCAAGTTTCTAAAGCACGGATTAGACTAGAATTTCCAATTTAAGCCGATACTGTATATCGGTCCATCTGCAAAAGTACAACCAATAAGCTGAGATCAGATCCTTTAAAAAGAGTTTCATAATAAAACAGCGCAAGTATTTTTTTGTGTATTTTTGTTTTGTTTTTATTTAGCAATTTGTTGTTTGTTTTTATTTTTAAAATTTTTATTTGTAGAGTTTTCGTTTTATGTGTTTACATAATAATTTTATTTTTACTTATAATTTAGATGTTTTATATGTGTTTTTCTGTTGTGAGATGCATTTCAATTTTGTTTGTTTTCATTTCATTTCATTTTTTTAGTTTAATTTAATTTTTTCAATTTTGTTCGAAAGACATTTTTGTATAAATCAAAATTGATTTCAATGCTCTTCAAATCAGTCATATGGTTTGGTAATAATTTTAATGATTAAAAAATTTGTTTTTTTTTATAATTTTTTAATTTTTATTGTTTGCTTTCTCCATTTAGCCATTCAATTTTTTATACTTTTTAATATTTAAATAAAATTACTAACACAATACCTATGTACTACGAGTTTTTATTATTATTATTATTATTATTTTTTATTGTTATTCTTATAAGCTAGGAAAATATATTTTACAAAATTTAATTTTTTATTTTATATTTTACTTCTCATGTTTTTCTTTTTTTCATTCCTTACAAACTGGCAACACTAGATATTCAATTACAATAATATTAATAGAGATTTTTTGTTTTATGTTTTTTTGTTTTTTTTTTTTTGCATTTTCATTTTATTTATACTTAAAACTAATTAATTTCTGTTTAACATAGTTACTACATCATTTTTGTTTTATTTATTAAATGTTTTGCATTTATTTAAATAATTTGTTTTTTTATTATTACAGTTTACACAATTATGTGAAGATGGCTTGGTTTTAAAGTTTTGTTTATATTTTAATGTTTTTTTTTTTATTTGTTTAATAACTAAATTTACACGGCTTTATTGTTTGTTTTTTTTTTTTTAATCTATTTTATTTATTTATTGATATATTTTATGCAAGTTTTTATGTGAGATTTTATTTTTGCTTCATCCAGGAGTGAGTGTGAAAGTTGCTTGTTTTCGTTCTTTTTGTTTTGTTGTTAAGATTCTACTATATGAAAAAAATGTAACTTATAAAACAATTATAAAAATAAGAAAAAAAAAACATCAACTTAAAAACATTTATATTTTGAAAAATTATAACATCATCTCGAGCTCATGTATAGAAATATATCACAATTTGTAAATTTTTCATTTTTGTTTGTATTTTTTAGATTCAATAATTAAAAAACGTTGTTTTAAATGAAACAAAAAATATTATAATAATATAATTAAAAATAATATATATATATAAAGAATAGAGATAGATAGAGTTTATGTCTCGTATATTACAAAGAAAGAAGATAGATAGAGAGCAAGCTTATAAACGATATACTACTAGATACTTTTTCACTTTATACAAAACTATTGCCCAGATACATCAAGCGACGCACGTCCTAGTAGGTGGCGCTGCTGATGTAGGCGTCTAATTTTTATTTATTTTTTTTAATTTATAATTTATTTATAGTTGGGGGCGTTTTATTTTAGTTTGCTAAAAATTTCGCCTTAGTAGTAATCTTCATCTGAGTCTCACGACGTTAGTGTCGCATTTTTTCGCTGTTTCGTTCGATGACTGCCGGTGTTGGTTTTTCTTCGCTTTCGCTTGGCGTCACGTTGGAACGCCACATTGCCTGGATCATCGGCAAGTTGGGGGTATTTGTGGATGCTGTGGATGTCAATTCCGATCCAACCATCCACATCACCGTGTGAGACCAGTTCTTCCTTCTCTTCTTCTGTCCAATCACCGCGACCTTGGAAACCGGCGGCGACTAATTGCTTCTCAAGTTCCCAGGCCCGTTCGACGGCTCTCTTGTGAGCATGCTTCAGGATGCGGTGTCTTTCTTGTTCGGGATCTACACCGTATTTGATTATGACTACAGCGTCAGGTCCGTGGAGTCGCAGTTCTTTGGCAGCGGCACCACCATGATCGGTTATTTCATGTGCGGAAATATTGAACATTCCGCCGAGGCGTTGCAGCTCCTCTTTGTCATCGCGGAGCTTAAGGACGTTGTCTTTAACGAAGTAGAAGACATCTTGATCGTGAATACTGAAGTGCAGATCCAGGAAGAACGAGTTGTTGAAGACCGACGAGACAACGTCTTGAACGACGCTATTGCTGCCATCGACAACACTGACCATAGCTCGGCCGGCTATCCGGGAGAGGAGTACACCTTCGCCGAATACACCTCGTCGGTATGAGACTCTTGGAAGTAGATTTCGTGTTTTAGGTTCCATTTTAAGAAGTGGTTTTGGTACGAAGTCAAAATCGCTGAATTTCTCATCGATCTTTTGCACAATGCATTCAAGACCCGAGATGACGCCAAAGTCAGGCGCCAGGGAAGCTGATTTTATAGTGGCTTGTGGTACGTATTGGTCCTCCTTTGTATACTTGCTACTTTGCATTTTCTTTAGGTCATAACCGAAGAGCTCTAGCCATGATTCGAGGTCGATCATGTAACGCTGCGGATCGTTGGGATTGATTGGATCGTTGTTGTGGAATCGATAGATGAAGACATCGGTTGGAAGGCTCATGTCAGTTGCGAGGGTCTCCCATGTGGGTGTCATCCATTGACCAACTGTTGTGTCGTAGTGACGGCCTTCGGTGTAGATGAGTTTTGTGCTTGGATCAAGCAGTCCGCCGTGGAAGTCTACAGGTACATAGAAGTCTGGGTTTGTGTCTTTGATAACTTTACCGAACGGTGTTCGTTTGACTTCTTTCACGATTGTTCCATTGAGATCGAAGAATGCCAATGGGCTTCCATTTTGATCTGTTGCTACGTAGAATCTCTGCTCGGCGTTTTCAATGGCAACCAGCATATCTCGGTCGTCGTAGAAGAACTTCAGGGTCTTTGCGAGTTTTGGGAAGTGCATTTGAGTGATCAGACGTGGTGTCTTTGGATTCGAGTAGAAGTACTGGGTCACATTGCCCTTGCTGTCATGCCATGCTATGAGGCGACTACGATCATCGTAGTAGTACCAAGTCTGGAAGCGGTCCCTCTCAAAGGCGTGAATGAGCTGTCCGCGATTGTTGTAGCGGTACTTCTGTTCTCCTCGTCGGACAACATAGCCTCGAGCATCGTAGTTATTGAATTCAACATCACCCACTTGTATGACACGATCACCAATGTCGTAGCCCAGGTTGGTCTTCTCGCCTTGGTCCACGACTCCAACGGTATTGCCGTTCTCATCGTACAGGAACTTCCAATTGTTTGTGCCCATAACTTCGATCACATGTCCATCGGCATTGTAGTTGATCTTGTCGAACGAGGTTGATCTTCCAAATGTGGTCTTTTGGGATTTGATGCGATTACGAAGATCATAGTCCAATTCCAGGCGGAATACATCGAATGACTTAATGTTGATCAAAACGCTCTTAACTCTTCCATGCTGGTCGAAGTCCGTGATAGTAAAGAACTGTTTAGCAGAGTCCTGGATAACGGTTCGGTTGAATGCGTTTCGAGTGATCTTCAGATCCTGGACAACCTCCAATTGACCAAGGTTTTGACTGTACTTGTATCGTGTTATTGGAAGGTCCTTGTCATCGATTCCCATCTCAATTCCACTAAGTCGAGCATTGCCGTCGTATGAATATTTGAAGTGGGCTGATGCCAGCGAATTCTTCGAGCCAAACTTCAGCTTTTCGTCCTTTAAAATTCCTGCATGGTACTTGAACTCTCGTCGCAACTCGAAGCCTGGTTCTTGGACTTCGACACTCTTAATCAATGAAGTTGTCTCTTGATACGTGTAATGGGTGGAAGAGAGTCCGGCAAGAATTGTTTCGAGTCTTCCCGCAAAGTCCTGCACGAATGCAACTTTGCCCGATTGGTGAGGATGGATTTTGGCCAAAATTTGTCCTTCATCATTGTAAAGAATTTCGAAAGGATGACGGTTGATGGGAGAGAAGTATTGGTACTTGAAGAATCCGAGTGATGTCTGAAGAGAGAACGAGTGAATGTGACCACGAGGTGTTGTCAAGGACTGTAAGGCTCCTGCATCATCATATTGCAATAGGTAGTCTGATCTTCTTGGGGTAGTCACCTTCAGTGGAAGGCTGCCAAACATGTCCTTGAAGGCATAAACCATCGAAGAGCCATCACCATATTTGATTTCATTTAGTCTTCCACTCCTGTCGAAGGTGTAGGCTTCCTGCAGTGTTCCCCATTTCCACGAGACCAAACGTCCAAATCTATCATACTCCAAGTCCACATCAGCATAGTCGCCCGACTGCGGTTTAAATGACACTGGTCGTGCTGTGCGATCGTAGGTGACATTCAAGAGTTCCTGCTTATCGTCAACAAATACCACAACAGATGAAGTGTCTCGATCGTATTCCAAGGTCAACACATTGTCTCCGTTCACGCGTAGTTTGCGACCAACTTGTGATACTGGTCTAGGACTCTTACCACCCTTTCCACTTTGTAAGCGCCTAACGAAGTATCTCCATTCGAATCGGTTCGCCAGGTCACCAGCGATTTCTGTTCTTTGTTTTGCTGGGACGGGATAACTTTCGCCAATCAGTGGGTTAATCTCAGCTAGAATAGCATATGGCACCACCTCCATTTGAACGGTGTGTCCCCATGGAGTAAGACTTGTCGTGCTTCCGTCCATTTCTATTGTTGTCCTAGATTCGGCTTCGCTATTTCTGACCATTACTGTGGATCCTTGGATAAGCATTGAGATTTCCTTCTGTGAATTTTCTGAGACCTTTACTTGGGCGCCCTTGACACTCAGGTCGAAGGTCAGGTCAATCACTCGACCAGTTGGGGTGACAGCTGATGTCAAACGACCAAATTCATCGTAGTTGTAGACATATGATCTTCCGGTTGAGTCAAGTTTGGTCTTGAGGAGTCCCGTGGGTCCATGGTATTCAAATGTGACGTTGTAGTTATCAGGAGTGCTCAACTCGTGCAACATCTTCATTCGGGTCATTCTCAAACGGCACTTCTGACCCTTGGTGTTCTCAATCGAATTCACTTGGGAAGTGTAATCTCTCAGAAGGAATACCTTATTTCCTGCGGCATCTGTGACAGTTGATAGCTTTCCATTAGACGTGTTCACATTGTAGGTGAATGAGTAGGTTGTCTCTCCTGTTAGAATGTTCCTTGTGGCCACGTGCTGCCCGAAACGGTTGAAAATATAAATCTCCTGCATATCAGGAGCGTAAATCTCATACTCCCTCGACACACTTGCTTCTGGAATGCTTGACATTACCGAGCGTATTCTATAGTTAGCCTGATCAGCGATGTGTACATATCCGTCAGGGGTCACTCCCAAAGCAGCGATTGTATTAAACTTGGCACTGGTTGCTAGATAATGATCGGCTTCGAAGCAATCACATCCTCTTTCCAAACAGTTACACTTGGATTCTGCTCCAGCAAATGGTGCTATGCGGCCGTCTGTTCCAATTACTCGCACTCGGTTGATTCTCTGGGAATCAGATTCAGCTACGAAAAGATCGCCCATTGGCCCGAAAGCAATGCTCTGAGGCATGACAAGCGTGGCATGAGTTGCCAAGTCCGAATCATAAACCGTGGTTGCCGTTGCACAATGCAACGGACGTCCTGATATCACTCGAACTCTTCCATCGGGTGTCATCCGCAAGATCATGTGGTCATCAATAATATGCAAGGTACTGTCCAAGGGATTAACTGCCAGTTCTGTCGGCCATCTTAGGTGCATTTCCTCGAGCTTGAGTGTTCCCTCACATGGTATTGGTTTCCAGTGAGACTTATGCATGTGGTTGCCAATGAGAGTCGTCACAATGCCATCGCGATCGACCATACGGATGTTGGTTCCGTCAGCAAAGTAGAGCGTGTTGTCACTTGAGATTGCAATGCCTTTGGGATAAGCGAGCTTAGCATCCTTTGCAAGTGCTCCGTCACCACAGTGTGCTTCATCTCCTGGTAGACATCTTTCTCCAGAGCCAACAATTGGTTCCCAGTTCTTCTCTGGATTGGAGAAGTTGCTTGTGTCCTTTACCCTAATGATCTGATGTGATTCAGGATCCGATATGTATAAAATTCCGTCCAGAGGACTCAGGGCCATGTGATAGCGATAGGAAACTCTTGTAGCATTTAATTTTACAACTGTTTTGATGGTGCCATCGGTCATGATTCTTCGAATGTAGTTGAAGTCTCCAACGAATAAGCTTCCATCTGGAGAAGCGGCCAGGGCCACAGGTGCCAAAAGCCTTTGCTTAATAGCTACACCATCACAATCTGGACACTCCAATGGTCTCTGGTGACCATCACCCATAGCTGTCAGTATCACTCGTGGTTTATGCTTAAGATAAATGTTTGATCCATCTCCTTTTTGCAAAATTCCCTCATGGAAGTTGTACCTGTGATGAATGTCCAAGTTCCATCCTCCGACTTCAGAAATAGACATATCATGGCCACTCAACTTGGTTGTCTGAATATCCCAAATGATATCCTTGCAGTCGGTGTACTGGTAGCCTACTTTCACCACAGCTGTGGTGACTCCATAAACCCTCTGGCGGTAGATGTTCAGACGATTCCAGGCATAAGTGAACTTGATCCCTGGATCGGCCTCGAACACGCGCTCGAACAAAATACCTTCGATCGTTATTCTCAACTGGATTAGATGCAGAGTTGGTGGAATGACTTCCGGAGTTAGTTGCAATTTTATCGTTGACAAATAGCCAGCAGCCCTTGAACTATGGTAAACCAGATTCAAACCCGTCCCAGGAATTTGTATTGATTCCTGAATAACCTGGGACTCAGCCAAAATAGCACTTCTATCCGGACAAGCTCCCTGAAAGCCATGTTTCCACGAGGCCAAAACTACAGGTTTCATAACATCGTAGTCGTGCGAGAAGCACGTGTGCGCCACCGTTGCTAGAGCCTTCTCATCTGACATTGACATTGTTACCACATTTATTATAACCACTTCATTCCATGGAACCTGAACTATACGACTTTGTGGCCGAAATGGTGACCGGCCGAATTGCAAAGTAACCGCACCGCCACCATTTACCATCAAATCAAACCATCCATCGTCACGGGTAAGTGTGAAACCCTCAAGTAGGGTAGTTGTTGAAACTCGTACTCCAACCAGTCCCATACCGAGAGAGGTGACAACTCTGCCTCGTATAACTGCTGATCGGCTGTCAAAATTAAAATAAAAAACAAAAATTATTAAAAAACTGTTTTAATTTTAATGTAAATTTTAAAAACTACTTTAAAAGCTTTATGCAAAGAAATATATAATATTTTTTTTTTCTTCTTATGAAAAAACATTCAAAAAATGATAAAGTAGACGAATACTGTAAGGATTTTTAAACAATACTTTATAACAATAAAATGAAATGAAAATTTTCACACGCCACAAAACTTAAAATTTAACACAGAGGATTATTGTATAACAATTTTTATTTTCTATTTTTTTGTTTTTGTTTTCAAAGCCCTACGACCCTTCCAAGTTTTCATTTAACCAATCTTAGATAGGTTGCATGGATTTTTGCTTAACAATTCAAAACATAAAAATGTATGTCACCCTGTATTTTGATTTGACAAAGTAAAAAAACGTAACAGTTTCCGGTTAAAAATTTCAAATGCACTACTACAAAAACTAAAATTAAAGAAAAAAGTAGTAGATTAAAAGTTTAGTTCAACAAATAAAGTGCTAGTTCTTCTAATTATTATATTTTTTTTTTATTAGAAGAAAACTGTATTACTTTTTACCACAACTAAATAATAGAAATAAAAAGGAAACAAACATAAAAATAACGTTACCAAAATTGACATTCTCTCAAAACTTATAAACAAAAATTATAAAACTTGTAAATAATTTAATTGTTAGGTAATTGTTAATTTACAAAAAGAAAATTACTGTTTCTTTTACCAAACAACCAGTTGCTCTTACCTTGCGTTGAAATAATTCCAAAATACGCTGTTAGTTTTGGATTTTAGTGTTTGTTTGTTTGTTACATTTTAGGGTTAGAATTAAGCGATAACGGTTAATATGAAAAGTTAACGGGAATTAGTTATGATTTTGTTAGTTAGTAGTAGTAGTATTAGTGGTAGTAGCGCGCGTGATTTATGGGAAAGAGAAAGAAAAAAATAGAACAATGGATTAGAATTTTGTAATATGCTTGAATTATTTTTTGTTTAGTTTGTTTAGGTTTGTAGGTTAATTTATTAACAAAATCTAATTACGGTAATCCTAAAATTCAAGAGGAAACTTTATACGAGCAAAGAAAAGGTTCACTGACAAAGTTACTAATCGATTTTCTCAAGACCTTACATAAATTCTATGACACTCAAAACAACACAAAAAATTTACAATAAGTAAGAGGGATTAGATTTGAAAAGTCAAAAATTGGTCTTTTGTTATTAGTTAATGAAGCTGCATCCGGAAAGTACTAGAAGATTTAGAGTTTTGCAATACTTCACAATGTTTGAAAAGTTAACAAATTTTAGAGTTGCCCGATATTTGTTTTTGAAAGTACTAGAATATTTATACCTTTTTCAGCTATGAATCGAGCTAGGTGGAGAAGTTTATTGGGTGAGGCCCTAACTCACACAGGACTGTAGCGCCACCTTAAGCAAGTATTCAAAAAAAAAATCAAAAATTGATCTTTTGCCATTAGTTGATGAAGGTGCATTCGGAAAGTACTAGAACATTCAGAGTCTTTCAATGCTTCACAATGTTTGCAACGGTGACAAATTTTGGAGTTTAATTTTAATTTTATCGAGCTTTGCCGATACTTGTTTTTGAAAGTACTAGAATATTTATATCTTTTTCAGCTATGAACCGAGCTAGGTGGAGAAGTGTATTGGATGAGGCCCTAACTCACACAGGACTGTAACGCCACCTTAAGCGAGTATTCAAAAAAAAAAATCAAAAATTGATCTTTTGCGATCAGTTAATGAAGCTGCGTCTGGAAAGTACTAGAATATTTAGATTCTTGCAATTCTTCACAATAAATTCAATAAAATTTTAATTTTATTGAGCTTGGCCGATATTTGTTTTTGAAAGTACTAACAAATTTATAGCTTTTGCAGCTATGAACCGAGCTAGGTGGAGAAGTTTGTTATGTGAGGACCTAGTTCACAGGACTGTAGCGCTCCCATAATATCGAATATTTCATAATTTTCGAAACCGTAAGTACATTTTGGAGTTCAAGTCGTTCAGTAAAATTTGAATTTTTTTGAAGTTTTTATTGAGTTGAAGAATTTTCAACCTTTGCCAATTTGTTTGTTTGATAGTTCTTGAACCTGTTAAGAGAATTTTACTTATATATGAAAAATAACGTCTTCCCTCGAATCGTCGGATATGAGAAGAAAAATTAGTGGGTTTTCAGATTTTTTCTATGCGGCACTGAAGCAATTACGTTTTTATCAAATTTTGGCTTCATGTTTTGTTTTTGTTGCTTTGACATATACCAAGCTTGGTTTGCACTTTGTAAGGACACATATTTAGAACTGCCCTCTACAGCTTAAGTCCTATATTTTTGTTCATAGATTTTCACTACCCTGTATTTTGTTTCACTTTTGTAATATTAAATTTGAAAAATTTGTTGAAAAACCTTTCGACTTTGGGAACACTTGATACGAATAAGATTTTTAAAGTACTTTGACATATTTGTCAATTTATCTTTTGTTTCAGTTTTGGTTTTGTTGGTTACTTCCAAAATTAAATCGAATACTTTCAATATAGTAAAACTGTTGTTTTGTTGAAATATAATTTTCTTTTAAGAATTCAATCAGTTTATGTTTCCATTGATTGGCTGATGTTCCAAGTGCAAACGTACCTTTAAAAAAGTGTATTTCTTGCACCATCACTGATTTGTCACCTGTCAAATTTATTGTGGCAAACGGTGTTGCCAATTGAAAAAAACAAAGTATAATAAAATTACTTTGACAGGGTGTGTCTTCATTGAAAATGAAATTTGTTTCAACATTTTGGAAAAAATTACAGAAATCTCAATTTACTTTTATTTTCTTAGTCAAAAGTTTAATACTCAAAAGTTTTGTACTTTTTCAAATATTTTAAATCACAATGCTAAAATTTTGTACCCAAAACCATTTCATCTACTTCCCGACGATTTATTGTCTTATTAATAATAAATATTTCTACAAATATAAAATACATAATTTTTATTATATCTAATTCTAAACAAAAAGGGAATATATTTGAGTTGTTTTTTTTAGGATTTATTACTTTTATTATTATCGGAGGGAAAAGGTTTCATTTAAACAAAGGAATTTTTGGGATATTTCATTTAGTGGATATTTTTGGTGGGACATTTCCAAGACGTGGGCACAATAAGGAAAATAAAAATAATATATTTAAGTTTTTCAAAAATATTTTCAATTTTTTTTCTTTTGATTTTGAAATTTTGATTTTTTTTTTTTATAAAAAAACTCAAAATAATCATAAATATTTTTAACTTCCAATTTTATGATTTTGAAATCTTTTTTTTTGTTTGCTAAAAATTTAACTTAAAAAATAATATTTAAAAAAAAGAAATCATAGGAACACAATTCTTACCTCTCATTGAAAGTCTCCAATTTGGCATAGTTTTGCAAACTACTCTCATCAATGAGAAATTTCATTCGTTCGAAGAAGGATGCCGTAATGGCTGGTGGCTGTTTTCGAAGCAGAACATCAATTGGCTTTGGAGCCGAAACACACAACTGAGATGTTTTACACACATGGCTGGCACAGCACTCGGGGTCTTCGCAGTCAACCAATCCGTCTGTAAAAAGAAACAAAATCAACATTGAGAGGGACAAGTTCAAAATATCGAAAATGCCTTCGAGCAATCGTACCTTTGTCGTTGTCCTTGCTGTCGCCACAGTTGAGCTCGAGGGCGATACCACAATCCGGTCCATCCCAACCCTCATAGCACCGACATTCCCACTGACCCTCACCGCCAGCTCTGCATTGTCCGTGATTCGAACAGCCCGATGGACAGCCCTCAATTGTGCAATGCTTGCCATTCCAGCCGGTTACACAAAGACACGTTCCATTCTTGCATTGTCCATGCTCATTGCAACGACTATCACATAACTTTGTGTTGCAGAACTCTCCGCCCCATTCGGGCTCGCAAGTGCATGCATCTCCAACACAACGTCCATGCTGTCCGCAGTCAAGGTCACACAGTTCCTTGGAACAGTCGTCACCACTCCATTTGGCCTCACAGTGGCAGGTCTGGGCGTCCAAGTCGAACGTTCCATGTCCAGAACAATCGGGCAGACACTGTAACGCATCTTGATCCATGGTCGCACAGTCCGGACCCTTCCAGCCCTTCTTACAGATGCAGGTACCGTCCGCACAGAAACCATGAGCCGAGCATGTCGGATGTGGGCAGTCGACTGGAAAAAGTTAAAAGGAAAAAGGTTATTGTACCCGAGAAAATCAAGGACCAAACTTGCTCTCGCACTCGCATGGACATGTCAAAATGAATATGTCCCTTCCGAACCGAAAGGACAACTCCTGAATCTGAATGCAAATAAACAGACGCAAAACAAAAATATATATATTTTACCTTCTTCGCAGAACTTTCCCTTGTAGCCCCGCATGCATTGACATTTGCCACTCACACAATGCCCATGGCCACTACAGTCGGCCACTTCACATTCATCATGCCTGAGGGAGCATTCCTTGCCCTTCCATCCTGGATTGCAAATGCACTCGCCATTAGTGTACTCCCCGTGCTGGGAGCAGAGCACAGGGCAAACACTCTCACTGCAATCATCACCTCCAAAACCGGGATTGCATTGGCAATGACCCAGCAAACATTGTCCATTGCCAGAACAACCATTTGGACAATTTTGTGTCATATCCTCTGCAATGGCCGCATAGAATGTGACCTCTTGCACATCGCCATCGTCGTTATACAGTGAAACGAACCAATGTCCGGGTTCCATGTAACGTGTCACCTCACGCGTTATCGAGAGCTGCATTTTTTTTTCAATTCAGTGTATTTTTTTTTTGGAACGCAAAGTTTGAGGAGTTTTTTGTGATATTGTGTGTTTTTTGTTTTTTTGGGACAAAGGATTGAAGAGAAAAGAAAAGAAAAAAAGGGAAAAGGGTTTGGTTAGTAACATTTTCCATTTTGCATAACGTATATATATAATACAGTACAGGGTGAGGCTTTTGTCCCTTCATTCCTACGTTCTACAGTGTTCCCAACTCCAAACCATTGTTTCTCAAAGTTGAACGCAAAAATAATCTAGGGTTGCCACCTTATGTCTAATCGAAAAAAAGTAGCAACCCCAGTTAAGA
Source organism: Eupeodes corollae (assembly GCF_945859685.1). Classification (NCBI taxonomy): domain Eukaryota; kingdom Metazoa; phylum Arthropoda; class Insecta; order Diptera; family Syrphidae; genus Eupeodes; species Eupeodes corollae. Next base: position 305,151,966 of record NC_079147.1, on the reverse strand, counting down.
CTTCCACCCCCCCATCAACAAAAAAAAACTACACAGCAAAAGTACAAGCATTCAAAAAATAAAATCAAACAGTACTTACATGAGTGGCACGTTGAGTTCTTGCACTAAACCCACTTAACACTTCCTTGAAATGGTATTGCGTATGCGTTGGCAGGGCATTACGTCTTCCGTAAACTCCAATGGATGCACCGCGCGGTATGCTATAGTCAAATTTGACATAAGCCGGTTCCGATTGATAGAATTGCATATTCCAGTAGCTGTAGGGTTGAATTTCCTTTGTGAGCTTTTGGCCGAGCGTGATTTGACCGAACGTCGTGCCATCTGGTGGGAAGCTGCGCGCCGGAAATGTTCGTGCACCTACAAATTTGAAGCATACACAAAAGGGCGTTTTGTTTATGGTTAGATTTGGTTGATGGGATTATTGGTTAGTGTGATTATTATAATAATTATGGTACATTATTTATGTGACAAGCAGGTGTGGCAAATGTGTGTTTTAGTATTTTTGTTTTTGTTTGTTATTGAAGGATAAAGTTTATTTATTGACATAATTTTTGTTTTGTTATAAGCGAAAAAGTGGACACATTTTTCACTTCTTTTAAGGTATGGTTTAAGTGAGGAATCAAGCTGGAAACGTTTATTACAATGCGTAGTCTCGAAAACATATCCTTTTTGAAAAAGCGTAGTGAACCAAGATTTGTAGTTTTATTAATGTAAAATAAAACAATTTAACTAACTCCAGCTAAAACTTGAGAAACGAGAAAGAAAAACAGAGTTCTGTTCGTTTACTTTTACACAATTCTCGTAAAATAACTTTCACAGATTCTACAACTATTTAAATTGTCAGATATTGACAGAGTTTTGTTCGTTTGCTTCCACAAATTCTCGTAACATAACCTTCACAAATTCTCGTAACATAACCTTCAAAGATTTTTCAACTTAAATTGTCACAAATTGACATAGATCTGTTCGTTTTCTTCTGCACAATTCTCGTAAAATAACTTTTACAGATTCTTCAACTTAAATTGTTAGATATTGACAGAGTTCTGTTCGTTTACTTCTACAAACTCTCGTAACATAACCTTCACAGATTTTTCAACTTAAATTGTCAAAAATTGACAGAGTTCTGTTCGTTTTGTTCTACATAGTTCTCCAGCTTAAATAATCATAAATTGACAGAGTTCCGTTCGTTTACTTCTACACAATTCTCGTAAAATAACTTTCACAGATTTTTCAACTTAAACTGTCAAAAGTTGACATATTTCTCTTCGTTTACTTCTGCACAGTTCTTATAACATGACTTTCACAGATTTTTCAACTTAAATTGTCAGAAATTGACAGTTTTTTGAAATACACAAACAAATGGCTTAGCTAACGAAGTTATCATTCTCCAATATAACATCTGTTCAAAAGCAACAATTTTCTGCGAAATTCCTTACATTGACTTTCAGTCCTTTAACTAAAGCCTTGTACCGAATTCTTAGAAAATGTTAACATTACTGAACATGAACAGAGCACATCTGTTGTCGGATTAACATTAATCTACCATCACAATTATGAATAAAAGTAGAGCGGGATAAATGCATTTCAAAAAACCGAATGTGTGACTCCACGAAGTTAAACACGTTCCTTTTTTTATCGGCATTATGACATTTCCTATAATCTACTTTTTCTAACGCTATTTCAATAATTTGCATCATCTTTTTGTGCAGATTTGAAAGTGCAGACCAGCGAAAATTCTCGATAAGGTTTGTTTACACTTTTTTAAATGACAGCTGTCAAATTGAAATACCAATTGAATTTATATGTATTTTATATGAGCAAAGAAAAACTATTACAATATACTTCTAATTTCATGTTGCTTTCAATACTATCCCTGGCAACTAACAACATGAACACAGGAATGACAGAAAACACACAAGGTTCTCTAGTAACTGTCATCTGAATTATTATTATTATTTTCCTAATAAAACAAGGATGAAGAAATATTTTAAGTTATTGTGATTACTACGAAATAAGATTTCGATGAAAAAAAAGCTTAAGAATATGTAAAAATATAATTCACTTTTATTTTGTTAGTTGTTAGCAACGATGACAGGTAAGTTATGCATCAATGAAATAATTATAAATTATTATAGTTGGGTTAGTTGAGAAGCTCATTTTGTACAGGCTCGATTATTTTATATATTTTTAAGAAAATCTCAAGTGTTATTCACCAAATCACCTTCTAATATTAGAACAGGCCCTATATCGGGACATGCAGACAAATCAGGTGGCCCCACAGTGGTAGTAAAAGCATCACTCGATAGCGGGACAGAAATAGTTGTAGAAGGACTTATAGAATCGGGAATAATTTTGGGATTATTATTGTTTACGGTTTTTCTGTCATCAATATCATCGTTGATATCATTACTCTCGTCATTATCGAAATCAACAACAACTGGATCTGAGGGGGGAGTTAGATCCTTACAAATACACGGACACTCTGGTATACGCGGTGGCGGTTCGGGAATGCAGTACCTTGACGGATCTCTCAATTCTGCAGGAGCTGGAAGTTCTGGTGGTTTCTTGACAATTTCTTCAGCCGGCACTGACACATGCAGCGTGTAGACTGAGTGATTAACGGTACCAGTTCCATCGTCTGTTGCTATTGTCAGATTGACAAGAATTCTTTTGCCACCAATGTGCTCTGGGGTTAATGTCAAAATAGACGGAGCATTATTTGGTGTTTCGTTGGGTTTCGACGATGATGGCTTTTCAACCGATTTTACTGTTTTTATATCAATCAAACTATTGTCCTCTGGATTCTTGTTAAAGGTTTTATAATAATCGTCTTCTGAACTCGGATCATTCTCCAATTTGACAATGTCGACATCCTCTACATTGTCATAGGGAACAAATCCAGAGCTTTTGTCGACTGGAAGTAGGCCATCGCTCATCATCAACTCATCGATGTCATCGGATTCCGTTTTGCTAACATTATCACCACCAATGGCGTCCGACAACTCGTCAAGGGAATTATTAGAAGCATTTGTAGTAGCAGTAGTGTCGCTTCGGTCATTTATCTCAATCAGATGGTGGTGTAGACTTTTCGATTTGTCGTTGAATTTATCATTCAAATCCATTGTAGTTGCAGATGATAATGAAAATGATGGTGATGATGATGCAAATGAGGATGGCAACGAATAGTAACCACCTCTACTAGCTCTAGCACTAGAACTAGCACTAGCACCATCATCGTTGTCAAATTCATCGCTGATGGCACCATCTCCCGCACCGTCATCACTATTACCATCATCAATAAAATTTCTACCTGGTATCAAATTGGTGTTTAATGGATTGTCATCGAAAGTTGTCGGGGGTATCTCAGCGGTGGTAGGTAGTGACGTTTGTTGTGGTGAAGATGGCTTTCGCGTTGGTGAATCCAGCAAGTTATTACGAACTGCTGATGTGTGGGTGGTACGGGTGCGGGTGGTGACATTCTTAACGACGACGACTTGTGGATCATTATAATCGTCGTAGTCAGCATCATCGTTGGCAGAGGATGGCAAAATGGTTGATACCTTGACAACTTCATCATTGACGACGACGACGATGGCAGACGTGGTGGTTATGATGGCAGCGGTATCACCATCACCATCACCATCTCTATCACCGTCATCATCATCCGCATCGTAGAGCATCTCCTTTGATTCATTACTGTGATGACGGAAACGTCTAGAACGATGTTGAGGAGCAAAAGAGGAAGACTTTGAATTGAGATTTAATACGTTTTTGCCTTTTGTGCCATTATTCGTCGACGTATTTGAAGTTTGACGAGATTCATAATTATTGTCAACGTTAAAAGGGCGGGGGTTGACGTTGATGATGTTACCATTATTCCTGTCGATGATGGCGGCATCAGCTTCGTCGGTAGTTTGGTCATATTCTTTTTTTTTAGTAATTAACGAGTAAAAAGCATCAACATCATCCTCATTTATGCTTCGACGATAACGTTTATTCCTTCTAAGACGCTTGTTATGCTCTTGCCGTTGGCGCTGCGGTCGATTAGTGTGAAAGTTCTGTTTGTTTTTCCGATCTATCATCGTGTTAAATATGTGTTTATCAGTTAAATAGTTTGTGTTTATGTTTTGTATGGATTTTCGAATGAGTGTGTTATGTTTTTTATTTTTTGGTTTTTAAGTTTTAACATTCAAGTATTTTTTTTTGTTGTGTTGTTAGTACCAGAGAGAGAAAGAGAGACACACAAACACGCAAAAATATATGTATATTGAAAAAAAAAAAAATTGTACGTGTAAGAAATAATTACCTCCGTTATTGCTGTTCACCAGTGATGACGACGAAGACGATGACGTTGATGACGCCGAAGATGACGGAGCCAACGCTGACGCTGATGTTGATTGGAAAGACGAGGGTGATGCCGAAGACGTTGCTGCTGTTACCGTTATTGGTTGTCCGGATTTAGATGCTCGCGCCGTATTGTGCAATTTTGATAAATCTGTATTTGTGCTTTTGGCTGCCGTTACTTCGGATGCCTCATTGCCGACTAGAACTGTACATGGAGATGATGGCGACCAAGCTAGTACACCAAAGCCTGTACAATTTTTTTTTTTAGTTTATTTGTGAACGTCAAAAAATTTATATAAATCAAACAAACCTGTCAATAATATTAATAAAACAAACAAAGACACAACAATTGATATTGAAACAATTGCAATGCACTTTGCAGAGCACCTTGCAGCTAGGTCCTTTCGAAAATTCATTGGTGCAGAGTAATGATGATGATGGGATGGTATTCCGCCCATAACACTTCGCGGGGGTAACACGGGGCCCATGCAGCTATTACCGCTGCGCTCGTAACCTTTTAAGGTTTCTTTAGTAGGCGTTGAACAAGCCGAACCACTTTTATAGTCTATTGGGGATCCTTTATTTATATCTGAAAGAAAAACAAAAGAAAAGAAAATTATTAAGAATCCAATGATTGCATTTAACTTCAAAATATAAAAAAAATTATTTTATTGTAACAGAATACCATTTTAAACGATAAATGTAATAGAACCAAAACAGACAAATCTATTTAATGACATTTTAGATTAATTTTTATGGCAGAATATAATTTTCAACAAAAATTGTAATAGAATCAAATAAGAAAAAGTTCAAAGAACGGTATCAAATATACAACTAGTACATTTTATAAATTATGCTTTCAGAGTGTTAATCAAATCAAAGAAAAATTGTAATAGATGCCTCTGTTTTCGAATTTATTCAGATTTTTTAAAAAGATGTGTCCTCTCCACTCAACCATACTTAGAAAACATTTTGATGAAATTTAAGATTAATTTTTATGGCAGAATATAACTTAAAAGAAAATTGTACTAGGTTCAAATCAAAAAAAGCTCAAAGAAAGGTATCAGATTAACACCAAATAGATTTTATAAATTATGCTTTCAAAGTGTTAATTGAAGCAAAGAAAAATTGTAATAGATGCCTCTCGTTTCAAATTTAATCAGATTTTCGAAAAAAAGATATTTCCGATCCACTCAACCATATTTAGGGAGCCTTTTAATGACATTTCAGATTAATTTTTATGACAGAAAATCCTTTCGTTTTTCAACCATGTCAAATAGATATCTATTTATGACGTAACACAAATTCAATGAAAATAACTTCACTAAGACTGCAAGTGATTCTATCATTTTTGTCGAAATCCTTTTTATCGTGTACCTGACAGGATTATTACTTGCATTTGCAAAATAAAAAAAGAAAACTGATTTCCGCATGACTTAAAGAACCCCTTTTTTTGTTCGGATGGATTTCGTCTCTTGAAATCAGTTTTTTTTTTTTATTTTTTAATTCCATAAGGCCCTTCATTCAAAAAAGTCTCCCTTTTCGTCCTTCGTCGAATACCGACCGAACGACGACGAGACGCATAGAAAATCCCTTCTAATACATCAACCTTCCGGTCAAATTACATTTTATTAACGAATGTATACAGGATTTACACCCAAAGTCCTATTCAATCAAGGACTATCCTACCTAACTGATGATAATTCGATTACGTGTACATCCTTTGGTATAACGAAACGTTACCATCATTCCTGGATGGCTGGCAGTGCTTGTATAGAACGAAGTATTATATAGATGGCTGGTGCTGCTGCTTTTGATGCCTAGCAAGAAAGCGAGGTCCTGTAGATTCCTTTTTTTTTTCGTCGCTCCAAAGGATTCTTTTTTTTTGTACATCATTGCTCATCCTCTCTGATTCAATCGACCATTGATACGTCTAATGTTATAAAAGCGAGAGAGAGAGAGGGAGGGAGGGTGAGCGCTGTGTCTATATAAATATTCTATAAAGGATACGGGATTGTTGCGCATTCATGTATGTCCTTGTCTATATAAACTTTTATATAAATATACATAAGAATCCTGAAAAAGTTATAGAAAATTTCTTATTATTAAAAGGATGATTGGAACGAAGGATGAAAGCCAAAGCATAGCAAAAGCTTCGCAAGGGAAGTAGCTATTCACAAAAAAAAGAACAAACAAAAATGTCAGCTGAAAGGACAATATAATAATCTAAGGGTGGTATAGATAGATGGGTATAGATGGGTAGTTGTGGCACGGCCGGGCGCTTTCGGTTTCGGTTTAGGTTTCGGTTCGGCAATAGCAATGAATGCACGGAATATAGACAAACGGTGCGAAATTGGGAAGATGGCATGGCGAACGGCAAATGGCTATGGCGATGGCAATGGCGTTCAGCGTTCAGCGTTCATTGAGGTTATAATGGAACATGATTTTTGCATTATCTGAGCAGCAGTCTTTGAGTCATTCCACATGATTTTTACTTCTAGAAAAAGGCCCTGAGTGAAGGGCTGCCTCCTGCTATTCAACGTTCTACCATCACTGGCACTGCTCTTAAGCTGCCATATACTAGAGAATAAGAGACATGACATGTACGGTACGCCTGCCACCATCGTCGTCGTCCTCATCCTCGTCCTCGTATACCTAGTAGTCATCCTTGATGCCACTATCATCTTGACACAGGGATATATAGATTTTGTTGGATTTGCAAAAAAAAAAGGAGTATAGGATGGCTGGAGATGGAGAGTAGGTAGCTTCTTGTTCTTCATATAGTACGTATGGACGATCTGGCAGGTTTTATTGGATAAACGTGTAAAAGTTAGTGGAACGCACAATTTCACATATACGCTGCCACCTCGCCCACCGCGCCGCTCGAATAGAGAACAAAAAAAAAATTCGAGTGAAAGATAAAGACCCCAATCATCCACCATCATCAAATCCCCTCCTTTTCCCATTCATCCCCCTATTAACTTGCCTTGTAAAATTTTAGCTCTGAAGCTAAGAAAGTTTCGTGTTAGAAGACCAAAAAAAAGTACTTTCCTACATTATATCGATTGAATTGAAGGAGTTTTCTCAAGACGCTTTAGAGATTGTAGCAAAAAGATATAGATAAATTAATCAATTGTATATTTAAGCAATTAACTTTAGCTAGCTGTAGCAGGGATATAAATATAAATATATTTATGTGTACATGATTTATCCCTATCGGGAATTTGAATCTATAGTCGAATAGATACCTTAGACAACATACACACACACATAGATACTCTTATCTTCGCCTCCGACAGATATTATATTGCGCAATTAGGATCAAATGGGGCGATAATTGCGAAAGTTTAATGAAAAAGTTAATTGATCTGATCTGTGGTATGAACTAAAACGTGTGTCTTTGTGTGTGTTTATTTATATGTATATGGATAACGAAAAAAAAAGGATTTTCATTGAACTTTTAAAAACTTTGCCACCCTCTCCCGGCTCCTGCGACTTGAGATTAAGTGCAAAAGGGATTTTTCTATTTTCTGGATTGAACAGGAAATGGAAATAGAATTGAAGAGCAATCGAAAGTTATAAAAAAGTTTTCTTAAGTTTTGAGAAAAAAAATTAAAGTAAATATAGAGAAAAAAATCTTAAAAAAAACACAGCTATATAAATTGCAGTTCCCTGCATTTATCATTAAGTTGATCTCTGGAGGTATACTAAGCCCGTTGGGTATATTTAAGTATCCTCACTTAAAACATTCCTGCTAGATGATATTTATGTTAACAATTGTGTTATGTTCAAGAGTTCGAGTGTTCCAGATGGTTATCACATTTATCATGTCTTTTCAAAATCACTGTTTCTGTAAGTGGCGCCCAACGTGAGACCATAATAAAAGAGAAACTTGTTCTTAGGAAAAAATGCGCTTATTTTTAGTTGTTATATTATTCAAGAGGCATTCCAGAAAGTTATCTATTTTTATCATGTTTTTTTTTGACTTTGCAATTCCTGTAAGTGGCGCTCAACGTGAGACCGAAGGCAGAAAGTTGTTCTTAGGAAAAGATTTTTTTTTATAATAAACGAACATTAATAAGGTTTTGTATACCTTTAATATGCCAAAGACACAGTGTGAGCATTAGGAAAAGAGGGAAGGGTTGGATAGGAGGTGTCGGTGTACATTAATTTTAAATTTCTGCACATTGCAATAACATGGAAAGATAGAGCGTGGCAAGTCGTTCCACATTCGCGTAGTACGGCTAAAAAATTAATCTCTGTACTTCATAGTACAGCCGAAGTTGGGCTCAAGGGTAAACTGATAGGCATTCCTAGAAGCGCGGGTATTACGGTTAAATTGTTTAAGGAAAGGAATGCAACTGGCTATTTCACTAGAGCATAGTCCGTTAAAATAACGGTAAAAATAGATACATTTAAAGAACAAAATAGAACAGAACAGAATGTCATAAATTCGTTGAAATTACATGTTAACGCTGAATTTTTGTATACAGAAGAGCGATACACCCTTAATTTCTTGAAGACGTAAGTTTCTTTAGAATAATTGCTCTTGTTGCAAAAAATTTCAGATTTATTAAGTTAAATTTACTTTTATTTTCAAATTAACTTTTTCCTTAAGTGGCGCCCAACATCAAAAAGAGAATTTTGTTTTTCTAAAAAGAATCACCTTTTAATTATGACTGGCCTGTGAATTTAAAAACTTCAAATTAAAAAAAATTGTGATTGTGATTTATTGCTTTAAAATATCATGTCTTACTTCAAAAAAGTGCGTTTTTTTGGTATTCCATGTAAAGTACAGTGAGAAATTGCCAACAAAACTATCCGTAGTAGCCAGATTTTTTATTTAAAAATTGGTACAACTGAAAGAAGATCTATCAGGCTAGTAATAAAAAAAACACACAAATAGAAGAAAGTTTTGTGAAAACCAAATGTTAAAATTAACTTTACAAAAATAAAAATAACTTAACTTAGTAAGAAAACATCTGGAAATTGAAATTCTATAAAAAAAGTTCATTTAACAATTGCTTCAAGAAGGGGGTTTGTTCGTAGACTACTACGTTAACATGTGAAGTTGAAGCAAACTGGAAGATCGCCTCAATTCTTTATATACTTGAATCGAGTTGAAATGAGCTTGATTTGACTCGATTCCCGTCGGAGATCGGAATCGAGTACAAATTTGAGAAGAAAAACCTGTGCAGAAAAACTACATTATGGTCTGTTTATTTGCATGTTTTTGTACAAAAAATGTTTTAATCAAAAATTGCACATGGAGTAGATAGTGTATTCTTATATGTTGCTGAACTATTCAGTTCTTCATTTAACACGAATCAAACTATCTCACTCGCACTTCATAAGAAACATCGAAATACCATTTGCATTTTTAGAAAGTGCTGTCAAACTTAATCATTTTTAAATCTTCTTATGCGGTGAAAACACCATGAAGATTTATTTAGTTGTTTTCTCCTGCAAAATAAGCAAAGTTAGTCCATTTTCATTAACAATACTAAATAATATCAACAGTAACAGATTGATTTTTTCCCCAATGGAAAACACATACATAATTCCAAATGCACAACCACTCAACGAACACATCCATCAAGATACAAACGCAATATCAATGGTACCAACATTTGAGAAAGAAATCACATAAGATCCATTCGAGACTCGTGTAAATGTCAAAAACGCATCCATAGTAAAACATCGAAATACCATTTGCATTTTGAAAAGTGCTGTCAAACTTAATCAATTTTAAATCTTCTAGTGCGGTGAAAACACCATGAAGATTTATTTAATTGTTTTCTCCTGCAAAATAAGCAAAGTTAGTCCATTTTCATTAACAAAACTAAATAATATCAACAGTAACAGATTGATTTTTTCCCCAATGGAAAACACATACATAATTCCAAATGCACAACCACTCAACGAACACAACCATCAAGATACAAACGCAATATCAATGGTACCAAAATTCGAGAAAGAAATCACATAAGATCCATTCGAGACTCGTGTAAATGTCAAAAAAGGCATCTAACGCAACGTAAGATTCTACTCTAACTTTTATCGGTGTTATTCATTCTGCGGATATTGTGTTTCTTATTCGGGTAAAATCCTACTATACTATGGATAGATTTTCCAACAAAACAAGGGTATAAACAGATTTATAAAGTTCAATATTCCTTAAATTTGAATATTTAAGCTACATATGAACAACCTAGCTGTCAGTCTTGAAGAATATGAATATTTGGTGTACAGCTTGGTTCATTTTGCTCAAAGAGATTCCAAAATTAAATCAATAGACATTAAGCACCCTCCCACACTATAAATTGGTTGTTTACATGTGAGTTTTCAAGTAAACTACGGTACAGAACGGAAGTTTATAAATTCATTTCCGTTTCCTTCGTTTGTTTTTTTTTTTGTTTTGGCTTAAAACTTTTTGTACAAAATTACAAACTACAAACAGCATTCCCACTAGGCTTTAATAGAAATTAACACACAAGAAACCATCAACTAAAATTAGTAAGTGAGACTAGAAGAAGCAGAAGAAGTAACTGTAAAGAATTTTCCGCTTGCTTGTAATTACAAATTTTCCCCTAAAGATATTTTGCATTTTAAGTACAAAAAAGGTGGCAGCTGATGGAGATGGAAATGGAAATAAGGATGGCAATGGGGATAGTAATGCATAGCTCAGGCATCACACATGGTATGGAATAGGTATGCCTGGTAGTTCACACCTTGATGTCGTCGAAAAAGCACAGAACGAAGAACGAACGAAAGAACGAACCACCAACTTAACTATCGGGTGAGATAAACAAATGTATTTTATAGGTTCATATACGAGTATGGAGGAAAACTCTTTTCCGTTCCATCCCTTGACAATAATGAAGGAGTAAAAACATTTTACCTCCCCCATCATCATCCCCATCACCATCACCATCACTATCGTCATCATCATCATCATCATCAGTTCGTCGTGCATGACATTCATGACGAGGAACGAAGAGCTTGGCATTTCCCATCAAGTGCAAAGAAAATTACCATCAGGAAAAATAAGCCCTATATATGGTAGCGTACTGCCATCTACCCGTCACACAGCCTTAACACCGATTAAAGGGATGCGATATTAAGTTTATAAGCGAACGAATGTGCTTGAAATTGTTTGCGGTTGAATTTTATTTCAAGATTAATTGAAGTCTGACAATACCTCTACACATAAATTCTTGTATTTAGGGTTTGAGCTAGAGCACTGGAACTCCAGGAAAATATGGAACTTGGAACCTGATGGGAACTTGAATAAAACTAAACGCCTTACAATAAACTTGAACTGTGTCAAGCGGAAGGTGAACATTTAGCATTTCTTCCGCTTTATAAGAAAAGCTCGTTTATTTTATTCTTTTGAAATCAAATTAATTGCCGTCGCACCCAAGAATAATCACACGGATCAGACGAATAAATGATTGCCATTTAATAAGTTCATACTATGGAGAATATAACTGTAGCTACCCTGATGATGTACCCTTAACTCCGTATACCGTTTACCTATAACGTATAGGTAGATTAGATGTAGGTATACATAAAGCTGTATATGGTGGGATATAACCTCTTTGCACAACCCTATTTGGCCTGACATTAATTTTTATGTCAAAGACACAAAATGATATAAGGGTTTTGATATACCAATTTACTTGATTTTATACTTCTTACTTTAATCTCCACCCTCTCTTTTAAGGGCAAAGCAGAAGAATTAAGGTGAACCGATTTTATTTTTTTTAATACATATTTTCTTACATTATTAGACTTTTAAAAGTCCGCAATAGCAGCGGAACAAAAGAAAGAAAGAGAGAAAAAGTGTCATTTGGCACATCTGTGGAAATTTCGACAATACCAAACCAACATACCCTCGTTTTAGAGATTAGTTTGAAAAATGTTAAATAGAGTGTAATTTTGCATTAAACAAATTGGTTTTCAAGTGTAAAATTAATCTCTGTGGACAACGAGAGGGTGCGATGGCTTTAGCTTTGAATATACGTATATTCAGAATGGACTTATAAAAGTGATTGTAAATGTAAAATATTGTAAATTGAGTAGTTTAGAAAGGTTTGAGGGTCGGCATGATTCAAGAAGATTTATTTTAATTCGTCGAATATGTATAATAAAACTTTGATTTTAAGTCTTTTTGAAATTATGTTATCAGTTGCTTTAAACACATTTAAAAAGGAATTGCTTGTAAGTATTTCCTCAAGCCTTTCAACTTTTGAACTAAGAACTACCAAAAGTACACACTCCAAAAGGATTAAATTGATTGTTAAGTTCGATATTTCACAGTTATTTTCATTTTATAGCAAGGACTTGATTTTACGTATGTATTTTTTCAATCAAATGGCAAATTCTTTGTTTACAAACTGAGTTGAGAGCTCAAACTTAAAAGGATGACATTTTTAAAACTAGTTTTTTGAAATTTGAGTTGAGAGCTTAATGGCTGAATCACAAACACGCTTCAGCTTCGGCTTCGTCTGCGTTAAGGCCCAACTATAATAGACTAAACCAAGCTTAAGCCAGCTTAAGGGAACGAACCAATACTCAGCCTTAAATGTCACTAACCATAATAGACGTTCTGCTTAGTTTCGTTAAATTTCGCTAACTTTTGCGCAATTACGCAAGAGCCATTAAAATGGCTCGAGCTTAAGCAAATGTCAAATTTGCTTAAGTTACTTGAATCCATTATGGTTACTTTTTGTTTTGACGATAAATTTTGATAACTTTTCGTTCGGTTTTGACATTAGCTTACTTTCGGTTAAGTCTATTATAGTTGGGCGATTACGGTGGGCCTGCTTCGAGGTTGCCTTGAATGACATTTCTATTATTTCATCCCTCCAAAGAGCAAATAGTTTGTTTGTTAACATTTTTTTACAGCTGTTCAGTTGTCAGACAAAGCAAATGTTCAGATAATTGAACTAGAGCTTCCGTTTGGAGTCACATTACGTTACATTACGTTCTTTTCCTCACGATTGTCAAACGAAACGTGAGGTCGAACCTTCATTGTGATAGCATGCATTGAATTTCTATGGCTGAACTTGTAAACGTCAGGTGAAGCCGAAGCTGAAGCGTGTTTGTGATTCAGCCATGAATAATGTTGAAATGATATGTGCAATGTCTGCTATTGAACGTCAAAACCAAAAACACTCAAATAAAGGGTGTATTCATAAACGTCAGCCTAACTAAGAACTGCGTTATCTGCATGCATAAAGTCAGATTTTCGATCGAACTAACCTAGTCAAACTGCAGTACCTACCGTTCATAAACGTCAGACTGTCGTCAGCATCGGGCAAATTGTGCAGCTGAATTTGTTTGGCTGCGAAAGAGCGGGAATTATTAAACTAATTTGTACAACCACAAGAAGGACGAAGTGGCACTGACTCGTAAAGAATGTAAGTAATGTCAAATATTTTGTTAATTTTTTGATTAAAAAAAATGTATATTATTGTTTTTAAAGGTTCAACAAAGCCATTTTTCTCTGACGTTTATGAACTCTGTTTCCATACCAATCGAACTATGTCAGACCTTTTTGTTTACTGCAGACATTCTGCATTGGGAGTGCGTTCACAATTTTATCCGAAAAGAAATGCGATTGTACTAACGCAGATTTTCTGCGTTTATGAATACACCCAAAGATATAAATCCTCGGAAGCCATCTTGGTTTACCTACAAGCTAAACCGGAAATCAGATTCATAAACTCATTTACGTATGCGTGACATTTCTCCTCTAAATTATGACATATGCCCTAAAAACTCAGTAGTTATTTCTAAGTTTGCGTGAAAACACGTCAATTTTGTTCGTTCAAATTCACATCTATTCGTCCACATTATAAATACGACAATGTAATCAAATGGGTTTTGAAGTGTGATACGTACAAAGTATAGATATAAATATCATGCAGAGTCTTTTTGGTTGAAACTAGATGCATACATCATCTTTGAATTTTGCTTTTTTTTCTATCCTTTTACTCAGGTGCTATTTGACAGTTTTCTTTAATTTTTTTTTGTCTTGTTCTTATTTCATTGGTTTCCAATTTTTCTTTTGAAGCTTATTCTATGCTTATCAAGTCTATTCGAAACAAAATCGGTCGAGCAGAGAAAAACGTCAAATAGGTGCACATTCGGTTTTCTTGATTGTATTTTTTTCGATTTTTGTTTTTATTTTGCATTTACGGTGTTCAAAGTGTCACACACAAACAGTTTTATCGCGTAATAGAAGACAATGGAATATAATCAAGCTCATTTCAACTAAACGCAGGTTTAAAAATAGTCAATGCGAGGTTGAATAAAGCTTCAACGCCATATATAAAAGTAGTAAGAATGTTTTGAGCATTGCCCACAAATTATCTGTCAGCTGTCAAATCTACCTAGCGTTATAATTGCAAGTTAGAAAACAAGTAGGTTTACAGAGAGTCGATGGGAGTTTTAAGCTCGGTTCAACCTTAACCTCACTTGCAAACGTATCAAAAATATAGAAAGCAAAAATCATCCGTCAAATCTAACCAGATTTGAGGTCGGGAACTTAGAAAAGAAAAACTTGTACACAAATCTCTCTTTAAGAAATAATGGCTAAAACTCAAACACGCTTCATCTTCGGCTTCGTCTGCGTTACGTTGGGCCTGCTTCGAGGTTGCTTTGAATGACTTTTCTAATATGACATTTCTAATATGACACATATGACACTGTCATGAGCAGCTGTTATTTTTTGTCAAAAGTTTGTTTTAATTTTTAGTGCAGTAAAAAATATGAATTTTGAAATCGAACAAAGCAAATTTAGCGAAGAAATATCTTACAAAGCCTATAAATACCAATGGGAATCCCTTTTTGTTTACTGTCAGACAAAGCAAATGTTCAACAAATTTGAACTAGAACTATCGTTTAGATTCACATTACGTTCTTTTCCTTACGATTGTCAAACGTAACGTGAGGTAAAAGCTTCATTGTAACAGCATGCATTGAATTTATATGGCTGAACTACTAAACGTCAGGCAAAGCCGAAGCTGAAAGGTGTTTGGGTTTCAACCATAAAGTATTACAGTCGAAAAAAGTATTAAAGTATTGCAATAAACGAGGTTGATGTTAAACCATGTTAACTTAAGTTTAATGTAAACTCAGTCAAAAGTTAAATTCAGACGATATTCCAAATTAACCATGAAGACTTAGGATAGTGGGTGTATTAATTAACTTGCCATTTTTAACCATATTTTTATTTTAAACAACTTTGGTTTTATTTTAATTAAAAAAACATGCAATATGAAAATGTCAGCTGAGCCTACAAAGGATTTCACTGAAAATTCTTTAAACCTTAAAATAAGCTTTAAAGATCCAAACTTTCAAACGTATACATATAAATAATTTTTGTGGTTGACTGACCCCATTAGCAAAAAGAATTTATGTTCATAAATGAATAAAAAAATATATAAAAATTAAAACAATATGTGCACAAAAAAATTAAAAAAAAAACGAACTTAAAAAGGATTTAATTTATTTCCATTATGTATATTCAATATTTTTGTATGTGTGTCCTTGTTTTTGTGACTGCACATTTTGTGCTTTAATCGCAAAATATAATTATGTGGGTTGTTGTATTTTCGATTTTATGTCTCATTATTGAATATGAGAGGATTATTCTCAATTAAGTGCTGCCAATGCATTAAAACAATTGCAAAAAAAAAAAAAAAAACAAATTATTTTAAATGGAAGTTGAAAAAAAAAAATAAAATTAAACAATTTTCACACATTTTTAAAGTAGGAAGCTATAAAAGTAAAATACAAAAAACAATAAAAGAAAAAAAGATAATAATTGTTTACCGCAAATTGAAAATTACCAACCAAAAATGTCTAGGTAAACAAAATGTCATTATTTATTCAGTGTTTAATTCAGCGTGATTTGACAGAACCAAATAAAAACAAAATCCATCATTACAGAGATATCTTCATATAATTTTCTAGATTACGAAATTAAAGAGCATTAATAAAAGACTAATTTTTTGCTGTATTTATTAAAGTTTATCTTTTATTTGTATTCAATAAACAAAAAACAAAATATTGAAATACATATATGATAATCTTTTCACTTTTTTCATAAATTGATGATATTTTTTTTGTGTTTTTTTGGGACTACCAACATAAAATTTAGAGCTTAAATTATGCTGCTGCTGTGTAATGGTTCAGTCCATTAATTTTCGACCATCAATTTCATTTACCTATTATTTTTTAAGAGATAATTATCTAGCATGGATATTGGATACCGTTATATATGTTATGTGCTGCCCTCTAGAGTAATTATTAAACAAATAAACATACATAAATATATGTAGATGATGTAAAATCATATTATCCCAACAACCATCACTATTCAAAGCCTATTTTTGAAATAAAATTCAAAATTAACAATCTCACTCTTTTGAAAATGAATATAATGATGTTGGGGCTTAAGTTATGTTTATAGAGCTAACAACGCCACCTATTTTATAAACATGACAACTTATATGTACTTTACATATTTTTGCTTATCTATCATATCTATGGTATATCTACATTATATGGCAGGATCATGTATGTATATAAAAAGCATTACAAAATAGTTAACATTTAAGAAAATAATCAGTAAATATTCGATTTTGCAAATAAAACCAAATAAATATAAAAGCCATGACACCGAAGCGATGCAAAGCGAAGGCCAGCCGAGGTGAAATCATTAATTTCAATTATTTCCAATCCGCATGTATATTCGACATTTATAATGATAATTCCCTGAACGTGAACACATGAAGTTGCCTCATGCCTCATGCCTTCCAGCACAAGGATAAACGACCGGAAAATAAAGTTTATGTACTATGTAGTCTTTATATAGATGATTTTTATTAAATTGCAGCAAAATAAAAATAAAAATAAAGAAAATTAAATTGAGCCCTTTTTATCCCATGGTCTGATCTGCTGTCCTGAAATACAAATTGAAATACAGTATTGTAAAGTATAGTTTGCGTTTACGTTCACGTTTAAGTTTACTTTCACGTTACAGTTGAGTATATATTGCAGTTCATTTGACAGATCAGATAGAAGAAAAAATGAACAACAACAGCAGATGCAGAGTAAAGCAGTAAAAAGTTGAGTTATGTTGAGAGAGTTAAAATCTTTTAACAATATTCATATACACAGAGATAGAGGGCGCCACGCGGCATTTGTTCTTTAGTTCGTTTATGATCCGGGCGCACCGCACTTTTCAATCTGACAACTACGAAACAAAACGAAAACGAAATCAAACCGATACCGATATTGAGTTGAGTTGAGATTGAGACTCATTTTTTCGCAGTCAATTTATGTGCGTCGATGTCGAAGTCGAAGTCCAATTGTAATTACTTTAAGTAATTGATGAGTTGTATACGTAATGTCAATGGATTATTTTTGGATTACATAAAAAGCGATGGCATGAGAACGCCTGATTCTGTGTCTGAGCCATTGAATTTATGGATTTCCTTCCTATTCTTATTTTACTGTTTTTTTTTGTGTATTTTATGGAATTGCCATTTAAAATAAATGATTTCGAAGACCCAATATTCACCATTGATGATGTTGATGTTGATGTTGATGATGATTATTATTGGATTGATGGGTGAGGTTGGGAGTGCATTATATTGACATCCAATGTTCTGCAATATTTCATATACAAACGCCAACTCGTCTCCACATTTTAAGTTTATCTCTTCTGTCAGTCATATAGTCAGAGTACTATAACGGAACATCCGTTGATGTCAAATATATATGTATGAATTAAGCTATATGTCATTTTGCTATATATGCACATACTCGAATAAAATTTATTTCCGGACTCTATAGCCTACACACAGGCTGATATGTTCAATGTGACACTGGGATGTCATGTAAAAATAGGGTGCCAGTGCATTCATTATTCATTTGAATGTGTCATGTTAATTGCAAATAATATCAGATTGTTACTATATACCGTAAATTGTACGTCGAACTTCATTTTTGATTCTCAATACCATTTTATAGGACCTACAGAAATGTACTATAAATGTACATATGTATATTTTAGTGTGTTTTAAAAATTGTTGTTTATTGATTTGGATAAAATAAAATGTGAACGCTGAACACCATCAACATCATGTTTGACAGATTTTTGACATTCATTGTGAATTGTTTTTCTTTGGCTACCTATATGTAGTTTTTTGTGTTGATGGTATAACGTAGTGTACACCATCACCCAATATCACTTTAAAATTTAATTAACTGTCATTTTGTATGAAATGTTACAAGTTTTTTTTTTGTTTTGTTAATGTTTTTTAATTTCGAAATGTTTTACTGATGATATAGTGATTGAAATCTGCGTGTGTCTTTACATTAACTAGGTTTATTTATTCACAAAAATAGAACAATCAATGGAAATATATAAAGTTTAATAAATATACAAAAGTACATACATTTATATTAATTTGATTGCAGGTTCTTTGTTAAGTTTTCTCCGAAATTGTATAACTGTCAATTATTTACTAATTTATTGATAAAATGAAATGTTTTAAATTATGGGAAATAAGATCGATATATGAAGTTGTTAATTGACGAAGTTATTTCAAAACTTCAGCACGTAGTTTTATAAATTGCATGATTTTTTTCTATAAAAAATGCTTTACTTTTAAATTTTGGCACTGTCATCATTTAAAACGTAGGTTTTCCTGGTTTTTCGATAGTTTTTTCCCCATTACGGGCGTATTGATTGTTGATTGATAAATATCAAGTTTTAATATTTAGGAAGCCAATTTAACAAACAGTCATCTTCCGGTACGTTAAATCGGGTTAGCAGCAACTTAGCTTAAGTTTGGAATTGTTATAGGAAGTTCGTTTGGCTAGAAAACGCCACCTAGGTGGTCCTAGGCTCAATGAAAGAAAAATCCCTATGTGCGGTAGAGAGCAGGTAACGCTAACGCACAAGGGGACCGAATGGCTGCCGGTATAAGCGAATAAACCAGCATTGCAGGTCTGGGCACGATCTCGTCTTTGGGTAGTACTAAAAGCTCCCTAAAAGCGGAGGAACTTCATATGGCGGTCAACGGTATGAAAGTCTGGTGGCGGACGAGCTTATCCTTTAAGGACAACGGCAACAGCAAGTAGCGTCTGTTTTAATAGTGGGCGGCTGCAAAAGGCGTCTGTTTCCCATAGTGGGCGGCCTATATCTGTATGTATTCGACCATCCAAAAAGGTGTAGTGAGCTTGTGTTTATAATGTAGTAAATATGTTATACAGGTACGTGATATTAACCGTAACCGGGAAAACACGGTAGTGGAGCGAGAATGTATTTTTTATGAAATGTGGAAACGAACGGTAATAATTCCCAAAGAGGTAACCCAGCTTTGGTAAACCCTTCTATAGTCACTCCAACTGAAGTAAACCGCACATCGGATTTAGGGGTGCGGCATCTTTCATACAACAATGGCAATCGTGATGCTATCAATAATGAATCAGAAACAAGATTAAGAAATCCTTCAGATTCAACAAAACGGACTTTTGGCTACAAAACACGAACGAAGATTGGAGCATGGAACGTTTGTTCCAGGTAGATACGAGCAGGTAGAGCGTGAAATGCTTCGGCATAACATCAGCATTCTGGGAGTGAGTGAAACCAAATGGAGAGGAAGAGCTGTATATACTGGCGAATCAGGCCAAACAAGAATGTTGTACTCTGGCGAAGAGGAGGCAGACAGAGGTCCAAGACTCAACGGTGTGGGCATCATGCTGACTAAAGAAGCAACCAAAAGTTTTCTATCCTGGAAACCGATTTGGTCAAGGCTCATGACTGCGAGGTTTAGCTAAAAAATCAGAAAAGTCACCATTATTCAATGCTACGCTCCAACGAATGAGGCTTCAGACAACGAAAAGCCCTCTTTTTATACTCATATGAATTCGGCGTACAACGGTGTTGCAGGGGGCGATATCATTACCATCATGGGGGACTTGAATGCAAAAATTGGTTCTGATAACGTAGGCATCGAACAAGTTATGGGTAAGCTTGGCTAAGATCAACTTAACGAAAATGGTGATATGCTTGTCGACTTCTGCATCGCTCGTTAACTTGTGATTGGGGGTTCTTTATTTCCGAACAAGACCTGACACAAAATCACCTGGGAATCTCCTGAAATCCAGAATCTCCAGAAATGGAGGAAGTCACTGTGCGATGTTCGTAACGAAAGAAAGGCTGATGTATGTAGTGACCATCACTTGCTACTGGGTTTGCTTCGCTTACGAACAGCTGCTGTACAGTGTCGCTCAAAGGATATAGCAAGGAGACCAAGATTCAACACAAGCGGTCTAAATGATTGACGTCGTAATTTCGTCAATGCTTTGTGGGGCCAAATTAAGAGCGCTTACATGGAAACTGGAACTGAAACTATACCCAGACAGACAAGAGCTAGAGATTCCTGGATATTATTATCAGAAACCACCGAAACACGTGCTAAAAACCATAGTGTGATATTATGAATACACTTAACAAGCTTCTTTTGGAATCAGAAAAAAAAGCTGTTGTCACTTTTTTACTACACAATCATAACCTTTTCTTTTTTATGTATGTTTTTCAATTCCATCTCCGATCAACATGTTTTTTTAGTATTTTTTTTAAATAGACCACCCGCATTGGAAGAAGAAACTCATCTCCATTAAATCACAAACCAGCAGCAACAACATACCAAAACAAAAACAACTAAGAATAAACCAGCTCATATACTAACCTAACCTAACCAGTTCAAAAACTCAAGCAACCAGCAGAAAAGAGTGTACCTATAAGAGTATTTATATTCCACCTTCGAAACCCAAAAGATTCGTATCACATTTCCAATATAATCTCGTATTAAAATCCAAGCTAAAGGAACGTATACGGAACGTAGCGTATATAGCCAGTGAATTGAATGGGATGATGATGAGAAGACATTCAACAAAAACTGTATACCCGACCCGACCCAAACATTCAATAAGAAAATGAAAAGAATGGAATATGGTGGAGGATTGCATTCCTTGTAATCATTATGATGAGGACAACGGTCGGTCGGTGGTGCCATGCCGTCCATCGACCACAATGACGATGATGATGATGGTCTTCATAGTTGAAAGAAAATCCCAAACAGATATCCCTTTCCGCATTCAAAAAATTAAAGACTGCACGAGGAGCGCAAGGAAAATTCTCAGAACTGTATACCAAAAAAAAACCAGACCATCTGAGGGCATTATGCCTTTGTTTTTGTTCTGATGATTCCTTTGCCAGTTCCATCCGATCCTATCCTAAATGGATAATAAAAGGAACCCCCCAAAAGGTGGACCCATCTCCATACGCCATCAGGTCACTTGATACTACTATAACGTAACGCGAAAAACTTTGCACACCAAACATCATCGCACAGAAAACGGAGTGAAATAATAATAAAAGAAAGAAACCCAGTTCTGAGTAGGCTTGCAGGTTAGATTTAAGGGTCAGATTGCACGTCCGGGAATAAACTGAACGGCATCCTCATAGTCCGTCGGTAAGGTAGGATAGGACAGAGAGGCAGAAGTATATAAAAGCATAGGCTTCTGCCAGAAGTCTATTCATAAACCATGAAGAAGGAAATGGATTTCTTTTTTTTAACACCCCACTGCCATCGCACTCGCAATCAATTTGAATACATTAAAGTAGTCCTTAAACTCCTACACTTTCCTTCCCCACATATACAACTTAACTATGAAACACAACTTCTGAATCTCACACCCGCAATAAACGAATAATAATTCTTTTTTTATTTCCTTTTATTCATTTTTTGAAAGGTCATGCAAGAATTAATGACTCTGCAATCAACTAGCAGATGAAAATAGAAACGTCATACAGAGTTAGTAAAGTGTTCGGTCCCTTTGAGAATTCCTTACTCCTCGTTATGCTTATTTTTTGTTTCTCGAAGCATTTTAAGGTATTCTCACACTCAACACAACTCGCAACTGGCAAAGTAGATGACTTGTGAACTTCAGTCTCGCTCTCGACAGAGCTATCAAATGTGATTCCTGTCACGAAAATACCATTTCTTAAAAAAAAAAACAAATGTCATGCAAGCTAAAAGGATTATTTTTACCTTTTCATCTATAAATGTAGAGCTCCTATAACTTTCAATGTTGGTGTTGTTATTTCTATTTAAAGGAACTTATAGTTGCTATAATAATAAATGCAAATGTGCAATCATATGCAATAAAATCTATGACAAGGGTTATATACAATAAAAATAGTAACATAAGACAAAAATAAATATTTAATTAATTAACTACTGCATGCGTTGCGTTGCGTTATAAACACACATCACAATACGAATACGGCAAATGTCAAATAATAATGATTTTGACACATCATGAGATTATTATAGCAAACTCTAAATGTGGATTTGTGGAATTTATAGAAAACAAATGTTGCACATTATGCCATTTCTTTCTATAGATAAAGGAGTGCTCAGTGCTGATGCATGTAGAAATAACTCTTTCTAAGAAAAGGGTTCTTCGTCAGAAGAGAAGAAACAATATGTTTGATAGCTGGAAAAAAGGTAATGAGTAAAAAAAAAGAAATATGAATCGCATGACAGGAGTATTGTTTAGAAATTCTTTTATCATTATTACAGTTTTTAATGAACAGTTGTTGAGTTAGAAATCATTAGCTTTGTTCTTCATGTTTTCACCCGAGGGCTGATTTAGGTACAAAGTTGATGATATCTTGCTACCCAAACAACGGTGAAAAAAAAGAAAATAGTTTTGACATATCAGAAAAAGGAGTGGTATCGGTACCTTATGTTCTGAAGATGGAGAGTAGCCATAAAGAAAATTCCTGTGTGCTTGATCAAAAAATGTGGTTTGAAGGGAAGAGTTCAAGACACCCTCTGCTTTTGAAAGTAGGGGACGAGTCAACAATACAGGTGAGTATATTATTGTGATATTGACTTTCCAGGGACTTTAATAAGTCCTTCAATAAATCCCTATCCTATAATCTTCGTGTAGTAATGTAATAGATCACTACTTCTATTACAAATCTGCATATAATTAACAGTTGTGCTTTCATACAAGTTCTTTTTGTTTAAGACCCAACATGACGGTAAAGGGAATATCCAGATAAGGACATGTAATAGGTACCTAGTGCCTAGAATCGGAAATGACTTATTCAATAAAACATTCCAATAAGGTTGATATTGTAATAGATCGTTGTTTCTATTCCAAAATTGTCAAAGTTGACAACACCTTTCTAATCAAACAACGTGGAAGAAAGGAAATAATTTTGACATATCAGAAAAAGGAGTGGTATCGGTATCTTATGTTTTGAAGTTGAAGAGTAGCCATCGAGCATATTCCTGTGTGTTTGATAAAAGTATGGTTTGAAGAGTTCAAGACACTCTCTGCTTCTGAAAGTAGGGGGCTAGTTAAAAGCTTTAGATGAGCATGATATTTGCAGAATTTAGATAGTCTGCAATTCCTTAGGAAATAGTGATAATTTAAAGGGACTTTAATAAATCCTATTATTTTCTTCTAGTATTGTAATAGATTACTACTTCTATTACAAATCTGCATATAATTAACAGTTAAGCTTTCGTACAAGTTCATTTTGTATAAGACCCAACATGGTGGTAAAAGGAATATCGAGACAATGACATGTAATAGGTACATAATGCCTAGAATTGAAAATGACTTCTTCAATAAATTTCCAATAAGGTTGATATTGTAATAGATCGTTGTTTCTATTCCGAAATTGTCAAAGTTGACGGTATCTTGCTACTTAAACAACGGGGAAAAATGGAAATAGTTTTGACATTTCAGAAAAAGGAGTGTTATCGGTATCTTATGTTCTGAAGTTGAAGAGTAGCCATTGAGTATATTCCTGTGTGTTTAATAGTTCAAGACACTCTCTGCTTCTGAAAGTAGGGGGCTAGTTAATAGCACTTGGTGAGCATGATATTTAAAGTATTGAGATAGTCTGCAATTCCTTAGGAAATAGTGATAATTTAAAGGGACTTTAATAAATATTATAATTTTCTTCTAGTATTGTAATAGATCACTACTTCTATTACAAATCTGTATATAATTAGCAGTTAGTACAAGTTCTTTTTGTATAAGACCCAACATGGTGGTAGAAGGATTATCCACACAAGGGCTTGCCTTGCATTTATTTTGGCTTTTGAAAATAACTTCTTCAATAAGTTTGATATTGTAATAGATCGTTGTTTCGATTCCAAATTTACATTTAGTAGAATTTGTACCTGTTGGTAATTTGTTTTTATATAAAAGTACCATCCATTCTTACAGTAAGATTTGTATTGTAATAGATCGATGCTTCTATTACAAATTTTCATTTAGTGCATCGTCACGTTTAATGAAATTTGTTCTTTAAGAAGAGATTGGTGGACAAAATTGAATTATACTGAATATTATCTCAAAATACATCCACCAACAGTTTTGCCACTTAGATTCAACGTATTGATTTGTTCTAAATTTAAAGACCTAACATAAGTCTTTGTGAATGTTCAGTGGGATATAAAATTGCATTACTTTTATCAAAAAATTGATAAGTCTTTTTCTCATGTGAAACAATTTCTTACTACTGGAAGCACTAGATCTTCAACAATAAATTGTAATAGATGAGAGAAAACCCTTTTCATAAGAATATCTATGAACATGATGATGATGATGATATCAGGAGAATATAATTCTTGTATTGCTGCCATCATCTGGAAAATGTCTTAAGATGGCAAAATTGATATACTGGGGTAAGTATTGCATTATCTATAAACTTATATCAAAATCTCTATAGAAAAGAAACTTTAAATATACATATCATATACAGATACAGTATCTATCTAAAAGTCAATCTTTAAAAGGGATCAATTTATGGGGAATATCAGATAATAAGAAAACACATATTATATAGTTTGTATGTTCGTAGAATGAAGGTACACATGAAATCTATTTATCTTATTAAGCTAAAAAGATGATATATATATAAATTTTATAATATGTGCAGAAAAGATGACAAGAATTGGAAAAACACAATTTCATGACAGACTGACAAATGGAGTAGGTAAGTTATACTCTCTTCTAAATCCAACCTAGCGACACAAGAGTGAGACAGAGAGGTTAAATTGAAGTTATTATTAAATATAGAAACATTATTATTGATATGTTGAGGTTATAGTTTATATAGATTTGAATTCAATTACAATTCAAAGACATCATAAGTATGATGTACATAAGTAGAAAAGATAATAGAATTGAAAATAAATGGAGATATTGATTTTGGAAATACTGAAAATCTCTATATTTGAATATGGCAAATATAAATACCTGTGTGGTCTTCTATTGAAAATAGTATAATATTTGCAGAAAGCACATACATTTAAAGATTACAATATAATTTTGCAATGTAGCATTATATAAATTGTGCAAGAGAATTTCAAAAATTCCATAAATGTCAAATTCTGAGTGAGTTAAAAAACGTCTTTTTGTTTGAACAAGAAAATAATTTCTAACCTATTTATTAATTGATTAACTGTATGACGATAGAGTATTGAGTAAATAAGAAAACTTACTTATTGATGGTTCAAATGAAAAAACTGATAGTTTCTTCAAGATCCAACAACTATTCGACTTTTCTCGGGCGCCATTTTTTATTATTATTATTAAACATGCTAAAATGAATGAGGACTTTTACTTTTAACAGTCACCCAGTATTTTATTTTCTGACACACATGCGATAAAAATAAAATGAACAAAACTCTTGATTCCAAAGTTTAATCCTCACCCGGGCGCCAGTTTAATTTCAACTGAGGAAATGTCTGAACAAATTGGAACAAATCGAATGAAAACATCTTCATCCATTTAAATCAATACAAAACTTCATGTTTAAAAATGTAAAACAACACTCTTGGTTCGATAGCTTAAACTTTTCCCGGGCGCCACTTTTGATGTTCACATAGAAAATAGCCGAATTGCAATGGAAACTTCTACAAGTTTACACTCCTTCAACTACATATTTCATTCATTAAACAATAAACTGCAAAACAAAAGCAGCGGACTATGATTTAAGCTCAAAATCAAATACCGTTATACCTGCCCAGTACGCCTACTATACCTACAAGTTATTTGTTTATGGAAATAAAATGATAGTAATTACTAACATCAAATATATTCTTCCCAAAATAGTTAACATCTATGTTTAGCCCATTTACTGTTATTATTATTATAAAATAGGCCTATACACTGCACAGGGTAGGTAAGGTAGTGTATGATGGGATAGTAGGGAAAACTTCATTGTAAATTATAACATGATGTCCAATATTATCTTTTCTACACATCTCTAATATTATGTCCCAAAATGAACCGACTATAGAACCCATCACCCACTTTAACAATATATAGTATAGTATAGAACCATAATCCTTTATGTTGCTATATTACAGTTGAATAGCCGACAATATTGTATAAGCAATACGTGTCTATAAATTCGATAATTGTCTGTTAATTTGATGGATGGACGCATGTAAATCGTGATGATGTGTTGCTATACAAGATGGGATATACATATTATATAGAAGATAGATAGGAAAGTCCTAAATATGAAGAGAACATATCTAAGGGTATATTGTACCAGGACTCATCACAAATACGGCCGATAACAAATTCATTCAATCCAAACTAACCAACCAACCAACCATGGCCATCACAATCACCATAACCAACAACCAACCCTTAAAGCTTATTCCAAGTATGGTATGAGAAGGTTTGGTAGCACTTGAACATCTGGAATTGTGCAAATTGCAATTTGCATATTTTGCGGTTTATCCAGGATACGTGAAGAAATTTGTATTGTCTGCAATCGCCTTTCTCTCCCTTTAACGGCATATATATTATATATATATGTATATATGAGTACATATATGGTTACATCAGGTACATATATACATATATACTTTCATTTATGTAGACATCACATAAATTGTTAATGCTTGGCGAGATGTTATGCTATGAAAAACACCAACCGCATTGGCATGCACAGATGAAATAACCCAATCACACGTTTACAATAGGAACAGCATTGCCATCAGTGGTTGGTGAGTCTGAAGTATCGATAAATGCATCATACTCGTATGATGTAGGGTAAAAGGACAAGGGACAGTGTAGGTAAGTTGAAGCAACAGAAAGTGCTGCAGAATGGATAGGAAATATGGTCAATGTGTGAGAATTGGAAGGGCAAAATGTCATAAATTGATTGAAGAAGACACTTAAGGGAATTCCTTGTTATTGGATTGAATTTTAGAGAAGGTGTATACAAAGTTTAAATTTTTAAATCAATTTCTATTAAAGGTGATGGAAATTTTTCGAATACATAATTGCTAGATAGTTTTTGGTTTTGATGATAAAAATCTGACAGAACAAAACGTTTTGACAGCCAACTATTATAAACGTCATATGTCACTCGAAAGCTTCTAATGTGTATTTCTCTTACCACGATAAGTTTGGTGTCCTAGTTCTCAACGGACTGTTGCGCCATCTTATTTATTTTTAGGTACTTATTGATTATTGTTTAAATGTCAAATTTCAACACAAAACTGTAATGAATTCAAGTTTTGATGAAGGAGAACGGTTTAAGAGGTTTTCAAAAATGTTCAAGAAATGAAGTTTAATAAAGCTTTATGTGAAAAAAACTAATAATATTTATCAATTGATAATTGGAATATGGTTAACTGTGGTACTATAGATAAGAATAGTTTGACTCCACTGCCTTACCGACTTTTCAAAAACGTAGCCTGTGGCATAATCGATGGAAACTATTACAATAACATTGAGTTTAGAAGAAGGACACTTTACGAATTCAAGCCTCTTTCCCTATTTTTAAGCTTTAAGGCTTTAAAGAACCTCATCTACTACACTTTGCTAAACTCATATGAAAAATGTATCCGAATTTTCCTTGCTAAATCATGACCACTTGACCAGCTTCGAAATCAACAAAAGTAGTTGTAACCTTTGATGTACTCTTAAGATGATTTTTTTTTCTTTTTCTTCTTCGACATATCATTATCATTTAAACAAGTCAATTTCATTGATCTCAATTTAAAAATAAAAAAAGAGAAGGAAAAAATCGAACAAAATCTCGACCTCAATTTAAAACAGAATTCATCATTCGTCTTAAGGACATTTCCACTTATGTACGTTCTACTCTACCAAATGTAATAAAAGAAGAAGAAAATCACACATAAAACACATTCCTTAAGACGACAGCAATCTCGCAAATACAAATGTATATGTAACCTATAGATACTCCATATCTATAGTTGGGTACCTGCCCAACTAAATTACATCTAAAAACAGAAAACACATGACATGATGAGCAAGAGTCAATGCCTCTTAATGTCTTAAGGGAATTAAATGTTCTAAAGAGATATGTATTTCGACCACACATTATGATCCAAGTTCCAAGGTAAGGAGGAAAGTCGGGTGGCAGAATACCCGCACCCATTTCATTTTCTTTAAGGATTCAGCAAAACTAAGTAAGCGGAACAAATTAACCCAAATTAGACATGCGGTGTCAAGGTCTATCAATCTAAGTCAAAATGATATTAGTCTGCTGTGATCCATGTACAAGTACATGTATAACTATGGTTTTCCTGCTCTCAAATGTACAGGGTGGGTCTAAAGTTTCATAATAATTTGAAAAAATCATAACGGTACTTAGATTTAATAAAACTTTTACCTATAAGGACCCAACTAATTGAATTTTGATTTGAAAATACTTTTGGCCCAAAGACCTTTTCGATGTCATTTTAATATATGAAGTCTACTCTATGCGCCGTGTGTTGTAAAGGGTAAAAAAAATGGCGGTCTGGTCAATATTAAGTGTTAGTTTTCGGCCCTCGATTTGACCTCAAGGATGTTTGAATGGTTGTTGTAGAACAATATATTTCATAACTTGTGATTGTAAAACAATTGTTAGTACAAAATGTAAAAGTCACTTCTGACCCACCCTGTACTTCATATTCACTTAGTTCCTATGTTTGGAAGCATTGGTGTATAGTGTGTTATAGAATTTTATCTATTTATGTATAGATTTTTAGCGAGAAAGGATATTTGCCCCAAGGGATATGGAATGAGATAAACAACCGCCTATATCTCTTTCGAATTTCCAGAGAAAGATGTATAAAGTTTTGTTTCCGTTCTTCTTGTGTCTATACGGCGCAGCGGAGGCATTTATATTTTATGATTCATCCCGAAATTTCAAAACCCAATTTCTATCTCCCACCCACCACTCCACAATACTCAGCTCATCCTTAGGCTGCCGCACCGCCATATTTGATAAAAAAGGGATGAAATTTATTGAAATTAATTAAGGGTAATAAATGAAATTGTGGCTAACGGCAGCGGCTGCTATTTTGTTCACTGATTGTAATAATGTAACATGAGTATAAAATTCTATGAAGCCAACCAGAAAAATATAGATATTTCTACATCTATACTAATATGGATGCATATCAAAACAATTATAATAGCAGAACTTAATTAATACTGTGGATAATCATTTTTGGTTGTAATTTCAAATTATACACTTTAGTTTTTCTCCTATGGCATTTTTTTAGTAGTACTACGTATAACGTATATTTATTATTTGAACATTGGAGTGTGTCACGTGTACGTAATTAAATTATTATGACTCGAAAGATTATTATCAAAATGTGTGATAAATTTTAACAACCACCCTCTGACTTTTTGCCATTAAGGCTGATCGCAGCTTAATGATAAAAGTCTTTTATTTTAATATCGCGGGTAACTGTTCAGGTACTGTGTAGTGTACTAATTTTGTACTAAAAATATACAGTCAATTAAAAGAACACAAATAACTTCATGAGTGTTTTGTTATGTACTAATAATGTACTAAAAAAGTTAGGAAATTAAACGAACACATAAAATTGCTTGGGTTCTGTTTAGTGTACTAATTTTGTACTAAAAATATAAAGGAAATGAAGCCAGCAAACATACATTTTCGGTTGCTTTGTTGTGTGATAATTTTGTACTAAAAAATTGAAGCAAATTAAACGAACATAGATAAATTATCAAATGCTACATTGTGTACTAATTTTGTACTAACTATATGAAGCAAATTAAAAGGACACAAATAACTTTTCAAATGTTTTGGTGTGTACTAATGTTGAACTAAAAAAATTAGGAAATCAAACAAACGTATACGATTGCTTGGGCGCTTTGAAGTGTACTAATTTTGTACTAAATACATGTAGCAAATGAAACCAGAAAAGATAAATTTTCGGTTGCTCTGTTATTTGATAACTATATACAAAGGACATGCAGAAAATTAAACGAACATAAATTAATTAACAGATGCTACGTTGTGTACTAATTTTGTACTAAAAATGAAAATCAAATCAATCTAACAGCAGTACAAACGAAGTAACATTCCCGTCGAGTGCGATATATTAAAACAAACAAAATTAAAGAGCAGAAATATGTAAATTTAATAGTACTTAATAGCTCTTAAGTATCTAGTACTAAAGAAGTCATTTCTCAAAACTGTAATAACATCTTAAAAAAACATTCCTTAGTAGCCGAATCAAATCCCCATGGAATATAGAGTGTTCGAATTGTGTGGAAAATTTGTGCCTGATTCTATAATAATCAAACTACTACTAATGTGTCCAAAATTTCTTAGTTTAGACTACATTTGCCTTCAGGTAATCAAGAAATCACAGGTACTAATTTTGTACGAAAACTTTGTGGTGTCTACAAGCAGGGATAGCAAAGGTCTTTAAATAACCATTGATAGAAATACAAAGTTGATACTAGTACTAAATAGCTTTTAAGTGTCTAGTACTAAAGAAGACTTTTCTCAAAACTGTAATAACGTCTTAAAAAATCCTTCCTTAGAAGCCGCATTGCACGTGTTCTAAATTTATATTATTTGTGGCTTAAAAGGCCTGATCATAAAATAAACAAACTACGTGTGTGCCCCAAGTTTCTGAGTTAAGACTTTTCCTTTAGATAAACAAGAAAACACAAGTACAAATTTTGTGCCAAAACCTTCTCTGGCTATGGTTTAAGGCAAATTTAAAACTTTGTGGTGTTAATATGGTGTTAAAATGGTAGCCATGTGCATTCAAGAGGACGATTTTCTCAAAACCCACCTCTGTCTATAAACTCCTACTCTCACCTACCCGCAGTGAACATCGGGAGTCTAGTACCTTAACTGGAGATTGGGTTCTAACCCCAGTGGAAAGTTGGTGGGGGCAGCAAACGAGAGAGGGGGGAGAGATGTTTTCACCAAGGCACCTCTCCTTATCCATACGGCAGTGGACGAAGTCTCGAGATGGAATCAACGGTGGCGTCTACAGTTTCAGTACTGTTGAACTGCTTATTGAGCGCCTTATTGGGCTTCTATGACTTATTCGGAGCCCAGGCCTATAAGGAGCTCCTCGTCCTTAGAGTTATGCTAAGGATCTGGCCCTCCAGGTTGGGGGTTGTGTTTTCTGGGTGACTACATACTCGGATACGGAATGATTTACTTTAATCATCTAAAATCACCATCTATAAGACACTCGTCATCCCGGTTCTCATATATGGCGCTGAGGCCTGGACCCTGTCAAAGAAAGATGAGAGCGTCTTAGGATGCTTCAAGAGAAAAATTCTTCGGGAGACTTTTGGTCCCGTATGCATAGATGGAGAATGGAGAAGAACATATAACGACGAACTGTACGGGCTGTACAGCGACACTGACCTAGTTAGCAGAATTGAAGTCCAACGGCTTAGATGTCTAGGTCATGTAAAACGAATGGATATCAACGCTCCAGACCAGAAGGTCTTCGAATCCAATCCCGAGGGACGGTGCAGTAGAGAAAGACCGTGACTCAGGTGGCGCACCAATCAACCAATTTGGCGTGCGAAACTGGAGACTATGGACCGAGCTGGCTGGAGACGCATGTTAGTTGTGGCCCACGTCCGCCCCGGACTGTAGCGCCACCTTAAGTAAGTAGGTAATGTTTTAATATAAAGTTGATGTACTAAAAATTGCTTTCAAGCATTTGTTTTGATAATTGATCTAAATTTGTACTAAAAAAGCTACTTTAGTAAATACTTCACTTGAATTAAATTTAAAGTGCTTCAATTCTGCAACAGATTTATTCCTAAGTATACACTTTTACTCTTCATGTGTCCATCATTTCTCAATCAAGAAAACCTTTTTCAGAATAAACACAAACCGTCGACAAAAACAAACAAAAAAATCTCAAGTACTAATTTTGTACTAAAACTTTCTTAAGCTATCGTTTAAAAACAAATTTAAAACCAGCTTAGTGATGTCAACAGGCTGGGATAACAAAGGTTTTAAAATATTATACACGTCTGTGTCGTCCTGATCCTTCCAGCATTATCCTTAAAAAGGTACACCTACTACATTTATAATATATAAATAAATTAGCTAAGGATAAGGCCTTTTTTTTTGTATTATGTATGTATCTAATGTAGGTATATCATCCATGCCGAGGTCATGTTTTACTTAATCTTTTTCCGAGATTAAGAAGTCAAACAAAATCTCCCCCCCCCCTTTTTGCCCCTCTGTCTATCAAGGATACACACTAGAGCCAATATAATTAGCATAATATATTTTAAGGAAAAAAATGAAGATAAATACAAAATATAAAACTCAATACAAAATGTCCTACGATGACACATTGTTGCTGCCGCCTCTCATTAAGCTTTGAAAAACTTCTGGCACACACTGTGTGATAAAAAGATGAGAAACCCTAAAGCAAAATCCGAATAAAGAACCTATTGGCCTCGATGCTGTTTAGCTGTGCTACTACCATAGTGCCGTTCCGTTGCTTCTGATTTTGCTGTTGCCGTTGCCTCCGTTGATGCTCCTGTTTCTATGAGGATTCAAAAGAAAAAGCCAGGAGAGTGAATTCCTTTCTGTTCGATGGCGATGATGAGGAAGAAACGTTTTTCCTTGACAGGCAAAATGAGGTCAACAAGTAACATGTCTACTTTTTTTCTTCTATCTAATATGAATACTTTTTTGCTTCTAAGGCTGATTGTACGTGTAATTCTAAAGAGGCATGATATTAGGTAGGTCCTGGTGTTGCTGCCTCCTTAAAGCTGCCTTCTTAAAAACACACACAACATCAACTTAGTAACTCTCATCGAGATTTTCTACAAAACTGATGATAACTTTTCCCTAAGTAGGTACACCATGACAGGTCCCGTATCTTTAGTGTAAAAAGGCGTTGTGAAGGGGTGTGTGTGGAGGGGGGGTGATGAGGTGGAGCCAAGGAAGCAGGGAGGCTCTGGAGTGCTTGAGTGCTGGAGCGCTAGAGATGCCTTTCAGAAACTTGTGTCAATATATTTATTTAGGCATTTTATATACAAGAAGTTTACTTTTATGCGGGCTAGGTTAAATTTGTGTTAAGCAATCTCACAAATCTGATCCTTTTTATATTGTACTCGTTCTTATACAGTGTAGGGAGTTTATAGGAACTGACTTGTGTTTTAAGATTTAAATCAACCCAATAGAATAGAAAGTAGAACCAATATTGACATTTGTTACACAGCATACAAAGACTATTAATTTTAAGTTTTCTTCTTCTTCGAATGCTGCACGTAAGTTTTGATTTGTCTTGAAGTTTGAGGAACGAGGAGAAGGGGGGGGGTGGTTGTTAAAATGTCCCTCTCTTCGTCAAAGGTAAATTACAATCGAATATTTTGACAGGGATGACAAAATTTGAGCTCTTGGAATTTTGAAAGTTTTTGGTTTAGTTTACTTTATAATCCCGCAAGACAGGACTTTTTAAACTCAAAACTCAGAAAGTTTTTTGGTACTTAGAATTCCCCAGAAGCATATTTCACACAGATAAGTTTTGAGGTTTAAAAGTCGTTAGTTGATTGGAGTTTTATGAAGTTTCTTAAAAGAACCAAACAAGGACAATTTTGTATAGCCTATATGACTTTGTGTATATAAAGGGTGTTTTTTTTGGGGTATATTAAATTAAGCAAAGATGAAAATTACTTTATTCTAAAGAAAATTGTCTGGTATAATAAAAATACTGGCTGCTTTGGACGTAGTTTAATCTGAAGGTCCCATTTGCGATGACTTTTAAAAACACTTGTGGCCGTATATTGGCAAAAAGTCAAAGAAAACACTTGACAGCTGTCAAAATGACCGCCAGTTAAAATAGTGTTACCAACTTAAGGAACTATTCTTCTGAAAAACACCCGTTAACCTGGTAATTTTGAAACTCAATCGCTTGAGAGAATTTTTAAATGTTCGCCTAGAAACATTTGTTCAATTAATACTGATTCTACTGTATCTTTTTTGACATTTAAACAAACTTTTAGCTAATTTCCGCTCATACTCTTATATATAAGCTGTTTTAAATTACCATAGAGTATAGCTGAACGTATCGCGTTGACCTATCATAAGTTCTAATTCATTCTGTTACACTTGCCGGCTATCTATCGTCTAATCGATAACGTGTCCTTTCGCAAGATGATAATCGTATTTTCGAAAGCCTCGGACCCATCAATTCGGTGCAGTTCTATTATCACAAGAACATCGATTCGAAGCTGGTATATGGACTCGTTTAGAGATGGATGCAACCATGTCTTTGTGAAAGAGACAGAATGCTATTAAGGTGTTTGGCAGTAGTTGCATCATAAATTTCCAGGATAACCGCACCACATAACCGACCTTTGGGCACGTTGTTATGCAAATTGAAATAATATTATAATAGACATTTCATGTGCGTGCCTCGTTGTCGTCGTCGTTGTCGTTCGTCCTCGTGGATGGGATGTGGAAATGGATGAATATGCTGAGTCGAGGTCGGTATTAGATTCTACTGGGCTGGTGTCGAGGTTCCAATGGTTATGCTCTTGTTTTTTGATATTGACTTGCATTTCTCTAGAGCCCCTGCTTCAGACCCAGTCTCAGCCTCTCCATTACAATTTACGCATAAATCGTAAATTGTTCAAATAAACGGATTGAAAGAGATAGACGATCGGATTGGTTCGATGATGGTTGGGTTGGAAAGTCGGTTAGAGGGGTGGGATGGGGTCTAGAGAATATAAGTCTCTATGCGGCACGATGCTTATTTGCATATTAATGCCTTGCTGCTGCTGCATCACATTTGATAGACCGAACACAATGAATTCAATGCATTATTAATATTCTCAGGTTTCGCTCGCTCGCTCAATCTCTTTGGTGTTTGAAACCTTTGCATTCGCATAAAGCTGTAGCTATAGTTTTATGTGTCTATGTTTATAGCCATTTTGGTATTTAGAGCTCTTGTTCAAGAGTTTATGGTAGAATAATTGTGTTAAGAGGTATATAATGGGAAACTTAAATGCGTGTTTAAATTTTTAAATCGGAACACACAGTGTATAATCTCGAATTTGTTAAGTAGGTGGTTGTATTTCCCATTGTTGGGCAAATTTGAACGAGAAAAACGGACGATTCGCTAAATTTGAAATAAATATTTAAAGAAACATGATCTCACGTTGGGCGCCATTCATCATTTTTGTTTTAATTTTTAACTTATTTGACTTTAAATTATATGAATTTTGTATACACTCAAAGAAATATTTTGATATTAATACTAATACTCATACTAAGGGCCCAAATTGTATGAATTAAGATCTTACGTTGGGCGCCATTTATCTATTCTTTGAACGTTTAACTAATTTTACTCCACATTGTTTGAATTGTATAACTGCTCAAAATACTATTATGATTTTCACAACAAATTATATACTACTAACATTGACCACAGCACATACAGAGGACCTTTGAAGGAAACACATAAAATAATCAATAAAAAGCAAACAACACATTTTAGCTAGAAATATTAATAGGTTAGTAATTTGTTTGCTAATAGGTATTATGTTTCAATCACAATTAAGCGAAGAAATCGATTTATGGAAGGATATTCTAACCAACAAGAATTAAATTAAACAACAACATTGAACAAGAAAAAAGAAAACCTTTTCTTCATCTTCATCAATATAATATGCCAATAATAATTATTTAACTAATCAAATTTATAGCCTCGCTACCGACAACGATAGCTTCTTAAGGCTCTACCGTCCTACATAATCTCGCAAAGTGATTCCATCTTAATCTGTGTGTTTATAGCGTGTTGTCCTTAATGTTATGAATAATATATGAACATTTCTTTTGCCTTAAATTTGCCCTTTTCGAATAACACTTAGCGCACAAAACGCACACAGTAGGTATAGACCCTTCAATTTGGGAAATTTTTTACTTTCCAAGTGTCACAAAATCTCTTTAGATAACTTCAAAACTAACAACCGAAAACCAATTCAAAAGTGATTTTGCTAAAAGAGAAGCTCGTAATATAAGCTACTATATAGATTTTCCTTGGTTACCACCATCGCCAACGCCACCGCCGACGATGACGATAATACTTATATGTATATTTTTTTGGGAGGAGTTATTAATTATTCATTCATTCGTGTATATTCCAATCAGAGTTTTACTTCAAATTTCCACCCTTCGTTTTAATCCCAAATGTCATCTCTTTTTGCTATAGAGCCGAAACATCTCTACATTACATCGATTTCGTATAGGGATTTATACACATGTATGAAAAGCTTTTGGACCAAGCAAAAGAGGCTTCTACATGGTCCGTTGTACCGTAAAATCCTGCCATAAACGCAAAACGAAGACATACAAATAAACAAATCTTCCTATCCGAATTCCTCCATAAAACCGAACATCAAACTGCCGGGATATGCTCTCTTGGTAGATCTTTTTTCCATCACTATACTCGTAGACCAACAACAACAACAAAAAAAAAAACCAAAGGACTCAATGAAGGACCTCGAACAACAACAACATCAACAGAAAAGCAAAAGAGAAAAAAGCATACACAAATCGAAAGAAATCCTTAAATGCTTCAAACAGACGTATTTCCGAAACAGTTATGTGTACGAATGTAAATGCAACCACTTTGCCGACACATTGGCTTTATTGACGTTTGCGAAATGGATGTCAGACTAAGGAGATGGATGAAGGGTAACTGAATGGGAAAGAATGGTTGAATTGAAAATCCTGGGGGACCTCCTTGCTTTATTTTCTCTGTATGTAGTAAGAAATAGAAAAGCAAAAAAAAACCTGTATTATTTTCTTGCCCTCAAATTGTAGAGTTGATTTATGTTCTTCTAGACGACCTATACTCAGACGTACTTGTATATGTTTAACACACACAAACTCAGCTGTAAGGAAGAGTTTCGTGGCGGTTTTTTTGGGGGAAAAGGGAGAAATACGAAGAACTAATCAATGTTGTGGCGGGGAGTTTTATTTTTTGTTTGTTTTGCTTTTACTGCAAAAATACCATCACTAAAAAAAAACAGAACTCGATAATTTAAAGGGCAAAACAAAATTGGTGGAAGTTGAAGAAATTAAAATGAAAAACTAAGAAAATAAAATGTAATCATTATTTTGTGCCATTTACGTTTGTTTTGTTTAAAAGTCAAGATTTAGGTTTCATCTTTTGTTTTTTTATGTCATGAATAACGTTAGTGAAAAAGAATGAAGGAAAAAGATAACTTCTTATGCAAAACATTAAGTTTTATTAACTTTTTTTAGTTGGCGCCCAACGTGAAACCTATTCTATTGAATGATCTTAAATTAAGAAGAAAAATAACAACAAAATTGTGAAGATTGGCAAATATTTACTACATGACAAGTGGTACCAAATACAGAGCTATTGATATAAAAAAAAAAAACATCTTATAATCTCATATACACATAAATACGAGTATGTATATATTGTTTATTTTTTGGTCTTGTCACGAATAAATTACCCAATTTATGCTGAACGTTTTCACAGATCAACAAAGTAATAAGATTTTCTTGAAGTTGATTGGGGAATCATAAATGTTTATGATACGATTTCCGAAAAATTGTCAAAACGATAGAAAAATAAAACAAACCTTTATGACAGCGCTATTTCTTTATTTATTTGAAAAGAAGAAAAAAAAACACAACCATTTCGTAAATCTGACACTTGATATTTTCCAAAATGTTGTGTACATCGTTCTTACTCCAAATACCATAACCAGCCCCATTCAATAAGAACCGATTTATTTTTTTTTCTTAAAAGAAAAAATTGCACCTTTCCCGGAAAACCAACTATTACCCTATTCAATTTATTTAGAACACTCAATTTAGTGAATAGAATTCTTCGATTGCTTTTGCATAGAAAAAGAATCCTAAGACTGATTATTGTAAATCGAAATAAATCGCACTCCACACCGACACGTTGTAGTTGCCCTTGAGATAAAAATGTAAAAATGAGAAGTAGTGAATTCAAAAAAAAAATGGGGTTGTTTGGTAAAAATAAAATACAAAACTCTAAAATGGCGCCGCCAATTTAATGCGAGGAATGTAAAAGTAGTAAAATTGAGTGAAAAGGATAGAGCCGATCCAATGGAGCACCAAAAAAAAAAAAAAAACAGTGTGATATAAAGGAAAATGAGTCTATAGCGCCCATTCCTTCAGCCTTCTTAAATTTCTTATTTTATTTGTGGGTTATTTTCCTAGCTGGTTTTGTGGGTTCTTTTTGAAAAGCGTTAGTTAAATTGAAGAGGTTTTTGCATAATTTTTCTTTCCAAAATCGTTGAAATAGAGATACACAAGATTGATTTGGACACTTCTTAAAGAAGACGAAAGAGCTTTGAATCTGAATTATATTTTATGAGTGAAATTCACTTTTCAATTTTATACTTTACAACAAAATGTACATTGAAATGAAAACAATCAAAAAAAGTGAGGACCTGAAGCACATATTGGTTCACATTGGGCGCCATTCCAAATGCAATACAATAGTTTTGATGATATCATTGATTGTAAGCACTTAGTTAATAAATGCACAAAAATAAACCAACAAATACAAAACTTCATACATTCTTTAGGTGTATTTCAAACTAGGAAATTTTTCAAACAACTTGTTACGAAAAGATGTATTTGTTTGTTCTTATGAAATTATAATAATATCATTTGTATGAAGAAGACTCTTTTATATAAATTCAGCAACCTTTTTCCAGTTTTATTTATTGTTTTCTTTGAAAATATTTTTTTTTTGTTAAATGGCGCCCAACAGAAAAATTCTAAATATTCAAAAGTAAAGTGGCCTTGATACTAGCCATTTCAAGTCATCTCTTATTTGCCGGAAAAAAGACTTCTAACCTTTTGGTGGGTTGGGCATACAATACAATCTCTCATTTTAAACATGGCCGGATGCAATATTTGACATTTAAATCGCTTTCATTTGCATTTGAAAATGAACAAACAAACAAACAAATCAAAAGTCCAAACAGACGTCACCAAGTGCAAAATAAATTTAAAAATTCATATTTAAACAACAACTTGTGTGTAGTGCGGGTAACCATGTTCTAAAATGTATACTTGCAGTCCGACCAAAACAACCTTAAAATAGGGACACAAAACACATATTCCCAGAGCTTTCCCACTAATTGAAATAAATTCCTGTATGTTCGTTGACATTGCTTCCTTTGCCGCATCAAACATAAACGCCGTTACCTACATCTTAAACTGCATACTATACCAACTATTCCGTTTGTCTTTTATTTACTATGAATGGCGCAAACTAGTGCGGAGCAGGAAGGACTATAATATAGTGACGTTTGCCTCTCAACAAACCCCCTCCCAACCTCAACATAACATAGGTATATTTATATTCTGCCTTTAAGTACTTACCAACATCTAACATCAAATCATCCGCAAACCAACAACTAAGGACAATTCAATCCTCTTCTGTTCCTGTTTGCATATTATTTTCAATATGTGCTTCCACTTCCACCGCACAGTCAATGCCACATACGAGTAGTCCTAGTACCTAGACTCGTGTGGCTCTTCCTTTCCTCCAAATCAGTCAAGTAAGTTGCATTTCTGTGAGCAATATACACATCTTTACAAAAATAACAACAAAAAAACTCTATGAATATGTATGTTCTTTAGACTTAAGAGTGCTATAGCAGGGGCTGGAATGTATAAGACTCTATATACGTCATCATAACAAAGCCAAATATGTTGGGTATAGGTTAGGTATGTTTTCGCTGTTGATATAGTTGTCGTTGGCGCTGTAGTCGTTGGCGCTGTCGTCGTTGTCGTCAACGTCATCGTCGTGCATGACGTGTGCTTATAACGAAGGAATTTCAGTTGAATATATTATTTGCATTTAGTAGTGAAGAACATTTGAATATTTTCCTGTTTGGCAGTCCTTTATAACGGTACATTTTCTTCTTTTTTTTCTTTTTGTTGCCTTACTCACTAATTATATATAATATGGATGTGTGTGTGTTTTTGTGCTTTCTTTTTTAGAGCATAACTTAAACAATCTCTTGACGGATGTGACGGCAAATGGATGCGGTTCCGTTTTGCTTGTGCATATGAATTAATTACCGCCCACCAACGACGGTTCTCTTTTTTTTTGTTGTGTTGTTGTCGTTGTTTTAATTTCTTTCGTTCTTTTGTACGAGAAAATTCTTCTGTTTTTCAAGTTCGAGTAAATTATTCATGCGTATATAGTGTATCCTTGAATTCATATCATAAAAGATATAATTCACATCCTGAGCTGAGCGTGTATCCTTAATTAACATATTTACATGCATATTTAACATACACGATGCAATTTTTCGTTGTTGCATACTTTCAGGCGACGTATACGAGATAAGTATCGGTATGTGTGGCGTTGCGTTGTGTTCTGTGTTTCGGTGTACATATGCTTTTGTTGCTATACAACGCAATTACCCTTCTACGTCAGGCTCCTAGTTCTTGCGCGTCCTTATACCTTTTGTTGTACACCTTACCTACCTTAGTTCAACATCAACGACATCTAGAGTGATTTTTAAGTAAGGAAATGCGATTTCTTCGCGGTATTCCGCTCTTTTTCTTTGCCAGCATTATAATCCAATGGCGAGAAATAAAAAGAAAAGAAAATACCAAACATGCCTTTAAGGACTCATTTCCTCGGTGTCATTATCGAAGGAGACACAAAATAAAACGGTAAAGGTAGGTATACGAGCAGAGCATTGAGTATACCGTACGTTACAGTGCATTATCCTCTCACTCTGATGTTTTGTCGTTACTCTATAGCGTCGCATTCCTGCACACATTTCATATACATTTAAACATCCTTTATACACTTCCTTATGCCGCTTAAATGGAAAAACGACACAACGACGACGACGCCAACGTAGATGTTGGTGAAATAAAGAAAATAAAAAAAGGATCTCAATGTGTTTTTATTTTTTGGTACGAAAATGGAAACTGTTTTACGTTTTCCTTTGCAAAATCTCCCCGGGGGAGTCTTTAAGCAACCAAGATGCCTTATCTCATACACCCTTCATGTGGGCTTGTGGGGGTATGGTATAAAAAAAGGACATTTTTTGCCTACCAAACACCCCTATATGCCCAACTCCTATTCCTTGCTTCTAGACTTGTTTCTTATTTTTGTTACTCGTTTGGTGGAAGCAAGATACAAATTTCGAGAGTTACTTTGTAATTTTGTTTTGCTCGTAGCCGTTGTTTTTTGTTTTTTGCTTTTTCATTATTTCTTTCTTTCTTTATTTTCTTTATTTTATTTTATTTTTTTTTTCCACATCCCCTTTTTCTACAATCCCTGGGGGGCTAGCCGCTTGAAGAATGTCGGCGGTGGTGGTGGATGGTGGAGGTGGCGGCGTTGTCGTTGGTAGTCGTCGTCTACGGTCGCAGTAGAGAAGATCAAATTGTGTATGTTTGTATATTTTGCATATATTTCGTAAAGTTTTGATGTAAATCTCGAAAATCCGGTACTTTTTTCAAACATTTTATCTAAACGCCTTCTCTATACACAACAGAGAGAAAACGCCACTGGAGGCCCCTAGGGGGCGGTGAACGTGTAAGCTTTATGTTTCTTTCTTCGACTTTCTTTCCAACGATTTTTGTTTGGTCTTTTTTATACCTATTTGTTGTTGTTTTTTTTTTTATTTTTTTATTATTTTTGTATTCAAGAAACAAGTAAAAAATAATGTTTAGAAATGCGCTGCGTGTATTTAGATGTTAGGTTTTATTTACGTCAGTCAAAAAATGTTGCTATACTACAGTGCTATGTTTCGCCTTGTTAGTTTAAGGCATAGGGACGTGAAAGCATATATAGACACAAGGAGCTTTGCAGATTGTGTCCTTTTTTTTTTTTCTTCAGATCCACAAAAGTACGAAGGACATCGTATGTTTTTTTTTTCTTTGACTTTAGTTTTATTTTTTTGAAATTTTGCTGAAAGTATTTTGTCTTCCAGAAAGGTGACAATATGCATGGAATCTTTTGCACATTTTCATCAACATCATCGTTTGTTATTCATATTTCTTTTCTTATTCTTTAAGTATACTTTTGTGCGTTTTGGCTGGGGAATGTATCTTTTGAATAAGAGACTACTTCCATTAGTCAGATGTAGGCTAGTAAGACAAGAAAGCCAGGCACAGAGGTAATGGAATTTTCTATTTTAGTTTTCTTTTAGTTTTTTTGCCTTTTTTGTGTCTTCATTTTAAGTAGAGAATAGTATATTTTTGTTTGTGATGTGTTGCTCTGTTTATACATTAGTACTTTTGTGTTGAATTTCAGAGTCAGGGAGAGGTAATTTAAATCTTGACTAAGTGGTGGATGTAGCTTAATACTTCAATAGTTTATTATCCTGTTCTTTTTATGAGAAAATGCTATATTGTAAGTTACTAAATGGCGCCCAATGTGGGACAGTTAAATTATATAAGGACACATTTTTAAGAAGAATACTTAAATTCAAATAGATTTTAAAAATCCCTTGCACTATACATTTTAAGATACTCAAGGTCTTTGCAAATGGCGCCCAACGTGAAACCATCATCAAATTTTTTTAAGCTTAGAATCTTATTTGGTTTAGAAGCCATAACACGCTATAAAAATCCTGTACAAACATTTTAAGACTACTATGCGATCTACAAGAGGATTAATCCATTCGGAATTTTTACAGGTTTTTGATGGAAAATCAAAGAAGCTGGTAATACCTTCTCCAATAAGCATGTTTATATCTAAATCAAATTAGTTACGTTTATTTTTTTTTTAAACAATTTTTTTTTTTTAAGTGGCGCCCAACGTGAAAATTTTGCTTTCCTAACATTTTTTTAGGATTTAAAGAATTTAATACATTCAAAATAAGTATGAAATCTACTAGAGGATTGATCGTGCTTTTCTATACATTTTTGGACTTCGATTGGGCGCCATTTTTAGTTTTGCTTCATGTAAAATTATAATACCTGGCGGAACTCACTCAAATAATCATCGAAACAGCTAAAACAAACTATTTTATCCAAGACTACAGATAATATAATTTTAGCAGGTAACAAGAACAATTTCTAAGTCAATAGTTTAGACGTCCGTCCTGTAAACTTATACAGTGAAAACATTTGACTGCAATTTCATGTTTTTAGCTGATACGGGAGTCTGTCTGACGTCCCTTGAAACTTTTAATATTTCACGAAGGATGCTTTTGTACAAGAACACACCAAACCAATACAAACTAACGATGACGTCCTCCATTTCAAACAATACAAAATTTAAGCGAATTCAAATATTGTAGTATGGCAAGGGATAGGTATGAGTATAACAAAACTATGTTTTCTCTGTTAGATTGGTAAAACGGATTTGTTTGTTTGTTGTCGTTTCTACTGTTTTTCTTTGTTTCACAAAATTTTGCTATAGGTACGAGCATTTATCAACAATTCAGTTTGTGTTGTCCATTTCTGCTATTGTTGTTTTGTTAGGAAAAACTCTACAACGACCTTACCTTTGATAGTGAATGTACACGCAAAATGCACACAGATCAACTTAAAGCACTGCAAGGGCCACATGTCATTTAAAATGACACAAAAGCATCATAGACACACATCGTCATTGCAAACGAGAACAACACATC
The DNA here is from genome assembly GCF_945859685.1 of Eupeodes corollae. NCBI lineage: Eukaryota > Metazoa > Arthropoda > Insecta > Diptera > Syrphidae > Eupeodes > Eupeodes corollae. Next base: position 305,107,566 of record NC_079147.1, on the reverse strand, counting down.
CAGGAACAAAGACAAAATAATACACAACAAAAAAAAAAAACTAAAATAAAAATAAAAACTAAAATGGAGGCAACATGCCATTGTTTGGCACACATTGACTATGGCATAGAACATTTTTATGTATATAAGCATGCATGGTGGTGTGTGGTTATCGATTTGCCCAAAAACTAACTCCTAAATTTTCATGGCTTTGCTTGGGATGGGTTGATGTGAGTTTGGTTGGTTAAAGCAGCAGCACCAACATCATCTGAATGCTTTCAAAATTTGTCCATAGGAACGTATAGTTTGGCTTTGCAAATGGAAGTAGGATTTACAGTCCTTTGGATGAGAGGGATGCTGAACGAAACTAAAAGGGAACACTCGAGAGCTTTAAATTGGTTAAGTGCCACATACTTATAGGCTTTTTTGTGCAAAGAGTCTATACACCATACACTATACATGATACACAACAAAACATTACGACACATGTATGAATGAGTGTGTGTATATTTTGTAGCATACTTCCAGGTGAAATATAAGTGAACGCCAAGGGAATGCGAATTCACTTCACACACACTCACACTCAGTTAAGTCTGCAAAGTTGGTAGGACTTTTGTATTCTATTTTTTTTCCGGATTATTTATCATCTACCCCTGAAGCTTAATAAAGCCATTGGTAGATAGTTTGCTCCATCATGGTGTTTATGCATGCGAGTATGCAATGAAAACAGAAGAAAAAATAGCACAACAATTTATAAAAATATGCCAATATGGAAAATATTGTGTGAATGGGATTTCTTTACATTTTTTGGCTCTTATTTTGTTTGCTCAGTCGGCTTTTCATATTTTTGTTTTGTCTCGTTTTATTTTATTTTACAACTAAATGTATGCAACATATATATTTTCCCCCCTTAAACAAGTAAGGGGTGGTATAGCGATGGCCGCCAAAAGGGTGTTAAGTGAGGGTGGCAGTGGGCTTTAAGGCGAGTTACTTTGATGATGGGATATACCTTCATACCGTTATACCTTGCACCGTCAACCGTAACCGTATATACTGTATGCAGTAAGGGATATCCTTGCATCGTTCAGATGTACGTTGAATTGGTTGACTTTTCAATTTGTTTTCAAGTGTGCGATGCACAGATGAGAGGAATAAAAATAAAAACACCGAGAAAAAAGGATATAAGAAAAATAGGGCGAAACTGGATTATTGTGTGCATTTCCAGGATATTTTCCCTGCACGCTATTGTCCAGATATACATACCTATACACACACCAACGTACGTTTAAAGATATACGAAGAACTTATGGTATAGTCTGAGAGTAAAATGCCTGTGGTTGGATTTCTAGGCTGGGATTTAAATATTTTCCCTCTATATCCACTTTTATGTACAAATTTCTGGATGAATAATGCGCTATAAATCCGTATGCACCTAACGGCTAGATTGTATAATGTAGAGTGCACATAGAGGCATCACACCGAACTTAAAAAAGAAAAAAAAAATGATTGGCAAAAAATTCTACCAGAAGGTCGTAAAAAATGGATAGAAAAGAGGATATGATAATTTATTATTGCACTATTCTCTCATTGCGCTATAGAAGTGTTTTTTTTTCCTGGCATATTATTTTGCCAAGCACTAAAGGAGTGGCAGACTGTTGCGGCATAGCACAGCACAGCTCAGGCTATAGGATATGATGCAGAAGGTAAAACGAAGAGAGAACGGAAATTTGCAACAAAAAATATGCATGCACTTTGAAGAAAATATGAGGAGCATAATGAAGAGAAATTCAGATATTCCATATCTACTTGCCATTAATTGACATTGACAGCTGAAATTTAGAGTTGGCATTTGTTGTTTTTTGTTTTTTGTTGTTTTGTTTTGGATTATTCTTTCGGTGCATGATTTTTTATGAGTGGGAGGTCTTTGGTAGGGTGGAATTTATTGTATTTTTATGAGAGGCAACAAATTATTCAAGGGGAATCGAGTGAAAGTTGAGAATGACACTTGACAGCAATTGACTTTGCATTCATTTTGCATTGGAATCAATCATTGTTTATGGTTTTTATCGAGAAAAAAAATATTTAAAAAAATGGCGCCCAACTCGGAACCAGTAAAGTATCATTGAATGACGTTTCGTTGTTATGGTATGTGAATGATTTGTTTGGAAACTCTTCTACCTTATTTTCCCTTTTCTAAATTGTTTGTTGTGAAGTCGTATTACAATATTACAGAAAAAACCCGTTTATTGTACATCTGTCAGTTTGGCCTTCTTTAGACTGACCTATATTTAAGTCGGAGTCAAAAATTCAAAATATGAAAGGAATTCCCATGAGAATTCAAGTGCTAGCGAGAAAATTAATTCCAACAGCAGAATATTAAAATTGTTTCTTTTTCTTAAATGGCGCCCAACAAAATATTTTTAAAACCAACTTTTATGAGAATTCAAGGGGATGCGAGAGAAGGTTTAAAATGACACTTGACCAAAATTGACGTTGTATTAATTCTACATAGGATACAATCATTCATTAAGTTTACTTATTTCGCAAATGTATTTTGTATAAAATGGCGCCCAACGTGGAATTATAATGATACAATTGAATAATGGCAAGGGTTAGGTTAAACTTTCTTTAAACTTAGCTTGAAATATTAGAAAGAAATACAAATATGCGATATGAATGATTTTAATCTGTAACTATTTCTCACTGATCAAAATTCATTGCCTAATTATATGTTAAATGGAGCTCAATATTTTGTATTTGAATATTAATGAGCAAATATGGCGTTTTTAGTTTTATTTTTGTTAATACTGCTTTCTTTAGACGCAGTCAAATATTTGTGTATCGACCGAACGATAAGTTGGAGTCGAAATATGAATCTCTTTTTCTTAAGTGGCGCCCAACAAAACATATTTTTTATTTTTTAAGACAAGAATCTTTAGAATCTCTTAAAATAACTTTTAAGTTCTTCTTAAATTTAAATAAGTCATACACAAAAAAGCATCTACTTACTTAAATTACCGCTAGGAATGTAAACGTTGCCCGATGGCGTTCGTACCAAACACGATGGCTCAAAATCTACTCCCAAATCATTTGGGTTACCAGCTAAACGACCATTATTCATTCGATTCATTGTTGGATTCCTCGGTGGGACATCCGGTGGTGCCGATGGCGTAACTCCTTCAAGGAGACAGCCTGCAAAAGAAAGAATACCATAAAATATAAAACAATTGTTTTATAGACTTAAGACAAGAAAAAATACAAAAAAAGGAAAAACCCAACTAAAGCCAACTAAAGTTTGCTTTGTTATGTTTTAGTAAAATTCATTGTTTCATTTCTTAATTCTGTCTCTAACCAGTGTTGGTCTTTTTTTAAGGTTGGTGTTTTTTTTTGTTATGCCAACACTACTATTTTCATCAAGAAGAAAAACAAAAGCTAGCATTTCATTTGCAACAGAGTAATAACACTTGTCGTATATAGTGGAAGACATGAGAAGAGCACTGAAGCTAGCTAGCTGAATGGCTGGCTGGAGCTGGTTGGTTTGGCTCTGACTAGATAAGCTTCTTACAAAAGCCATCGCAATGAATAATAAAAGAGACGACATCGCATTGCAAAGAAAAGAGCATATCTTCTTGTGAAATAAAAGAAAACCCAACAACAACTCATGACGAATAAAAAAAAAAAAAACATTGAAATAAAAGAGAATAAGTAGCGAAGGATAAATGAATTCCTTTGGATTAACCTTACGCCACCGACACATCACACCCACAGCCACTGCCACTGCCGGCAGCAGTAGGTACTATTTTCTAGCATACATTGTGTTTACCCCCTAAAGACAAGCTTTGTATACGTATATTGTGTACAATACAGCTTTAACGCTGTTCTTCCTCACTCTCCGAACTAACTAGATGATGCTAGAACTGTGTCGCTCATTGTAGCAGACACTAAATCCTATTTGCGGTTACAACAAGAGCAAGAGCAATGCTACAAATAACTAGGAGTGAGAGAGGCAGAGGAGAACTAGGATGCCAACGAAATTATTTATTCCCTTGTTGCAGTGTCAGTTGGAGTGTATTTTAAACTTGCTTAGAGGTTATGTCACCCTTTTTTGTTCTGGTTTTTAGTCCCGTTGTGTTGTGATGTTGTGCGAGGATTTTAATCCTTTAAAAAAAGTCTTTTTTCGGGCGCCATCTACTGTCAAATTAAAACTTCTCTTTCTCTTGTTATTTTGCTTTCTTGCATCTGGCAATTCAATCAATGTTGATGAGTTGACAAACGAAGCGAATATCTAGAAGTGGGAGAATTGACAAATTTAAATATTAAAAAGCGAAAAAGTACTCAAAAAGATCCTTTTTGCCTCTCATCCGAGTAATCCAATTTTCCATATTCGCAGCAGACTTTATACTAAATAAGAGAAAAGGAACAGAACCATAGACACAAATCTGAGAAAAAAAAGAGAAGAAACCATCATCGGGCAGACGACAACGACGACGAGGAGAAGCAAAGCTTTTTCGGTTATATGAATGTATGTATGTTGATGATATTCAAAAATATTCCAACGGGATAATAATAAATTTTCAGTCGAATAGAAAATTGTAAGCCCTTTATAGGCTTAGCTCCACTCTGGCAATTTTCAGACCAAACGAAATTAAAAGAGGATTTTCGGGAGGTTATTTTCAAGTTTTGTTTATATATTATTTTGTGTAACTGAAAAATTTCCCGATGCAGGGGAAACACAACTATTAAACTTTTCTTATTTTGTTGGAGATTTTCACGAACTAAAGTATTTTTCTCCGAATTATTTAAGATCTCTGTTTAAACGACGATTTTTTGACAGTTTCTAAAACTGGAATTTAAGGATGTCATCTTTTATTGTTGTTGATTAGAAAGGAACAGAACTATCTTAATACTGTGTTTCTTTTTTTTCTCAACAGGATACTTAAGGCTGCCTCTACACTGGGAATAATTTATAGTGGCAACAGTTTTGTGCCTAACTCTTTTTTCGTTTTTTTTTGTTTATGTGAAGGATTGCTTTCAATATGATTGACGTAACATGAGTTATGTTACAGAACGTAAACGTTCAAAAGTCATTGGCCACAAGCAGCTGTCAATCGGTCTTTATAAGAAAGTAAGTACATAATCGCATGGTCCTTCCCAAACGGCTATTGGTACTTACATTGTATCAATTTTAGGTCCAATATAATACAAAAGGAAACTTTGCTAATGTTTTCTTTGATTGCATTAAAAATCGTGCATGGGCGTTTTACCCTTAAAACAGATTCCAATTTCCCCAAAGCTTCCGTAAACAATTCTTGGTCAATTGACGGATGTTTTGTTCAACAATGTTGCACATTTTTGGTTTTAATGAAGTCCACTTAACATTCATTCAAATGGTAAAGTATAACAGAGTCATTCAAATAGGCACTCAACGCATCTCCTCACATAATGTTTAAATCCGCATTCAAAACATCCACTTAAAGATCCTAGCACGAGCACAGCCAGCAAATCTTTATCTTTGCGCTCTGCCGGGCAATAGAAGCAACAGCGACGTGACCAGGGTGAACGGGGCAAAGCTAACTCGCCGATCAACAACATTTCCCCTCAAGAGTTGATTGCCTTCATTAAACTCCCGAATAACGCCTACAGTCAGTCGACTTCTTGGATACCTCTCTTGTCGCGTCTTATGTTAGGTCTATACCTTCTATACTTCATATAAGGCTTATTGATTATACCCTCTCTCATGGGGGAACAACGACGACCGACGACCGACGACCGGCGACGACGACGTTGGTATAGAGTTAAGATGGAATATGGAAGTCAAACTCCCGCAAAAAAAAAAATACTTCCACGCAGATCAAATTCCCCAACCCGAAAGATACAAAGAGGCAAATACGATTTCCTTCTCCGTGCAATTATTATGCATAAATTAGAGCAGCAAACGTCCGTGTTGTACGTCTAAATATGCACTGCACAGGTAGCGTCATGTGGGCGTGAGTGTGGTGTATACTACAGAGCGCTGTAGATATGTTGCGAACGATCCGATTTAAAATTCCACCAAATTACATCCGTGCGGCTTCCCGCTTCCTTTTGTTTGGTTGTTCTTGTTTTCTTTCTTTGGACAACCAACTCTAAGGCCTTACGACCGACTTACCACGACACCGACCGTCCTCCCCGATTCGAAAAGTTCTCGGAACTTTCAATGTTGATAACATTATTTAATTCACATCACGAAATGCACGTCTCATCTAAGAAATAAAAGAAGAAAAAAATCATACACAAAGGGACTAACTGACACATTTTGATGCGGGTATGGAATCCTCTAAAAACATTATGTAAGACCCACATAGCATAACACTATAACTGACATCCCAGGGACTATTCTTTTCCGTTTCGACAGGTTTATATTATAAGCAAGGTATATGATGATGGAAAAAAGAAATGGGATACGAACGAGCAAAAGCCGAAATTCCTAAGTAGTTTGTCAATATTTACTTATACTATTGCTCTTTCTCCCTCTTATGTTATCCCCTATATCACATTCTTAGCCTCCCCCATCCTCCAAAAATATAAAGAAAACCACCTTCTTTTTCGTGACATTTATACGTCACACCAGATATCCCAGAGGTGAAGGTGAACACAAAACACAACAAACTATACCTGATTCTGTATAGGACCAGGACCAGGACCAGCACGAGTAACAGTACCCGTCCCAGTTCCAGTCAAATCAACAACGACACATCACAAAAGAATAAACCAAAGAAAAAGAAAATAAGGGCTTTTCCGCAATAAAAGTGTGCGTATGTGTGATTGGATGTGATTGTCATGTCAAATAAGGGAAAATTGATGAAACTTAAACCAAAGGAGCAGACGATAACTATAGTGCATGCAACATTGCGCCCATTCCTTCCCACCTTCCTTTCCTTTCAAAACATTATAGTTCTACCATTGTCTGTTTATTTCTGTGTCAATGTCAGACTAATGTCATTTGTCACTTGTGTACTACTTCATCTCCTCTCCCCTTTAGATGTAGTGTATGTCAAATGGATACATGTAACCTATTTTACTCTCAATCTATGCAACTATGTTACATTGTATACATTGAAATATACCGAACAAAATGAAGTTAAGGGTGGATGAGATGAGGAATTTTTTTTTTTTTATGCACTAAAACATACAAAAAATTAGGTTTCTGTTAGTATGTCAGAAAAAGTCAACAATGTAAATTGATTTTTCCTCAATGAAATGATTCTCTTTACAGGTTTTAAACTTTAAAGACATACATTTCTACTAAAAGCAACATGAGAAGTTAAAAACTTATCAACTCTAAGCATCTCTACAACTTAACTACGAGTGGCGCCCAACGTGGAACCTAAACAATCTTATTTTTGTGTTCATTACTTAATACAACTCTAAGAAATATGGTACAAATGAATTATTCAAATCTTTGCAACAACAATGTTTGAATTGTATTTAAAATATCATTTCATAAAATAGCTAAAATATATAAATAAATTGTTTTTTGTTACGTCAGAAAAAGTACACGATATAAATAAATTTGTTCGCTACGAAATGATTATCTTTTTAAGCTTTAAATATTTAGTTTTTAAATTTTTGCTAAAAGCAACATGAGAACTTAAAAACTTATCAACTCTAAGCATCTTTACAAGTAAACTATGATTGGCGCCCAACGTGAACCCATAACCATCTTATTTTCGTGTACATTGTTTTTTTAAATCTTGAGAAATTTATTAAAATTGAATAACTCAAATCTTTGCAACAACATATTTGAAATTTATTTAAAATGTACCATTTTGAACTAAGCAATCGTTATATTTCAAAAACAATTATAAAAATGGCTAAAATATAAAAAAAATGTTTTTTTTACGTCAGAAAAATCAACGATATAAATGAATTCGTTCCAAAGTAATGATTCTTTTTTTAAGCTTTACATTTTAAATTTATACAATTTTTCTAACTAGACCGTGAGTATCTTCATATAAAATAATAAAATACGATTGGCGCCCAACGTGAAACTCGCTTATCATTTTATTTTGGTTTAGAGTTTTTGATACATTTTTAGAAAATATATTTGTGAGTCACATATTTAAACTACATATATGAGTTAACTTAATCATAAATCATAATAAATCAAATGATTCAAACCCTTGCAACTCCGATGGAGTCTGTTTGACAAGCTTAGCCACGTAGATTATGCTGACGATATATATCTCATGGCTAAGAACACGGCAGGCTTAAATCAGATGTGTCATTCACTGCAATTAAATAGAGATGTGGCTGGCTTAAGGATTAACACAAAAAAGACCAAAGTAATGACCACGGGCCAAAGCACACAAGTTATTCTAAGGCAGGGGATTATAGAGGAGGTCGAGCAGTTTAAATATCTGGGAAGTTTTATAGCTCTCGATTGCGGAACGGACCTGGATGTTAACAGTAGAATAAACAAAGCCCGTAGTGCATTTGGAGTCCTTTCTCTTGAGTGGAACTCTAGCAAAATATCGCTACGCACCAAGTTGAACCTCTTCGAATCCAACGTCAAATCAGTGCTGTTATATGCTTCTGAGACATGGAAATGCTCTGCCAACATCACTACAAGCTTTCGTTAACCGTTGTCTGTGCTGTATTCTGAAGATCCGGTGGCCGCAAACCATTTCTAACGTTGAGCTGTTGAAGAGGACCGGTAAGAAAAAATTGAAAGCAAACATCATACAACGTAAAGGGCGTTGGATAGGCCATACACTGAGGAAACCGGACCACAATATAGCAAAACAATCCGTCCAATAGAATCACCAGGGTAATAGACGCGTTGGAAGACCAAAGGCAAGTTGGAGGTGATCAGTTTTGAAGGAGGCTCGGTCAGTTGCGGTGAATCGGGATAGGTGGATGGATCTTGTTGCTCCCCTATGCTCCCGGACAACATATATTGCAACAACAAAATCAGAATCTAGAGAGCTCACACTAATTTTTATTATTATTGTAAATTAATAGTCTTAAGTTGTTACATCTAAATTTATATTTAACATAGTAAGTAGTTCAACTTCCAATTCTATGGGCAGGTCATAAATGGCGCCCAACGTGAAACTCAATCTTCTTTTTTTTATTATAAAATACAATTTTAAGACTTACTGAAGACTTACTATTGAATGCATGAAAACTTAATGAATAAGTTATTCAGTTGGTCTTGAATTATGAAAAACTTTAATGTTTAAACCTTTGTAAAAACAATAACAGGGTCAAAAACTTAAAATAATTTTGAAATGTTGTACATAAACACTATAAACTTATTGTATCTTCATTCGTATTTTACCTTTCCTTTATGTATTTAAGTGGTTAAATTTAAAATGCTTTTAAAATGTCATAAATGGCGCCCAACGTGGAACTTTTTTTCTTCTTATTTTTACATATATATAGCATCGGGAAGATTATTTATCTTGGGATAATAGTTTCTGTAAGGTACTCCTTAAGAATAATTACTCGTACTCTTAGGATACGAAATATCAGTATTTTTTTAAGTCTTAAATCATTTTCATGCTTAACATAACAGTTAACAAAATTGCACTTAAAAAAAACAAAATGGCTTCTAAGAAAGTGTGAAGCGTTTTTGAATTGGAATCGTCTACTCATAGTGAATTACTAAAATATAATAAGATTCTATTGCACAAAATAATCTGATTTCCCCTTCTGCCAGTTATCTCCATATAAAATCCTACATTATTGGTTTATTTTTAACTTTTAAATAAATCGATGAAAATTCAATGCAAACGATTTTTTTGTTTGGCTATGTGTAGGTGTATAAAAATGTAATTTCTTTAAATTAAGCTTTAAAAGTATTTCTAATTTTGAATTTTCATACATGTAATATGCTGCTTCGCATCGTCGTCGTTGTTAGAGCCGTATTTTTTGTCAGCTGATGGTTTTTCGTTTTCCTCTTCTAAGCTTTTCTAAGCCTATATCAATTCCCTTCTCAGATGTCTCTCTCTGTGTGTGCTTGAGTGTGGTGAATTAGTGTGCGGTAAACCGATTGGGGTGAACTTAATTGATTTTGCGGTAGCATCTTGTAGAGTATTTTCCAAAAGAAAACAAAAAAACAACAACAACAACAACAACAAATAACTGAGAGAAACAAAACCGAACAAACTCGTATCACACACAGAGAAAAGGCATTTAATCTTTTCCTTCACTCGAATAATCCCATTAGACTTGTAGGTACTTATATCAATTTTCCAAAAACATGACGGTACGATTATTCACCCATGAAATAAGTAGAAGCAATATACTACATCCTTCTATATAGAGAATAAGTTCATGTGCCGTCGGAGATATATAAACATACCAAAAAAGATATCACATAAGTCCCTATATAACAATTCTGCTTCTTTAAGGAAAATTCGAAGGAAGCCCGATTGTTTTGGAGGCACAAGAGAGGCACCACCACCGCACTACCTCCGACCGTCTCAGCACGTAAAACCCTTTTTCTCATCATCATCATCAGCATCCTTAAGTATTGCATTTCCAGTGCGGGAATATAGAAGTATAGTGTCTTTGTTAATGCGTTGTCGACAACGACCGACGACGACGCCGTCGTTGTCGCGCTGACGACAAATACGAATTCAAATATATACGAATTCGAGAAGCAGGAACACTGAAACGCTTTACATTATGGCTTTCCGCAAAAGGCTTAAATTGTGCCCTGATGACTACAAGTACAACCTCAACTTTCAACCCCATGAGTTTTTGGTTTTCGGGACTCGCAATCATCTTACCTTGCGATATGAACCTCCTTTTCAAACTTCTCTACCTCCTCCCTCTCCTTTTCCTACCCCACTGCATCGTTTGCTATGTAAGAACATTTTTGGGTAATAAATTTACGACTAAAAACTAGGCCAAAGTTTTCTCATTTTGATAGCAATTTTCTTCCAAGATGAGCCGAGCACGAGCACTGAGCAAAAAATTAACAAAAAAAAGCTCCAATGCCAACTTATTTTGACATTCATAACTAAGAATTTTTAAAGTAGTTATAGATAGTTGGGTAGATATAGGAAGGAAGGTTGTTAGCATCATAAGAACTTTCTTATGACGTAATATTTTCCAATTAGAGTTGGCATCAAATTTACCAAAAAAAAAGAAGAAAAAAGTGGTTCCTTGAGTTATTTCGAGCGTCTTCATTAATTTAATGAAAAATGAACATCATATACATAAGTTACGTAGGTACGTCTTTCCAGGAAGGAGCATCCTCATCTTCATCTTCATTTAGTGAGCGATGGTGGTTTGATGGTATTTCATTCGCATTAGGTCGCAATAAAAACGGGGAAAACATAATATTACCCCAGTAAAATAGTGACATAAAAAGATATTAGCCTCGCCCAACATTTTGACCCTCTGCCAAGAAATGCATTCTAGCGGCAAATAATCCCAATCCCAACATATATACATACTTGAAAGTCTTCTATAGGTAGATATATGGGGTATGGTGAAATACTGCAGGTCATTCCACTTCTGATGGTTGTCGTTCGAAAAGTCTTGGCTTGGTTCGTACTTCAAGAAATAACCCTCCCACTATAGTATATCGAGCTGCTTTGGAATTGAACTTTCTCCATTAAACTATTTCGGTCAAATACCATTTAATCGAGAAGGAAGATATTGTATGGCATTCGGATCTTGACGAACACGATGACGACTGTGAAAATTAAAAAAAAAACCCTTCTCAGAAAGTGCTAACCCGCAAATACCAAAACAATTCGTTGCGGGTGTTGATTGCAAAAAGGGGTCCAAATACGTTAAGAAAAATGAACCTCAAGCTATATAAGTATCATCAGAGAAGGGTGAGTGAAAGAACTTACACTTCAAATTACCAAACACACCACACAAAAAAAAACGAAGAAAATTGAAACTAGAACAGGTATGGAGGGTATTTTATTCACATGCATTACATTGTACTAGAAGAAGAGAAGAAGAAAATCCAAGTCTTTTTAACCTTCTTTAAGGTGCTTGACATTTCAACTCGTTAAGTTCCCATTGGTTACAATATATCGATGGTGGAGGTATGTTCAACCTCGGTATAAAAGTATAGTTTGCTCAAGAAACCCCTCTCCAAAGTAGTCTCTTTATACCTGGTGATGATGATATGGGGCGATATGGTGGCGGAACGGTGGGGTGGTGGTATTTTTGAGTGAGTGTTTCGAGTAATCGCGATTAATGAGCCTTAGGCTACCGTCAAGTATTAATGGCTCTTCTGTGGTTTGGTTTTTGACATAGTGAGTACACATAACAATACCCGCACCATAGCTGGCGCCCAAAAAGGGTGCAACCCTTAAACTTGATGGTGTTTTATTTCAAGTGTAAGATAAAGATTGTTTATACTTGTATACGAGAACAGAATCAGTGAAACAATATAAAATAGACAAAGAGGTTGAAAATCCGAAAGATGCTTCTTGTTTTTTAAGTGCTTATATAGAAGAGTATAGTGTTTTCAAGCAAACCAAATCTCCAAGAACCGAGGAAATGAGGAACCCAAAACAAGATTTGTTTAGAGAGTTTTGGTTTGACAGATGTTGATTTTTTTTGACAGATTGAGGATTTTGTTAAAATATAGAATCTTCAGGTATTCTGAATAATCAAATGAAGTGTTTAAAAATGTAATAGAACATTAGAATAGTCTTGTGATTTTTTTAAAATAAAATGCACGGCTAGGTCGCTCGAATTTGTTTTTGTATCCAAAAAGTCACTTTTTTCAAATACTCTAAAACCGCAATGTCTTACTTACTTAAGATGGCGCTACAGTCGTGTGTGAACTAGGACCTTAATGTCATAAATAAAATAAAAATAAATAAAGTAGGTGGCGCAGCAGTCCATGAAGAACCAGGGCCTAGTGAATTACAACTGTCAACCATTCCTGCGTGCGAGTAATGTTGTCAGAGATGGAAGGGACCTACAGTTTATATGCTGAATCCGAACGTCTTTGTCAATTCCTCGCAAGAGGTAGTACCCGTAAAAAAAGTTAGGTGGCACAGGATTGAACCCAAAACCCTTTGCGTGACAATCCAACGCACTAACTATGACGCTACGGGTACTACGCCTTAATGTCATGTTTAATTACAATTTAGAGTTCGACATTTTTTACAAATGCAATACACGCCAAATAGTTCCGTTGTTTCGCAAGTAAAAACAAAAAGGATGATTCTTATATCTTTTGACAATTCATTATTATCAGCTGTCAAATTAAATGTGTGTAGGTTATGAGGAACTAGTGCTTCATAATTAATCCACAAAACATCTTTAAAACAAAGATAATCTACAACTTAAAATTATTTAATTCTTTATATTAATCAAAACTTTGACGTAGCAAACAAAGAGCAAATCTTTTGACTCATTGACGCCAATATTCGCACATCATCCGTCAAGTTTCTGTGTCTATCCTAACAATGATTGATCTCCGGAGGCTTTTCATTTTGTTCTCTACTTAAATCATTTTAGGCAACATATACCTAATCCAAAAAAACCTACCACACAATTTAAGAGCTTAAACAAAAATAGTTGTTCATACAAAATAGACCTTTTCTCAATTAAAAATTAAAAAAAAAAACGAAAAGATTTAAAAAAGAATTAATCTTTTTAAAAATCCATTTATAGAACCGCTAAGACTGGAGTTTAATTAGAAAATTCTTTTACCGTTTTTGTTTTGTCTATTATTTTATTTAACGGCCATAACAAATAGAATTGAATTGGAATTCTTGAGAGTGATGCAAAGACTAGAGCCTATATATAGCCAAGCAAAAGAGGGATAAAACACGCGTTGTTGTCGGAGAGATGTAAGAAAACAATTAACTCCGTCACCTCTATTAGACCCAAGAAAGATTTTGTCTTGATTTTTTTTCTCTTTCCCTCTTGTTGTTGTTTCTCTTTACCCTGACCAAAAATCGAAGTCGGGTTATTCGGATAAGTAGAAAAAAAAGTAAAAAAAAAGATGAGATGGAGAATGAACAAGAAAAAAAATAATTAATTGGGTTTCTTGTAATCGACATATAGATGGGGCATATAGCTTCGAGCAATTAATCATCATTACAATTCGAGATTAGGTACTAGGCCGGGTTTATATATTTATTTTTTTTGGTTGTGTGTTTCTTTGGTGAGTCAACCCATCATAATATAGACCGTGTTGCCCTGCTGCTGCTGCTGCTGCTTATGACGGCATCACTTTACTTAACATTACCACCAAAAACAACTTGCCCCACATTCAATCTAATTTCCCATCTTTTTTTTTTCATCTTCCCATAACTTGTTTATCTTTCATCAATCAAAAATAAAGACGAACAAAAAAAGTACTTAAACCACCACCACCCTCTTTCGATACACCCATTAAAAATAAAAAAAAAATCAAGAATAAGAAAAAAATATTATGTAGATAAAACTCGCTTTGACAGCCCTTAAAGTCCCATCAATCGCTTGAACTTGATGAGGTTTGGTTTTCGTTGCCACCGAAACTTGAAGCAGCGCTTCTTCAATCTATCTATGTTATGTATATAAAGCTTTGTTATATCTTCCCTCCGCCGCCGCCGCCGCAGCACTGCTCTGCTCTGATGTCACAGTTGCGTATAGCCATTTTTTTTTTCGGTGGCATCAGTCAAATTTATCCCATATCTGTCCATCATAATAATTGTGGCTAATAGAATGGAAATGGATCTTTGCTGCTTCTTCTCATTCTTCTTTTTGATAAAATTTTGTGTTGTTGTTTTTCTTCTCTATCTATCAACAAAATATCAACATAACATAAATATGAACTATAATTGAATGCCAGTGTCATAAGGTGTCACTTTAGACTTTTTGACAGTTCACAAGTAAAATAGATTATCCCATGATGACTCATCATTGTTTGTTGTCACACTTGATTTTTTGTCTCTTTTGAATATTATTATATTTTTTTTTCTTCATTATAATTTTTGACAGCAAAACAACAAAAAGAAACAGAAAACAAGTCCAAACTCTTTGATAATATTCAAAAACTTTGGAATGCAAATGTAAACCAATGGAGCATAATATGCAATTTGAATAACAATATCTATACGGATGAGTTTTCCCAAAAACCACTTGATTTGACATTTAGGTTCCTGCTACATAAAATTGTAACGATATGGATAGAGTGTAAAGTGTAGAGTAGTTGTTCCACAAACTGTCACTGTCACCTGAATGCACATCAAAGACAGGTATCAGTAAAAGTAAAAGAGATAGAGATAGATATAAATATAATACTGTTGATGCAGTTATCGATAGAAACTATATTTTGTGGTTATTATTTGATTATATATATTTTTGATAGCAAAAGAGATAAATATTACAATGGGAGTTGAATGTCAAAACATTTAGGTATACCAGAAAGAAGTAGGTAACTTAAACGTCAGAGGGTCAAAGAAGGGACAAAGATTTTACTGTACGAGTAGAGAGACGACATCGCCACCTTGGGAGTGAAAGTTGCACCTCATGTTCTATCTTCTTGTCTCTATATCTATGTATAAATATTTTGTTAGATGGAAATATATGGTATATGGATTCAAAGAAAATTGATTACCATGTATCAAGTCCCAGACCTCTTTATGGCTTGTCCGTCCGTCCATTCGTTCGTTCGTTCAATGTTTGACGTTCAATAGAAATGGCTTTTGAAGATTCTTATACAAATTGTAAGCAATTACGCCATAAAGGTATAAACAACATGGACGTGTGTTTTTGTATTTGAGCTTTCTATCTCCTTTATTTTTATTCTTTTTTGTTGGCCAAATTTGTAGATAGGTTAAGATAGAATATAATGTTTGTGCCTTGCCTTTGATGATGATGATGATGTGTTGTGACCTGTGGAGGGAGAGGGGTAAGGTTTTGTGAAGATGAAGAACGAACGAATCGAGACGAATGACTGGCAATTATTTATTATTACTGTTATGGTTAACCGCAAGGAAAATTCACACAGATTGTCTATTAGAATAGATACATTATGATGGCATGAGTTTGTCTCTTTCTTACCTATAAAAACATATATGTTCATGTATATTTTCAACAAATTGATGATGAATTTCTTCTTATTGATTGGAAGGTGTACTCGTACCTTTATGTCTCATGGATTTGACAATTTTGATTTGTTTTTTGAAAATTTATTCCTCTATCAACCTACTTGGGTATATAAATTCCAATGTGAGAATTGTGTTATCACCTTTATTCGATTGAAAATGAAGAGTTTTCTTCATGTAGCCAACCTATGCCTGTTTTCTTAGCCTCGTTTATACATATTATTTTGTTGGCTTCCTTCAATTAATGAAGTAGATGTACATATATGTTTGTATTTTGTATATTTATTTGACTTTGACAGCAACAAATTAAATTAGAAGTTTATTTGATATTGTGTTCTATACATAATATATAATGTGACAACTGACAAGTCAAAAACATAGAAACTTTTATAATATCTATACTCGTACAACACATGATAAAGTTTGGAAATAAATTATTGAAAGCGATTGAATTGAATGTGTTTAGTCTTTAAGGATTTATTTTTCTTAAGGTCTTGAAGAAATATTTGATTATTTTTGATCAACTTCTGAAATATAAAACATGTACAGCATTTTCCTTTTCTTAAGTTTTAAAGGAATTCTATGGAATAAACTTAAATACCAATTCAAGTGATTTGACAACACTGTCAAATTGGTTGTTGTTACTGCATTTTGTTGAGCCTTGAGGAACTTCCATTGAATTTACGGATTCCTTCTTTTTTAAAACAATACATTCAAATGTGAATTAAAGTAAATTGACAGCTGCTGTCAAATTGGTTGTCACTTTGGAAACTAAACTTCTTCAACAGATGTGTCCTTTAAGATTTGTTTTATTAAAGTGTGAAATGTTGGAGAAATAAAGACACTGAAGTTTAATTCTTGTCAATAAAGTTCTCAACTTACGTCATTTGTCAGTTGCCAACCATTAATAAAAAAAATTGAATTTGACAACTGCTGTCAAGTTCGCTGTAATATTCATGGTATTGCCAGTTTGAAAAGTAAACTTGAATAAAAACCAACATTTCTTGCTATCTGTCAAATTAGTCAAATTAACTACATTTGAAAGTGATTTATATGCTTCTAGAATCCATCTCTGCATTCTCAGATTACAAATAATTTAAAAGAATACAAATAATTTGAATTTGACAACTGCTATCAAATTCGCTGTGATTTTCATGGTTTTGCCAGTTTGAAAAGTAAACATGAATAAAAACTAACATTTCTTGCTATCTGTCAAATTAACTACATTTGAAAGTGATTTATATGCTTCTAGAATCTCTGCATTCTCAGATAGCAACTAGTTTAAGGTAATAACAAGAATTTTAATTTGACAACTGCTGTCAAATTTGCTGTTGTTTACATGGTATTGCCAGTTTGAAAAGGAAAATTGAATAACAAACCAATATTTCTTGCTATCTGTCAAATTTACTACATTTGAAAGTGATTTAGATGCTTCTAAAATTCACCATTTTAATGCAACGTTTCTATATTTACAGTAACTCTTTTAAATCATTGAATGACATATAGCTCCTGGGATTATAAAAAATGACAGTTCAATTTCAAATAATTGATGCAAAGACACTCTTAAACTTAAAGTACAAAAATAAAAAATTCTTCTTTGCAGATAGAAAACATAAAATTACATGATTTTCTATGTGAGATAATATTTTTTCTGCTTTCATGATTATATCCACTCTCGTCATCACTTTCAATCTTGAAAATCAAAAGTGTCAAGAGTGCACATCATTTAATGATCAAAGGCTTCCTAATTTTCCTCTCATATCCGTCCTCTATATATTATGGCACTCGCACTCGCTCATCCGCTTTTCTTAATTTCACACGGTGGCATTATATTTACATTCATTCTTCATACATATACGGTTCTCATATCCTTAACACGCATCCATATACCGTTAAGTGAATGCCCCTATAAAGATATATCCTTAAAGCCAGATATCTACTATATGAACTAACATTGTGCGAACAAAATTAAGATGAAAGAAAAAAGCTCCTCGTTCCTCGTCGTATGTTGTGCTTATATATATTTTCTGACAACTTACCTTCGCATGGATGGCGGAAGCTGGCGCTGGTGGCGCGACGGCAGCGGGCGGCGTTAAAAAACTATGAATTTGACAGAAGAAGAAAAAATAGCTAAAGCAGCAAAAGAAGAATAAAAAACGCTTCATGATTAAAGTGTGATGAGAAACGATGAGGAGGTTATATGCATGTAAAGAGGGGGATGAGATGATGACGATGCTGATGAAAGTGACAAATGTAATTGCTTTTTCTGTAATTAAAACAGTGGGTGGGCTGGGCGGCCGTTAGGAGTGGGATGTTAGAGGGAGAAGTCAGGATGGATGGCGTGGCGTGTGGGAGAAAGTTTGTTGCAAGCAAGAGGCGCCCTTGTCCTGATTTCTCTTCTTTTCTTTTCATTCTTTACCTTTTGCTCCAAGAGCATGGCACAGCGTACACAGATTGAGTTAAGATAGTCATTATCCGTTGGAAACTTATTTTTTCTTTTGCTGTTGCACATCTTTATCTTTTCTTTCGTTTTTGTCAGCGTTTGTTGGGAAATATCAAAGCGAAGAGGCGTTAAATCAATCCACTTTAAATTGAGAGAACTAGAAAGATCCAACAAGGCAAAGATGAACGAATATGAAACACACACACAAAAAAAAGCAAAATTGAAGGATTTTCTTTAAAGTGATGGCAACGAGACGAGGATATGGCTAAAGCTTTGTGAAAATTAGATGCTTTATTTGATTAGATTTGATTTAAATTATAGTTTATTTCGTCCGCTCACAGATTTCAAAAAATAAAAAAATCCAAATAAACTTTTTCATCAGTTTTAAAAACCACCATCGCACAAACCCTCTCTTTCTAACTCACAAAAACGCGTGAAAGATGATGAAAAATGGCCAACAAAAACAGAAAAAAAAAAACTTTGCAAAAAATCCAATTATCCAAGAAACCCATTTCGTCGACATAAATTACTCTAGCAGTGATGCTTAAAAATAAGAACACCATGACGGAAACGGTTCTCCAAAAAATGACAAGTAAAACAAAAAATATAAAACTCTTCCCAACGAACCATTTCAACTTTCTCCATCATAGCGAAACACTTCTCTATACTCTATCACGCCCATTTCACCATTATCCTAGTCATTCGTCCCTTTCGACTTATGATTGCTCTATGATTGCGCAAAAGGAGGACCGACCCACCGACCGACTACTGTTTTTGCTCTACAATTCCAAAATTTTTTCAAACCCAAACAGGGTTACCATTTTAGTGCACTGGCATAGTGGAAAATTTGATTTGCTCTAATTAGCCCAATTTGAGCTACTTTCATTTAAACCGGAGATTCTGGTTGCAATTCAATTTAATTAATGGCTGACAAAATCGTATACCTTCATAATTTGAGAAGAGCATAAATTAAAATAATTTTCGGAGATTTTTGTTCCACGATTTCGAGTAAATTATGGAAAAAAAGAAATTCCAGAATATTTCATATTAAATTGGCAACTCTAACTATAGCAACAGCAGTTGGTAAAAGGGACGAAACGGGACACAAATTCAGCATGACAACCCAGAATTAAAGGGGGTGATGTCAACCCACGACACGATGTTGGCAAAACGAAAATTAAGGCCAAATGCTGTCTAGTGGTGGTTCACTGAAAACTAACTACCAAGACCATCATCATCATCATCACAACAAACGGTCTATTTTTGAAAATATATACAAATCCAAAACACAGAATAAAATGGAAAAATAAAAAAATTAATTTGTGGAACATCATTATGAATTTTGTAGAATCATCTCAGGGCTAAGAAAAATAAAGGGTGCCAGGCATAAAATCAGCAAAAGGATTTGTGTGATTGGGAGCGGAAAACTGTTTTTGTATAAAAACACAACTTTAAAGAGTTCCTTTTTGAATTGCTTGGGGATAAATTTAGTTCTGTTTCTGTTGTCGGTCCTTAAGCGAGTCTATTGAATGTTCATATAAAACTGTAGCATAGTTCTATAGGTATTAAATGTTGAAGGTTAAACACGACAAATTAGCACGGCCAATTATACAAACAAATTATTTCAGTATACACAGTTTCAGAGGATTTTCTTTTCTGACGATGATGGTTAAAGGGTTTTGTGTTGTGTTGTGTTTTGTATTTCAATGTGGTAATTAGATTGGCGACTTTGTGGCGAAATTGCGAACTATGTTTTTAATTTAACGCTATTTTGATTTCATAGTTCAGATTTAATCGCTGAAATAGGTCAAACGTGTAATATTGTACATAGTCCACAATAAGCAAAGCAATAAAGGATATTAACTTGACACTTTTTGCAAAATTTTCTTCATTACTTAAAGGAAATTAACTATTTTGACATTCAAATTGACAGATGACATGAAAGTGGATTGTAAATATCAAATGCTTAAATAGCCATCTGTCAGTTGTTTTTTTAAGTTCTCAATTGTCCAATTAAAATTTATCGAACAGTAAAAACATTGTTGCCAATAAGTGGAGAATTAATGACAAAACACAATTCTCCATTACCGAGGTGAATATAGTTAAAAAGGAGGTGAAATTAATTTTGACAGTTGCATAATTGTGATTAATTTCGTATAGAATAGAACACAAAACAGAACACTTAACAACGACGAACTACAAATAAAGTAGCGTTGCATTGAATAATCTACATAATATTAATTTGATTCACTTATGTAGATAGATACAAATCAAATTGTGCACTAACTACAACTAATCTTTCATGTCAACTTAATTCAATTATCATATTGCTAAAAGAGGAAAATTAAATGTTATCTCTCACAAAGCACACTCTGATTCGAACACACACCACACACACATACACAAAAAAGGATATAATATCCAACTAAGGGGAATAGGGATTAGGATTCTGATTGTGTATGTGTTTTTTTTTTAGTCTGATGGGTAATGCTCCACGTGACATTTGTACTTATAAGTGTAGTAAAATGCTCATCTTTTTATGACAGACATTTTATTGAGAAACACATGATTTGACATGTGATAAATGCGACATTAACCACAATCTCGAGGGAATAAACAAAACCACAAAACAAAACAAAAACGAAATACCGAACGTCGTCGTCGTCGTCGGTCGTCGTTCGTCGAACATAGAAACGCACACAAATTGCCATCTTAAATCCGCCATATTTTTTTATATCATTAGCTGTCAATCTAACAGGAAATGACAGACTTCAACTGATAAACCTTCATTTATTTTAGTTCTTTTATTTTCTTTAGCTTCAGCTTCAGCTTCATTTTCTTCTTCTTATTTTTGTATTTCAGCTTTTTCTACTTAATTAATACTCCTCCTGACGAAAACAATGAACATTATCGAATTAATCAGGACCAACGTAAGACTCTTATTCATTATTTCTCTTACTATTAAACGTTAAGTATATGAAAACAATGGAGTTCATGTTTATATCGTTTACGAATCTGAACCTTTTCATTTCGGTTCTGAGATTTTTCCACAACAGCGCAGCGTAGCGGCAGAGGAGAGTATACATTTCTAGTTTGTTGTTTCCTTTTGGACATCAAAAACAACAACAACAATGACGCTGAACGGCATCAGCAACGGCAACGGGAACTTGGTATACGATGACGGGTTTCATGTTGCTGCTGCTGCGTGGGCAGCGCGTTGCAAAACCCGACAGAGGGCAGTAGCATAGTCTGGTGGTCATGATACGAGCATAATAATAATGAAATGGAAAGAACAAAAAAACAACAACCATTACAGATCGTTAGGGTGGTTTATTTAATAATAATGGTGTACTATGTGTTTTTGTTGTTGTATTATTTCTATATCGTTTGACTTGAGTCTTCAGTTTCTTAATATTTTTTTTTTTATTATTTATTTGTTATTTGTTCGTTTAAACAAGAAGCGAGGTAAACAATTTCCGCGTGGGGGCAGCAGGATTCCTTTTCGTCTTAAATTTATTCATTACTTCCATGCCATTGGAACATATAAACATAGCAATTTTTATTCCTTTTTCTTCAGTTAGTTTTGTTATCACAAAACAAATTAAATAAATGGAGAAAAAAAAATGTATTTCCTTGGGATTTTGTTTGATTTTACAAAAATGCTACTTAAATGTTCTGCCAAGTGGCAGCGCAGCACTCTTGAGTGCTTTTGTTTCCTCGCTCTTATATTCAAATTAAGTACACAAATTAAAATGTAAGAAAAATATTTTTGGAGGGAGTTAACGCAGACAAAAAAAACAAAAAACCAAACACTCAAAAAGGAGATTAGTTAATTTTCGCTTAAGTGGATATCAAAAAGATGAAAATAAAACAAAAAATTTATTAAGACGCGCGCACGCTGCTGGCCGCAACGCAACTCCGCCGCCTGCCATCGACTATGGCTCTCTGCCTGAAGTTTGCGTGTCGTCTGTCAGTTGTTTTTTTTGCTTTTTCTTTTGTTTTGCCCATAAACTCTCAGATATTTATAGAGATATACCTATCTACAATTTTTGCTTTGTTTTGAAGTAGTCTTAATTTGGATATGACGAGAGTGCACTTGGAAATAAATATAATATGAAAAAATGTGAAGGGGCCTTAAGTTATGAAGATATTTAAACTTGTTATCCAGATAAATGACAGTTGTTACACCTTTTCTGTCAAACAATATAGTTGCTTGAGATCTTTTCGACGTTTGCTTTTAATTTCCTCAAAAACCTCTTATTGATATTGCACCATGTGAATTTGAAATAAATTTAAATTTTTTTGAACACATCCCAAAAAAAACATCATTCTGTATGCACCTTAATAAAGAAAACTCTGCACTATTAAAACTGACAGTTGCGAATTTATAATGAACTTCTTTTCAATTCTTTGCTGTCCAGTGTCCACTGACGTCTAACATAATATCGATTTTACTGGTGTTGTCCGTTCTAGCTGAATTCTCAGCTAACGGCAGTAAACACTACACGCTATAATAATAATGCAGTAAATCGCAGACAATAGAAAACTCAATAAAACTTAACTCGAATAGAAAAGAGAAGATGAAGACAACACACCACATACCTATTCACAGCACATTCTTATTTGAACATCAAATAGCCCACATTCCACATTTTCTCATAGCTTTGTTTCTGTTGCTGTTTTAACCCCCCTATCACATCGTAGTGTAGTTATTTTTTGACGCAAAAAAAGGTTTAAAACATACAAAAAAGAAAAAACTGTATTTGTATAGCTTAGAGACTAGATGACATTGCGAACAGACTCGCACACATAAAAGGGTCATGCTCTTGAAGTCGATGGGTGATGCCAAGTTTTCATTTTTTGTCTATAGTTGCTTTTTGACTTTTTTTATAATGTCAAAAGAGATTTTCGTCCCTTCTTGACCGAACACTTGAAATTTTATTCCATTTTGCTGGTTCAAAAAACTCTTCAACCAAAAGTAAACTGCAGACATAATTATTTTTCCCTTGCTATTGTCTAAAAGAAGGGGGGCTGTATTTTTGGCAGCTATTCGAGAGTCCGACACAAATTCACGATAATAATCTGTCATTAATTTCCCGTTATTATATCGAGTGGGTGACAGTTGTTGAAACTGGTGTATAGCTGTTATGTGCATATAGTGTTGAAAAGTAAGTGAAGAACTTATCTGCAGGCCCAAGCAAATTGCAAGTGTCAATGGAAATCTATTAGTTACACATAAAGCTTTAGGACAAACATAACATAAGACGATGCGGCTACATCGCATCGAAACAAAACTTCCCCATAACATAACAATTCTTCCGCACAGAAGGGGGACGTTTTTAGTAACTATAAATAGCAATTTCATTTCAATTGATTGCTGGTAATGCGTTTATGTCAGATGATATCTCTGGGCCTTATACTCTATTTATAAGATTCATGTAGCTTTGTAGATGCAAGAAAATGACAGGCCTGCGGCTACTTTATTTTCTCTTTTTTTCTTTTCGAAATGTGACATGACACATTATCAATGCGCTTCAACCCTCGTCCATAACGTTTTTGTTTTGTGGGTACATTTTGGGTGGAATTGGTAGATTTTCCTTCTGTTTTTTTCTTGTGTGTTGAGGGGGGGGGGGCTTTTTCACTTTGCCTTGGAATTAAGGTGGGGTACCTACTTCTCTTCTTTGTTGGTTATTACAAGGGATTTGCAAACATCAGACCAAAATTTTGCCTTCTTAGCTTTTATTTTTATTCCCATCTCCTCCCTTCCGTCGAAAAAAGGATATGAATGAATAAAGAACAAAAACAACAACAAAAAGGAGAAGAAATAAAAAAAATGAAACAAATAATTCTTCCATTGCAAATTGATTTCACGCAAAATAAAAATTATTAGGATTATATTTTCCCTTCAATCGATTTTCGCTTTGTATACACTCGACTGAAGTGAATCTTTTTTTTTCGTCCTTTTTTCTTTTTGTGGAGTTGATGTCGTTCTTTTCTGTTTGTTTATTCCCCCCGCCCCCCCTACCGTAAAAAAATCTCCCAATTTGTGTGTCCTTTAATAATTCACAAAGTAAAAGGAAAAAATAGGAACACGGAATAAAAAGATCCAATACTGAAGTGGTGTATAGAATATGCTGCGGTGATGGGTGCGGTGGTGGCGGAAATGTTGGGGGGGGGGAGGTGAGGTATGTATGTAAAATGGCAGAGAAATTGATTTTAGCGGAAAGCAAATTTTATGTGTACCTAACTAATACCGTTGTCAATATATTTTCAGCTCTAATTGGATGCAGGAAGTCAGAGATTGATATTGATATTTTATATTTCTTTTTTTTCTCCACATATTGTGCCTTGACTTTGTACCTAAGGACACGAGCGTTCGTAGACTTCTTACCTTGAATATTGTTCGATTGGTTTATCTTGATTCTTTTTCAAAGAAAAGAGGAGCAATTAGAGTAAGAAATTAGGTAATGCCTCGGAAATGAACAGAAATATTGAACAATAGCTGAAATCTTTCTAGGGGAGTCTTATGTGGAATCATTAAAAAATGTGACAAGAATCCAACTTAACAGAGTGGATTATCTTATTGGTTATTGAGAAAAACGCGTCACGAAATTAATTTTACCAATTAATAATTACTCGAGAATAACTAATCACCAAAACACACCATAAGTATAATAGAGTAACTTTTCAATCATGCTCTCAGAAAACAGTTGACTTTAAGTCAAAGATAACTTGTAAAGTGTTTAATTTTAATGATTAAACATAGTTTCACTTATTAGTAATGATACTCATGTACTTAAATCTATGGTAGTGTAAATTTTCCATGAAAAACAGAATATGTAAAAAAAATCGATACTTTTCACTGTTTCTTCGAAGAAGTCAAATAACTCCAATTTAGAGAACAACAAACTTCAGAAGCACTATTACAATTTAAACTGTAACTACCTTACATAAACCAGAAAGATATTTCGTAGACTTTCTCTTTGTTTTGATTCATATTTTTATAGTTTAAAAAAAAAATGTTTGTTTTTGATACTTTAGATTTTTTGTAAGAGGTCTTACCTTCACTTCAAGTGATTTTTTCGTTGTTTTTATAGCAGAACTATTCCAACATTTTAAATTAAACAGAACTTATTAAATAATAAATCAATATCTTATAAATCATCGTCATTTAACTTTACTTTAACTAAGGTATCACACGAATTAGCAGACCCCATACCACGATGTGAAGATCATACTAAAAAATATGCTAGCATAGTTTATGTAAACGAAATCAATATTTTTCAACTGATTTAATTCTCATTCATCGAAGAAGTCCAATAAGTCCTATTTAGAAAGCAACAAACGTCAATAGCACTATTAAAATCTCAACTTTAACTACTTAACATAAACTAGGTAGATAAATCGTAGAAGTTCCTTTTGTATCAGTTGGTATTTCTACAGTTTTAAATGTCAAATACGTATTGACCCTTGAAGATCCTTTAGCAAGAGGTCTCCTTTGTACCTCAACTTAATAATATACTTAAATTTGTACATTTAAAATGAAACAGAACTTGTGAAATAATCAATCCACATCTTAATAAGTAAACGTCATTTAACTTTACTTTAACTAAGGTATTACACGAATTAGCAGACCTCATACCACGATGTGAAGATCATGTACTAAAAAATATGCTAGCATATAAATTAAAACAAAATCAATATTTTCAACTGATTTCATGCTCATTCATCGAAAAAGTCAAAGAAGTCCATTTTAGAAAGTAACAAACGTCAATAGCACTATTAACTTACTATCAGGAGACCTCATACTTAGTACTAAAAAATATGCTAGCATAATTTATATAAACAAAATCAATATATTTTAACTGATTTAATTCTCATTCATCGAAAAAGTCAAAGAAGTCCAATTTAGAAAGCAACAAACGTCAATAGCACTATTAAAATCTTAACTCTAACTACTTAACATAAACTAGGTAGATGTATCGTAGAATTCCCTTTTGTTTCGATTGATATTTCTACAGTTTTAAATGTAAAATACTTATTGTCCCTTGAAGATCCTTTGGTTAAGGGGGCTCATACAAGTGTATTTGAAAATGTTTTTATTCATCTTTCTATTCAAAAGTCAATAGAGTCTGACGTCTGTCCGATTGTTATAGCTTCTGTACCTACTTTATTCTAATTTATCGAATAGAAGAAGGAACTTTGCATGTTGTATGTACGTTTCTCAACCCCAACCCTATATATTTATATCATTTCATTTCTCCCTGTAATGGCCTTGCTATAAAATTTATTTGAAGTACACTAAACAAAATAAATCTTACTCAACCCGAACCAGAAACAGAACCAGAACCCATGGCATCATCGTTTGCCATATTACAATACTTATTCTTCCTATTGAAAATCAAACTCTCTCTCGAGTTATTTGAAGGATGAGGGTCTTAATGTCGATTTATAACACACTTCATTCTCCCATCTCGAAGAGGGAATTACTTTATACACAAAAGGCAAAATTATACCAAAGAAACGCGCTCACATCACATTATTTTCTCAATATTCGCGCGCGTATATCTCGCATCATTCGCCATATCTCCAGCTGAATTATTTTTGTTGAATTCTTTTTGTAGAAGACGAAGAAAAAAGCAAAAGGGGAAATAATTATTTTTCTGGTGATTAGCCACCCTATCTTTGCCTTTTCTTCTCATCTGTACTCTCTGTTTGCTGAATTACATCATCAAGTCCATTCATTTTATTTTGATTATCAAAAGCATTCGTTCTATACATTTCGCCTTCACCTCCCCCGACCCTCAAAACTCACACACAATCGATCAATTATGCTACTGTCATACCGGACATGATTATATAACAGTATATTTCAATGTTTGAATAGATCTGTCAAACGAATTTACATTCCACTTTTCTCCAGCTCCACTTTCAGCTTGCCAGAATCTTTGGAAATAATTTTATTTTTATTAAAATTCTTCTCGTTATCATCAGTTAAAAATAAAAATTTTATAGCGCAATGAGCCGTGCAAACAGAGACGGTACAAGAAAAAATAAAAATTAGAATTAGACATTAAAAATACAGAGGCCATTAAAATAATGTCACTCTGGGTTTGTTACCCAGTTGATGAATGACTTCGGGGCATTTTTATGTCAGAATGTGTCTTGCGTAGGGCACAACATCATAAGAGCATTTTAAAACGGAATAACTCGGAATTAAAATTTCGAAATGCGTTCCCGCATTCAATTCAGGCAATAAAACACATGTTGGACTATAAAATTGTATCTCAGAGATTCTTGCGTTAAAATGGGAAAGAAAATACTTTTCGATAAAATAATTTCCAAAGAAAAAGAAAATCGAATTCTCAATTAAGTCTAAGAAAAACCCATGAATCTGGATCAGACTCATTTGTTAGCTCTTTTAGATGATGGCATTGGAGCACCTACAGTCCTATGTAAACCCAGACGGACCATAAACGAGCACCGACCGACCGACGCGACGGAGAAAGAAGGAAGAAGGGTAAACAAGAGAATCATGTAGTGACTGTAGCTACCACCGAATAAATAACGACTAAACGATTTTATTTGGCAGATATTAACGCCCTCATTAGTTCCACATGGGTCTGCGCGCCAGTCGCCACCGCCGCCGCCACCGCTGCCATTGCTCGTATGTTGTCGTGCTCCAGCTCCAGCTACAAAACTAGGAACTAGGAACATCTACTTCAATAAGCTTCATGAAGCGTGTGACTAAGAACGAAAATACAAGTGTATTATACCCGTTCTCCTAAGTTGTGTGGTGGCGGCGGTAGATTGTAGCTGTTGTAGTCCTTCATGGCTTCATAGCAAGGAAGACCCGCACTCATTATACCTAAACACTAAATATATAGTCGTTTGTTCGAACAGAATCTAGAGAAAAAAAATGAATTATAATTAACCAGCAGAAGGAATTAATTAATCAGTAATGTGTCCAAACAAGAGTTTTTCTATTTTTAATATTAGGTTTTTGGTCTGGCGCTGGCTTGACCAGTGTTTTGCTTGTGTATTTATGTATAGAGTTATAGGTTTATACAAGGAAGGTTAACGCATATAAGAAGAAAGTGACGTAGTGCTCTCATTAACATACACTAGAATAAACTAACGAACTAAATTTAATGCAAATTGACTACCACCTATTAGGCACTAATGAGGTGCGGACGTTTATATACCTATAATAATATACAATACAGGCCAAACCGCTGCAATGATGGACGACTCACTCCGCTCCCAACTTAAAAAAAAAAGAATTATATCTACGCATTTTTTCCATTTGAAATTAGATCACACGCATAATGGACCATGAGCTTTAATAATTTAGCTGTGGTTTTTGTGCTGATTTTTTATATACATTTATTGTTTTAAAATCCGTTTAAGGTTTTTTGTTCGACATTTAAAATTTATTTAAATTGGCTTTTTCGGACACAAGGGCTAACACAAATATTTTCACATGTTGATTGTTTACAAAACCTTTAATTTTTCAAAACTTAAATGGCGCCCAATTGGGGATGAACCTATCACTACAAATCATTATTCTCATGAGAAAAAGTATAATTTTCTATCCTCAATTAGGTTTCACACTTTTTACTGTTAATAATGTAAATAATGCAATATTATAAAAATGGCGCCCAAAATCGCGTTCTGAATACTCCAAAAATATGTGATTGTATTATTCAGGAACATAGAAATTATTATAATATATTTGTTTCATTTAAGGGCTTTGTTTAACCTAAATCATTCACTTAATCAAAAAAAAAAAGACTAAATGGCGCCCAATTAAAATCCGAAATATTTATTTTTCTTTGTTCTAACTCCAAACTGATTTGAACTTACTCAATAAATTAGATATTTCATTAAAGAATTCAAGCCAGTAAGGTTTTAAACTAATATTTTTGATTGTTCATAGAATTTAATGTTCAGTTGCTTAAATGGCGCCCAACTGAGAATCAACGAATCCATTGCAAAATATCATTATTCCTTTTCTTCAATTCACTTTTGTTGTCTGTTTTCGTTTGTAAAATAAAATAAATTGGTGGCATAACAGTCCGTTGAGAACTAGGGCCTAGTGCCAACCAATCATGGATGGAGGGGACCTACAGTTTAAGGCCGAATGTGAACGGCTAATATAAGAAAGCATTTTTCATGACAAGAATTACTCTATTCCTCTATTCAAGAGGCAGTACCCGTGTAAAAAACTTTAGATGGCATAGGCGGGGATCGAACCCAAGACCTCTGGCATGACAGTCCAGAGCACTTTTTTTTTTTCCTTTAAATTCATTTTTATTAATTCAATCTTTAAGCTTGACAAAAATTCATAAAACCAGCCGAATTAACCATAACTTACAACAAACTTGTCTCATACGGACACTCTTAAGTTAATAGAGTCCAACGTACTAACCATCATGGCACGAGTACTTCGTTTGTTGCTTCCTAAAATATGTTAATAATGCAATTTAATAAAAAATGGCGCCCAACATACGGATTTTCAATTCCACAAATAAACTTTAAATTTATAAATGAAAGAATTACACAAGTTGTTTTATTTGAATATAAGGGCTTTTAAGTATCATAGTTCATTCACTTAACTAAATGGCGCCCAACTAAAGAAATATCAATTGTGTTATGCTCTTATTCCTAAACTGTATTAAAATAAGTTAACAAATTTGATCTTATATAAAAGAGTTCAAACGAAAAGAATATTAATACTATTTAATTACTCGTTTGACGGAAGTAGTGAAAAAAAAACCAACACAAAAATGGCGCCCAACAATTAGCAACAAGCTCACTCGATTTATTTATTTATCACATAGTTTTTTTTTGAATCAAGAGTCTCATAAATCCAAAATACATACAACACCAGAAAAGATAAAATCTGCATTCAAATGGTACCATATTTTAAAATATAGCCTTAAGCCTCAAAGCTTGTTTATATAGTCAGAGAGGAAAAACGACTTAAATGCTCGCATATACCAATATGTTCCTTTAAAAGCAATCAGTGGTGAAAATTAATATTTTGACAAGTCATTGCCACACAATCTCGCCAAAGACTACAATCTTTATGTCTATCATTAAACATAGTGTCCACGATAAACGTATAGTCGTCGTTGTCGGTCGGTCGTCTGCACAACACAACACAACACATCCCATCCATATCCATTCTCCTTGACCATAATCCCAGGGCTTTGGACTCTGGGGCGGTTGGCATATGCTTGCCACACTAAGAGATATACCCAGATACAAATCTTAAATGGCCAATCAAGCAAGTCAAATGCAACGTAATCCTCTCGTATATGAAAATTGCATCAATCGCATTGAATTATCTTCTTTCAAGGCTCCGCGCGGCAGAGGTGCACATCAGGCAAAAGGGTATATAGGATGGGAGATAGCAAGTTGCTGGTATATAAGCGGTATCCATATCCATGTACCTTCATAGGCGCAAAAGGATAGAGATTGTCATCTCTCGTGCTTGTTTGACGTTTATACCTCTTTCCACAGCGCACCACACACGGGGATCCATACCTCTTTACCTTTAACTTTGCTTTTGCCTTCCTCTCCCAATTCCCATTCAAATTCCAAATGACTCCTCATAGATGTCAGGCGTCGATATGTATAGGGTTTTGTATGTTAAGAAAGATGCCACCTCGAATCACTAATGAACATAAATATGCGATAGTCAATCGATATGACAACATCGCATCCCATCGCATCGCATTGATTAAACAAAAAAAGAACGGAAAAAGAAGAAAAAGCATTGCCAGCATAATATGATATGCAAGATGCAACACATTTCTCCACTATCTACACACAGAAATCTACCTCAACCGCATATCTGATTTCAACTCCCTGGACAAATTATTTCCTTCCCTCATGTGATGTGACTGATGGATGATGGGTGGGTTGAGTTGATGTTTTAAAATGCAGTTGCGTCAGTCGATCCTTTTTCATTAAGCAGAATATAGATGGAGCAAATCACAAAAATAAAAACTATACAAAACAAAAAAAAAAGAAAACAAACAAACCTAAGTTGATTTTAAATGAACACTTTCCAATCAAAAACACGCTCTCTTGTGACAATAAAAAGAACTTTCAATAGCTGTCATAAATTTGACTAGTAGCTAGTTAATTGCTTAAAATATTCATGAAAATCTATTTAATGAATATTTATCTATCACTTTAGCACTTTTGGGTTTGTTAGCTTTTATATCTTTCGTCTTTACTTGTTTATTTTTCTTAAGCTAAATTAATGACAGATAAAAATACGTAGCATAACTATTTGTTGTTGTAGAACTGTCAAATGACTTATGATAAAAAAAAGAATATTTTTTTGGAGGTTTCAGTAGAATAGCAAAGTTTTTGTATTATGTTCTGTTTTTATGATGTGCGTGGAGAAAATTAGGGCACAGTTGGGGCTACTTTTTTAAGTTGGAATGTTAAAGCTTTTATTGGATAATTGGTGACAAAAAGAAGAGGAATAAAAAACTAGAAGAAAAGCAATAAACTTCTAAAAAGAAAATTTCAAGTTGGTTAAGAATATAGGGAAAAGAACAAAGTTCTTTTTGACTATCAAGGCCTCAAAGTCTCATATTTCACAGTGTTATTTTTTTTGTTAGGGAAAAAACAGTGGTCTAATCAGGTGGATAAAGTGTGACAGTTTGGTGTTTTGTCTCCAATTAGTTTAAGATATATGTCTATGCAAATGAACTCCATTATAAAGCTTAAGTAATTCATGGAGAAATAAAGGAGGTGGCTGATTAGAAAGACTACTAGAGATTTTAATGGTTGAAAAGGTGTTATCTTCTAAGAGTGCGACTTTGGAGAAGGTTCATTTTTTAATTTAATGCATTTCTAGTAGTTCACGAAGGTGTTATTTAAAACACCGCCATTCAGTGAGACAAATTTTTGAGTCATTCTTTAAATTTGTTTATATTTAAATTTATCTTAAGAGGTTGATTTAGTTTTTAACCAGTTAGTTAAGCCTGATTTTTTCTTAAAACCTGAGTTGAGTCATGGAATTTGGACATTATTTGACATTTCTTCTGCCATGCTAAATGACAGAACATAAACTACAAAGATATAAAGGTAACTTTGCTGTTTCTGGAGTGACAGATAAATATCCTTGTAGCAAACTTTCATAAGCTAGCTTAGAAACCAATAAAACTAAGAGTTTAATAAACTTTTTACTTAATTGCTTTCATTAAATTTTATTAAGAACTCCGTTATGCAACAAAAAAGAAAAACGAAACTATTTCACACTCTAACGTCATGCTGTCATTCTGACAGCTATTAATGTCATACACCAAATCAAATGTCATTATTCCATATATTTTCATAGTTCACTCAACTTGAAATGCACGTTCCTTGACTTAAAAATAAAAACCTCATAACTTAGATTAACTTTTATCGCATCATAAAGCTCTCTCTCTCTCTTTCTTTTTCTTTCAATGGCAAAATATCAACCAACGACCACGTTTTGTTGTCGTAACACATATTTTACTGTTATCATAATATTCACAATGGTCTTGTAATTGTACGAAACCGGAAACCGATATATGGAATGTTCTTATCCTCATTTAAGTTTGAATTAAAAATGCAAGAAAGAATTCATTTAAACGAATCTAAAATACAAAACAAAAACACATATCTTGTTACAAATAGAAAAAAAATATTCAGCCCTCGTGATAGAAACAGAAAAAAAAGTAGAACTAACAAACAAAAATCTTGTCATTTGTTTTAATTTAAATAAAACACATTTTTTCGATTCAATTAAAAATATGTTAAGAAAATTGTAAATGGTGTCCCCCAAGAGATGTTCTATGGAGTTTATTAGATCATTTAAGTGCTATAAACTTTATACGAATTTATAACTGGGGCCAAATGATAATGTGAATATGTATATGTCTAATTTGAATTCGTTGTTTGTTTTTTTTTCTTCTATTTTTCCTTAATCCAAATGAAAAAATGTTCAATGACCTAGATTACAAAATTGTTTAAGTGCGTCCAGACAGATAGAAAGGTTAAAAAAGAATTTAAACTTAAACCAGTGTCAATGTTTCAATAAAACATCAAATTTAAATCACCTTTTGACAACTAAACGTCAGAAGAAAGGGCTGTGTCGGTCGGTCGGCCTGTTTGTTTTGTTTTCATTAACATTTTACCGGCCAATCAATGCATTTCCTAATTTAACCTAATTTTATTAATTGTGTTAACACTTGGACTGAGATTCGTTATCAAAAAGAGTGTAGGCGGAGCTCAATGGGGGAAATTAACTACAATTGGTTTCTAAGCCCACGACTTAAGTTTTAACTTTATCTTTCCCATATACAAGGAGTAAATCCCCACAAATATGGCGATAACGAACAAGTACTTTTTTTTTATAAATAATATTGAAATTAGCTTATTGCATCACAAAGGTTTCTTAATCAAATTTATACAAAGCTTGTTGGTTCCAGAAAAAAAACGAACATATTTTCTTGCAGACTGTAAGGTCAGTTTGATTTCCGCCCACTGATTAAGAGCATGAAACAAATGGCGCGCGCACCCCATTATTATATAAAAAACTTAACGCGAACAGTACTTGTTTATGATGTGGGCGAAAAAAATAATTGAAACGTGCTCCGCATCTGAACTGAATTCAGAATTCATTCATATCTTCAAGTAGAGTTTCAAGCTTTATCTCGAGGCAAAATATGTGTTGTTCTTATAAGAGCTTCCGTTAGTAGAAGCAAACAAAACAAATAGAATTATAAACAATCTGCAATTTGAATTCCAAACGTTTTAGTTGGAACGGATGTTATAAAGCGCCATGCCTGCGAACCCATGTTCATAAAAATAATTGATATCCTGGCCAACTGACAGCTCCAACTACGCTACGCTTCTACGTATACGTATACTCGTTAGTATATGTCAAGTACGAGTAGAAACAAAATCAGCATAGAGAAAAAAGAAAACATGTGTCAAATAAATTTTCTTTGAAACTAGTGCACTAGTGTAACACTATCCTCAATAATTACTAGTCTCAAGTGGCTAAAAGAGGAAGAGGGGATTTTGTTTTCGTCGTATTTTGTTTTGTGTGTAGAAAATTCAGAAAAAATAAAATAAAATAATTACTAACCAAAGCCTTATGGGCATCAGCTGGATAGTATTGAATTTCTTATCCACTTGAATGTCGCCGTTATTATTATACGTACGTAACGTATATCGCCTTGCACACCAAAGATGAAAAAAATCCTCTATATTATTTGTTTTAATAATAAACTCCATCAGGACAGATTGGGTTTCAAAATATATACAAGCACGCACGCATTGTTGCAGTTTGATCGCATTAAATAAGGGACTTATGTGAAATTGAGATCCTTTTACAGATTTTTTAGGTTCACCCATTTGCCGCAAACGAGTTTTTGAACGTGTTTTTGTCTTCCTTTCGTTTTTCAATATTTACCCTTTCAATGGGATTTTTTTCCCACTTCAGTTGATTTTTGTTTCAATTGCATCGATATCCCCCTCAGGTATAAATATATTAACAATCAAATGTTAAGATCTTTGATGCATTTTGTCAACAAAAGTAAAACTGCATTTAGGGAAAAAGGGTCCTGCGTTATGTTAAGTTTATACGACAATGACATTTTGTGTATAGTGAGTTCTTTTATTTTGTTTGCCTTAAACGTTGTGTCAAGTGTTTGCACAGCTTTAAAGTGCATCGGTTCTGTTTGATTGGGAAATTTTTGGAATCGTTAAACAATATGGTCGGTCAGTAGGTTAAAATGTTATAAACTGTCAGTTTATTTTTGGTTGAAGAGCCACATTATTTTAAGATAGAGAGACATTTGTTTAGGTAAGACACAAATTAAATGTTTATACAGTGTGATAGAAATGTTTGGTTAGGAATAAATAAATATATATACAGAGAATGATATCTATTATGAAAGGTATACAAATACACCTTATATAGACCTATCTTTAACCTTGACAGTGAAGAAAAATTGGGTGTTCTTGATAAGGATGACAGGATAGAGTATGTTCGAAGGTTTGTTTGTTTTCTTTGATAGATTTATAGACGTATTTCGGAAGAATTTATTTATGTAAGTTATCTTGGTCGGAAAATGAAAGTTAGGAGCAAATAAAACAAGACGCCATAAGTTCTGGGAATTAATTTGTGAGTTTATATTAAATCAGCTGGAATGCCTTCATCAAATAATAGGATAAGAAAACAAAGCAAACATAAGAAAATATAATATGCATCCAATGGTTAGAAGATAAGGAAAAACTGTCAAAGTTTAAGAAAGAATTCCAGAGCCCGCGTGAATTGTTCGATTAGGTATATTTGAGGTTTGAAAGATTAATTCTTTTCATTTGGAAAGTTAATCTTTTATGATATTGATATTTCCACCTGAACTGAATCATATTTTTAGACATTAGATGAATATATGAAGATGTTTACAATGTTTTGACAGCAAAACTGTTATAAGTGTGAACACTTATCACAAATTCTTGCGTCAT
Source organism: Eupeodes corollae (assembly GCF_945859685.1). Classification (NCBI taxonomy): domain Eukaryota; kingdom Metazoa; phylum Arthropoda; class Insecta; order Diptera; family Syrphidae; genus Eupeodes; species Eupeodes corollae. Next base: position 305,071,548 of record NC_079147.1, on the reverse strand, counting down.
TTCTCAATAAAATTATATCAAATGTGAAGAGGACGATAAAATATCATTACTTTGTATATGCCAACGTCTCATTCGTCATCTTGATACATTCTTGAGAGAGAAACATAAAAAAGAAACAATATTTTTGATGAGGCAATATAATTAATAATTCAAGCATATGGTAACTATAAAAAAGTTCTTTTACATGACGCTTCAAACGTTTGACACAATATGGTTGAACAAGTTGTTCTGCACTTTTAAAACGACCGACGCCCCCCCTTTCGGAAGCATATATCAATCCATTTGACATTAATGACAGAGTTATTTTTGGCATAGTATCAAAACGTCCATCAACACTTTTGGACCACCTGCATTCTAAAGATTAAGTATTTATTGTGGCAAAGTGCCAATAAAACAAAAATTAGGTAAGTTTATAATTTATGGAAGCGGAAAAAAAGAAGTATAGATTTTATTAACTGCCTGATTGTCACGGTGTTATTTTGATTAAGTTACTCAAAATTCCAAAGAGTTCTTATAAATACTGAAGCATGTAAAACACTGTGACAGATGCATATATGCTTTGATCTTTTTGTTTTTACTGCGGAATGTATAGAGACGAACATGACGTTGACATTTCTTGATCGCTCTTATTTAACATAAAAAAAAAACATTTCATTGGCCTGAATTTTGACAAATCAACAAACATAAATTAAACGTCAAATTTGGCTTCCATTTTATTTTTGTACCTATTCGAAAATAAAAACAAATTACAAAAGTACATAAATTTCCTTCAAATACTTAAAATGATCCCAAGTTGTCATGACAAGCTTTTCTGTCTTCCATCACTGATGCGACACGCTTCACACAAATAAATAAGCATTTAAATTGTACAAGTTAAACCCTAAAACTACCATATTTTCTTCTATTTAGGTCAAAACATTTTCTCTGCGATGTGACACATGTATTTTCTTCTCCATTTTCTTAAAAAAAATATCTACTCCAATACATTAACTATCAAAGCAATACATTTTAGACTCATTATTGTTGATATTTTGTTTCGGTTTCAGATGGTTTTGTCTTCTCTCGAGAATAAACAACATTTCTAAAAATCCCTATTCGAGAAAATGACATTAAAAAAACAACAACTTTAATATCTTGTTGCAATCGAATCGTTAGAAAAAAGCAAAGAATTTTGTATCTAATTACACACGGAGTGTTATTTATCAGAAGCAAACACGCCTGAAAAAACACAACGCCCATATACTAGCTGCAGCAAGCATTAAGCATCATCAAACAACAAACTGTCAAGTCATTCCAATAAAGCTAATCATTACAAGGCATTCATTCACTCATCCCCCAAACATGTATTTTTACATCAGATTTCCGAGGAAGAAAAAATAAAATCTTAAAAAAACGTTGCTCCAGAAACACAAGAAAAAAAACATAACACAGAATCGAACAGAACAGAACAGAAACAAAAACAGATCTCCAAGAAATACATGACTAGCGACGCAATGAAAACATCTCGAGTAGCTGCTAAATGTTATTATTGGCTGATGGCAGCCATATGACAGCTGCTGATGCATCAGCGAATTCGTTCGATGAATGCATCCAGCAACGCGCTCATGAAAAATTCAAATAAAAAACAAAACACAAAAAAATCCCTGCTCATACGCCCTCCCTCTAAAAATCGAGACGCTTAGCTTTAAGTAAACAGACTATCTAGAAGAAGGCCGGTCTCCTCTTGTGTCTTGTACTGTGTCTCCCTCTATGTCATTTGCTTTGCAAAGATTAGTTTGATAGAATTCCGTTACGGTTGTGTTTTTTTTTCTGTTAATTTTACTACGCTGACGGACAACTGTATAAACAAGAGAGTGACGATGATGAGTCCATTCCATCAGCATCGTCTTCGTCCCATTCGCGGCATCAATTTCAGAAGCCCTGTTTTTTTAAGGCTCTGGTGACATAGCGAAAATTAGGGTGATGTTGTCACTCTGACGGACGAAAACGACGCGGACGGCGAGTGACGTATCGCTATCGCTTTCTTCTAAATTCCTTGCATGATAAAACCGTCTATTAAAATTTTGAAGCGGAAAATTACATGTAATTTCCTCTTTATTCCGTGGTTCGAGGTGGTCTCTTCCCCGGGGCGGCCGCGGCTCTTCGAGCGGTGGCAAAGGAGAAGAAACTAATTTTCGACCAGCAGTGGTGTATTTTTTACGTTTTTACCTTGAAAATGAACATAAACGTAACGTATACAACGACGCAGAGTTGTCTTTAATTTTATATTTTCTTTTTTTTTTGGGTTTTTTACTATGCACGACTGATTGTTGCCGTTTTTTATTTAAACACTTTTTTTATTTTTATTGTTTGACGTTTTCTTAAAAACACAAGAAAAAAAAGGCAACAAAAGTAATATCAGAGAACGTTTACGTTTTTACTTGAAATTTGTGTTGTTGTTGTTTGTCTGTCTGTTTGTTATGGGTCGATATTATATTCGTATTTAGGTACCTATCACATGAAGACATTTTGTATAAACGAAAAAATTCGATGACCGGAAAGGAACGGATATAAAATTAAACATAAAAAAAAGAAAAACTCTTAAAAATTGAATAAAAATACTTAATAGATGCGGAACGCAACAAATTTCTATATTTAAATACAATTTTTATTTTTCCATTTAAGTGAGAGTACCTACTTGAGTACTTACTTAGAAGAGGGTAGAATTAAATAATATCAAGAAAGCTGAGAGTAATGGGAAACTAATTTACGTTTAATTTTATACTTTTAAGCTCAAAATGATTTCTCTATTTAATTTTATGTTTTGGTATCTTTTACCTTTTTTTTTGTTTTGCTGCTTGGGGCAATTGAATTTGTTTTTAAAATTATTCTTAGTTGGAAAAGTTATTCCAAAGGTCTTAATTTAGATTTAAGTTAACCAAGTTAACCTTGGACAACGTCAAAAACCAACAAAGTAGCTTTTGTGAAACAGTTAGCGTAATGACTTTCTTCCACTTCTTTTCAAATGACAGAAGACGCGAAATGTCAATCGAATTCCTAGACGTCGGACATTTCTATTCAACCAACGCCATTACTGTCAAAAAGTTGTTCTCTAAAAATAAAATATTTTCTTATCTGTCAAAAGGAAAAGTTCTTATGCCAAGTAAATGTCAAAAATCAACAAAAAGTCATTGAAAATGTCAATTGATTTCGTATTTTCTTCAAAAGGAAGAGAAGACTGACTGCAGAAATGATCCTGTGAAGTTTATTCTTCCTGAGTTTGAGGACCAATGCCATTACTGTCAAAAAAGTATTTCCCAAAAACGTACATATTATGTCTTTTTGATATCCTTAAAAGGAAGGTTCTCATGTTAAAGAAATTATCTGTAAAAATGGCCCTTAAATAATATTTTCTATAAAATAAAGCGAATTCAGCTTTAAAACGTTTGATTTGTCATTTCTGACCAATAGATCTAAAAACGAACGCACGTTTTGTTGATGACATCACGGAAAAAAAGGAACTTGAAACAAATCACGGGTGTTACCATTCGTTTAGTTTTGAACAACGGCGGTGGTTTTTCGACACCAAGCGGTCAGCGTAATCTTTGATCACCCATGACATTAAATCTGTCAAAAGTGAATCAGACATTTTTACACGATCAACACCATGATTGTAAAAATGAGAAAAATAATGCAGTTTTTCCCTAAAAATAAATACCTTTTAAATATCTTAAAGGGAAAGGTTATCACGCTAAGAAAAAGTCTGTCAAAGTTGTTTAAAAATATTTGTCCATAAAATGAAGTGCATTCAACTGTCAAATCTCTGATATGTCATCTCTGGCCAAGAAATTAAAATAGGAGAAACGACTGAACGACGTAGGAATGTACGATGACAGATAAAGATGAGGAACTCGAAACAAATCATGGGTGAAAAAACTATTTGCCTAATTACCAACTGCGGTGGTGGTTTTTCCACACCAATCGGTCAGCATAAAATCTTATCGTCCATGACAAAGTATAACTGTCAAAACCAATGAACAGAACGAATCATCATACCACCGAACGAATCCTATTAAAAATCATCATCATGGTTGCCATTAAAATAAATTAAAGCTTGTTCATATATTTTACGCAATTACACATGTGTCATTGCTAACTTTAATTTCTCACATATTTTATTTTTAAAATAAGGTCTATGAACGAAAAACCCATTAAACATTATACAATAATAATAAAAGAAAACAAAATAAAACTTCGAGAAACAAATAAATTTCGGATGCAAAAGAGCTAAAGCAATAAATTTCTATTCCTAACAGTACGTGCCAACGATTATGTTGCTAGCTTTAACACATCATTCATGATCTTCTTTACATCTTCACCGAAAACAAAGAAAATGTATGAAATGTTAAGGTTGTCATGTACATATTTCATTACATTGTTATTGTTATTTTTGTGTGTTAAGATTTTTATGAGTTTATGACGTGAGTTACAAACACAAAAACTGTCATAGCTCATAGATACTAATCAGCATTTATCAGCTTTGAGTTTGTGTTCTGTCACTTTGACAAATCAGCCTCGTTTAAATATTAAAAAACAAAAAACAAAAATGTACACGCATGAAATGTCATCATGTTTACACCTTGATTGACATTCATGAAATAGTTCTGTTTGTTTTTGATTTTTTTTTGTTTAAATTTAGGCGGGATGTGCATCGCATCATCAAGGCTATAGTAACATGGTAGCTGCGTTAGCTGATATTTATTCAAATTTCTTTCCACTTACTCACCACAAGAATCCATCAAAACGACGAAAAAGCAGAAGCTTCTGGTTACGATCGTTAAGAGCTACAATAATTTATAATTGCCACCATCGCGCGTCGTCATGTGAGGAAACTTTTTTGTTCCCACTGTATGTTGGGTTGGTTATTGTGTGAAGCTGAAGTTGAAGACCGCAGAGATATGATAACAAACATCCATGACAATCCGATCTTATGTGCAATAAAAAAAAGAAACAAGATAAACAAATAAAAAGAATCCCATCATTGGATCTCCATCAGGAAGATCCATCCAAACGTCATCGTGCGTCGTTTCGGTCTTTCATAGTTGTTAAGTCTGGATATGCGGATGGAACCAGCAAAAACAAAAGAACAACAACAAAGTTAAGAAAGGCTTCGCTCAAGACTCATCCCGCAAGAATATGTGCAGTGTTGTGGAATATGTGATGCCTGCAGCTGGATGCTATCGCTTCGAAACGATCTTAATGACTTTGACTCGCAATGAGTTAGGTTTGTTGCCTATCCTATGCCTATCTGTCTTTCTGTGTTCTTTCACCTTTGGAAATGTCCATGCTGCGCGCATGTGAACACCGAACAACGATCATCTTGTGCTTTGTGAGAGATAGGCGGAGTTTTTTTCTACATACATATGTGAAAAATTGAAAACATATATCCGTAAAATACTAGAATGGTCAGCATCAGCAGTGCGGTCTTGATGGGCATTAAAGCCCCATATAGCTTTAGAGCCTTTAAGGCATCATCTTCTCTTCTCTATGGGATAACGAGATATGACTGTGCGATGCATGGTGATGCTCAATGTAAACAAGCAAGCACGCACGCTGTCATTCAACTGCAATAATAAACTGCATTATTTCTGCGTCCCCCTGATTGCACCTCCCTTGATTTCTAGGGAGGACTGTATGAAAATAAAATGAAATCGATTTAATTTATTCTCTCATCCATAGAATTTTCAGTGTGGTGGATAGAGTGGGGGTTGGGGGAGCAGCTGAGCGCCTTCCCTTTGAATGGAATCCCATATAGACCATCTGCATCATCGCACTTAATTCAGGGGGTGGACGAGATATGAGAGAAAACTGTTCGAACCTAGCCGGAACTAAGGGAAAGGGAACATAAAATTCCGAAAAATCCTCATAGTTCCATTGAGACAGAAACAGAGACAGAGACAGACAGACAAGGGACGAATGCCATGCCATCCCGGAACTGAATCAAACCAAACAGAGTCAGACCGGGCCGGGCCGGGCCAGGCCAGGCTAAACCAGGCAGCAAAATGGAACAGATAGGTATATAGCCATATAGAGCGCCATCATATCAGAGAGCAAGCTTGGAATATTTCGAATGAATTTTTCGTTTTCGTTTTTGTAATTGCAAACATGTGTCTATCTGAAAAACGTTGTGCTAGCTGGTGGAGCATATGTGCGTTAGCCAACTTTTCCGGGCTAACTTTTGCAGTGCCAGAAACCCTTGCATTTGCCCCCTTAACGCCCACCTCCAGCAAATCCCATTCGTATTTATGTATATAGTATATAACGTTCTTCCCATTAAATTTCTGAATACAACATTTCATTCATTCCTGCCGAAAGTTTCCAAATAGAAAAGACGGGGCCTCGCTCCTAGAAAAGCGACTTAGGGTCCTGCCGAGGAGTATGACTGCTGCTCCTTGCCTTGGTCTGATCGCATGTACGGTACACAAGTCTACCATGCCTTTCAGAATTGGTGGATGGTATATGGTTGATGGTAGATGGTGGGTTTTTGGAAGGGATTTTTTGAGCATCATTGAATGTGGCTGTTGAACGTCAATCCTTTTTGCTGCAACTCTACTCGCAGTATGTGTTAGCAAGTAGATAGATAGATACTCTACTCAGCTATAAGCAAGCATACGTTGTCTTTGCTTTATGCTCCTTTTTGATTTTGGTTAAAACGTTCTGTGCCGAAGCTGAAGCCGAATCCGAGTAAAGAACAGTATGGAAATTTAACTGTAGAACAATTTTGAATGAAGCCCAAGCCAGGACAGAAAGAGAAGCAACTATAAACCAAACGAACAACGGAACAACGAGCACAAGCTGCAGCGCCTGCAGTGAATGATTTGTTCGTTTGTAGAAATGCTTAAAGTATTATCCTTTATGATAGTTTTTCTCGTTTTCATTTCATTTCGATTTTGTTTTATTTTTTTTTTTGTTTTCCTATTTTCCTGAAAAGAATTACTCTTTTGGGAAAAGTGCACCAATCGATGGATTTTAGCTTCTCTTTTTATTTTGTTACACAGTTCTGTGTGTCTTTTTTTGTTCGCTCTTTTTAGGAACGATTTGTGCTTTATCATGCAATTGGGTTGGGATTTGGTTTGCTCTTATATATACGTTACGACTTTACGTTTTTGTGTTTTTATTTTTCTATTTTTTCGAGAGGGATTTGAATTGAGGGTATTTAATTGTTTATGAACTTCTAGTTGATGTCTGTAGTTATGGGAACTGATGTCAGAGTTTTTAGTTTGCTTTGTTTTTTGGCTTTTATAGTTGCATCAGTTTTTTTTTTGGCGGATTCAGTTTTGGATTGCTGCAAATTGAATGCGTTTGAACATTTTTAAAGCTTTAAGCTTATTTATGTCCTCAAATTAAACTAAAAACCTTACAGAGGAAATATTTTGTACATATTTGTGAAAAATTGTATCTAAATTAATGTAAAAGATTTACTGTGGCCACTTTTCTTAAGCTCACTTTGGGCGCCAGTTTTTGGGAATAAGTCTCTTAGGTGTATTTCGCGTGTTAAATTCATTTTTAAAAAGTAAAAGCAAAACTTTATTATGAATTTGATTAAAAATCATTGATTTGAAGTTTCACGTTGGGCGCCACTTAACTAATTATTCCGATTTCTTCACCCAAAACAGCAATTTTCTGTTCAGGAAAGCATACGATCGTTTAAACATGATTGATATACTGCTATTTTTAGTATATACATATATATCATTGATTTGAAGCTTCACGTTGGGCGCCCATTGACTAATTATTCCGATTTCTTCACCCAAAACAGCTATTTTCTGTTCAGAAAAGCATACGATCGTTTAAACATGATTAATATACTGCTATTTTTAGTATATACATATATATCATTGATTTGAAGTTTCACGTTGGGCGCCACTTAGCTAATTAATCCGATTTCTTGGCCCAAACAGACTTTTTGTGTTCAGGAAAGCATACGATCGTTTAAACATGATTCATATACTGCTATTCGTGATATATTCATATATGTACGTACGTATTTCAAAAAGATAATTGAATTTATGTGTTTTTTTTATGAACAATGTAATTAACGTTTGTTTCATACAATACAAGTATTTTCCATTGGCTTTTGCTTCAAAATTATTTCACTCTGGTTAAGAATCACTTAAAAAATTAAATTCCGAGTACATAACTTAATTATTACCACAAGTGCGTCCGTTTTAATGGCTCTCCAAAAGTACACACACAAAAAAAACTATCCCTTTTTCTAACCATAACCTTATCCCATAACATAATTTGAAAGATTTTTATAAAATTTAATCAACTAAAAGTTTACTAATCCAACTTTTTAAATACTAAAACTTATTCACATAAATGCTGGTTTTCGTTTTTTAAGGTTATGCATCAAAGGACAAATGAAAAATAAAAAAACGAATACAGATACTACGCAACTGTAAAACTGTTATGTTGTATAGTGATGATGTCCTTCTTCTCATTATCCTATTTTTCGTGTGCATGGTAAAGTGCAGTATTTTACTCTTCTTCCTTATGTGTGTATACGAGTATTTGTTGCTTAAAATTCCAAACCAAAACCCTTTTCAAGAGTAAACTCTTAATTCTGCTTCACGAAGCAATGGTCAACAATTTTTATTTTATTGCTTTTAATTTAAAACACAAGCTCTGATGATTTTTTATTTTTATTTTATTTTTGCTTGCGATGATTTTGCTCTCTATATAAGCTTTTGTTTGTGTCTCTCTATTTGCCATCTTTAAAATAAAAAAAAGAAAAACACATTCAAGTACACTTTTCCACATGAAAATGTAAAGAATAATGTAATCAGTGAGTATATGCTCGGTTTTTGTATGAAAAATATAACTTGGATGGATATACCCTTCAGCTTGAGCTTCGTTCGGCTGATACTGCTATTGCTGCTTTTGCTTGCTGGGGGGGGTTAAAACTGTCGTCCTCATCGTTGTCGGTCGTCCACCTAGAATATGGAGTACATCCGGTGGAATATACTACAATAACCCACCTGCATCTGGCTCTTCCTACCCCAACCCAACCCTAACCCCCAGCAAAACAAAAATAATAAGAGCAGCAACATTCACTTATGAAATACTTTACTCACTTTAGTCCTTTTGTTTTGTATGAATACATATTTTCATACATACTCCACTATACACGAGTAGTTAAAGGAACCTACATACATACATTTTATATAAAGTTTTTTGTTTTATCCTAGTTCAGGTTATTTATATGTAATTTGCGGGAAACAACTGAAGTGATCTCATGTATAAAAAATTATAGTTGTTGCTTTACGAGTACATACCTGCAAATAAAAGAAAAGAGAGAAAATTAAATTAGTTTTTGTATGATTTTATTTTTTTTTATTATTATTTCGTTTGGTTTTATAAATAAAAAATAAAAAAAAATATAATTTAATTAAATTTCACACATGGACTCTAATTCAGAGAGCGATGTCCTTTTTACCAGAGTTCAACAAGGAAAGAATTGTGCATGGTTTCCAATTAGAGGTAAATAAAAAATTTCTTTTAATTAAAACACCTGGAATGAGTTTTTCTTCTTTTTGTGTTTAACTCATTTTCTTATAAATGTCAGAAACGTATAAGAATAATAAAATGCGTAAAAAACACAGTTCTAGTTTTTCTTTGCTGCTCCCCATTATTATGCGCCTTACTATTCTACTTCTCATCAATGTTTCATGAAAACAATTCTAAAATTAGAGCACAATCGAGTACATAATGGAGTTTATAACAAATCGTTATACGATAAAGTTTTCCTTGTACATAGACACTCGACTCGTACATGTGATACATTTCGGCCATCATTCGACAGCAGCGCCACGGCTGTGCGGCGGCGACGGCAGGAGGTGGGGTTTCTTATTCTTATACGTGTCCATTTCAGGTGACCCTGAATGAACCTTGAAGTTGGATTGGGTTGGGTATTTTTTGGGGTGGTATTTTGACAGCGGATTGCATGTTAAATTACATATATCCGATACATACATATACTTGGTGTGGCTTAAATGTGGGGAGAATACAAAAAAAGAAAAATTAAAATTAATGGAGAAATTGTGTTCCTTGCTTTTGAAACTGAAAAATTCATTTTGAAAAGCTAATTGAATTTTTCCGATGGCATAGCAGGTACACAGGTGCGAAAATGACAAATGTCAAAAATGTCACTATTTCATTAAAAGCGTGTGCAGTTTGCAATATGTATGCATTTAATTAAAAGTCAATTACAGATTATTGACACGTTACCAATCGCCTGACAAGCTTGTGTGTATTTTTTTTTAAAACGGTAAATTTTAAGTGACAAAGGTAGCAATTAATTGGATGCTATTTTATATGTGTAAAAGGTTATAATAGTGCAAATTATGACAAACAGGTAATGAAGTTTACATAATTGAAATAAGCGTTGCGTTGGGCGCCAGACAAATAATAAATCGATACTATGCCAATTGATAAGGCTGGTACCTGCCAGTGTCATATAAAAGTAAATGAGATCTGTTTTTGGTTAAGATAATCAAAGGGTCATAAGATAGCTGGATATTCATAAGTCGAATTTAATAAGGAATGAAACAAGTCGAGTTTTTGATTGGCAAAAGTGTTGGGCGCCATTTTCTTATAAAATAATATGAGAAAAGACCAAGAAAATGAATGTTGTAAATTTATTTTAAAGTAAAAACAGTAATAACGCACTGTTTTCGCCTTTCTAATCATTTTTTTTCTTAAGGTGTCACGTTGGGCGCCATTTTTTTACTGAACAAAAATCTTTTCACATGACAGGAGAAGCCAATCATCAATCAATTCCCACTATTCATTTCTATAAAACAAATCCATCAAGCTAAATATTCATCAATGTAAGGTTTCACGTTGGGCGCCATTATAAAAATGTAAACACTGTTCCAGATTAGTTGCTTGGAATATTTAGCTGATGTTTTTAAATTAAATCCTCAATCGAAAATATACATTTCTCTGAAACAAATGTCCTACAACTAACTGTCTTTTATTTAAGGTTTCACGTTGGGCGCCACTTGAAAACGTAAAACACTGTTTCCAGGTACTTTTCTTTCAAATAATAAGCTGTTATTTTAGCGAAAGTATGCTATTAATATTGGAAAATAATACTTCTAATGATCGATCCTTCTCTGATATAACTGGTTAGTCAATGTTCCACTCAATAACTTAGTTGAAACTAATGACATTTATTACATTGGTTTTTTTTTTTTTGGGAAATACATAACAAATCAAGTACCTATAGATTCAGGTTTTATTCCTTGTTTCTAAAACTTGCCAGAAAGAAAAGAAACAGGAAGCTCCTGGCATTTTCCCTCAACAAATCAAACGCATGTTGACACTCTGTCTTTTTGCTTATATATAAATCATAGTTTATCATCATATGAGATGCCATGTGAACCAAACACAAAACATCAAACATCAAACATCAAACATCAAACGCAAACATTTCAAATTCTCATGTTCAATGTCACTTTTCTTGTTTAATCAGTTCGCTTCGATTCGTTTTGTTATTAATTCAATTTTTTTTTTGTTTCGTTTCGTTCACTTCGTTCTGTCCATCTTGAATATCCTCTCATTGAAAATCACTCAAAATCAATGAATGTCTTCGCAATAAAAATAAACGAAGATTGTCAGAGGAGAATATCCAAGCTGTCATACGAGGTACTTTTTTCCTTACGTCTTTCTGGCTAACCTATACCTTATGTATGTACCTCTGCGTCTGGTACTGTATCTATACCTATAACACTATAACTGGCCAGAACCACCGGCAGCACAAAAAGAAAACCCATAAAGAAGTTAAGATAAAAAATCTTTCTCAATAAAAAAGATTTCGAATAAAAACAAGACGAAGAAGAGGGAGCAAAAAAGAATCTATCATCGAGCTGAAGGAATCTCCTGAGGTCATCAAATCTCATTACGTCCAGAGCCAAACGGATAGAAAATGAAAAGCCTCTTCTTACTGGCAGGTAGGTAAGTTCTTGCATTTCTCGAGAATTCAATTTTTCTTTTTGTTCAGTTTCTTGATGTTGTTTTGTTTTCATTTTTTAATAGAAAAGTTGCCAGGCATACAAAAAGTTCCCTTATACTTTGACTTTGGCTATAACATCAGAGGTGCGGAGAAACGTAAAGGACCTTGTGTGCTGTGCTGCCTTCAAACTTCCATACCAAAAATGCGAAAGGATATATATTCATTAGTTTAATGTAATGCCATATAAGAAAACCCATTTTGCCTTATGACCGAGGAGATGGGGAGATTCGACTGACGACGACGACGACGGCGATGACGACGCCACCGTGCCGAGGAAGGACTCACTCACTCACTTACTCACACTGATGGTCTGTGGTGGTTTCAAGTGGAATCCTTATCCACTCGTTCCGGTTTTGTTATTAAACTTTTAACACACAAAACGTACAAAGGGCAAAACCAAAAACTAATGTACGTTATAGAAAGCATAGTCGGTATTGTCGGTATCCTGCTCTTCAGTCTTCACCTAGCGAATATACGAATACGGCCCATCACAACTCTCAACTCTATAACATCCTTAAAAGTCAAAGACGATAAGGCACGCAAAGTAAAAATAAAACACACTCACAAAATACTTTGATACACACCATGCGCTCAGCTCACTCATTCAGTTTCAGTCTCCTGACAGCAAAGGTAAAACCATGGTAAAAATAAAGCAAAAACCCCCCATGAGAAGGTTTATAGACGAGCGAATATAAGAAAAAAAAAAAAAAGAAAGATCTCTGAACATGGGAGTTATTCGACTTTTTTGTACAGGTTCTGCGTTCCCATTGCCATATTCTAAAGCTGACTCTTTGCTCTTTTCTGTGTGATGGAGCTGCAGTAGTTTATGCCCATATTTGTTAGTCGGACCTATGTGCCGATAAACGACTACGACGATGATGATGGGATGAGGAACAGCGACGTCGTACGACGACGACAATAACAACGAAGACTACGACGACTATTTGTTGACTCTTAATGGCTCGATTTTGGACTTAGTATAGGCTAAGTTACCTTCTAGCTGTCTTTCAACGATGCGAACGCAATATCCTGTGTGTGCGAATTGAAACCTTTCCTTCTGCAACATAGGTAGGTGCTCTCTTGTGCAAAGTTTCAATAGGTCTTACCAACCGAGAGTGATTCCTTTGTGTTTTCTGTTAGCTTGGCTATAAAAGTTTAGTGCATATCTACCGCTACCTAACTTTCGTATCCCGTATTCAATCGTTCAATAAATGATTGAATCGCGCACACCTTTGTGGGAAGTTTCCATCAGGGCCGTTATGTTTTTATTACTTTTTTTCTCTTTAAACAGAAGGCGAAATATTTATTAATAGAATTGAGGGTTCACATTGGGCGCCAGTTTTTTAATATTTAACTTTTTTCATTCAGAATAAATTATTTTTGTCTTCTGTATTTAAATATACAATGCAATTCAAGGCATAGTTTGATAGCTTGACTATTTTTCAAGCTCTTTGCGAAGAAAAAAAAAGTTCCACGTTGTGCGCCAATTTGATCATTTGCTAGAAAAGCAGTCAAAAGGGCTGTACTTCGTTTCTATTTTAATAGTTAGTTAATACACTCTGCTAATGTCAATTAGACCTCATTATTATGAGACTTTTTTGCGTTATAAATAAAATGGCCTATTCAAAACGAACAATACGGGCCTGGTTCCTGGGTTTAACTTGAATAAAGGTTTAGTCGGGTGCAGGGCAGTACTCAAATGAAGAGACGTAGACGACGACGACGATGCCAACAAACGACACGATGATGATGATGATGATGGTGATGACGACTACAACTACGACGACGACGACGTAACGAACCTTTAAAAAGCCCACACAATTTATCCCTGCTATCATGTTAGTTAGTTAGGTTCCGCTTTTGTCCCTCACTACGGACAATTTTGTTGCCGCCGCCGCATGGCGTTGCCTTCATCGCCGTTGCTATTGCCATTGCCTTTCAAGAGTTAGGCTTGGATATGGAATTTTTTTCCTGAGTGTATGTATAATGTGTATGCCATGCTTTGTTTTTGACTCTTCAAAAAGCTAAAAGAATACATACAAAAATCGGTGCTATCAAACAGAGTGTATGGGTCACATTCTCATAAACAAAGCTGACTATATATACAAGTTTAGTTGTATGTCTGCAATCAAGTGCTTAGAGAGGAAGTAGCAACGGCAGCATATAGGAGAAAATATCTTGCGGTGGCACGAAATATGCGCGCCTACACACTCTACCTATATATGTACATAAGTTCATTCTTTTCTATTGTAGCCCGTCCCATTTCAACCATTTAAGGCTCTAAAACCAAACCATCCCAAAAACTATACTATGAAAAGTGCACTTAGACTAGGAGATTCCATTAGCGGGTGTGTGAAGTGTGGTGCGGGTGGGTTGGGTTGGTTATAAAGTTTGTTGGTTCGTTTGGTATGGTTGATGGTTGTGTCTGCATCACATATTCTTTTGGTTTTCTCCTTTGCTAATAATTCACTTTTTTTTTTGTGAGAAAAAAAAGGATCCTCATTGCTCGTTGTTCGTTTTATTTTGTTGTTGTTTTATAGTCATATCCGGCAAAATAAAGTGATGACGAGATGATGTGGAGTTTCGTATAAGAGCTTAGGAATGGTAAAAGTGATTGACAGAAAATTAGTTGGAAGTTCTTTAAACGTTTACTTTCATGTCAGTATAGAATATAGTTACCGATGCAAAAAGTTATGCGGTTTGACAGTGTGATTATATTCATATATGTATGTAGTGAATCGAAAGTTTGGAAAACTTCATAAAATATTCGATTCAATCTTTTTTTAAAGGCACAAGTTCGAAAATACTCTTTTAATTAAACAGTTTTCTTGGGTTGAGGTTTTGCATTGGGCGCCATTTCAAGTTCGAACTGAGTATTTAACCAAATTTCTTTTAAAAATGAAATTGTTTAAGAGTGAGATTCCTCTTTGGAGGCGAGTTAACTTTTCAAAGTGTTTTATATTGTTTTTTTTCTTTTCAACAATTAAGTGGAAATATTCACTTTTATGCTAAATTACTGAAAACAAAGAGCTCAAGAGCAAAGATAAATAATTAAATCACATGGAAAATTGTAAACTTTATTACTTCTAAGTTGTGGCAAGGAAAACAACAATATTCTTGGTTTCACGTTGGGCGCCATTTTATAAAATGTATATTTAAAACTTTTAGAAATGGTGTCCCAAAAACCATTGAGGTTAAATTAATCGTTTAAAACCTCTTCGTACCAACTTTTAAAACAAACTTCAACAATATATTCACAAAAACGCGAATGAACCCTGAAAAGCTCTCCACAGTAAGTTAATGGAACACCATCTACAAAGTAAATGAATTATTCAACACGACTTAAAAGCCAATTTTAATCCCCTTTCAAGTATGAGCAGAAGAAGAAAAAACTTCAATCAAAGAAGCCCGCCACTTGTCACAATAAATCTCAAACCAAAAACAGAAAAAAAGTATCAATTTTAAACCACCCTAAAAGTCTACATTTGTCACAACTATTTACAAAAAAAAAACAACTACCAATTCCATGATTTACTTGATTTTTCTCCAAATAACAAATGACTTAACCCACCCTCTTTACGAACTTCGTGTAAATCACCCAAAAATTCCTCAAGATCATGAACGGTTGTCAGAAGAAGAAAAACGAAAATTAAAATGGAAAATAAAAATCTCTTGAAGAACCATGCGTGCCAATGCAAAATTGCGTCGATTATTTCCACTTCGTCAGTAAATAAATAAAAGGAAAAAATCCACCGAGATGGATTTCTTTTCCTTGCGACCATTTTAAACCCGCACAACGACAACTTACAGCTATAGACTCTCAAGAATGCGCAATCCAATTTAAATAAATAATTAATTTCCTTCAATTAACCGCAAGGGCATACGATTTTTGTGTATCTGTCTCTTTCTTCGCTTCCCTTTATTTTTTTTTTGTTTCTTATGTCATTCTTCTCTTTTTATTTGACATACACCGTGCATTCTTGGGTGCAAATAGGAGACTCATGTCTCCGCAACAGAACATGAACATCAACATCAAGAATCGAACTTCGAGGGTAATGTTCGCTGAGTTTTGAACACCCCCGCACAATTCAACCAAAAACAAATCTATTCCTTGTGTTTATACCTTTAGAATTCAAAAGCGAGAATACATAACACAAGACTGAAACAACAACGGCCACTCATCCAAATCGAAGATGTAAAGTGTTCGTCTCGGCTGCGACGCATGGGGAGAGCTTCAGAGAAGGGCACACGCAGTGCCTATCATGCCATAATGGCGGTGCAACATACAAAATGGGGGGACAAAAATAGGGTGCTGCCAAGTGTGTGCGGTTGAGAATGCGTGTGAGCTGTGCTGGCTCCGATTGATGCACCAGCTTAATATGAAGAAGATGATGTTGAAGTGCAATAACTTGACTCTTTGTATGCAAGACAACTCTCAGCGTAGATGGCGGCGACAAACCGCCGACGACGATGACGACGCACGGCGACGCGGACGACGACGGATTCAACGGACTATGCTTGTTTTTGTGTGCTCGTTTATTCATCGTATTCTCTTTTTATTTCTTCTTTTTGGATTCTATGCTTTGTTGGCTATTTTCTTCAATGGCAGGCATGAGTTGAATATAAAATTCATCTAAGAAAACAAGCAAAAGTATTCCAGAAATGGATACATTTTGTTTTCGCAGAAAAGCGTTCCCACTCTGACGCAGTTGTTGCAGAAAGGTGTGGAAAGCATTTGTATATAAGATTTATGCATCATAATTGTTTGCTGATGTGTGCCTGTGGAAAGATTTCTTAGCGCTCCGTTTACCTAGCAATCTGGTTTATTCAAGCGTTTTTTTCCAATCCACGTTTTCTATTTTGTGTTTTTTAATCGAAAGATGGGATTTATTTTTGATATAGTTTAAGGTTCAACCACATTGTGTAGCTTTTCAAATAAAAACAAAATCAATTTATATTTTCAAGAAAGTGGCAACCCTTCTGGTGGAGTCGATCAAGCAACAACACAGTTTCCATTGCTAAGTCAGTTTGACAGTTTTGTGTGTATCTTGCTATGGGGTCGTTAGGGGGCTTCAAAAGTGGTGATTAGCTCTCCGCAATGCTATTACACTTGAAAGTTATTAATACTTCAGAACAAAAACAAAACAACAGTCCCTCCTCGGTGGCACTGACGTGACGCAGTAGTAGCTGTAGAGGAGGTGACGCAGCGGTGTTAGTAGTATATATAGGGTGAATCTGAATATAGTCGTTCATCGTCGTTGTCGTATAGAGATATGGGGTGCTGAAGCTGAAGCTGGTGTTCTTCCATCAAAGTGTGATGGGTGTATGACCAAAGGAGCAAACAGCAAAGATATTTATTTTTAATGCGCATTAACGTTGCGGAAATGACTTGTTTTGCTCGGGTATTAGTATAGTTTTTCTTAATTTATTTTCAATTTTTCTCTGTGGTAGCCTTCAGTTGCATACAAATATCCAGTCCCAACAGACATCAACTTACAGTTTTGCTGTTGTGTCTCAATTCAGAAAAACGAATGGCTACAGTGTGTGTGCGTTGTGTTGTAATGTCAACCGTTTAAAATGCGATTATTAATTGCCACACCATATGGCGCCGCCACCGTCGCTTTATAAAGTAAAGTGCGTTTTGTAGCGCACTTTGTCATTCCCCTATATTTTGACAGTTCTTCGGCTTGTAGTAGATATACTTTGGAAATAAATTCGCCATATTTACAAGATGGACGATACAAATGGACGATTTGTAAAAACCTAATGACCTGGAAATTTGAAACTTGAGAAGTGTCAATAAAATCTAGCACACGCAAAACATCAGGGGTATATATTGTTCAGAGGGGATGAAAGTACCTATACACAGTACATCCTTCAAAACATCTTGTTTTTGTTTCTTTATTGCTTATTGTTGCTGTTGTCGAGGGAAAGCACATTGATGGGTTCATTAGAAAGATACATTGACAGCAGTTACCAACTGTCAAAATTTTTTTAAAAAAATAAAAAATGTTGTCAAATAAAAAAGACAAAAGAAAACAAAAAATAAGATGATAACGATGACAAAAAGGATTTACCAACAAAAACGTCGAAAGAACGAATGAATGAAGGAAACAAAAAAATAAAGTCCTCCTGATGGCTTTAGCCTGAGATAGAAATATGGATCCTAATTTAATCCCTAATATTCCATCTAAAGCACAGAACTATCATGCGGCTGAGGCACTAGGACAAGGACAATAAGGACGAAGAGCTAAAAGCCCTTGTGCTGCAAAAGAGGATATAACAGCATCTCATATCTCAATGTCAGCAGGAGGAGTATAAGAGTGAAAGACATTCTTGCTCCTTATTCTACTGTCCCGATTATTTATTTTTATTGAAAGGGAAAAATACTATACATAGAGTATAGATATATTTCAAGGATACAAGTTATTCCGGACATGAAAATTCCTTTCTTTATATCATCCTACATAGAACATATATTTCTACCAACGTTTGTACCTATATAACACTTCTACTCCTTCTTTTTCATTCTACT
Source organism: Eupeodes corollae (assembly GCF_945859685.1). Classification (NCBI taxonomy): domain Eukaryota; kingdom Metazoa; phylum Arthropoda; class Insecta; order Diptera; family Syrphidae; genus Eupeodes; species Eupeodes corollae. The sequence continues at coordinate 305,052,955 of NC_079147.1, read as the reverse complement.
TACGTATACTTATATAAAAAGGACCCCAGTCTTTATGTGAAGATCGATAATAGCCGTTAATGACAATTCTCATAAATCATTTGTAGAAGTTCTTCTCTCTATTCACACAAATACACTATTCCGTTTAATAGGGTGCTTTTTTTAGAGGTACAAGACTTTAAAACAGTGTGACAGTAGAAATTTTAAAGAAGTGCGGACAGATTTGTCCACCAACCGATAAAGCATCCACCAAACCATACGTTTTCGTCGATGTAACGGTGTAACTTGGGCATCATTTTTTGACTGTAAAATTTTGACGTTGGTAATGCGTGATACGTTTGTCGAACAAAACGATTTAGAAGCCTTGTTTAGGCGTCATTCTTTTCATGTTGAAATGCCAAACGAAACTTAAAATATATCACTTGACAGCTTTCAAAATGGCCGCCAGTTAAAATAGTGCTGCCAACTTAAAGTTCTTTATCTCTAATTAAAAAAATAACACCCTTTATCTATTACGTATAAGAAGGTGCCAAGGTCTTCCCTCTGTGCGATATGGATGTCAGGACTTAACACAATTTTTTACACACTAGGAGCGAGCTATAGGACTAGATACACACCCCAATTTTGAAAAACAGAGAAGAGAGGCAGAGGGAGAGAGGTCCTTCGAGTTTTTAGTTTGGCGTAATAATCGTGATAATAATGAACAACATTTATATATATATATATTTTTTAATGTTAGGCGTACCACACCGAACATACACAACACATAATACACTACACACGTTACAATGCTCTAGGTACTGTAGTACATAGATTATGACTTATAACGGAACCTTTTTTGTAGACCTTGCATGGCAGATAGGAAGAGGATAGGACAGCGCTATAGACTGACATTAACTATGTAATTAGGCCATGACCTAGGAATTTTTATCACTTTTGTTATGGGTGTCAACGACAGCATAGAGAGAAGCTACCTTCCTCCAACCTACCATACCCTATCCATGATAGCTTAGCCTTTTCTATTCACCACCGGGCTTTTTTTTTGTTGAAGACACTTATTGTTGTTGTTGTTGTTTGGCTCTATATTGTTCGGGGTAATGTATGGTGTTGACGGGGAATAAATTAATTTTTCCTAGTTTTTTTTTGTATTATTTAGGGAAGAGGGGAATAGAAAATATAACGACGACACGATGATGATGGGACTAGAATGTATTGCGCGATTTGTCACACAAAATTGCATTTGAAAGTAATTTGCGCGTAAATGACAATGGCTGCTGGTTTGTTGGATGGATAGAAGGATGAGAATAAATTGAGAGTGTTATTGTCTGAATATGTGCGAAATTAGTTTTAATATACATAAATAAGTCTGATGGTGGCGGTGGTGGTAGTTTTTGTGGAAGTCATTGTTTGTTTTCCTTTTGAAAAATGTCATTGCTCTTTGGTCAAATATGTTTTTCATTAGATATCAATTTGGTGAAGGTATGTTCGTTTTGTTTAATTCCGTGAAAATGGTGGAATTCTGACGTTTTATAAATGTCATATAAATTAAAAAAAATTATTTAGTATAAAGTTAGTTGAGGCATTCAATTGGGCGCCATTTAAAGTTTGAAATAAGCATTTTGCGAGTTTATTTTTTTTACATGGTTTTAGTGAGCATTCTGCTTTGGTGCCATGCTATTTTTTCAAAATGCTCTTTAAGCTCCAGTTTTGCTTTTTATTTTTTCAATTTTATGAATAATTTAGAAAAAAGAGGTCAAGAGAAAAGACATACAATTAAATTATAATACCAATTTCAAATTTGTACACTGTTTAGTAAGTAAAATAGCAATATTTTAAGTTTCACGTTGGGCGCCATTTTTTAAAATGTTTACTTGTAATGTTTTAGAAAAGTCTCTTCGGACCATTGAAGTTCCATTCAGTGAAATTGATCGTTTGAAATCTCTTCGTATAAAATTCTCAACGAACTTAAAAAAACGCGAATGAATCTTCTCACTGGAGAAAAGTCGGATGTTTGCATAAGTTAATTGTTTCGTTTATATAATATAAAAATTCATTCATTCACAAAAAGATCAATGATTAAACAACAACACAAGTCTGAAATTTGTAGGCTGTTTAGTAAGTAAAATAACGCTCTTCTCATTTTCACGTTGGGCGCCATTTTCTAAAATGTTTATTTGTAACTTTTAGGAAAATGTCTTTGCGGATCATTGAAGTCCCTTTCAGTTAAATTGATCTTTTTAAACCACTTCGAATGAACATATCATAGACCTTCAAAAACGCTAAGAAACATTCTGACTGGAGAAAAAAGGAAAAGATGACTTTTTTCAAAATAAATTTTAATTTAATTTTTAAATTGAGAACCGGTAGATTTTTCAAGATTTTTTCTGTCAAATTGAAGCAATCGTTGGTATATTTGTTTCTTTTATTTATATCAAAATGGTGGAATTCTGACGATTGACAAGTGTCAAAAATTGACTAGATAAAACAGGAAATTAGCAGATTTGAAATATGCAGTTTCTTTTTACACACAGTTTCGAACACAAGATGGCAGGTAATCGTCGTTTTGTAGCTGTCAAATGGCTAAAAACATGTGTGATGTCGTAATGCCAGTTAATGATACAGACTTTTTCTTAGGTACTTCAAAAACTATACAATATTTGTATTGTTGTTAAACTTTTGACAGCTGCAACAACGAAAACTCATTCATTTAGAAAGCATTTCAGTTTTTGTTATCAATTTATACACACAATACAGATCATTCGTATTCATAAAATGATATGACATTTGACAGCTGCACCTTGAGACTTGAGACCCTTTTTAAAACTGCATATATTGCCAATTTGTTCCGTGATGTTTTAATAATCTGAATATGTATGTTCCAGTTCCCGTTGATATAAAACCAATTTAATTTCAACCATATACAAATTTAAAACGACTTGACTGATCACCTTTGCCCGATTGCAATCTAACATCAAACACATCATCCGATCTTAAACAAATTAATCGACTGCTTGTCCATCTGCCAAATATACATCATACACAACATTGAAATCATTTAATTTAAAAAGAAAAAGAAAAGAAAATATAATTTATCATCATTTCTGGTGAACACCCAAATCAAATTCGATGATGAATCATCCCCCTCAAAAAAAGAAAAAAAAACCTGCCAAGCCCTCAAAGCTGCGACGACGACGGACCGGAAAAAAAGATCACTGCGCAGCGCCGTTGATGGTAATGCTGTGCTGCATTTAACGCAGCATCGATCACTTGCAATTGTTAATGGTATGTTGGTTACAGTGTATTAAGATACACCATCATGTTCATTTTTGTGTAACCAAAAATTACAAGAGGTTGAAAATTAAAAGACTCCAACCAACGAAGTAACGAACGGTGAATAGCACACACCATGCATACAACCGAGTACCGAACCCAAAAGTCAGCAAAGTGATCAATCAAAAATCCTTGACATTTTAGTCTGCCATGATGTTGTGGGCTCTTAAAGAGATATGTTGGTACCATCAGAGAAAATACGAGTAATGCATGATGGAGAAATATGTTTATTTCCATCACTCGAATGACATGAAACGCACAGAAAACATGAATTGTAAATACCACATCCGAAAACGAAACGAAAACTAAACATAACCTCACAAAGCACACGGTCATGACGACGACCGACAAACGACAACCGAGGAACCGAGAAACGACGTCGGCGACGGACGAACGATGAGATGATGGTGTTTGATGATGACGATGCGATGATGCGATGTACGCAAAGATGTCCTAAGTCATTGTAGGCGCCATCTTCTTCCCATCCCTCATATTCATCAGCCACCCACTCCACTACACTACACACACCGTATACCGTCCGTCAGTGACAGTACATTAGAAATAAACAGCAAAACGTCAAACAACTGCAGCAAGCGCACAAACTTACCATATTACTGTACCAAACACTGTAAGGAGAGCTACAAAAAGAATCCAGTCGAGTTTTGAGACATTTATGCAATCGTTGTCAACATCATCGTGTGGATTCAACTATAGAGTTCTTGTATTGCATTTGGCAACAAGAATCTGCCATGTTTTTGCCAGGGTGGTTGACACGTTTTGTGTTTTTCTATTCTATAACAACAACAACAAAACTGTACATATTTAGGTTCTGCAGAATCTGGATGATGACGGAGCATAAAATCTACAAAGCAAGTGGGTGGTCAGTTTGTAGAATTTGAATAAGTATATAGGCAGAGAAGGCTTGAGTTTTGTATAGCTCAGAATGACAGGAGGGATGGGGTGGTTCGGCTTGGATTTGTTTGTTGTATAGTATCGTCGAAATGTCACCTCGATGCATGAATGTGTATGATGTTTGAGAGAGAAGAACCCAGTAGGGAATTATGTCATTTGGTGACAATAACCTGGAAGCATCATGCATAAGAGATAAGCACAAGCTACCGATGATGGTTAGTATAGTTATCCTAACAACATGTTTTACATGGTTCCTCCTTATTCACACACCATCCCCCTAACCCTCCCCCACTACCCATCACACCATTGTACGGAAATAGAAAATTATTTTTTAAGGAAATTGTAAAGGAATGTTTTTGAAAGCAAGCTGTCAGAAAAACCAATTCTCTCGTGTGCTTATTTGTATCTTTTCTTATTTTCATTCAGGAATAAACAGATGGTTCATAGAGAAATGTCATATAGAGATGTCAAAATCATTGATTGATAAATTGAATTATGTGTGATTAAATATTATGTTTGACAATCAGTTAAGGTTCTTCAGTTGTTGTCACAAACAGATCTAATTGTGAATTTTGTTTGTAATTCTTCAAAGAGGTTAGTTAACAAATGTCAAATTTGACAGATGACAACTTAGATATTTTTAAACTTTGGTCAAAAATTGACAAATGCTACTCAATGGATATTGCTAACAAAAGTTATCTCAACAAAGGCACTTGAAAGACTTCGTGTTAAGTGTCATAATTGACAGATGTCAGTTGAGTTTATTCGGCAACTCTTGTATGGCTTTTGGATTGTTCCTTAATCTTTGATATTTTCGTTGAAAAGTATTCATCATATCATAGAATATTTAAATTATGTGTATGAAAAAAAAACGAAACAATTAACTTATTTAAAAATCTGGCTTCTCTCCAGTGAGAGCGTTCATTAACGTTTTTTCGACGTTCGTTGAGAATTTTAAACGAAGACATTTCAAACGATCAATTTGACTGAAAGAAGCTTCAATGGTCCAAAGAGACCTTTCTTAAAAGTTACAAATACACATTTTAAAAAATGGCGCCCAACGTGAAACTGAAAATTTGTTATTTTACTTACTCAACGGTGTACAAATTTGCAATTTTTATTACTATTTAATTATATGTCTCTTCTCTTGACCTCTTTTTTCTAAATTATTCATAAAATTGAAAAGCAAAACTGGAGCTTAAAGAGTATTTTGAAGTAATAACATGGCACCAAAGCAGAATTCTCACTCAAACTCTATTTCAAACTTTAAATGGCGCCCAATTGAATGCCTCAACTAACTTTATACCAAATAATTTTTTTTAAATTGATCTGACATTCATAAAACGTCAAAATGCCACCATTTTCATCGAAATAAACAAAACGAACACACCTTCAGCAAATAGATATCTAATGAAAAACATATTTTGGATGTCGGGAATTGAGAAATTCTCTTATAACTTGTATGTAAGTCGCCAGAAAAAACTGCTTCTAAATGAAAGCGTACTTTTTCGGAAAACAATTTAAGGTCCCCTTGTTATTATTCAGAAATTAAAAATAAGAAGATTTTTCCTAAAACGAACAGAATTACTAATTGTAGAACTCAAAAAGTCAAAATCAGCACTTCCAGAACGCATAACTGTCAAAATTGATAGTTAGGACATCAATTTTGTATTGGTTTGCATCGTTTTTAAAAAGAAACAGATTTTATTTATTCATAATGCAACGTTAAATGCATTTCACCAATTCAGCACACAAATTCACCACAACAACACAAAACATGGAGGTATGTTCGTAGAATAGAATACCAACAACTTAAAATGTCAACATGTCATGTCATCAACTGTGATTCGAAAAAATGTCAAGATTTCTGCTTTGAGGGAAATGGATTTTTTTGTTTAGCCACCCACCTCATGGCGTACAAAATTATTTATACATATATGTCACAGGGACAGGTAAAGTACGTTTTTTTAGGTTTTTGCATTTGTTCTTTCTAAGAAATTATACATAAATGCACCCACAATTTTAAGTTGCGAGACATTTCCGTTTTCAATATCTGGTGAATAAATAATTCACAATCCATGATGGCACGGACGACGACGACGTAGATTGGCAACGCCAACGGACGAGTGACGGCAACTCTGACGGACGGACGCGACTGGTGTAGTGCATGTTGTTGAATTCATGAATGAATGTGCGAATTTCTAATGAATAGCTCATTTTTCACATAAACGAAGGTGAACCTGACGTGATGGATAATAACAACAACAAATAAATAAATAAAAAAGAAATAAACTTCTTCTCGGTCGAATATCAGCCAGCGTTGACGTGACAATGGCAATGCTGATGGTGATGTTGAGGATGGGTTGAGAGAGGATATTTCTTGAGTTTTGTACAAGATTCTCATAGAAATTAATTCATAATTCTATCCTGCTGACTTGTAAGAAGTTGTGATGATGCGATGTTGCGTGTATTTTACAAGGGGTGAAATCTTCCTAAGAAGACGCGTCGTCGTTGTTGCGTCAAAAGGGTGGAGGTTTTTATGATGTCGTCGTTTTGGTCGTTGTTGTTGTTATTGCTTTTGTGTTCTATTTTCAAAAAGTTTTCACTTTAATTGAGTTTTTCAACGTGAAGGGTTCATAATTTGCACCTTTTTGCTTGTTTAGCATTGTTTCGGGTGTAAGCGTCGTCGTAGGGACAGCAGCAACAGCAGCGGGAGCACTACAGCAGAAGGAGACGATGAAAATTGTTGATAATGTAATCCATGGGATGAAGACTTTAAATTCGTTATTCAACTAAATTAAGAAATTTTAAAGATATTATTGTCTTGTCTGTGTACCACCTTCCTACAGAGGTACATAATCTACATTCTACGCGTCAGGTGGTAGAAGCGAGTTTTATTTTTCAAAAAAAAATATTTGAAACATTAATGAAATTTTCTACAAAATTTCAAAATGAACTTGTTAAAAGGAGTTTTGAAGAATTTTTTTTGTTGTTTTTCTTCGAACAGGAAGAAATTGATTTTAGACGTTTGGGGATTTAATCAGATCTTCATAGGTAGGTTTTGTAAAGGAGAAGGAAAAGTTTTATAGTTCTATTTTGATTGTTAATTGGGTTAGGGCTTACTTTCAAAGAACAGTGTTAAATGTCAAAAAATAAACATATTTTAAACTGAAAAGTTGTTGAAACTTTACGATAAAAGTCGATTAAGGGGATTTCATTGGATTCCAAACTTGTGTGAAAATGACAGATGTCAAAATTAGTTTTTTTTTCGTTCATATCTCTTGGTCCATGGATTTTAAATTTAAACATCCATTCATTAAGAACACTTTAATATTCAAGGGATTAAGTGGTGGACTGCATTTTTATACATTGAATCTAAATCACAACTGTCAAATCATGTACATTAAACCTATGTTCCATCATTGAATTCTTTAAAATGTTGTGAATAATTAAGTCGAGTTCCTTGTTCTACTTAACACGTATAATGAAGGTACTTTTTGGGATTAATTTGGTCCTTCAAGCAGCTGTCAAAAAACGCGAATGGTTTGACAACTTTCGCTTGCAATGGACAAGTGAATAAATAAAAAATATAATTGGTATATTTTTGTTGGTTCTCATTGCTCCTGTCATGATGTTTCTGTCAACCGTGACATTTTGTTGAAAACATTTTTTTTTAAACTGTCAAAATTAAGATCTCTTATTTTTTTGTAAGTTTCCTTTATAAAGAATGTTTTAACTTAATATTCCTAAAAATAACTGTGTTTTCAAAACGAAATAATATTTTCTTCAATTTTTATACATTTATAAATTCCACATTTTTATTATATTTCTTATCGATATCTTTCAATTTTCTTCCTTCATAAAATGAAATTCAAAGGAAAAATAAAAGGGAGATACAAATAGTGAACCACATGTGCGGCTATATTGTGTATAAAGGATGTACATATATATGTATGGACCTATAGCTATAAGTCAAAGTAAATTTTGATGTGGAAATAAAGTCGCTTTTTGGAGGAAGGATTTTCGGAGGAAATTTATTAGTGATTGAATTTTTGTTTGTTTATTGTATAGAAAAATATCAACTTTTACCGATGTCATTGTCAACATCATTGTCATCTTTTGAATGAGGTTATATTTATTTTAGTACACATGTAGGAATAGGAAAGTAGGTACCTATAGTGTTTTTGATATTTTGACGTTTGGTGTGTTATTTATAGCTATATTTTTATGTAAACATAAATCTTATTCATGTTTGCACTTATTTAACCTTAAAAATGTAAGCTTCTTTGTATATTCAGCAAAAACTCTTAAAACATTATTGAAATGTCATATTTGACAGTTGTTGTTTTGTAAATTTATGTCATTTTTCTTCCAAAGAGAATATTTAAATGATTACTATATCTAAGAATTATAAATATATGCAACTTTTAATTGAGCTGAATTTGAAGTTAAGAAATTGTAAGCTATTCAGCAAAATATTTTATTTTCATCTTATCCATTGTATTTTTGATCTTTTCATCCAAATAAAAGTCTAGGCATTATATTACGTTCGATTCCCTAAAAATTTGTTAAGGGATTTGAACAAAACTTGAACTCATATGACTCGCTATCGATCTATCACAAAAAAGAGGAAAAATTAACTTTTTTTTTATATACAAAAGTTGTATAAAATTCCCAAATGGTAAAACCTACATACATTGTAGGTATATAGTGCATAAACCACCCGCATTAGAGGAACTATCATTCATCTAAGGATTTACATGCATGCACCTTATTTGAAAGAGCACATATTCAGCGTGCATCAACCATCATCGCATCGCATCGAATCGCATCGCCCAATCAGCCCAGCCAGAATGCATGAATCAATCCACATCAATTTCCGAAAAGCACATGACTAGATAGATATATTCTATTGGGAATTTTATGCGATTTTACCCTTGCTATCAGCATCATCATATAACATTTGCAAGCAAAGCAGTTTATTCAGCCATTCAGCATCAGAAACATTGATGGCAGCTTCGACATCAAGAGAACGACGATGACGAGAACGACGAACGATGGTGGTGGTTGCGGTTGGTGGCGGTGAGGCGGCAACATCACACACGAATACAATCTCATGATGCACATGACTTTTGTAATCATTCAGCCAACGGTAGAGGTGGCGTGGCGGGCTGTGGAGCGGTAAGGATGACGCAGCTATGCACATCAGAAGACTGGTTTAGAGGAAAGGTTTGTGCTTCATTAGTCGAAGTCGAGGCGAAGACCGAAGAATGGAAACCAAAGTTTGCTGTTGATTCTAGGATTTTTCTCTCTGGCCTGTCAGATTTTTTTTTGTTTCATTCTGCTGTCAAAAGAAAAGTAGCGGCAGGTCTTTTGCAAGCCAAGCCACGAGAGAGAGCATATTAACGAACAGACATCAGGCACTGGCAGTGGCTCTGGCCCATGCAACTTTCAGTCGGCAACGAAGAGGATCCTATATGGATTCTAGATGGGGATGCAGATAGAGAGACGTTGTTGGATAATAATGATTATTGACCTTTAAAGCCCCTCGAATATGATTTTGCACGATGCGATGTTGGTGCGCGTTCAAAAGGCAGATGATGGAAAATAGCAATTTATTCTAGCCTCTTGCGTGTTCTATGAGCTGCATAATCTGGTGATTGCCTCGACGCCTGGGAAACCAAGAGCCAGCAGCAGCAAGTACCATTAGATGCGTGAGTAAGTGTTTCCAGTGTTGTACAGAAAAACAGGCACACATTCACTCAAGCTCAGCGCGGTTACCTCAAAATTGGAATTTTTCTTATAGCGCTCCCGCACGGAGCGGCACAACCAAACCGAAAAAAAACGAACAATCAAATCACAGTCTTTTAATCTCCGCAGATTTGAGGTCCACCGTATATGGCAACTAAGTGCAGTGTAGCTAAGCGACGCTACGAGTATATTCGAGGCTGAGGCACTGGCTATTGTGGGGAGTTAGAGAGCTACCTGCGGCGACTTTAGCAATAACAAAAATCAAGGGAAACTAAAATAAACCAAGAATATAAAAACGAAAAGTCAGACATGCAACAAACGACTGGGAATTGAAAATGCCTCCGAACAGCATCCACACGAACGTGAGGAAATTTCTCGTGCTGTTGTGTGTCTTTTGTAACCATCAGCTATCAATTGAAAGCTAGGTACACACCGCGGAATGAGACCTTGAAAAAGAGGCCCCCATTTGTATCTGAAGTTGAAAGAAGAAAAAACAAAAATAATAAAAACCACAAAGATACTTATGTACGTATGAAGATTAAAAAAAAGAAGAAGAATCACTCGGACCAACTTGATTGATCGATACTGCAATATTTGTTCCCCATTCTCTTCTTCGTGTATCGATTTGTAGTTTTTAATTTTCTATCCACGACGGACACACAAAAGAGATACAAAGCAACAATAATAAGAAAAAAAAAGAAGAGAAGAACACAGGTAAAATATTTGAAAACATTTAGTTATTTAATTGATTGTGAGATTATTTGCTGGAAATATTGTGTAATCAACATTTTTAAGGTGGTAGGAGGTATCGAAACAACTTAAATGCTGTACAAAATATTGTAAGCCATTGATTTTATCTTCAGGTCTTAAGTTTTTCGAATCTCTGGGACGTTTGTCTAACCCAAATTAGCAGTGCTTACAAAAAAATATAGTATTCAGCACATATTAGGAATGGTTATATGAGTGAAATGTAAGTTTTTCAAATACTTATGCATAAAAATCAATTGTAAATTCCGAAGATTTATAGTCCACTAAACTCAGTAGGTATCTTTATACAATTTGTAAGCATATTCTTAAGATACATAAGTATTAAATGCAAAATATTATAAGCCATTGATTTTATCTCAAGGTCTTAAGTTTTTCGAGTCTCTGGGATATCAATCGAGCTCAAATTAGAAGTGCTTACAAAAAATAAAGTATTTCGCACACATGAGAAATGCTAATACGAGCGAAAACTGAGTTCTTAAAATGATTATTCATGCAAGTAACTTAAAAATTAACAATATATTGAAGTATGAATTGAATTTAAAGGGAACAAAGACTCATTCACATAACTTATCAATAAATTCATAATGTTTTTTGATAAAATTTGTCAGCACATTATCTAGCTATATAAATATCGAATGAAATATGGTTATTTCGTACCTTGACTCTATTCAGCTAATTAGTATTCTATTCAGCTCATTCAATGCTGAATGGAAAACACTATTAAACAATGAATAAGCTTTCAACTTAAATTGAAAAATAAGTAAAGCATTTAATGACTTTCGACAAAAGCAAAGTATTTTGCGCTATAAGATGTTCAAAAGCTATTAATCAGGAATGTATAGGCACTAAAAACCGGGGTATGTATGGTAACGATAGCTATCACTAGTTTTATGCGGTGAAGCACAACAAAATTAAACTACAAACGAAGATGTGATTTATGATTGGGATTGGCAATATGCGTATACACCGTATTTGCCATCTCACTTCACCTCTTCCCTCGATTCAAGCTTAAATATCTCAACACTGATCTTCGCTTCGCCATTTTTATGGGTGAGTGCACAATCAAATTATAGTCGCTCCCCCTCCAAAAACTGAATTATATATATTATAATATCAAAAGCAATGGTGTTGTGTCGACAATTTTCTTCAATTAAATTTAAACATGCTCGAAGTCGTATAAGCATAAAGTACGTATAATAATACGATTTCAACCCACGCTCCAAAATAATAATGATAATCGTTCCCTCTTCCCTTTTTGTCTGCTGATGATTGTGCCTGTGCGTCTCAACTAAAGTTTTCAGTTTTCAGTTTTCATCAACGCACGGTACGGTATCAGAATGGTTGTTGTTCTGATGTCGTGCTTATTATATCCCGCGCACAGAACTCGAAACGCGTCGTATACTAAACGAATATATGAAGAAATCCCCAAAAGACTCATAAGCTTTTATTTTTTTTTGTTTTTTTTTTTTATTTTGAGGATTTTTAAGTGTATTTCGAAATCACACCATCATTTTCATAATAATCAAAAAAAGACTGATGGAGATCTATCCCAGATCCAATCCGGCTTTCATTCACAGCAACTTCGGCCTCGGCCCACGTTGCCGTTGTTGGTCGGAGATGTGGAAAAATAATTATTAATTCTTCAGTTCTCTTGAAAAAAGACACCAAAAAACATAGAAACTAATGAGCTGTTCTTGTTTTTTTAGGTTTTTATTATGATGAGATCTCTAAAATGTGAGGACGAGTGTTGGCTTTTTTTTTAAATTCTGTTGTAGATATTTCAAATGATTAATTGCCATCTGACTGTAAAGACTTAGCACTTTGTTCGCTGTGTATTTTTATGACGCTGAATTGTTTTTATTTCAAAATGCGTGTAACCTGAGGCTATTTCAAAGTGTAGACCTAGAAGTTTTGATCACTTCTCTGCATTTCAAGATAATAAAAAAATATACAGTATACAAACAATAATGTGTTGTTTCGATTGAAAATAATAAAAAATAAATAATAATGACGTTTAATCATTGCCTTTGTTAACACTATTATGTCTAAAGACATTTATTTAACGAAACTTTTTATATAAACGTGAGGCGAGTTTTTGAAAGATGGATGAAGTGGAAATGACAGGTGTGTCTGAGTGGTGTGTTGTTGGTGTAGTGAGATGATGTTTTCTTAACGGTAATAAATTGGTGTCAAAAATTCAATGAATCAATTTTGATTTGCAAAATTTGTCTAGACTGAATAAATATTTGATTTTCTTTTTCATACCACCCATTTTTAGTTTTGACAATTCATTGTATTGTACTTGATTTGCAGACAAAATATATTTTAGTTTTATATTTTGACAGTTTCCTTGAAATTGTATGCCAAAACAACATCAGAAATTAGTGAATTTGATCTAAAACAACATTTTTAAGGATGTGCGTGATAGAAACACTTTTAATGTCATTCAAAATATTGTAAGCCAGCGATTTTAACTTCAGATTTTAAGTTTTTCGAGACTGTGGAATCTTGGTCGAAGTTAAACTGGCAGTGCTTACAAAAAAATTACTTATTCAGCTCATATTAAAAAAAGAAATAAAAAGACCGACTTTTAATTTTCTGGCTTAAACTTAAAATGAGTTTACTTCTATATTTTTGCCAGTGTCTTTGAAAATGTATAAGACCAAAAACCGGTGTGTTTGATTAAAATAATTTTTTTTTAAGAATGTAGGTGTTTTTACGTGTTAATTAGAAGATAGAAATAACTTAAATGCTGTACAAAATATTGTAAGCCAGTGATTTTATCTTTTTATTTTAAGTTTTTTGAGACTGTGGGATCTTCGTCGAAGTTAAACTGGAAGTGCTTACAAAAATAAATAAATATTCAGCTCATATTATTAGTAATAATAAAAAGAGCAACATTTATTGATTTTAGTTCTATATTTTGCCATTCTTTGAAAATATAAAAGACCATAAACCGGTGTATCTGATCTAAACATTTTTTTAAAGATGTAGGTGTATTCGCGAATAAGTTAGAAGAAAGAAACAACTTGAAGGCTGTACAAAATATTGTAAGCCAGCGATCTAAACTTCAGATTTTAAGTTTTGTCGAGACTTTTGGACCTAAGTCGAGGTTAAACTGGTAGTGCTTACAAAAAAAACTCTGGCTCATATTAATTATAATAAAAAGAGCAACATTAACTGATTTTAGTTCAATATATATGTAAGCCCGTAAACCGGTGTTTTTGATCTAAATCAATTTTTTTTAAGAATGTTGGTGTATTCGCGAATAACTTAGAAGAAAGATACAATTAAAAGGCTGTGCAAAATATTGTAAGCCAGCGACCTAAACTTCAGATTTTAAGTTTTTCGAGGTTTTTGGACCAAAGCCGAGTTTAAATTTGCAGTGCTTACAAAAAATTAAGTGTGCCAAACATTTGAAGAATGTTATAACAACCAAAATCAAAACAATTTGCTTATTAAAGTTGTACTGTTAAGCAGTTTCCTTAAAAATGTATGTTAAAATAAGATCAAATTCAGGATTTCGATTAAATTATTTAGTAATTTAGTTAATTATATTGTGTAATTCTAATTTAAAACTTTAAACTAAGATATTTAGTGAGATGTCAGGCAATGGGCTAGTTTAAATGTTTCCTTATAATTATGTATTTTGTTTTAGTCAGAACATCACCAATCAAATTACTTCGAAACAACAACAGATAATTTCGAAGTGATAACAAAAGCTCTATAAATGTCAGCGTTCTATAAATGTCATACAATACGTCCATTGACAATGATTACATTTAGATCTGATTCAATCCATTTAGATTTATTTTAATCCCGATAATTCTATTCACAATCATCTCATTTATAAACTAAAATTCTAAAGAATTTTCAATTAATTTTGTTTTTAGCAGAAAAATAAGTAATGATATTAATTTACGTCAGAAAGCTATAAATGTCAGAGAGTCCAAACATGAGATGACAAACAACTCAATATAATATTAAATTGATTGATATTTAGAAAACAAAAGGAATCATTGGAATTCCATTTAACGCTGACTGACATATCCACACACTATTTCTAGTTCATTAAAAATTTCACTTGTCAAAGGTCAGTTGACAGTTATACTTATAAAAACGTCGGTATACCTATAAAAGATGACGCATACAAATAAAATTGAATCAATAAGTCAATGAGAGTTATCAGAATTCTTTCTTCTTTTCGTTCTTTTTGCTTTACATTTTTAGCCCGATTTTGAATACCAAGTTCGTTCTTTAAGAAACAAAGCACTCTTCCTCATCGATTGCCTATCTGACACTAAGCTATATCTCCATTAATCTCTTCTATATTCGTCCCTTTTAAGTCTGAAGGACAACCTTTATAGGGAGTATTGGAAAAGACTTAATCTCGTGCCCTAATAATGAGAAAAACATCCATTGAAACATGTCAAATCGATTTGGATTCCTTCACAACATACCATCAACACAACAACAACACTTGCTGTCAATTTCAATGACATCTCATCCGAATATCGTGTTCCACATTTCGTCGTCGTCGTCGCTGTCGTCCTATGACGATGCCCTACAAATGCCAGAGCAATGAAATAAACGCCTTTCCATATAAAATCCCTTTGGAAGTGGATGCAGTAAAATTCTTTAAATCCTCTCCTGAGAAATGCCAAAGAGACTGAAGTAAAAGTAAAAGAAAATCGACCAAAAAATTTGACCTGTCACATCTGTAGTCTCACACTCCCTCATCTTGTTTTCCATGACACAAAGTAAAACAACATTTTTTGTGTGTCCATGTTCGATGTTCCGATCACAAAAGGGACAACCCATTGTTCTATTCTGCATTGTTGCATCCATTTTCATCTATGACAGTAACGTGGCATCGTCATCGTCGTCGTCTTCTTCGACAACGACTATGACAACGACATCTTTTAGCTAAAAATGAAGCCAGGGAATGGGAAAACTAGGTAGGAAGGTGCATAGAGCACTACAAAAGGCAATTTAGGCAAAAGATGTAAAAACAAAAATCCATTAAGGGAATATTGGCGGCCTGACTAGAAAGAGAAAAGGGATTTTCTTTAATGCGTTTATCTACCTGCATACAGTTATATTCGAAAAGCAGTATTTTTAAGCTGAAGAGGGTTTTTCTTCAGGTAAAAGGTTTTTCCCTTGTTTCAACGACCGACTGACGCGACGAACGATGAAAATGAAGACGACTTCGACGACGACGACAAAGAGCGACGTCAGACGTTGTCTATAAAAGAAAAATATAAATATATCCAATTCCAATGAAGGTATCTGTTGGTATTGTGTGTCCCGCTTTTGTGGGCAATTTTATTGGCCGTTTGAAGTGTTTTCATGATTATTTAAGGATGTTTTATTATTCAACACTCGTTGGGTATTCGTACAGAGTAGATTGCAACTTGTAACAACAATTGATGGTTAATTTTTCTTTTCTTTTTAAACTTAGATACTTTACCTACCTTTTATCTAGGTAAGTAGGTAGGTAGAGACTAATACATTTTTTATTCATTTTTCCTTTATTTTCTTTTCTTTTCATTGAGTGAGATAAATGGACTGCATCGAGTATATAATACAGAAATTAACCACAATTAAGGTCATTATCAAATTCGTTTCAAGTTGGAGAAGTCAAGTGTAACATAAGATGGACTATTGTAAGAAAAATATAATCTTTTCGGTAGGAAATAAGATTAGTAATTGACAAAGAAGATTTTTTGTGCATAATTTAAGGTATTCAGCTCAGCTGAATTGTGACATATTGTGTTTTTGTATGTATTCAGCTGAGCTGAATTAGGATATATTGCATTTTAAAAGTATTCAGCTGAACTAAATTAGGATTTATATCATTTTAAAAGTTTTCAGCTCAGCTGAATTTTGTAATTCTGCAAAAAGGAAAACTCTTATTGAAGAAATGGAAAACATTTTGTCGGATAAGTTTTTCTGATCACAAGCTCAATGGACTATTGATGTAATGCATTTTGAATTCTTCAGTCGAACTGAATTGTAATATATTCATTTTTAAGGAAATTATCAAATTGGAGAAGTCAAATATGGCATATGATGGACTATTGTGAAAAAGGGAATCTTTACGAAAAGAAATGAGACCGATATTTGAAGAGTTTCTAACTAACTGAGACTATCAGATGATAAGACAGAAACATTAAAACCAGATCGAAGGTAATTCAAGGAAGAACAACAACAGGTTCAACACATGGCAATTGCTTAAGATACGTTTACGATGGACCTCCATCACTGATACTTGATTTCACTTACCGATGGGAAAAGACGCATTATTTTTGACTACGCCATTTGTTCGAAAAGAGAAGAGTTCCTTATCAATTTTATAGGCATTCAGTTTAACGTAATTGTGATAAATTGCATTTTGTTTGTATAAAGCTGAACAAAATATTGTAAGCCAGTGTTTTTATCTTAGTATTTTAAGTTTTTTGAGGCTGTGGGATCTTCGTCGAGGTTAAACTGGCAGTGCTTACAAAAATAAATAAATATTTAGCTCATATTTTTGATTACAATAAAAAGAGCAACATTTACTGATTTTAGTTCTATATTTTGCCAATTTCTTTGCAAATATGTTAATAAGACCATAAACCGGTGTATCTGATCTAAATCAATTTTTTTTAAGCACGTAAGTGTATTCGCGTATAAATTAGAAGAAAGAAACAAACTATTGTGAAAAAGGGAATCTTTACGAAAAGAAATGAGACCAATATTTGACAGATAAGAGCTTCTAAGTAACTGAGACGATCAGATGAAACATTAATACTAGATCTAAGGTAATTTTAGGAAAGACAAAACAACAGGATGAACACACGACAATAGCTTAAGATACGCTTAAGATGGTCCTACATCATTTTACTAACCACGCTCATTGATACTTGATTTCGGTTACCGATGGGAACCGATGCATTATTTGTGACTACGTGGTTTTTTCGGTGAGAGAAGAGTTTCGATTAATTTTGTAGGCATTCAGTTTAATGTAATTGTGATAAATTGCATTTTTTGTATCCAGCTGAACTGAATTGTGATATATTGCAGTATTCAGCTCAGCTGAATTGTGTTATGTTGCATGAACAATGTTTTTTAATGTGGGAAATTAATGAATCTGTCTATTCAGCCGAGCTGAATTTATGGTATATCATTTTTCATACTCAAACACATCCAATTATCTATTGTGTAAAAACTCATTTTCTAAAATTTAAACAATCTATAACAAATATTCAATTTAAATTGAACTTATTAAGTTTTTTTGTTACTATTTTAGATATGTATATAGCATTCAGCAGAATTATACAAATTTTTTAGTCGTGTTCAGTTTTTTTTTCACTTAATAAAAAATAAGTAAATCTCTCCCTCCACCCCATAAAAGATTATTTTACTCATTTCTTTCGCTTGCTGAATAGCTGAACTTATTAATATGCACCTTCCTTATGAAATTGCCGAGTTAAGTCATTTCTTTTTAAAACTTTGACTAAGTCAGGAAAATTATATACAAGAAAAACAATAAAAAGTCTTTGAAATTTGATCCAAAACATTGAAACTGCACCTGTTTCTTCCTTGTGTCAAAAAAACACGTGTGACAACTGAAAACTCACCTACACACACAATCTATAGCTAAGTCATAATATCCACAAAGTGAAAAAATAGAATTTCATAAATTTTCTGGCCAAGCCCGATTTGATCCTTCTTCCTGTTTCATATAACAAAAAACAACAAGCAAAATTGTTCGAAGACCTTTTAATCATAAACAAGAGACTTAAGCAATCTCCTTCTTTATACACATATCTATTTCCAATTTAAGAATATCCAATAAAAAATGATAAAAAAGGAAGAAAAAGAAGACGAAGAAGGCGAAGAAGGGAAGTTTGTTTAAAGTAGAGTAAGGTACCTATAAACTTTTATGGAAAAACTTAAAAGAGGCAGACCATTTGGTTGTCATCTTCATCACGAAAGAAAAATGGGCAGTTTTTTTTTATTCTGCTATCGATTTTGTTGTTTGTTTTCTTCAAAATGAAAAATATTTCCACCTTTTTGTCAATGACTACTACTTTATTCCCCAAGAACCAAAAACCATCCCAATCACAACAACCAAGCCACACCACCTCGATAACTTTAGGTCAAAGTCTAAAAGTTTATGAATTTGACATAATAAGAGTGCTGATAAGTCACAGAGTTTTGACATTTCTCAAGGGGTGTGTTCACAAAATCGATTCTTGTAAACAAAAACTCATTTTATTTTGTTGTCTTTATAACTTTTTATTATTTTTTTTCAAATTTTTTTTTTTGTTCTCCTTTTGTGATTTTTAAATCTATTTTTAAATCAAAAGTGAAAGGACGCAATTTTCTTCCATTTTTAGTGAAGTACCATCCCCATTTTGCTGTCTTTTCGATCTTCTCTCATTGTCAAGTGAGTGTGTAATTTTGTTCCATCCACTTGTATACGTTTATTCCGTTTTCGGAAAAAAATAAAAACATATAAAAAGAAGAAGAAGTTCGTGACAAAATGTAGTTCCAGTGAAAATAGTCAACAGAGCAAAGTGCCACACCAGAACCAACTGACAGGACAACTACGAAGCGACGTGGTGAGGTGGTGGCGAAGAACGAAACTATTTGGAGCCAAAGTGGAGAGTGGGGTGACAGGAGCGGAATTATTCGGTCTGACATAGGGTGGCATGGGTTCTATAAATAAAGTGGAAATTATATTTCTCACATTTGGATTGGGAATGAATTGGGTTCTCCTCTTCTGGTGTATATTTTCTTTTTCTGTGCTAAAGCTGAAGCAGAAGCTGCTGAATCCGTTTTCTATTATATTGAGCTCACTGGTGCGCGCAAGCAAAAGGCAATATAGTTCCACTCTTGATGTACTTATGAAGTTGTTTGCGCCATATATTCCATGCGAATGTTGTATACCTATTGATTGTTTTTTTATTTTTTCTATTTTCAAAAACAAAACAGAGCACCACCGTCACCGTTGCGGAATGAAAACGAGGGGCTGTTATATTTTTTCAACATACGAGCTCAACGCGCTGCTCCACCACCATAAGGAATGGGCTTCGAGAGCGTGTGAATCATTAGAAAAGTTATGACATCTCAATAAATGGCACATTCGACGATGTTGGGTCATGCTTTTGAGTTGAGCTGAGCTGAATTGAGGGCTGCAGCACGACTTGCGGATGAAAGGGAAACAATAATTCGACTCTGTGTGTAGATATGTTTTTCTGGAGTGGATTGACATTGGCAATATACAAAAGGAATTGTATAGTTCAAGTTTTATAGATTTACACTGTGTGCAGTAAGTTGTAAAACTTATGAAGGTACTTGCAGCAAGGACGATTGAAACGACCGACAACTACGACGAATTGAGTGTTGATTATAAGATAAGTCATGAGGGTAGTTAAGTGACAGCTCTCTCAGCTCAAAACATCAGAACAAATATTCGAAACTTTGTATGTGTGGCATTCTTATAGTTGCTTCAAGTTTTTGTGAAAAAAAAATGAATTGAAAAGATTGTAAAAGGTTGCAATTAACTGTCAGTTTTTTGACAAGTGTCCTTTAGATTGAAAACTCAAGGTTTTTTATGAAGCGTTTAAAACATTTAATTTGTACAAAAGCAAACAAACTACAGTAATGAAATATTGGTAAACACCTCTCACTCTAATTGTTGATGAATACAAATTGGAATTTTCTTCAATATTAAGTGTCAAAAATAAGTGACACATCATAATTGTCAGTAATCAATACTTTTTCAAGTCAGAATATTCTTCCAATGACGTATTGCTCTTTGAAACCGTCTCATGAAATGGTCTTAATTTTTAACTTGCCAAATTGACAGTATTGACATTTCTTGACGTTTCAAGGTCGCTAGAATTTATTGTTTTTAGAAAGATATTTGTGAGCGAGTGTGTAGTAATTCGGGGATACCTTTTTTCGTCGGTCATATTTCTCGAAAACCAGCGAAGATGTCGATTTTAAACCCATTTTGGTTTGAAAAGATGCAAAAATGACTTTCACAAAATTGGGGTGCATGTTTTTACTGTACAAAAATACTGAACATTAGTTTAAGCTGATATAAAGATATTGACTTCAAACTTTGTCCATCTTATAAAATAAGTTAGTTTTTAACATTTTGTAAAACTTTTTTAAAAATCAAATGTCCTCCAACTCGAATGGAAAGTTATCAGTGTGGATGGCATTTCTGTCTCTATTTTTATTCCATTTGGACAAATTTAATTTGATGTCCTTTTATAAAAAAAACTGAGATGATTATGACATTTGAATTCCAATCGATTGAATCTCTCCAAACTAATGTGAATTCAGATAACCTGACAGTTCCTCTTCCTATATGGCGAAGTATTTGCTATCGATTTTTTGTTTGATATTTTGTGAAACTACCATCCATTATGACCTCCATTTCCCTCAAAAATAAGGGTTCTATTTATAAGTCCTCAATCTCAAAAACAGGACACTCTTAAATCGATCTAAGGAAGGAAGTAAGGATATGAAAAGTAAAAAAAATAAATAAAACATCAATAAGCATCGATCACAATATAGAATGTAGGTATATGTAAAATACCTCCATTTTATCAGACCTTTTTTTTAAAAAAAAAAAACTCAAGTCATTTATTCTTCCGCAAGGATTTCTTCAATCTTATATAAAAAAAGAATAAGAAAAATGTCTCCTGTCCAATTTTTCCCGAATTGAATAATGTCTACATTATCCAATTGATAGAGCGACCTATTCAACAAAAACCCTTTTAGAATATATATGTATACCCCTATCGTTTTCTCAGTCTTATATTCGTCGTCCTTCATGTTACAACGACAAGCGACGACGACGATTTTGCAAAAGGATACGAGTATATGTAGGTTGGTATAAACTTGCCCACACATTTTTTTTAAATGAAAACACGAACATTTCTCATTCAAAGAGTTCCACCTTTAAGTCCTGTCAATTAAGCAAATGGCAACTTGTCAAAATGAACCTTTTTTCAACCTCAACTCAACTCAACATTACCAATAGCAACATCACTTAAAGACCAGGTCAATACAACCTGAATCGTCATTCCTTTTGTCTGTCATTTCAAAAGAATACAAAACCAAAACGAAACCAAAACCAAAAAACGAGAGAAAAGGGAGAAATATCGAAGTATAGATGGAGATGGATAGATAGTTAGTACGAATTCACAGAACAGTGTTGTGATGTAAGGGAGAAGGGAAACCCTGATGGTTTTAAAGGAATCCTGAAATATAGGAAAAAGGACCAAAGAATAATGGATTTTAACTGGAATCTCTTTAACATTTATTCTGTTTCTGTGTTTTCTTTATTTGTATCGTCATTGTCGTTGTATTTGTCGTCCTTCAGGAATGTTTTCATTTTCTTCAAGTGGCTTGTTGCAATAGAAAATAGAAGATATCTGAAAGATGTAACAACATCAGCATTGGCATCAGCAAACGGAACTTACTCTCGAATTATTAGATTGCACCCGAAATAGAAACAGAAAATAAAAAAATCCAAACACAAAACAAACGAAAGAAAAAAGAACTATGAATCAGGATCAGGATTCAGGAGACAAAGCATCAGCCGTATATAGAAAGGATGAAGAAGTTATAAGAAGAAGCGTTTGAGATGCGATGGTAGATGATAGAAATGGAAGGAATCCCAAGGACCTGTGTGGATTTTGATTTGCTTGGTTGAGTTTTGCTATTCTTTAAATCTATTTTTTTTAGTCCTGTTCGTCTGTCGTTGTATTTTTCTACAAACAGTTGACAGTGCGGATGGTATTATACCGTATCTTCATCTGAGTTCTTATTTTACTATCTTTTAGATACATTTTTTCTTGCTTCTTGTTTGTTTTCTATTTCTATCTACCTTCGAGAGAAACACGAGAAGTGTATCCCTTTCTTCAAGTCATCTACTTAAGGACGAACAAAAAAAATAAAAATAATAAAAAATAGAAATTGTTGAAATTTAATATTATTCATCCTGTGTTTGTAAGTGTGTGTGTTTGTGTGTTTGAATGTCGTCTGCCTTTTGAATTTTTCACAGTCATTTGGTTTTTAGGGACTTAGTTTTTGTCTGGAAAAACAGTTCTTATTCTTCAAACCTATCCATCTATCCTATACCTAGCGAGTAGCGAGGGAATTGAGAAAAAGTAAATAAAGTCGAGTGGTTGGAATGATAGAAAAGGTGCATACAACAGATATTCAAAAGGATATCCATCGAAATGGAAACAGAAAATTAAGGTATCGACATAAAAATCCTTGAATTAAAAATAGAAAAATAAAAATACACAAGGAAAGAGATATTTAAATATTGGTTTTCGTGCAAAGAATCAAGAGTAATAAATTTAGAGATTTTAAGAATCAAAAAATGGCAAACAAAATTCTCCCTGACTGGTAACCAAGTTAAGGGACATATTATATAAAAGTCCTTTCGTTATGATGATGATGATGAGTTTAATGAACCATAGCTATAAATTTAATAAAGGATTTTTTTTTGGAGAAACAAGACTTGAGTATGAAAATAGAATTTTGAAGTGTTTTGTTCTCGTGTGAAGTTCGAAGGGTTGCTGCTTCACAGAAAGGAAAACTTATAAATTGTTACCTAGCAATTTACGTTTCTTCGAATATACTCGAAGAAGAAAAGTAGAAAAACATCTTGAAAGGATTTTCATTAAAAGCTATATTCTCTATGGTCCTTAAGATGATATCAAACAAATTTTTAAGTCGTCAAGTATTCTAATTTAACATGTCTACATCTTTTCGACTTAAGAGATGGATTTTGTTAAAAGGTGACTTTTCTGATTGACAAATCTTCGACGATTTGTCAATCATTGTTGCAAAATAACTTTTCCAACTTTCCTTAAGCTCAACTTTAAAATGGATATCAAATTTAATGTTTCATTGATTTTCTTCACTTGCGTTACTTTCAACTCAAAAGAAAGAAGAATTTTAAAAATATGGTTTTTTAAACTGCGAAAAGCGGATTTTGAATACATCAACCTATTAAAAAACAAGCAGACGAGTAAAGAACAATCTGTCTTAATTGTGTTAGGATTAGAAAATTTGGAGCACTGTCTTTTGAAAAATCCTTCCATTTTGGGCAAAAAAAAGTTGGATATCATCTCACGGCAGCACATACCATTCACGATTTGCATCATCTTTGAAGAAGTACGGTCCAATGATGCCACCAGCCCATAATGGCTGAATCACAAGTAGGCTTCAGCTTCGGCTTCGGCTTCGTCTGCGTTACGGTGGACCTGCTTCGGGGTTGCTTTGAAATTGAAATTGAATTCCTGTGGCTGAACTCTAAATTGAATTCCTGTGGCTGAACTCGTAAACTTCAGGTGAAGCCGAAACTGGAGCGTGTTTGTGATTCAGCCATAAACCACACCAAACTGTGACTTTTTTGGATGCATTTATAGCTCTTTTGCAATGATTCTGACTAACATTTACTCCAAAATCAACAATTCTGCTTATTTACGCACCCATTGAGCCAAAAATGAGCATCGTCGCTCGCTGAAAGATGAACTTTCTTAACAGAGCACGCATTTTGATAATAAAATTCAATAATTTGGAAGCGTTATTCTCTTGATAGACGATTCATGGTTTAATTATAGACCAAACTGACGGTGTTTGGCAAAAAAACACGAAACGTGCGTCAGCTGTTCAAATCAGTGTTGCCAATAAGATAATAGCTAAAAAATCACAACTTATTTCCCAATATTGAGTTAAGAAATCAGTTTTTCACCAACTTACTTTTTTTATTTAAATCGATTTGAAAACGTAGACAGTCATTCGCATTTTAAACTTAAGAACATATTTTTAAATCGTTTGCAATGAATTTTATTTGCAAAACTTAAATAATAATGGACACAAGTATCTGCCTTGAGGGACACCAGATGAAACACGTATTACTTTAAAAGTATAGTTAAAAGTGTTGATAATTTGCTTCGATTAAGCAAATAACTGGACACCGAGTCAAGTATTGTTGAGGTGTTAAGTGAAATCAAAGTTGTTTAAGTTTTTTCTTATAAGTTGCATGATTCAAAAGCTATCAAACATCTTTTGAAAGTCTGTAAATTAATTAAAGACCTCTTTTTTATTCATGTGGTTCCTTAGGCTGGCTACGCAATAGTGCGTTATATTACGTACATATATGTCACATATGACATATGTCACTTCAATTTTAAGATCTTATTATTAGTTTCTTTCACATACAGCCCTATTCTACTATTCATGGGGGGAATTTGTCTTGAATTTTCACTAATCACTATTCTACTATTCATTCGAAGTGAATTAGTGTGTGTCGGTAACGTCGGTAATATTGCACAGTATTCTTCTATTCACGTAAACGCATTCGTTCTATACAATTAGGAATAGCGGATTTTTCATTTGATGTCTGGTTTGTTAATTATTGTTAGCGAATTTAAGTAAAAACTAATTATTATTGCTTAATTTAGAATATTTGTTTTATAAATAAAAGATTATTAAATTTTTTAGGGAAACAACAACACACAAGTAACAATTTGCTACAGTAATTTCTGTAATGAAGTTAAATACAGACATCGCCAAAAATAGTACATAACGACAACCTGAAGACCTCAAAGAATTTTGGAATAACCTAAGAAACCTAAGGCCACAATTGAAAGTCGTGGCTGATTTTGATTTTCTAAAATCACGCCGAAGCTCTCTGTTTGAGGATTCTCGTATTTCTCTGCCTAAAATTGGAATAAAAAGCAATACTGTCCATTTCCAAAAATTACACAAACTAAAGAACTAATTATGTTTAGGTGGATTGCTTAAATTTAATCTTTTATATCCAACATTCTCATGATTGTCACATGAACAGAGCCTTACGTGAATGTAAAATTGGTTTGGGATAATGTAGTTCACAAGCACAATGACAAGGCAGTGTGAAAGGGAATCAAATGGGTGAATCGAATATACGATCTACGTGAATAGCAGATTAGGGCTGATAGTTAGCATAAAGTCGGTCTTTCCTGTTTTCTTCAATCACCAAAATGTTTGATAAAAATATTTGGAAACTAGGTGCTCAAAACATCGATTGTGACATGTCATCCAGGCATTAAATGCAGAATCCAAAAGAAAATCGGATAAGTGGTAAATGTTCTCATTTTGTGCAAATCTAAGAAAATCTAAAGTTCCTTAAGTTCAAAGTTTAAATCTTGAGTTAAAAATAATAACTTCGAGTGAAGAGAGTTAAGAAAAAGGAAACTTCAAGTTGATATCAACTTCGAGCTAAGAGAAAATAAAAATTCCGAAGACTTCTTTTACTTGTAGAAACTTTTAAAAAGGTTACACAAAACCTTGACTTTTTGCAAATCGACGTTGATATTTTCCATTTAAAAACGTCTTCAAAAATCATAACCTTCCTTCAGCCTCATTAATGTTTGATTTTAGACTATTTGAAAACCCCTCTCTTCCGTAGGTCAAATTTGTTTTTTACAGAGGTACCTGCTTATGCCATAAATAGCTTCTAAACGTATCTAAAAATATAATTGCTCTTTGATTGCGTCATAACTTCCTGTTTCAATAATATTTTCTAATTATCTATAAACTAAAACGTATTCCAAAAATATGTATCTATCTATTTCAATAGGTTGGTAAAAGTTCTTTGTTTCAAAAGCGATGTGCATAGGTTATGTACATAGTTGGAAGCAGCGGCTCGACGCGGCGCAATCCTACGTCAGAAAAAACAAAAAACATTTTCTAAAAATAGCCTCATTCGTGTTATGAAAATTAACCTTTCCCAGCAAATGAATACAGATATAAATATACATGAACATTATCAACAATCCTTTTTCAAATAGCAGCAAATTTCACCATATTCAACCAATATCTTTTATTTAGAAGTTTATATTTTTATTTGTTGGTACTTTATAGTCAGGAAACAATTAATTCCAGTGTGTGTTATGTATTTTGATTTGTTTTTTTTTATTTATAAACATTTAAAATTTTGAAAAGCCAAACCAAAGAGGAAAACTCATCATCGTGGTTATTGGACCAATAAAAATAAGAGGCTTGCAAAATCTGCACGTAAAATAATAAAGAAAAGGAGCAGTAAAATGATGAAGAAAAAAAAACAGAACACAACGTCCTGAGTTTATAACACCTCTTCGGATAGAGTCGTAAAATATAACAACACCAACAACAAAAAGTGTTGAGTCTTCTTGAGGCTGAAAGTGAATTTTATTTCAGTTCTTTTGCTTTTGCTCTCCGAAGTGATGGAGTTGGCATAATCTTCATTGCGATTAAATTTAATTTCAAGTATATTTCGCCATGTACTTCGCACCTCATAAACTTGGGCTTCTTCCTTTTTTTTATTTTATTTTTTGCCTTCGGTCTCATTCTCATTCTATATCGAATCGAACGATCAGCGGAGCACCCCAGCAGCATCACATCACATCACAGCAAAGCAGAGCATCAGCATCTCTAGATACTCGTACGCTTCTCTGGTGTTGTGATGATGCTTGTGATTATAAACAAAGAAATCCAAAGTGGAATCATTTTCTTCTACTTTTACCTGACGATGTACCTGGCACAACCTGGAACATGTACCTCGTATATAAGTAGGCTTCCTTTGAGATACGCACCACCTACCTGCCTTCCTTCATATTTTTGTTTCTGCTTCCTCTCTTTTTGCGGATTTTATCACCGATATCAGGAAGTAACTGCTGCTTCTTTCAACAACTTATAATGTACGCCTAACTCAAGGTCGGCAGGATTTTTCTCTTTCCTTCAATTCTCTTGCTTTTTTATTCTTCTTATATCTACTTGCAGATTTCAAAGCTAAGATTTAAATCCTTTTTTTTTAATCAAAACGAGTACATGTCCTTATCTATATGCAATAAACGGAAGGATATATCTTATGTGGCATAAAGCTCCCGGTTGCCGTTGGTGGTGACAATTTTATGGCACAACATGCCTTCTGTTAGTATCTCTTTAAAAAAATAAAGAAGAAAAACAGTGCTGGATCTAATGATTTGATGTATTTTAAGAACTTTTTCAATACTTAATATGAAACAGAAGTTTTCTGGAAGAATGTTTTCAACAAATGAAGTTTCAAGTCTTCTAACTTGTGTTTTTTATTTTGTGGTGTAGAACTTTAAGTTGGCAACACTATTTTGAATGGCGGCCATTTTATCAACTGTCAAGTGATCTTTTTAAAGTTTCGTTTGACATTTCTACATTTATAGATTGTCAAAGATTGACATAATTTCTAAGTTGTACAAGTTGTTTCAAGGACCAGCAGTAAGCTTTTGATCTGCCGTTTACGATAAAATTTATTTTGACACTTACAACAAATTGAAGGGAAAGGCTCAATATTTGGAACACTCGACAGAGCCTTGATTTTCAAAAGGTTAAAGGGCATACAAATAGGTTTAACATCATCTTAAAAAAACATAGCTCTTTAATTGATATTGGCTTACAATGACGCCCTAAGCACCTGCTCTATCTGTTCACTCGAAAAATACGTCCCTGTTGAAAAATACAAAAATTGTTACTTAATCTTGTACGATATTCATATCAACAAAATAGCTACAACATTGGGAAAGAAGAAAAAAAAGCGAGGAGAGAATTTTTAATAGGTTTTCTATCTGTATATCTTTTTTTACGAGTTTAATCTCTTCTACAAGATTCTTGTTGTATTCTATTTTGTATTTATTTCCAAACAGGAAGAAACAAAAATAAGAGTGTATAGATGTTGTTGCTGTTATTCTAACTTTAAGAAAACATTTAAGAAAAGAAAAAAAAAAACCGTCCAAAATATTTTAGTCTTTCCTAAAGCATTCCAGTAGCCTCATCTTTATGACCCGTTAGTGAAATAAAATCACGAGAAAATTTGATCACAGTAAAAGATGAAAAAGGAAGATAGATAAAATATATACATAGTATAGAAGAAAATGAAAATGAACACAAACCAACAGCAAGAAAAAAAATCAAGAAGAAAATGGTAAGCAATAAAAAAATTGTGCTATTGAAGCGTTGTTTATGTTCTTGAAAAGGACACCACCATCACCATCGCCATCTAGAACCACGAAATCACACTAAAATTGTGTTGTCGTATTTTTTAGTTTTTCTTATTTTTACTTATTTTTGGTTAAGTTATATCATTTCCTTCGTGTGCATCCGAAATGGATTTTTTCTTCTTCTATTTTGTTTTTCTTTTTTTTATTACAGTCAGCTCAAGTGGAAAGTAGTAAATAAACAAAATGAATAAAAAAAGCAAAGTTTAATAAAAATAAAACTAAAATGCCCATAGAATTAGACTATCATAACATTAAAATGGCGAACAGTGATTGTCGTTCTCGTTTTCGTCTTCGTTGTCATTGTGGTGTTTTTTGAAGGTTGTCAGGCTCATCATGATGAAAATGGTAGGCGTTTTGGAGAGAAGAAATGTCCTTTATTCATCTTATTGCGCGAATCCTTAAAATTTTAATAGTTTTCATGGGTCTTTTGTGCTATTAAAGGATTTTTCCTTATCTTCCTACACACCTAAAATATTTATACAGACGAAGAAAGTTTAATGGAACTTGGTATTATTAGATGAATTTAATTTTGTGAATTTCTTTCATTAAATTAGAAATAGGACGGCGGTTATGGGAAACATTTCTGTAACTAGAAGAAATACCTTTAGAGATGAAATTATGGAAACATTTTCGAGTGAAATAGACTGGAATTCAAATGTTCTGTGATGTTTGATAAATATTTCATAATTTTCAGTATTTACGGATGCAGAAAAATCTTTTTAAGACAAAAACGCGTTTATATCAATCACTTTTTTTGTTTTTATCTCAGAGTGATAAACGAATAACAACCCTTTTTTAACATTTTGCTTTATACAACATTTCCAACAAGCACTAAACCGAGACTAAGATGGAAGTCTCATTAAAATGTCGAAGACTTAGCATACACATTTTAATTTGCTTTAATAAAGATTTAAAATGTATCTCATTGAAAGAAATTAGTTTGTCAAATCATTCTAACTTTTTGTCGACGAATGCTTTTGGAACACACCCATTTTGACGTCATTTTGTGAGCTGTGAGCCCAATTATATCTAAAACTAAAACTAAAAGTATGAACTTGAATTAAAACTTAAAACCTAAATTTGAATTAAAATTCTAAAATGTAAATAAAAAATCATTGCGATTATAGCTTAAAATGTCATGATCCTAAACTCGACTAAAGTTCTTAACTTTTCAAATTTGCCGCCACTAAAACTCATCGGCCATCTTTTATTGTAACAAAAATGTACTAAAATAAAAAACAAGAAAGAGAAAAAAGAAAATAAGAAAATAAGAGAAGGATCTGGCATTCAAGCACAGACCACCGTACTATAAAGTTTAAATTCGTTTTTCTTTACTCCGCTCCACCGTCCTCGTCGTCATCGCTCTTTTTTGGTCGAATTTTTCGAAAACTTTCAGATTGAAGTAAGTAAGTAAAAATTAAAATAAATATTTATTTGAATAATTATCTGTGAAGATTTGATAATCAATCAACATTCGCCATTAAAATCTAAGCAAAGCAAGTTAAAAAAGCTTAGTGGGGAACAAAATAAATTGCATTCTCTAGAAAACCAAAATCTTTGAAATGCTTTCAAATTATTTTTTTGATGGTAGTTGAGAAATGTTTATAAATCGCGATAGTGCTGCTAGGACTTAGAAACACACAGATTTTGGCAAACCTATCATTGAATTTCGATCTTCAATATTTAGAAGGTCAATCATAAACTTGAAAGTTTTTTTTTCTCGAATCGATATTCCTTTCATACAAATCGTCCTCATCTATTTTAAAGTGGTCCATTCGGGTTAAGTAGAGCTTTCTGTTGGTTGGTAGCATACCAACATCCAGCAAAATATCAAAATATTGATATGTATATGCTTAAGTCTTTTGACATTTTAAATTTTCAAATAGGTAAAATGTCTTGCAACTTGATTTTCTCAATCAGTTTTTTTTTATTTTTGACGTTTTATAGATTTAAAAACAGCTTAAACATAGGTTCCGTTGTGTTTATTTTTAGACTCCAGACTATCGTTTTAAAATGTGACAATTTGTCTATGATTAACATAAACAAAATACAGTCAATTTTAATAGATTTGACAGTGATTTGGTAATGAAGCTATTTAACCAGAAATGAGCTTCATCGCCAAACACAATTTGGCTGAATGTAAAATGGACAAAGTGTTCCATGAACTTTGTGAATAGAATTATTTTGCTCAAAGTAAGTTTATATCTACTATTTGAAACTGTATAATTAACCATTATAAATTTCCAAACCAATTTTTGACATTCACAACTGTCAAACCACAGACAACAACCACATTGCATAAATTTAAACTTCCTGTACTTTTCTAAACATCACTTTTGACGTTTAAGCCGTGTGTCACTTTTTTACTAACCTGGGCTACAATATTACTAGGCTCAAACTTGATTCCCTAACCAAAAGTATCTCATTCATAAACTATTTCCGTTTACAGTTCAAAAATACATAAGTTTATAGCCCTCAATCAAAGAATTAATAACAATAATTATTATTAAAGCACGCAAAACCACATATTAAACCACAATTGAAAAATTATTCAATTTTATTCCACCTCCTATCTCAATTCTCATTTATCTTTAAATATCTATCCATCTATAAGTATCTATCTATAAAAGATACTTTTCTATATTTAAAGTCTTCTGAGGTATTTTTTTTTTGCAAAAGTAAATTATTCTTTTATTTCTATTTTTAAATTATGTATACAAATTAGCCGGCATAAATAAACACTTACTTAACAATCTGGTGAGGCACACTTAAGATATTTATTCCATGAAATAAAATTAAAAAAAAGTATCTACTCGAATGTATCTGAAAAAATTTGTAGATATGTTTGTTTAAATAAAATATATATTTTGGTGGCGGCGGTGGAGGTGGTTGGAGTTGGTGGTGGCGGCGAGTGCTGAGCAAAGATGAATAAATTTTCATCGATATCTCATGAGTCATTGGCAGGTTGAAAGATACAAAAGAAAAAGCTCAAATGAAATTGAATCGAATTGTGGTAGACAGCAAACAAATGTTTTGGATTTGTTTACATTTTTTTTTTGTTAGATTTTCGAATTTCTATTGGGAGCAGAGACAAAAATAAAATAGCTACATTTGCAAACAAATCTTTTTCTTTTTGTTTAAGAAAATGGAATTTGTTGCAAAGATGTCTTAGGTAAATAATGTATCTAATGTTGACCTTCATTAAATGTTTGGCTGGGTCTATAGAAAAGTTGTTTTACTGTCTGATGTTCAAATCAATGTCTGGATACCTATTTACTTCGTCGCTCTGCCTGTAGCTACCTATGCAAAATCTTGAAACGTTTGACAACTAAGTATCAGTAAAACTTTATCAGTATTAGAAATTAAAATCGATATTACCAAGTTAAGGAACTAAAAAGAGGATATTTCTTCAATCTTTTCAACATTTTACAACATAAACTTTTATTAATTTGCTTTAACCCTATATCTTCTGAGTTTTAAGATTTCATGTTGACATTTGGTTTCCCAGACTAAGGTTTGTTTGTTTTTTTTAAGACGTGTTCAGAAAATTGTGGAACGGATGGCAAATTTTTAAATTTTAAGAAATGATATGTCTTTAACAACAGGAGCCCCTAAAAACCCGTATATTTAATTCTAAGTTCCCAGAACCATATGATCCAAAAATAAAATCTTCTGATATTTTTGAGTTTTTGAAATTTCATATTTAAAGGCTCGTTCCTCACACTTAGCTTTGTTTGATTTGCAATAAGTTAAGCAATAAATTAATAGTTAAAAGCACTGCAAGGCACTTTTGCAACCTTATTGCAACCAATGTTATTGTTGTTTAACTGATTATTTATTAGAAACAGGGATTTAGACAGCAAGACTCATTTTGAAAGAATAAAGGACCGAAGATTTCGCCAGCATGTAAACCGCACCAAAAGTCAATTTAAATCGAGGATATTCATTAATGACTTAAGGATAGTGTTCGCTCGATAAACGGTGATTTTGCTTATTAGAGAAATCATTTAACCAGAAATAAGATTTATCACTACACACGGTAAATTTTGCGCAAACTGATTTTTGTTTTGCAAAGTATATTTCCACAATTTGGAAGCATTAATATGGAGAGTTACCAAACTCAACTGAGTACATATACCACACAGTTTGATACTCTAAACTATAAAACCATAAAAAGAACCATACAAAAAACACCCTTTATTTATAAAATTGCCAACTAGTAGAATATTAAGTGTTTCTTTAAATGCAATAGTTAATTTTCAGTTTTTGAACCAATTATGAAGTTCTTCAGCATTTCTTCCATAAATCTTCTAAATTTGTAAGAACTGTTAAAACAATGAAAATAAATATATAAAAACACTCTTTATTTAAAAAAATGCTATCTAGTAAAATGATAAGTTTTGTTTTCAAGGCAATAGTTAGTTTTTGAACCAATTATGAAGCTTTTCAGTATTTCTTCCATAAATCTTCTAAATTTGTAAGAAGTTTTAAAATATAGAAAACAACCATTTAGAAAAACACCTTTTCCTTATAAAACTGCTAACTAGTAAAATGTTGAGTGTTTCTTTAAATGCAATAGTTAATTTTCAGCTTTGAAACAATTATGAAGTCTTTCAATATTTTTTCCATAAATCTTCTAAATTTGTAAGAAAATTCGAAACATTTCAAGGAAACTTAAATATCCCACTTTTCCCAAATTTTTTATGACGTTAGAATTTTTACTAGAAATTCTCAAAGTGGCAATAGAAATTCTTACAAAGTGAATGATCCCAAATCCTTCTTTCAAATCTCTTGACATTAATATACCTCATTTGCATTATGTGTCTTCAAGTTTCCAGGTATTTTATTTTTAAAATTTATATTCAAGTTTCTCCTTGAAAAATAAAAAAATATCCCAAAACCCCTTTATTCAATTCTAAGTGTCCTCAATATATAAATAAGGTTCTTTATTTAAATATTTTGTTGTCTGAATTCCTATCATAAAAAAGCTGTCAATCTTCGTAACAAATTTCGTCTACAATCCTTAAATATTAAAAATATATCGTCCAAATCAAAATCCTTTATTTTCTCTCTGTTTGGCATGTCCTTGTTTATCAAATATAAATTCATATTATATATAAAAACCATAAAACTTCTTTTTGCAAAAATTTCATTTATAAATTCAATAACAATGACCTGATTAGGGACAATTGCTTTGTGCCAAAAAATAGGTATACCTATACGTTCAACGTTTCCCGTTCATGTGTATATGAAGGATATAAGAGAGAATCCTTTTTTTTTCGTTGTTTTTGTTTTATATATTTAACTGTTTCACTTTGTTTAAGGATGATAATAAAATAGAGAAGATGATGGCAAGTGAAAGAATAGACAAACAACAAAACAAAAATTGCTATTTTTATTCCATCATCTTCATATGTATACAAAATAGATTCATTCATTCTTTCTTTTATTCGTTACATAAAAATAGAGGGATCCTTTTATGTACATAAAAACCAAAGAGTCGCTAAAATCAAATGACAATCCTTTAAATGGAAAAAACAGATGAACCTAAAAAAAAGGAGGAATATCCATCTCCGAAAAAAGGAAATAGTTGGATAACTCGCTCATCCTTTTTTCTGTTGTTGTTGTATTTGATATTTTAACTTTTTGTCGTCAGAATAAAACTTCTTAACTCCTTTTTTTTTGGGTGATCCTGCTCTTGGTCCTGCTTTGCCTTTTGTTTTGGTTTATTATTCGAATCAAATTGTATGTCTGTATGAAGGTATGTGGATGCGAAATTTCGTTAAATAAAACGATATCCAGCCCTGGTCTATATCCTTCCTGTCCCATCTCTATGTCTATTCAAGACCAAACAACTATGAATTGAATTGAAACATTGAAGGAGAAGTAGTCGAAGTAGAAGAAGAAGGGTTGGGCATTTTTGTCTGGTGCCTTAATTAGAAATTTTAAATTTATTGTATCTTTTAAGGGATCAAGGGAGATGAAGTCTTACGAGAGTAGGTATACCTATAGGAGATGAAAGAACGGGACTATGGGTTTCGTTTCGTTTGGTTTTCTTTTATTTTATTTTGTTGATGTTGTCGACTGTATAGAAGGACTATGGAAATGGATTTTCACTTTGTAAAGGATGATACGATGTGGTTGAGTGGATCCTTTCTTAAAGGGGTTTAGACCTACTCCTATACATAAGCCTACCTTAAACTTTTATGTTATACAGTATATAAGGTGGATAATATTTTAACGAGCTTAGTCTAGTTGGCAAAAAATATATATGGTACTCGTACTTTCTTGAAGCCATTTTTTAGACCTTAAAAAACTTTTACTGACCTTAAGGATTCATTAAAAATATTGTTATTGCCAAAAAGGAGTATCATCTTCAACCCTCTTCTCACCATATTACTTTTTATCGAAATGAAAAATTAACTGTGTTCCCATAATAAAGCGTTTAATTATTATATTTTCATGAAATGATTTTATTAATAAATTTACTTTGTGTTTAATTTTTTAATGTTCATTTATTTAATGAGCTTGAGTGGGATATTTTTGTTTTATATTCATTCCTTTGCATTCCTGTATTTCTCTCATTCCCTTTTCGTGTGTGTAAGGACTTTAATTCACTCTCTTTCTCATCATCAATTCTATATCTGATATATGTATCCTTAAAAAGGAGTACATCCCTACCTATCGTTTTTGTTTGTGTTTTTCAATTGTATTTTCCGAATTAAGGATAATTATAATAATGCGTGTTTTTTCTGTTGAATTTCAAAAAAAAAAAATATAATATACAACAATGGCTGATTGATTTTAAGTGAAGTTTTAAAATACAAAAATTTTAAAAATAAAAATTTGCATTTTCATTAATGCGTCAGTCAAGTGAAATGTCAATAAGCATTTATGCAGTTATATTTTTATGTGTAACTTTGTTGTGTTTGACTGTTGGATTGTGTGAGTGACTGACATCACATCACAGAAGAGCTTATTATTATTTGTTTATCCATTCATTCGAATTTTAATTAGTATTTGTATTTATTCTTAGGATCTGTTAGTTTTAAATGGAAATACGATGTTTTAAATGTGATGTTAATGTTTTTGTATCTATTGTGTTTTTTTTTTTTGGAACTTATCTATTTTATTGGAAACTATAGAGATTTAGTGTGTGGTTGTTATTTGTTATTGTTACCGTTATTTTTGTTTGTCATGTTTTTAAATATGTTTAAACAGGTAGATTTGTGTGTATGAAAGTACATCATAAACAGTTTAAACACGTTTATTTATGTAAATTGATTTTAATATATTTTTTTAGTGCTTTTGTTGATATTTTGTCAATACCGAGGAAGACACATATACTTAACCATCATCACAGTCATAATTTGAGTTTGATTTTTAAAAAGTCTGTAAAGGTTGGGTACGTGATATTAAGTGTCATAAAATTTTAATGTTTTTTTCGTGCAACTGAATTTGGATTCGAAGAGTAGGTAAGGCAGTTTCTTAGCCACGTTCCATTTACGTTGTGTTTTTTAATATTTTTTGAATGATAGCTGAATGAACATTAAGTACTTTAAAAATCGTTAAATTCTCCTAGGTGTATTAATCACAATAAAACGGACGTGAGCACCTGTTTTAGTGGCCTAATCTACACCTCCACAGTTCCACACCTTCTTCGAATAAAATAGAGACTTTAAAATGAGGATACTACTTAAAAATTGTCTTTAAAGTATCATTTTTCAAGTTCAGTGTGAGTTAACGGACCAAAATTCTCCATGAAAATGAAGTCTACCTATATATTTCTAGATCAACGATGTAGTTCTTATAATTTGCTACTTCAAGAAACTATAAGTATCAAAACTCATAACTCCAGGTTTACAGTGAAAATTCTGTCAAAAAACTACTTTGAAACCATGAAAAATTCGTCATAAGTTTAATGTATTCATATTTTTTGGGAAACTATTGTATTTCCACTATTTTTGATCCTGAAAGTATGTATATGTAGACAGGTAGACAACTCCACACAAAAATATATGCTTATGTTTAAAGCTCACAAAAATCTATGAAACACACTCGAAAAAAGTGTCAAGTGCAGACATCTCTTTGATAACACAATAATCGGTTATTTTTAGTGCAAAAAAGGACGAGAACTGAATTGTATTTTTTCCCTTTTCGACCTAACATGTCATATTTTTTGCGTTTTCATTAATTAAATACTTTTTATAGAAAATGAAATAGAAAAAAGAAACAGAAATTTGGTTTTCCTCTTTTGAATTAATACCTATAAATTGATAAACTGCAAAACATCGAAAATCTGCATCATCATAAAATAAATATGGTGCACAATATATCTTCTATGTATAAATATACTAAATTCAACAATATGCAATAGTGAAACACTTTAAAGTCACAAAAACAAAACAATAAACATGTGTTTTTGAAATAGACAACACCATTTGTTGGGCGCCACTTAAGAAAAATATTCTTATAGAAGGAATTAAAAATTCCTAAAAAGTTTTAGCATTCAATTTTTACTTTAAATCACGTAACACCTTCGTCTTAAAGTCATTTTACTATTAAAATACCCTTTAAACAACTCATATGCACATTCAACAGTTAAACACTTTAAGTATTATTATCTGACAAACAAATTCATCCTGGCACATCCATCAAGCATATTGTTCGAATTTTGGTGGTGTGTAACAATAAAGGTTTGTTTTTAAATAGTACATTAACTCATCTATCATTGTCTACCATCAGTTCATATAAACTGTCTCTGTCTGAGCCCAAAAATAAATTAATTAAAACGCAATGAATATGTTTTGGGAAGTTGTGAAGCTTCTGAACAACAAAATAATGATACCAAGAATTTTGATGCACGCACATAAAAATGTATATTTGGTGCATGTTTGCATAATTGTTTACCTAAATCAGCAACTAGTATTAACATTGATAGTTTCTACGTAGTTTTTGGAATTTTGTAGGTAAAACTTGACATTACAACGTTATAGACTCATACACAAATTTGAAGCTCATGTATTTTCCACCAGACAATCAAATTTAATACAAATGACAAAGAAAACCATTTCCCTATACTCAAAAATGACTTTTTTCTAAAAGTCAAAAAACCATTTGTTGGGCGCCATTTAAGAAAATTAAGTTGTATTAAAGAAGGAAATTCATACAAAAATCATCACCAATACAATTGATGCATAAAAACATTCAATGAATCATTTCTCCACACTCAAAATTGTATTTTTTCAAAAAATATAAAAACTTTTGTTGGGCGCCATTTAAGAAAAAAAAAGTTGAATCAGAAAATTCACTCGAGAAAATCAAACTCAATGCAAACCATGCAGAAAAATATTGAGAAAAACATTTCTCCATACTCAGAATTGTCTTTTTTCTAAAAATCAAAAATAAATTTTGTTGGGCGCCAGTTAAGAAAAAAAAATTTAAATCAGGAAATTCACACGAGAAAATCAAACTCATTACAAATTATGCAGAAAAAGATTCAAAAAATCATTTCTCCATACTCAGAACTGCCTTTTTTTCAAAAATCAAAAATAAAAAAACTTTTGTTGGGCGCCACTTAAGAAAAAAAAATTAATAGAGAAATTCGTTCAATGCACAAGTCAAAGTTTGTTCGACTAACATAATTATTCCAATGTATTCATGTAAGCCCTCCACACAACCTATAACCTCGTCTTTTCGGCTTAATTTTTCATACTTTGTTCAATTACACTTCTTTTGGGTGAATAACTATACACAACACATGAGATACCTTACACAGTTTTAAAATCCAATTACTTTTGCACTCTATATTAAAAAGAATTTTAATCCTTTTTTCCTTGAATTCATCTATGTTCATTATGTTGGTTATTATAATTGTAATAAGTTTAAAACATAATACAAAAAAACACTTGCCTCCTCTGAGATGTGAGATTTGTGTCCTTGTATCTCGTTCGTTTGCACGTTGTTGTAAATGTTGATATTCATAATCATAATGTTGTGGCTGCTGCTGTTGCAATTGATTAAATTGTTGTTGTTGGACAATTCCACGTAAAACTCCACTATTATCGCGGCTATCGAGTGTCGTTTCATATTCATAAGGATTCATTATTTTTAATTTTTAATTGTGATTTAATTAGCAACCGCAGGACATTCGTAGTAGTCGTCGTTGTTTTGTTATTATTATTATTATTATTATTGCTTGTTATCCTCGTTGTTTGTGTAGTTGTATTATTTTTGACGGACGTTTGAGAAGTGTTATTCGTTGTTTTTGTTGTTGTTGGAAAATTAAGAGAAAAAATCCAAAAACATAAAAAATACAACTCGTCCACAAATGGCAACATATAAAAAAATTATATTCAAAAATTAAGGACGACGAAAAATTAAAAAATAATCCTTTCTACTTGTTCGTTTTGTAATCCTTTTTTTTTACTTTATTTTTTTTTTTGGTTTGTGGTTGCGCGGTTTTACATGATTTTTCCAAAAATAAAAAACAAAAACAGTGAAACACTTTATCCAGTTATCCTTTACGATTTGTGGTTAACATTTTTATTCTTTCTTCGATAAACAATAAAAACATACTCGTCGAAGAACTTGCATCATTTTATTTTTCTTGAAACTATTTCACTTGCTTCACATTTCTTCACCACAAGGAAGAATAAAACAAACATAAAAATAGAAAAATAAAAATCAAAAATAACGAAAAAGAAAATAAAAATCCTTGCGAAGATTCCTCGAGTTTCGACTTTCGATACACCACCACCGTTTGAGAGAGCTTCTTTCTTTTTCGTATCGTATTTTTTTTTTGAATCACTAGTAAACACAAAACACAGCACACAACAAAATATGCAAGTTGCTTTGCTTGTCAAAATAATAATAAAATATCATATGATACGCGGTGCGCGACCCACCGTCGATTTACTGTTACGTTGTTTACACCACAGAGCGACGAAGAAGACTGATATTTTGAATCGAATTTGTTCGTATGTTCGCCGCTGGTTCGCTGCTTGGCTGAGTGAAGAAGAAAGAATGGAAGAAATTCGGCAACTTAACGAAGAACAAAACACATTTTCCACTCGCTCTTTCGTTACAGTACGATACGATACGAATTACGGATACGAATACGATGTACGATAATGGAGTTATGTGTATTTGGTTTTCCTTGTCTGTGACATCGATTTGTTGCAAATTTACTTTTGTTTCTCTTTCATTTGATTGTCTGTCGCGTGTGTCGCGCGGGTGAGGAGAATTATATTTAACGAAGGAATTTATGCTTTTCGATTACGGTGCGTGTTTCTACACATTTTGTTGGACCAGCTTCTTGGGCCTTGTTTGTGCTTCTTCTTGATTCTTGAGTCTTCTTCGGTGAGTGATGAGATGAGATTTGGAAACAATGTTGCTAGAGGGCGCATGCTTGACGAGGATTTTGTTCTTTTTTACAATAATAATTTCCATTGGACTTGGAAGAGGAAAAGGGAAATTTTGGAAGTCCCTTCTTAATCCAGTTATCCTGGAGGAGGTGGATTTTTGTCGTTACATCTCATTTTTTCAATTTTTTTTTTTAAACTTGGATGATTTTTAGGGCTTTTTTCGTCGTATTCATGTTGCCCCTGGCTTATGCTCTCTCGCTGACGCTGGTACTGGTATAGGGTTGGTTTGGTTTAGGTTATGTAATGGCTTTTCTATGAAAGCTTTTACAACAACAATATGATGAAAAAGGATCTTATAGGGACGCCATTATAACCTAGCACTGACCCCATTTACGACGACGACGACTACGACTACGACGGACGGACAGACGGACGGATAAAACAGTACTCCCTTTTGGTACCGCGTATGGTGTTCGTGTTAGCCTTTACGTCTCCCCAATATATAGATGAACTGGTGCTCTCGATGATGGACGGAAATTTTTTTGCTCTTTGAAATACGACAACAAAACAAAAATGAAATGAAACAGAAGCTTAGGAAAACAAAAAAGGAAATCAGGCAGAAAAAGGAGCAAAAGAAATGTGTGTGTCCTGCATGTGATTCGATTGCTATTTTTTGTGTGTTCCAAGTTCGGATCGTTGTTGTTGTTGATATTAATAGAGGGTTGCGGGGGGTGGTAGGTGTAGGAGATTTGGGGAAGCAGGTCATCTTCATCAAAATAAGGAGGGGGTGGAACGGAACGGATATGTATGATGGTCGGGTGGATATAGAGGTGGGATACCCATGCCAAGCAACAACAACAAAAAGTGTCCTTTGACTGACTACAAGGATACGATGGCGATGGCTATGGGAAAAAAATCGAAAGTGGTAAGTTTTTTTTTGTAGTTGCCGATGCTCCCCCTCATATTTTTATTAATTTTTGTGCTTCTTCCTAAGAACGAACGAAGTGTTATGGATTGTTCGAGTTTGTGTTATGTGTTTTTTTGGGATTGAAAGATGAAGCGTTTTTTGAAGGACTTATGCGGGAACTACTGGTAGGTATAGTGGCTGGGATATGATCTGGTTTATGTCAAAATGTACAGTTAAAGATGGGATGAAGTGTTTTTTTTTTGTTTGCTTTAGATTAATATGCGATATGTGTTTTTTTTTTTTCTGTGATGGAACTTACGTAAGCATAAAAGTTTTCGTTATTTTTTTTGATGATGTGTTTATGAGAAAGTGACAGGAAATATACAACAAGGATTAGTTATTGCACTGGTCATTTGATAAAGAGGGAGTGATTTAATAGATTGCGGGGGAAGGGGGAGGTGGACTGCTTTGAGATACGAGTGAACATTTAATAAGATCATTGGAGATTAGAGATTGATAAGATTCTGACATATCTATCTTTATAGGTACAATATGGTATTTCATTTGGAGGATATTTATAGACCACCTCATTGAAGATACGAAATAAATACGAAGAAGAGAAAAGGAAACAGATTATTTGTTGCAATGATGAAATAAAGTTTATTTAAATCGAATGTGTGTAAAGTGTTGGGCGCCATTTAAGAAGGTAGAGTTCTTTAAAGTTTGGTTTTATCATATTTTAGTTAATTGATGTTACCAGAACTTGAACCGACATTTTATTTTTAAATAATGTACATAAAATCATATTTTGATAATGTTAAAGAAATTTAATTGGGCGCCAGTTAACAAAAAAAATAAAGCAATGAAAGTAATATAAAAACATGACAAAAATGGAATGCTTTGGCAAATGCCATCTTTATAGGTACAATATAGTATTACATTTGGTTGACATTTATAGACCGATTCCAGTATTGAAGATAAGAAATTGGTAAGAACAAACAAATTTTAAATTGTACGTTTAAATGTTTGATATTGAAAAAGATTATTTAGCTAAATTTGTTGGAATGATTAAATAACGATTATTTAGAACGAATATGTGTAAAGTGTTGGGCGCCATTTAAGAAAGGAGAGCTCTTTTGTGTTTGGGTCTCATAGTTAAGTCAATTGGCGTTACCAGAACTTCAACCGATACTTTCTCTTTAAATAATGTAGGCACACAAAATCATATTTTTATAATGTTAAATCGTATTTGTGCGCCAGTTACCAAACAAAATTAATTCAGTATTTTAATAAAACAAAAATAAGAGCATGAAAAAATGGAACGCTTTTGAAAATTCCGTCTTAAGACTGTAAGATTTCATTAAAGGAGTGTTTTTCCGTACACTTCTCAATCAAAATTGTTTTTCTAATCAAACACAAGCATTGTTTATGAACTGTAGCAAAATAAGCTGGCTATTTCGAACACGTTGATTTCAAAGTGGCTGGTAAAATGTATTTTAACACATTATTTGATATAATTTTTTTGCATATCATTTTAAAATGATGCTGTAAAAAATGCTGGAATTAATTAACTCTTTATTGTTATCATCTAAGATACTTTAAAGTTATTTAGCTATTTTTTTTAAATTCAAAACTACAAAACAAGTTCTAGAGACCATTAATATTTTCGTTGGGCGCCATTTAAGGAAAAAGTTATGTTTAAGTATTTTTTTTCATGACTGAAGAAGTTTTCCTGTTGTAAGAAATGATTCAAAGTGCTTTTACTTATAATATGAGAAAATAGGCCCTAAAAGTGTGATATTAGTTAAGTCTTAGTAGTAACGTTGGGCGCCATTTAAGAATTTTAACAATTAACGAAAAAGTCATATTTAAATTGTTTTTGTTTTAAGACTATGTAAGGTTTGCATATGTAAGAAACGATTTAAAGTGCCTTGACTCCTAATATGGGAAAAGAGGTCTTGAAAAAGTATCAATATTAAAGTATTAATAACAACGTTGGGCGCCATTTAAGCAAATACTTAGAATTTAAACAAAAAGCGTGCAGATATCGAAGTGATAAAAATATAGTTTTATAAAATTCTAAAGAATATACAATTTACTCGATAAACATTCTTCTTCTTCAGTGATAAGTTGGGATTTTGATCTGTACCAAACTCCACTTTCAATAACCAAACTCTCCTTCACGTTAACTCCTGCTTAAAAACCTCATCATTCACCCTTGACTAGCTTCCTAATTAACTACAATAGCAAATAACTCCTCTTAACCCCCCCCCCCCCTTCCATAGACATAAATATTTA
The DNA here is from genome assembly GCF_945859685.1 of Eupeodes corollae. Classification (NCBI taxonomy): domain Eukaryota; kingdom Metazoa; phylum Arthropoda; class Insecta; order Diptera; family Syrphidae; genus Eupeodes; species Eupeodes corollae. The sequence goes on along the minus strand of NC_079147.1, from coordinate 305,009,564 downwards.
ATAAAGGTCATGAGAAAATGCCATCTTTCTTCAAAAGCTTTACAAAAGTAATTTAGAAGGATTTGCATTTATGTTCCTCCTCTCCCTGACTTCTAACTCCCTTTTAAGTTTCTAATCTCATTGCATACCTATACCTATAGTGCGCACGAGATAAAATATAAACAAAAAAGCAATTACAACTCAAATTAATAATATATACAGAGTTGCCCTTCGCCAAAAAAAAAGAAACAAAAATGAAATAAATGACGACTCCAAGTCTATATCTTTTAATGAGCCGAATGTTTTATAATAAATCCTTCATTTTTAGATACATCACTCCCAAATTGCAAATCATTACTACTTCTATATGGATTCTTCCTTCCTTAAAGCCAAAAGGAACAGAGACTTCTCTCTTTATATACGAGTATTTCTCTATCTATTGCTACCGCCCGGACCGGCCCGGCCCTAATAAATATTCAATTATCCTGTTTCAAAGGTAATGCAAATCCCTTTTGAAAGCGTCGTTGATCAATTAATTAACGAATCTTTTGTAATCTTTGTAATTTCTTCTTCCTTATTTTAAACATTTCTTTTTTCTTTAGCTCTTCAGTTCTTCAGTCAGCTCTGAAGACGGGGAGTGTGGATCTTCATCTCGTTTCTGTGTGTGTTTTTTTTTGCGCGATATATAGAGAGAAGATAAAGACTTGTCGTTTCCATCACCTCCCCCTAACACTTCAAAACAACAACCTATATTATAAGACAATGGAATTAATTCAAAGTCCGTACTCATCCCTTCATAAGGATAAAACAAACAAGCAAACACACATACCGTTAACTTATAGAAGAACAAAACAAAAATGTGGTAATGAAGAATTCCAGTATAGCCAACGGTTGAAAAATACACGTCGTCGTCGCTGGTTGAAGTTGAAGTCACAGTCGAAGTTGAAGTCGAAGCCAGTGTGGAACATGAGACGCAGTCTTTAAGAAACAAAAACTGGTGGCGGGTGTAGAATAGGGTTAGGTCTACCACCAGGCACCTGGTTATGTTGTGTTGTCATCGTCATCGTCGTCGTTGTCGTGGAGTCACATCTTCTTTATCCCTGGGTATACATTTGCATCTTTTGCTTCTACACATTTTTTCCTTCGAACGAAAGCCGACTCGCATACCGGGGTTATCAGAACCCCCACCCTCGCACATCTACCGTCGAGTATGGGTATAGTAACTTTAGAGAGAATCTTCACTGTGCAAACCACCGCAACACCGCACCACCACCGCCACCATGTTGAATTAAGGATTGTGTGAGGATATGCCCAGGTACGAGTACATAGAAGAATCTTACATCTACATCTCGCAAGGATATACACTCGAGGTATTTTCCAGCATCCGTGTGGAAAAGGTATTGCTATTTCAACTCTGCGCCAGCTTCGAATGTAATTCCACAAAAAGCTTGGGTTTCCTTTACTTTCTTTATTTCTTCCTTTTTTTGCATTTTCTTCATCCCTTTCAAGATCTCTAACTCTCTGTGTTTAGCCTGGCTTCTGCCTTCAGCCTTCTGCCTTTACCTTCACAGCATCTCGGCGAGGCACAACGGGGGGTAGTTATATTCTTTTGAATTTTCTTTGCTTGATTGTTCAGTACAGGATAGACGGGAGGGGTGAGTGGAGAGGAGTGGGTGTGAGGGAGCGGGCAGCAGGGGTGCCGATGCCGAATACTGATGATGATGGCAGCAGTGGCAGTGGCTGTGGCAAGTCGAAAAGAAATTGTTTTCATTGTTCGTTTGGTTAGAGATGGAAATAAAAGCTGACAGAGAGGTTAAACTTACACCAAGGCGGACAAGGCATCAACCTCGCAACTTTACCTTACCCACTCTCAGTTGCCTGTTGTCCCCGCTTCTACCGCAAGGATAATATAAACTCTTAGTCGTAGGTATGGTGCCGTTACTGCTGATTCGATGGAAAATATAATTTCTCATGACATTAGCGATCAAAGAATGAAATGTTGCAATAAACCTCGGTGCTGTTATCCTGTTTAATATCCTTTCTGCGCGTATTATTATCATCCTCCTACCAGCTCCCTCCTGTTCTACCCTAACACCCCACCACCCCAAATCTTACCCCACGTTTTTAATATCGATTACATTTGGATGGAACGATTTGTCTCCAAAAGAATTTAGATAGATCAACGATTGATTTATACGTGCTGGGATGTATCTTATCTGTTCGCTGTCAAATGGTAAAGGCACATGATGCCGGTGCCAGGCGGGATTCATTTTTAAAGAGCTTCAAATACTCCACTCCACGTAATATAGGCTGAGGCTAAGGCACTCCTGATGCTATATCCAGTGCCAATTAACCACCATTGAAAGGTGTTAAATGAATTATGGGACATGACGCGCGTTCGTTCGTTCAAAAACTCTGTGCTCGCTCGAGGTCTTTTATTGACTTGAGGTTGAGGGTGATGTTGGGATGTTGTTCTGATGATGATGCCATTGGCATCGTTGGGCATGGGGTGGCTGTTACTGCATCATCAACAGTTTTCCTTTTTTTTATGTATTTTCTTTAGAGAAACACCAATAAATCGTTTGTCGCAGGATCAACAACAACTATCAAAACACACCACACAAAAATGATACTGAAACTAATGTTCGAATACAGCTTGCAACTCGTGTTTGTGTCAGGAATGTGTTGACAAGTGTGCTTAGTGAGTTTGGTATTCAATAAGTCTGCTTTTAGTTTGTCTTTGAGTATTTTTAAAGACTATTAAAATAAGGGACATTTTCTAATTTTGTATCTTTTGAGTGAATGTGTGATGAAAGATTTGTGGAAAACAGAGAAGTTGTTTTTGAATCTAATACTTAAAAGGAATGATAGGAGCTTTGTTAACGTTTTAGATTCAAGAGAATGTGTGTTTGTTTTTTTTTTAAGTTTATTCGGGATAAATTATGTTTTTTCAAAATTGATTACTATTTAAGTTTTCGATGATGAACGAGGTCATTTTGATTTTATTCGAAATTTTATAATAGCTGTCAGATAAGTAGCCATTATTTATGTTATGTTTTTTGAATTAGAAAAGGTGTTTAAAACGATAATTAGTTTTGATTCTTTAGTTTACACGAAAATACATTTATCATGTTCATATTTGTAGACCGGATGAGAGAAGTCGCAATGAAACTTTGATAGTTCTGTTTGTAAGAAGCTATGTTTTACATCTTTTTCGTTTGATCAAATATGTAATTGAAGATTTCCTATTGAAGAAACAGCCAGAAATAAAAATGCAAAATACTAAATTTTTAATTCTGATGTTATAAACACAAACATTTTAGCTCTAATCTTTCGGTTTCATCTGTTTTTCGATTTGTATTAACTTCATATAGGAAGTTATTGTAACCGGTCTGATTTGTCGATTTCAACGATTTAAAAAATCACACTATTAACTGAGGTTTTTAAGTTATAAATTCAAGGAGCTACAAATACAATAAATCCTCCTGTTCAATTTCTATGGAAATAGAAAAAAGCCATTAGCAACCTTTAAGTATCAAAATTTGAACAGGAGTAGGTAATATTTGATCAAACTCTAACCAAAAAACGTATTTACTTTAATTGACACTACAGCTCGTGGTGCTCTTGGGTCTTATTTAATATAATCTACCAATTTACTGGAATAATTGGGAAAAAAAGACTCCACAACTACACTTCCGACAACGGATTCAGGCTCATCGATTTTGCGGCAGGTCGACATGTCATTGTAGATAATTCGCGTCTTCCACACAGAATATGGAAGAACCACTTCTGCAGACTGTATAACAGCGACGACTAACCGAATTCCGATGTCAGGCAGAACGATCCATTCAACATAGACGACAAAAGCCAACGATACACTCCAATCCTCTCGACTTAGACGAAGTAAACATTGCCATATCTAAGCTGAAGTCTATCAAAGCCACTGGCGCAGATGATTTGAATGCTGAGCTCTTAAAAACAGCTGGAGATAAGTTGGTTAGAAGCATGCACCAACTTATCTGTAAGATATGGTCTTCATTATTATTTGTTCGATTCTGAAAAAAGGAGACCCTCTAAGGCCATAAGAGCATCTACAGGGACGAGCTGTATAGAGCCATGTATAGTTTTGGCATCCCTTCCAAACCCTTCAGTTTGTGCAGGATGACAATTGCGAATTTACGCTGATCCATAAAGGTTGGAAACAACTTAACAGAACCTTTCGATGTCCAAAAAAGGTTTTAGATAAGGTGATTAGCTGCCATGCGATTTTTTCAACATCGTGCTTGAAATAATAGTGCACAGCTCACACGTCAACACAAGAGGCACTATCTTTCAAAAGTCTATTCAATTACTAGCATACGAGCATGCTGACCACTTTGAAATAATCGGAAGAACTCAGCGTAATGTCAATGGGGCTTCTGTGAGTATTGACGCAGAGTCGGCAAAAATGGGTTTAGCGGTTAATGACGGCAAAACAAAGTACATGCTGTTTTCAAGAAAGAACTGTTCGTCGTCGCGGTCAAAACTGCACTATCGACAGACGTAACTTTGAGGTAGTCAAGGACTTCGTCTACCTAGGCTCCGCGGTAAACGCAGAAAACAACACCAGCGCTGAGATCAAACGAAGAATAACTCTTGCTAAACGCGTTTTCTTTGGGCTAACAAAGCAATTGAGTACCAAAGCCCTTTTTCGAGGGACCAAAGTGTCTCTTGATAAGAATCTCATCATCGCCGCCCTGATATACGGTACGGTGCGGAAGCATGGACTATGAAAAAAGCGGATGAAAGCACCTTGGGTCGTTTCGAGAGAAAAGTTCTTCGTGTTATCTACGGTCCCGTATGCATCGAAGGGAAGTGGGTGGAGAAGATATAAGGACGAACTGTGCGGGCTGTACAGCGACGTAGACCTAGCCAGAAGGGTAGGTAAGATGGCTGCGTCACGTAGAGCGCATGGAAACCAATGCTGCGACCCGAAAAGTCTTCCAATCGACACTTACAGGACAGCGCAGCAGAGGACGACTGGATTTTTTTATAAATCTGGAGGCGTCTAGCTAGGGACAGAGCTAGATGGAGAAGTTTTTGGGTAAGGCCCTAGTTCACAGAGGACTGTAGCACCACCTTAAGTAAGTAAGTAAGTACGTAATTTACTCTATATCGTAAGTAAGTAAGCATGCTTTTGGGAATGGAATCTTTCAAGATTGCATTTTTTTAATTCCTGTATAAAGATTGTGCCCTACAATTTTCCAATCAAATCACTGTAATCAATGGATTGAAATGGATTTGCATTCACTTGAAGTCTTGAAGCATTCTTTTGGAGCCTTTGCATTAACTTGAAGTCTTTGCATTTACTTGAAGTCTCAGCGTACTTTACCTACCTGACGAGCTGCTCAAAGAAACTAAGGAAGCTTATCCACCTGGGAGAGTGTTCGATGTCAAAGCTTCTTCATCATACAACAAGAGCGAAATGAGGGTTTTGTACAGCGTCTCCTTAGTACTTAGCATTAGGGCCTTAGTTCTCAATTGCTTACTTATGATATAGAAACAGTGATTATAGATAGAACTATTCTAAGCTTGGTAACCAAAAAGCTAGGTACATTGAAAATCGAAGACATTTTTGGTATTTTTTTATCAATCTAATGACTATTTTTGTAGGAAAAAATAGAAGTTTCTTTGTAAGCCTCCCAACTTTTCCAAGTTATTTATTTGAGATTAAGCAATTATATTTGTTTGGCTGCCGTGAAAAACTTTATTAAACATCATTTAACATTCTTCTAAAGCTTGGACACTTACCAAAGTATTTAAGATTAAATGAAATAATGCCTTTTTTTTATAAATTAAAGAAAGTACCTGATAAAGTTACAATAATTTAAACTTTCTTGTGTTTCTACACTAATGTAGCCATTGTCTATTTAGCCTCCATAAAGGTGCCACTCGAAAAAAACAACACTTTTTAAGATAATTTTATTTAATTGATATTTTATCTCAAGTCAAAAGTCTAAGTAATGTCTTTATAAAGAAAGTCCCGTCCGAAACAGGGTCTTTGTCTTGTACTTATTGTTACTTGAATATTCTAATTACTGTCATTGTTAAAAGCTTCATGATATAACTAAACTACCAACCTGCCTCTACCTATACCTCCATAATTTCATCTTGTTGTCTTAAAGTGAATTCCTTCATCGTCGTAATGTAGGTCAGTGGAATAGAAACCGAAACTTACATAAATATAAAAATGTCAAGTGAATGACAAGAAAAAAAAATAATAGAAAAAGAAGAAAGAAACAAGAAATTCCCAACAAAATTTTTCAAAACATCGTTTAGAGAGCGTCTTCTTGTCTGAGTCTTTGTCAATTTACCGCCACCGCCTTTGTTTGCGTCACCGCCACCAACAACGCCACCAACGCCAAACTAACGCTAATGAGAAATCTCACAAATTCCCTTTCAATCTGTCAATCGTTCGTTTTAAAGCACAAAAGCCTTAATGAGTATTTAACAGCCCTTCGAGAAACTATACTTTGGTGTAACAAGCTTCGCGGTTACTCCAATGACCCCTGCCCCCATAAAACCAAGAATTCTAGCAGCAGATAGAGAGATAGGTTTATACGTAAGTGATGTCCCAAATTTAAAAAGTATTTAAGCTCTTAACCACATTCTGTCGACACGCGTCTTGTCCGACACCGAAATGATAAAATACCCTTAACCACAAAAACGGCTAAACTAGGTTTATGTTAAAGGTGCTCCTGCCCATGTCATTTAGGAACCCCTCCCGCATTTGTAGTTTATCAAAGAAAGAAAAAATCAAAACGAAAGAAAACTTGAAATCACCGAGTAATTGCGGTTAAGCATTTCATTTTTACGCACACAAAAAATTAATTAACAAAAACCGATTATGTGCCTCCTCCATCATATCTTAATTCGGCAGAAGGAAAACTTTATTTCAGTTTTTTTGTTTTGTTTCTATCTTTTTGTCCGAATCTATTTTTCGGGTCTTCTTCTTCTAGTTCCTATTCCTATTTGTTATGTGTTTTTTTCTGCTGTACTTACCCCCCCGAAAATCGCAGCCCGGAACAAAACATTAAATTAATCATTCAACAAAGAACCTACATACATGAAGATACTTTTATAGTAGACAAAAAAAAGATACAAAGATACAAATATGTAAGTACATAAATAGAGAAATCTTTTTCTGACAAATTCATTATAATTTTCGTTTAATTTCGGAAACCCCCCTTCGTCGACCTTACCAGTCGACAGACACACGGGATTGTATCTTCTTCTGTGCTTAACTATTGTCGTACGTCGTCGTAGTGCGTTAAAGTCGCCTGACAGTCATTTTTAACGGGTGTTATTTTTAAGAGGTAAAAGATTTTAAGTTGGCAACGCTATTTGAACTATGAGGCATTTTGACAGCTGTCAGGTGATATATTTTTAGCTTGGTTTAGTTTGGAATTTTAACTTAAATAGATTAGCGACTTAAAAACAGTTCCAAATTGAACAAATTTATTTTTAACATTATGCTTCTGTTCAAAATACGTTACGTAAATTTTACTGTCAACATAGAACTGTCAAAAATTTACTGTCAATTACCAAAATGAATGGAGCGATCATAGTCCTCAAGTGCACTTTGAGACAATGTTACATCCACAAAAAGTGAGTGTTTGGTGTGCTTTACGGGTTGATGGGAATAAATGTTGCGTACTTCTTAAAAAAGGTGCTTGCCAGAACTTTACGCCAATGGTGACTGCTATGGAGCATGATAACTGACATTTTTGTTCATCAATTGAAGATCAATTAGAAATTTTAGAAATGCATAGTTTTATTTTACGGAGGACCGAACTCTTGAATTGACCACCATTAAGCTATTTTCGATATAAGGCCACAAATGTGGGAAAAAGTCATTGAAAATTCGATTTCTAGATTAGACTCCGTTCGAGCCACCCGTGACGGTCATATGTCAAATGTCAGATATCATAATTTAATTATATTGCCAGAAGATTAAAAATAAATAACTTTGGTGGCGTAGCAGTCCGTTGAGAACTAGGGCCAAGTCGCTTACAACTCTCAACCATTCCTGGGTGCGAGTAATGTTGTCAGGAATGAAAGGGACCTACAGTTTTTAGCCAAATCGGAACGGCTGAATTGAAAAAGTACTTTTCATGACAAGAGTTAGTCCTGGAGGATTGGTCAATTCCTTGCAAGATGCAGTATCCGTGAAATAACCTCTGGCATGAAAGTCCAACGCATTAATTATCATGCCACAGGTACTACAGAAGAATATTTTCGAATAAAGTTAGTATCAAGTCAATTTAAACAATAATTTGTTTCATTCCATTTCAAAGTTTGTACCTCTCTAAAAAACACCCTTTATAACCTCTGACGAAAAAAGTATCTATAATGCTATCAACGCTCGTTATGTTGCTATACACATTTTCTAACTACACAAAAACAACATCGGCAGACTTTTGCTCATTTTTCCTTGTTGTTGTTGTAGAAAATGATTAATGATGTTTGTTTGGTTTTTTTTCTTACCATAAAGCATATAAACCCTCACATTGAGCTTAACTCTAACTTAAGTAAATCTTGGGGTATAACTACGGTGCGCTAATCTAATGGAAACTAAATTACCGCATATGTGAATCGCTTTTTCTCTGTTGGCTGGGGTTTGGTTCGCTGGATGATGGTGAGGGTGAGAGTGCGGGTGCGGGTAGAAGCGGGCATGTCCTGAGTACATGGCGGGCGGATAGATAAGACCGCTTAATGTAATTCAACTTCAATTAACCAACAACAATGGAATCGGACTGGACCTGGACCCCAGAACCGACCGAAAGTATACTCGGTAATCCACAACCACCGCCACCACCGACCGCCGCCATATAACAACGCAACCACCAACGCCACCTACAACGTTACTACGTCAGCATTCACTTTAGGGTGATTTTGAATAATGATCTTTTTGGCGAATAGATACAAGATGCTTTTGTTTTGTTTGCTTTGTTGCCAGTTGTTGTTAAAGACGAGAACAATATGAGCAATGATCACCTACACCACTCTCAATGTGGATATCAAATGATACGTTTTGTCAACAGAGTTTTGTGTCTCTGGAAGTGAACATAAGTGAAAGTCACCGAGCGCCATCGCAACCAGCAGCGTCACAAGTTTGAAGACCAAGCCCGCTTTGAAATCCTAAACGCTGCGCTGGCGTTTTTGCTTGGTTAGCTCTATAAGTTGAGTACAATACCGTGTTTTGTATAAAGATACCTAAATACTGCACTTTACTTGTCCCTGGGCGTTTTGATTTGCTTTGCACGATACTAAACAACATATACTCGTACTCGTTTGTAGTCATACTCTCCTCCTATATGGACAGACTGATGGTTGAATTTTTCCTTGCTTCATTGCCCGTTCCAAAGAAGCTAGAAAAAAGACTATAGATAGATATTAACTTATTTGCTTTGATTGACCCGATGCCGATGTACTGCACATTCACAAGACTACTTAACTTATACTCTCGAGTCTCAATCTCAGTCCCTCAGTCTCAGACCCTCAGTTTGAAGCTGGTTTAGCTAGAGCTAGATATAAGTACATTTTGTATGCATGGAAGTTGAGAAAACAATGTGTGTGCTTGGTGTATGGTGGAGTGCCTGTGGGTGCGGCATTGTGGCCAGTATTCTCTAAATTGCAGATTTTATTTATTAGATTTTTGTTTTATATTTGTTTGCTTTTTGTCTTATAAGGTTGCTGCAGGGTTGTAGATTAGATGTGCAGGTTAAAGTCTTGAGAATTCAAATGATTAGGAAAAGATATGGAAAGGATTTTCGTTTTTGGAATTTAAATCGCAGATGAAGGGAGAAAGATATATGAATTTTTAAATTGAGATGATATCTGCTTTGCTGTATATCTAAGTATAATGGTTAATAGTTAGATCGCCAATATGGTTATTTTATTTCCTAGATGATTTAAATTTTGTGTGGGTGTTAACTGCACTCTTGTATTGAGGTTTAGTTTTTGTTTTAGATTTTGATTTATGTACACACTTCCGTCTTTATGGGGTTTCTTAAAAGGGAGTGACTGAGTAAAGTATAGATTTGTAGGAACTTCTTATTAGCTGGTTACTTGCAATTAGTACATTTTTATTGTTTAAATAACTTGATTTTTTAGTTTTGTCTTCTTTATAGATGCATCAAAGAAATTTAATAAATACAATTATATTTCTGTAACAGTTGTCTGCGCTCTGATCTGAAGATCAAGTGGCCACAAACCATTTCTACCGTTGAGCTGTGGAATGGGATCGGAGAGAAAAAAATCCGTCCAATGGAATCCTCAGGGTAATAGACGCGTTAAAAGACCAAAGAAAACTTGGAGGTCATCAGTTTAGAAGGAGGCTCAGTCTCAAGGTATTCAATCGTGGCCACAGCTGAGGTCAGTTGATGTAAATTGGGATAGGTGGTTGGTTTTGAATGTCTGCACATTGTAATGAGTGAGAAATATTAAGTCCGGTAAAGCATTCCACATTCGCGTAGTGCGGCTAAAGAATGAATCTCAGTACTTAACTGTACGTCCTTAATTTGGATTAAGGGTAAACTGATGGGCATTTCTGGCGGTACAGTTATTAGGGTTGAATTGTTTAAGGGGAGGAATGCAACTGGCTATTTCACTAGAGCATTGTTTATAATAATAACGATAAAACAATGCCAGGCATGAGACCTTGCGGCGGTGTTCAAGAGAAGCAAATATATCGGTTAGAGAACGATCTCCTATCATTTTTAGAGCTCTTTTTTTAATTCCATCCAGAAGACTCAAGTACGTTATTGGAACACCAAGCCAAATATGAGTGTTTTACTCCAGTTTAGGACAACACTTTTTATTTAAATTATAGCCAGATCAGAAACATCTTGCATCGTTGGAGAAAACCTTAACACTTATCAGCATTTTTGGCGATGTCAAATATATGATCACTCTACAACAAGTGGTCTGTAATGCACATACCTAGGATTGAAAGTTGTTCAATCTCTTCGATGCAAGTACCACTCATGGATAATGGCATTGAGGGAGGGTAACGCTTTTGCAACAATAGACAGCATTGAGCTTTCGAAGCATGAAATTCTAAACGGTCTTTGATTCCCCATTCGACTATAATAATTAGCTGGCGCAACAGTCCGTAGAGAACTAGGGCCTAGTGACTTACAACTCTCAAATATTCTAGTGTGCAAGTAATTGCAGGGATGAAGGGGACCTACAGTTTATATGCCGAATCCGAACGAAATCCAAAATTGAGAAAGCACTTTTTCATGACAAGAATTACTCTTGAAGAATTTGTCAATTCCTCACAAGAGACAGTAACCGTTAATAAAAACATTAGGTGGCACAGGCAGGTATCGAACCCTAGACCTCTGGCATGACAGCCTAACTCACTAACCATCATGCCACGGGTACTACCATTGGACAATGCCGTCAAGATAAGAATTTAATAAGCTTATCATACGCTGCCGTTAATAGTCTACATACAAAGGACAGGGATGAGAGTGTAAAAATGAATATGAAAAGCTGAGGGTATTGTCATCAGCGAAACAATTTAGAGCGTTAGAAGTTTCTGACAAAAGATCATTTATAAAAATAATAAAGAGTGTTGGAGACGAAACAGAGCCCTGGGACAAACCAGCGTTTAATTTGTGGATATCAGAATTGAACCCGTATAATGGACCGTTTAGGACCATTTAGGTCCTATTTTTATGTTCCAACCCAACAAAAAAGTGATTTATCAATACCAAAAGATGCCAAACTCTATTAAATGCCTTTGAAACATCAAGTGCAACAATCTTACTTTCTCCAAAACGATGTAAAGATATGTTCCAATGTTCGGTGAGATAAGTCATGAGATCGCCAGTGGACCTACTGCAACGAAAGCCATACTGCGGTCATTAAGAAGCTTGCGTTCTTCAAGAACAATGGATCAGCAATTTCATGACCAAGATTCGTCCGATAGAATCGTTTACGCTTTCAAGTATAGGAGGAGTCATGTCAATTATTGGCAGCATCGAATTAACAGCGAACTATGATGCAAGCGAATTGGCTTTATCAATCGATCTTACAAAAGGACTGTCATTGAAAACGAATGTAGGAACTGACGATGACGTAGTGTTGCGCTCATTTTTTACAAATTATCAGACATTTTTTATACCTTTGGACCATTGAAGAATGTTTTGCCGTAATTTCTTTTCATGCAAAAATTTAATGCGTCGAATATGTCTCTTTCAAGTCCTTCTAGCTTGTTTGAACTAATTCAGGTTATCGCTAGTAGGGTTGGCTTTATAAATCCGGAAGCTTACATCTTTGGTCCTAATAACCTCTTTACAGCTCAAAACATGAGTTTTCTTTAGGTTTGATAGATTTTACCCTAAAATTCCTTAGAGAATGAAGCTTGTAACTTAAAACTATTTTAATCATTCTTAAGTTGTTTTCTACTGGTTCTCTAGATTTGGTCAGCTGAATGATGTCCCGGCCATATGGACATTCGAAACTCACCAAATTTCTTTCTTATTTAGAGAAGATTAGAGATATATGATGTCAATAGTGTATGATTCGCACCAAACAGTCAAGTTTAATCTCTAATGGCTTGAGAATTGTCTTGAATCCACATACGGTGATTTTGCTTATTGGAATTAAAAGAAATTAACTTCATCACTGAGCACCATAGTGCTCTATGAACTTCGCAAACAGATTTTTGTATGTATAGTGAATTTCCAAAATTTAGAAGAGTTGTGTCAATACGAAACCTTATTCCTTAAAACACTTCAACACTATTTGACATCTCCAATCGTCGAACTAAAAACAAAAACCATCGATACTTCTCATGTAGATAAAAAATCACCTAATACAATTAATAAATTCCTGGAAATGACGTTTCCACACTTTTGACAGATTTTTTATTAACAGATCTGACAATATTTGCCCAAGCAGATCCTCTTTTCGCAAAACTTTTTCCTGTTTGCTCTGTCATAATCGATGACTCAGTATGGCTAAAGGTGTTTTTTCTACCAAAAGCGAGTCTCATATCGTAAAGCTGTGTAAATTTGAATAGATTGACACTTACAAGGAAATGTCTTTCGTCTGTCAAAATCTACATTTCCTACATTTGAAAAAAAGAAGAAAATCATATAAAAGTCAAATTAACAAACCAATATGAATGCAATATTCACAACTGATATCATGCGCGCATTTATATCAACTTCAAAAACCGTATATCACCTCATAAATGCTGAGAACTGTCATTGAACCCACCGCAAAACCGACAAAAAAAAACAAAAACCCCAAACACAAGATGGAATATTTAATTCCATCTATCAATGTCTCATATTATTTAGCGTTTCTATTTCTATGCTATTTCCATTCAATCTTTTGTTATTAATCAATCTCAGCTCGCCCCAACAGAACCCATGAGCCATGAGTTGAGTATCGGTACTCCTCGCGAATCGGCGAATGTCTAAGCTTTGCTTGGCTTACTCAATCTTCCACCCACAACTAGAAGTAGTTTACCTTTTGGCATGGCAGTAATAGGACAGAGTATACAGCTGCTGTATAACCGACACACTGAGACTGAAACTGCCCCCAAATGTCAAACTATATGCATATACTACTCTCGTATAGCGACTTTATGCAGTCTCTTGTCGCGTGGGTCTCCATTTTCATTTTCAGAGGTCTCAAATCTCCGATCGGCACTCCATAGCCCTGAGTCGAGTCTCTGCAGTTCCAAGTCCACCATGCAAATTGCGAAATTCAATTCACGGATTGCTGATTGCTTGGAATTCACAGTCTCCGTCATACAGTCAAACACTACTGCTGCCGCTGTCCCGCTGACAATTTCTGATGGTGACTGCATTAGGCATTGGGCATTGGGCATGGGCATGGACAGTGTTGCTGTGCTGTTGAGTGCACCCATAAAGTGACAAATCTTTGGCCTCCACTATCAATCTTTTGACCGGCAATATTCCTCAAACTATATGTGAGCTGGCTAAGTCATAGAGAACTCACCACTCTAGGACTAGGACATGCCAAATCAGAATCCAGGAAAGAAACAAAGGAGACAAGTCACTATGGCAGTCCAACTATAGACTCGTAATATAGGAATAGTATTGCGCTGGAAAACTCCACGCAAAGGTTATCAGATGGCATCAACTTTACCCCATGAGGTTTATCAACTTATCAGTCTTCGAATGTGGTTCTGATGGCTAGCTATATGTCTCTGACTGTTTGTGCTGCTGCTGTTGCTGCTGATGTTGTATAGCTGTGGTGGTGCTATTTCCTCTGGTGGGTCTATCGTGTTCGGATGACTAATCACCATCGGTATCAACATCGAAGGCCCGAACGTGTTGTTTGGACTAGAAAACGAGTCAATGACTCAGTTCAGTTGTTCTCGAACACCGACAGCCATACTACTTCACCGACTGCCCGCTACCGCACCGTCATCTGCGTCGCTTGTCGGTGGTGTCGGTCGGTCGGTTGGTGTGGTGCATGCCGCCCCAATCGACCACAGTTCCCCATACGGATACTATACGTTGTTCTGGACAGAGAGAAAAACTTCGTGAAGTCGTCCGTCGTCGGTAGTTTGTTTGGTTCTCCAAGAGGATCATTCGTTCCTAACGACAAAATTAATGAACAACGCACATGAGATACATTTCATTGTGGCCCGATTGAATTTGTTATTGTTTTTTTTCTCTTCGCCAGGGAGGGATTTGGCATTGGCCGTCAGAAGGGTTGAACTCAAAAAAGAATAAAAAACTGATTTCTAAATAAAAAGATATGAGTTTTAAATTGAAAGCTTGAACATTTTCAAATTGCGTGAGTTTTGACGGAAGTGACGAAGAATGAATACAAAAGTTTTAAATGAAAATATTGAACATATTCAAATAGTGTCCATTTTTACAGAACATAAATATGAAAATAAAAGTTTTGAATGGAAAGTTTAACATTTACAAATGGTACACATTTTGACGGAAGCGACGCAATACTGGAAGAAACCACGTAAATGTATAAGGAAAATACAACCTCTAAGGATTCACTTCTTGATTTTGTCGATTTCCGTATTGAAACGAAATTCAAATCCCGAATAACAAACCTCCTGAATAACTGTTTTGAAAATTGTAATTTTAAAGTAGCGCCTTGAAGACCCCAAACCCTATAAAATACCACCCTGCACATACAGCTTTTTGTCGTAAGCCAGTGTTTTCATAATTCAATAGGAATTTCATAAATTATATACTATCATCGTGAATATGTAGTATCGGTTTAGAACTTACACAAGATGAAGTTAGGAGCGGAAGAAATGTTAGAAGTTGACGCCGAAAACCCCAGAGGGTCTTCAACATGTTTGTAGAGCAATAAATTAATTTATAACCGGAGAAGTTAATGAATGATTCCTTAGCTCGTATCTTTTTTGATCTTTTTTTTACGACTTCTCATTTTTAAAGTCCCAAAAAAGCTCAATACTGAATAAAATTTTTATATTTTAAGACGAACTAGTTTTTTTTTTTGGGGAGGATAAAAAAAAATAAAAAAAATGGCAAATAAAACAAAAAATTATTGTCAACCAAATTAAGAATTTTTATTTTTAATCAAAAAACATAAATCAGCTTAAGGCTTGAATAATTCAGAGAATATTCCCAATAAATCGTCATTTTTTCAACGGTCATTCGTTCTTCGTTCTTTGGACTTTCAGTGTGAATTGGGTTTAATTTTTGAATTAACTGCGTTGCGGCAGAAAGATCTATCTTATTTTTTGGAATTATTTGGCTTTTAACTGTGGCAACATCACGGTTTGTCTTAAAAACAAAATTAGGTACCACAGATAATGATGGATTGCCTTTGTACACAGTCTTAAAAGTTTGTAATTTATTGATTGCTTTAGTGTTGAGATTTTTTAAATGGCTTTTGAGTGTACAGGAAATACCAAATGGTTGTTGTATACCTTTTTAAATTTTCTTATTGTGAGGTCAAAGTCTTTGTTTTGTTTGTTTACGAAGGGAAATACGATGTAATGCAACAATGCAAGTATCGAAGTTTTGGATAAGGGAAATTAATGACTTGCAAGTTTTTAATGGCTCGATTGATCAATCTGACCATAATGTAGCTAGTGGCAAATAGTTTCGATATGTGAGGTTTTTAAGGTATGTAACAACTTTATTGACAAAATTATGTAAAAGAGTCTTAAATATTCTTAGAGTGATTAAGAGACTGAGAGTTAAAACAACATTCTCTGGTAAACTAATTTTATTGCTAAATGTGTGATTCTTAAAGACGTTGTTTTACTCTACTTCAAAAATTATTTAAAAAAGTTTTGATTGCTCAATTGTTTGAATTAAAGATTGAGACAACTCCGAATGCTTAATTCTTTATATTGTTGTTGTTATTCTTCATTACAGGTAGAGCTACTATTACTTTCAGAAAGACGATAAAATTCATCAATAAGAGTTTGGGCATATTTTGTGGTGCAGTTTTTGAAGAGTTTAAAAGGAATTTGCCCGAAGCTTTGATGTAACACTTTAAGAACATCCTTGAGCCTAAATGGTTGATAAAGATAATCATCAATTGGTTCTGTGTTTGAATAATTCTAAATTTAAAAGAGTTCTAACCTGAATGTACAGATCCAGTACTTGAAGACCAGTTGAAACGTGGTTTGTTCTCCATTTGACTGCTTTCCAACAGTTCAACCGTTATATATTGTATTGCATTTTCTCGAATTTGTTGACCTTGGAGTTGTTTTTAAAATCATTAACTGCCTTGGAGTTAGGGCTTTCCAAAAAAAAACAAAAGACTGCAGAACCATTTCTGCATATTTTCAAAGTGTTTTCCTCTAAATTGAGGTGAATTTGAGGTTGCTTTTCTAACTATTTGTATTTATAAGTTGAGAGTTTTGAGCTTCTTTTGGTTTTTGAAATTCAAAGTTTAAGTTTGTTTGGTAAGTGCTTATCATTTTTTCGTATCACAACAATTTTGGTAGAAGTTTGAGCTCGGTTGCATTTGACAAAGACTTTTTGGACTTCTATGGGCCGAGAAGATCTGCTTTCTAACTCAAAAATCCGCTAACAAATTGTACCAGTCACTATTGGGAAAGCAGGGGTCTATAACGGTACTCGAGGTTCCTCTTATAAAAGTGTATTATCAACTTGAATCTCCTTGGGCATTTCCGTTTAAAATTTGACTGGTAAATAAATCTGAAAGTTCCATTATTGTAAATTTTTTTTCATTTGGAGCGGTAAGATTTTGGAGTCATCATTTCATGTTACATGATTGAGCAGCACGTTCGAATGATAAAATTTAATTATCAGAATGATAGGTTGTTAACTCGAACATTTCGTGCATTGCGTCCATTTTACGGTAGACGTGTTAGTCCTTCACAGTGGACTCTTCAACGTTTGGTGGCCAAAGTTGAGACGACCGGTTCAGTAAAAAATCGTCCAACAACCGTACGGTTAAGGAACGCAATATCGAGGCAGTCTATTGCTCGATTTGCACAAGAACTTGGCATTTTGTAGACTTCAACTTGGCGAATATTGCGTCAGAACTTGGGCCTACACCCGTACAAGATCCAAATGTTCCAGGAGAAAAAAAACATGACAATACGCCTTTTTTTTAGCTGACGGGGCTTCGAATCGTTTGGAAGAGGACCCCAATTTTTGCCGAAAAATCGTCTTTAGTGACGAGGCTCATTTTTGGAAGTATGGCTGTGCTAACAAGCAAAATTGCCATACATGACCCAAATTGAACCATATGGATCTAGACGACATGTGGTTCCAGCAGGACGGCGCTACGTTCCACACGCAAACGCCACGATTGCCATTTTGCATAAACGATTTTAGGGTAAGGTTATCTCTCGCAGGGGCCACCAAGATAATGTGATGATATTTCTGACTTAGATGCTTTATCAAAGTATAGAATTTTGATCTTCTTTAGCGGAAATTGATTGGTAGATATTTGTTAATGGGGATTCCCGAGCAAGGGTGGAACCAGACTTTTAATCAGGGAGGAGTCACGCACTTACCATATAGACGAGGTTTTACTTAACGCTTAAAAATGTTCTTTAAAGGAGGTTAACAAGATTTAAATAACTTAATGTGCATCTTAACCTTAAATTTACACATTTAAAGGGCTTAAGTGGCAAGAATAGTCTTACTATTTAATTTTGTAGACTTTCTTCATATGAAAGCATTCCAAGATTCTAACAGTTTTCTAAATATGCCATATTTAAGAGCAAAACACAATAGTTTAGAGGGTTTCTATTGCTTTCATGGAGAAATGAACGAACATTTTTTGAAACTTTGCTTTTTTCAAAAAGAATAGAAAGAAAATTAAGAAACATGGAAAATGAGAAAGAATCTGATAGCAAGAATATTCTAGTTTTTTTGACGTAGTTTTTTCGGACTCAATTTCCGGGAGTCTATTATTAGTATCGCTATCAGTCTCTTAAGATTGGAGCTGATGCTTGAAAATATTTTGATCTTAAAGGAGTCAACAAAACTTTAAAATTGTAGAGAGAAAAATGTTTGGTTCAATTAGCAATTAGTTTAACAAAAGTGTCACTTTAGGTGTTTTCGGGACATTTATATTCTTGAAATTCATGTTTAAATCTCAGTTCTAGAACATCTAAACCAAATTCACTTCAAAATGTAGATTACTTCAATTTCTTAAGATCTTAAAAGTTTTATTCAAAAGAAAATCAATATTGAAGGAAATATATAGCCCGGCTGCAATACCTGGAAAATTATTTTTTCTCAAAAATTTAAATGCCATTAAAAAAAATAATGACATTTTCGATCATCAAAATCATCATCAATTTCAAAATTTGACCATCGAAAAGAGATTGCATTGAAAGACAAGATTATTGTAATCTGTTGATTGAGTTCTTGAGAAAATTTGAAAACAAAATAACAGCTTTACGAGAGGTACCCTTCTGGATCAATACCGAAATATGTTTTTCTTATAGAAAGAAGCTGAATTAAGAAAAAAATCAACTAAAGTTCTAAGATAATCTATCATTTCTGGAAAAATTCGAATTTTCGAATTTACACCAACAAATTTTTTGGGGACTGCTGTTACTTTTACGAGAAGTATTAACAAATTTAAAAAAAAAAACGTCTTAAGCTAATCGGCTTAGTTTTAATCGCCATAGTGGTCAAGGCCTTAGGGGCCAGGACAGACAGACATATCGATGAAATGGGGGGACCCACTTTTTTTGACTTTTCTACAATCGTAATGTCATGTTTGATTTGAAAATACGAATGCAATACTTGCCATTTATATAGTTCCTCTGTGTCCCAACTAAAAATCGCTTCAATGTTCACTATTTATGTGCATACAAAAAAAAAACAAGATGGAATTGAAGGCAAGTTTCAAGAATTTAAAGGCAACTTTATATAAAATTGAAGATCTCCTATTCAAGGTTTCTTCTTAAAAACCAGAATATTTGCTCTTTTTCTTGGAAACAAATTTTATTAAAATAATTTAAAGCATTACTTAAGTTACAAACATTTTAAATGTTTTTGACAGCAAACCACTTTTTGGTGAAAGTCGTTAAATTACTTACAAATCTTTGCGTATACAACTTTACTATATAAGCTTTGTGGCTCATATGAACCCCTCCTGGATCGTCCATTGCTCAAAATTTATAATAATTCAAAGTATATTAGGGGACATATTCATTAACACAAAACGATTAGTTTTGAATTGAAGCGAATTGCTACAAAAATACAAACAAATTATCTCACAAGGGGGGTAATGACCCCTACGACTTTCCCTCTAGATCCGCTATTGGATGGGAAGTAATCAGTGTGGATCGCATCCCAGCTTCTTTTTTGTTGTAATTTTGTTGAAAACATTTTGAATATCACCGTTGTTGGTTAGAAGTTGTTTCACAAGATCGGCAGTTTTTTCCCGGAAGATTTCTTTGATTACTCTTTACTCTGGGACGATACCTTGGGCCTCCTTTTTCAGTTTCGTTTGCTTTAGAAGAGGAATTTGGAAATATTTTTTTTTTCATTTATTGAGGTTAGTTTTAATCGATTCTGTCAAGACAATTGCGATCCTTTAATCTAAAACTAAGCTTTGTATAATGTTTTCTTCAAGCCCAAGTTATGATTCCCTCACTAAACTGAAAATTATATTCAATAATAATAAACTTTTAAGGTAGTATCAGTGGCATGGTGGTCTTCGGGTCAATCCTTTCTTAAACTTAACTTTCTCAAATCATCCGTTTGGAATCGGCTTAAAACTGTAGGTCCCAACGGACTGTTGCGTCTCCCAGTTTGTATTTTGTTATAAGCGTTCTTTTTCACTTTTACTAATTCTTCTGAAATCTCTTTTTTTACATGACTATTTTGACAGATCATTAAAATGCCAATTTCGAAATAAAAAGGAATTGATAAAGCCTATATTGGAAATAGTCGCTTAATGGTATTTATTTCGAATTAATGGACATTCCATGTTCTTTTTTCAATCAATATCGATTTGTCTTTTAGTCCTTTAATTCCAAATCTGAATTGATTTTGGTCAAATGAACGAAAACAAATAAAAAACCCAACCACTCATATTATCGAAATCTGCAACTCTCTAACTTCTTTGTATCTTCAAATACTCCTAGATACCTCCAATCCTATTGAAACCGCACAATTTTTTAAAACTCCATTAAAAATGGAATACATTTAAGTATAAACGATATAAACTTTTACTACCATTAAGGATCGTAAAATTTTTCATCAACAGAATGACTAACCTCTCTTTTGAGCCCTTTGTTTCGTGTTTCCAAGAATAAAAAAGGAACAAGTACATTGCGACAAAATAATAATAAAAAAAGTCAAAATAAAGCAAAACAAAAAAAAGCCACAACTCCCTTCGACCGCCAATCATTAATGCAGACCATTATCAGGAGATAAACATTAAACATTAAACAAGTTTACGGAAGGGAACCAGAAAATAGACAAAAGGATATGGAACTCCTCTCATGCCATATCTATTTTATGACTCATCAAAATGAAAAATAAAGTTCTTGACCTCAAAAAAAAGAATGAAGACTAAAAAAAAAAAACAAAAAACGGGAGAAATGGGAAAGAAAACATCATTAAAATCCAACACAGGATGTTAAAATGCAAACAAAAATGACAATAAATTCTTGTCCTTGTGCCAAAAATAACAACTAAATTTTTCTTCCTTAAAGTCCTTGATATGGCTAAAGTCTCAGTTCTTCTAGACGAGTAACGTATCGCCGCCGCGCCGTTCATATATTATATAAAAGTGAAAGCGAAATCATGCGGAATATTTTTACTTATTTTTTTGTATAAAAGTATATGAGTCCTAGAATCTACATATAGGCAGGGAAAGGACCTTCTTCTCATACTCGTGCTCGTATACTACCCATACAGGATGTGCAGGAGCAAAAACCAAAAACGACAAGGGTCGGGCGAGGAAATAAAGTTTTTCTTCATTTCTTAACAACAAAATCACACAAAACAGGACTAAAAGGACTTTTCTGAAGGATAAAATATACAAGTATATGTAGAATAGAAAATGTAGATGTATAATTTTTTTCAAGTAGACTGCGGAACAATAAAACAAAAGTAAAGAAATTCGTCGTCGTCGTCTTCCTCTCATCTCAAAACTCATGTAACTCGAACTCGAGTGCCGCTTCTGCCGCAGGGTTGTGCAACGCCAACTTTGTTCTTTTCGTTTCGCCTTGCCATGCTCCGGAGCGGAAACGGGAATAGGAGATAGATTTCCCTAGTCCTGCTATCTCAAAGTATATTTTTTCCAAGTTATTCCTCAAAACTTCGGTATCGGGTTAAATCAGACGGAAAGTGTTGCCTTTTTTTCGTTCTAGGATTTCCCATCACTATAACTCAGGGATGTTACTGAGTAACATGAAAAGTTTTTCAATGTCTCCTCCACTTTCCCTCTCTCTCTCAAGGCAACGAAAAAAAGAACTCAAGATTTGATCCGCATTTGGCTGTCGTTTGTTTCTATTTTGTTTTATGTCTGCGCTTTTGTTTTTTCAAGTGGAAACTCATGTAATGAGAATGGAAGGTCGAGTGTGCAAAGTTCTTCTTTCCGTATCCGTTCCTTACCCGACGACGGGTCTAACGCTGCTGCATTCAAGCAACGGATGCATCAACGGGAATTATTTTATGCACAAATTGTATTTTGCTGCTGGGAAGACTAATTGGATTGATCGACAGATGATGTCAAAAGACTTTCCATAAATTTCTGTCAAACTTTCATTAAAATACGCCGACGCCCGCCGACATTACATATGAAGACATACCGCGACGAATATAACGATGACGTGACGTCAATGAATCTATGATGGAATCCTTGAAATCCTTGCACTTGAAGAGTTTTCTCTTTCTCGCTCTTTTTCTATTGTTTTTTCTATATATTTACATTTTGGCAGCCAAAAATTTCAAAAATGAAAATATGTCTGCCGTCTTAAAATATCTCCGGTTCGGTGCTGACTCCGACTATCGGTGCCACTGCAGCAGTGGTGAACGAACTATATTGTTCCCAATACTTCTGCGGCTGCCACTTCTCCAGAGGAGTGTATAGCAGTCGTCATTGTCGTCGGGATTTGAAGTGATTTTCTAAGGAATTTTTCATTTGAATTTATCCTTCATCATGCATGCCGAATGCATATATTATATCAACAAATGTGGATATGACAGGCATGGAGAGTTTTCAAATATTGGAAATATTTTCCAAAAGCCACCATAACAAAAAAAAAAAAAAAAATCATACACGGAAACACGAAGAAGTCGTCCCGTTCGGGGAAAGAAACGAGGGTTATTGATTTGCTTCTTCTTTCTCGTTTTGGGTTTTTGAGTGGTGCATCATAACTGAAGGAAAAAGGGAAGTTGATCTATGTACGTGGCGGAATTTTTATTCAAGAGTTTGTTGGTGGTCTTGAATCGAAAGTGGTGTGATGGCAGGAGGTTACGTTATTCCATTCATTTTTCATCTTTAAGAACTTTGTATTTTCTTATTTTTTATGAGTTGAAAGTGAAGTTTTTGAAAAATGAAAAGACGTGTCTAAAGGAATATCTGTTGACATTTCTAATTTTGAGTGCAATTAGAAATGTTTTGATTCTAATTCGTGGGAAATTCATTGATATGATGTAAAAATTTTAGTGACTAATTTTTATGATGAAGTGTGACGGAAGATATTTTAACGGGAGTGATTTGATTTCAGACGACAAATTAGTTTGTTTGAGAATTTTAATTTTTCTTGGTTTTGTGGGAAAAGAATTTCAAAGGGGTTAAGGAGAGGGTTTAAATTGTTCTTAAGTGGATTTATTGTTATGCTGTATGAATTTAAATTGTCTCAGGAGCTAATAGGTCAAAAATTCACATAAATGAGTTTTAAAATATTAAATTAACGCATTTGACGGATGTGAAGTTTTAACATTTTTTTCTTAGGGCTACAGTTGACAGAAACACTGTTATGTTTAATTTTATTATAAAACAAAATTGAATTGAAAAATAACTAGTAAAAAATATAAGTAGCTAAGTCGAACATTAATCCTTTCCATAACTCTCATCCGTCAAAGTCAACGCATTCACTTTACTAAATTGTTGTTTTGAAATGGAAGACATTTGTGCACAAGATGGAATCAATGGTAAATGAAGGTTGAACTACTTATTGAAAACCTTATTGAATTTCAACGACAAATTCGGAGATCACTTTTGAAAGGAACGTCAGATACAGAAGGATTCACCCTAGATTGTAACGGAATTTACTTTCAGGTTTATTTCTGAATATTACCAGAATTTGAAGAAGAACTTCGGTTTGAACCGTTAAAACTATTGAATTTCTCCAAACTTCAAAATACCTTGACGGTTTCATTTTAACATTTCTTGAAGCAACTTATTAAGATAAATATTTTAAAATTTATATTTCATTTTAAGGTTTCTTTTTTGCCCCATGTCAGATGCCTTTTAACGACCCTCGAATGTTCTCGTTTAGTTGGTATGATGTTTTTTTTTTCATACAGAACATAACAAATTTAATCACAGTATTTTACATTTACAACACTTATTTTACATAGTTTAGTAAATATCTTCAGTATCACATTAGATTTGTAATAAGCGGCTTTAAATGGCGCCCGGGTGTTATCTTATAGTATATACTCCCTCAGCATTTTAGTAACATAAATACAGGGACCAAAGAAGTTTGAAATGGAATAAAACAAAGAACAATGCGAAAAATAATCGTCTAGCATTTTAATTTAAAAAAGTCAAAGCTGGCCTGACGTACTCTAAAGTAATCTAAGTATATTTTGTTCGATGTCTTTCTGCAACGAAAGTGGTCAATCGTTTTGGATTAATCTGCATTTACTAACGACTCTATATGTCCCCACAGAAAATAGTCAAATGGTGTTTCCACACAAGGCCTTGAAGGTCAATTCATGAGGAAGCATAAAACTATGCGATTACCAAACATTTCATTCAACAAATTAATTGCTGTGAGAGATGTTGACAAAGTGAGCCGCTATCGTCTTGTTGAAACCACACATCATGGTTAGTCAATAGATGAACGAAAAAGTCAGAAAGCATGGCTCTATAGCAGTCATCCGGCCTGCTTTGTTTGTAAAGAATCATTTACTAATTACCCGACCAACTCATAAAGCACAACAAACACTGAATAATTTCGGATAATCAGTTGGGCACTATTCATGCTGCGTCTAAGCTTATTTTTGATATCCAGTGGAACAAATCTAATGTACGGGTGCTTTTCTGGTTGACTTGGAGAAGGGTCTGTATCTAAAGTCAGACAGGCCATTGTTAAACCACTGTTGTATATGCTTCATGACATGCTTAATGGTAGACGGTTTATTGTCAAAATTGGCAATGTAACATCTACCGAAATCTTTGATATTAAAAATGGTCTTCAACAGGGAGTGGTTAACGCGCTGATCTTATTCAGCATTTACACCAGTGATATGATAGCACGTCTGACTCAGGCAATAGCGTACTACATGTCCCTTACCCGGCCGATGATTGGCTATGGTTGCCCCGTATGGTTCAACGTTGCCCCATCTCAAATGGATTCGGGTGTTTGATAGACAATGTCTGCGAAGTTGCCTTGGACTACACAGAACACCAGAATCGGAGTACAAACATCACCATTCCAACCAGGTTCTATACAACAGAGCCAACATAAAGAGAATAGATAAATTCTTGATGAACCTTTGTAGGCGTCCCATTGCGAGAGCGATGTCATCGACTAACAGCTTAATTTTTAGGGATTCCTATCAGAACAATGAGTACCACGAAAGTGCACGTTTAAGTGGCAACATTCCGCCAGAAGCATTCTCTATTTAAATAATCGAGGGCTGATACAGGAAAGGAGAAGGAGCTTTTAACAACGTCAGTTACCAGCCGATCACAATAGCAATGGATAAGCTGTTATTAGAGAAATCACTCATAGATCTTATAAGTCTCATGCTCAAAAGCAGGACAATAATTTCTAGCATGAGAAGTTTTACTACCACCAGATCGGTGAATCGAGGTACCCCCCAAGGTGGGGTCCTTTCGCCTCTTTTATGGAACATGGTAGTAAACGATTGCCTATGCTGACAACGGAACTCCTACAAAATGCCTTAAATAGGCTAACAAAATGGGCTAAGCAATGTGGCTTGCGCGTCAATCCACATAAAACAGAACTAATACTCTTTTCGAGAAGGTACAAAATTCCTCATCAGATTAGCACACCCAAGATTAAAGGAATACCATTAAGCTTTTCCGACCAAGCTAGATATTAAATATTGTCTCCGAGCTCATTTTAGATAAAAAACTAAATTGGGAGGCAAATATTGATGAAAGAGTAAAAAAGGCTACTGTAGCGCTTTTTAATTGTAAAAATGCCTTATGATAAAAATGGGGCTTCTCCCTAAAAACAACCTACTGGCTATACACTTCGGTAATCAGGCCGATTCTCATTTATGGAGTTGTCGTATGGTGGACCGCACTGGAAAAGATGGTAAATCTAAATAAGCTCATCAAAGTCCAGCGGTCAGCAGGTATGTGTATCACAGGAGCACTTTGCTCAACACCAACCGCAGCACTGGAAGTGCTTTTAAACCTAACACCTCTTGACATCTTCCTCAAAATGGTAGCAGCCAACTCATGTGTAAGGCTTAGAGCCACCTCTCAATGGACCAGTAACAATACTGGACATACAACTATTCTAGACAATTTCAGATCTATCCCAGATCGCTTAGACTATACCACCCTAAAAATGGTATTCGGTAAAAGCTTCCATGGGTCCATCCCTTCAAGATCCTCCTGGAAGTCGATGCGGTACACTTCTACAGACGGTTCAAAGACCGATTACGGAGTTGGAAGTGGTATCTATTCGTAACAACTGAATCTCAGCCTATCATACAGACTTCCCAATCAATGTAGTGTATTCCAGGTAGAAGAAATGGCGATTAAAGGGGAATTATTTTGGCTCAAAGAAAAAGTTTTATCTTGTAAGGATATACGAATCTTTTCGGACAGCCAAGCCGCTCTTAAATCTCTCGCGGCTGTCTCCACAAACTCTCAAATAGTTCACGATTGCCGATCATCTCTGAATGAGATGACGGAACAGTTAAATATTCACCTCATTTGGGTCCCGGGCCACAGAGACATTCCGGGAAATTGCAAAGCCGAAGAGCTCGCCAAAAACGGAACACTTCTGCCTAATGTAAGACAACAACATAACATAGGAACACCCATGCTACACGCAAATATCTTCTCAAACAATATGCTCTAGAATCAACGCTAGATGGTCACAGAGTACCACCTGCCTAACAACAAAGCAAATATGGCCAAGCATAGACTTAAAACGGTCAAAAGGCTTGATATCCCTGAGCAGACAAAGTATAAGCTCTACAATTGGAGTAATAACAGGCTAAGGGTCTACACAAATGACTTCTGTAGAAGCTGCATGGACGAGGAGGAAGAGGAAACAGTCCAACACCTTCTATGTACATATCCGACACTCTCCATTAGAAGGAATAACTTTCTTCGATAAAACCAGTAAACTGGCAACGACTGACGCAGAATGTCTCTCTAACTTCATTAAAAGTACAAAATGGTTTGTTTAAGGTCATTACTCTCCCATGAGTAACCCTTGAAGTCTAGGTAAGTCAATGACATCTGGACAGCCACTCCAACCTAACCTAACTAAGAGCACCCGCATAGGGCCAGTTAGATATTATTATTATTAAGATAGCTTTAAAATTTTGATAAAATAAAAAAAACACTGAGTTTTTTTGGATTTAACGTTGCCTCAACACACATTTGAGAACTATCATCGATCAAAATACGGCAGTTTTGTTCACTGACATATCCATTCAACCAAAAGTGAGCTTCATCGCTAAACAAAACTCGGTTAAAATGCCAAACGAAACTTAACATACGTCACTTAACAGCTGACAAAATTGCAGCCAGTTAAAAAAGTGTTATACCTCTAAAAAACTATATAATATTTGTATTTAGTGTCCCCAAAAAGCGGCCGGGTATTCTCGCTAGTTTTATATTATTTTATCCCTATATTTAACTATTTATTCACAAGACTGAGTTTTAGAATCCAGGTTTGGTATTTGTATTTAAATGGCGCCCGGGTGCGTTCTCTTTTTTTCCCTATTTCTTTTCTGTTCAAAAATTACATAGATATTCAGCATTTTAAATAAATAAATACAATGTCTAATTGCAAAATCCAAGTTTACTTAGTTTAGTTAAATCTTTTAGTGTGCCATAACAATTTTCTTCAAAAATGTCTTAAATGGCACCCGTGTATTATTTTATCCACTCAGAGAGTAAACACAATTCTTGATATAATATAAGGACAACACCTATTTTAAAAATCTAGGTTTGCATTTAGTTTAATAAACTCCTTAAGTCAAATCTTTAAGATAAATTCAGAGATAAATATTCAACCTTCGTTTTAAAAAATAACAATTTTAATTTCACTATATCTACTTTTCTCACGCAGCAGTGATTGTCCTTAAAATTTGTTTCCCCCCAATTACGATGAATCTCCTTAAAGCCAAGTACAACGCGCATAATTAATAAAGTTGACTACCGTTCGTTTAATCCCTACAACAACACAATAAAATCCTTTTTAACACTGGACAAACAAATCAACCCTTATCGGGATTTGTGGCGGTGGAGGTGGCAATGGTGGTGCTGCTGGTGGTTCTAGTGCTGGTGACGGTGACGGTGACGATGACGCCAACGGGTGGACTATTTTTGTTTGTGTTTGTTTCTTTTATTTCTGTATAGCCACTCTCAACATCGCCATTTTCACCTCCCTTCACCCTATAAGTATCCTATCCTGTTTGTTGTGCCATGCAACATTAAAAGGATCTTTTTGGCTGAATCCCTTTTTTATCAAATAAAATATAAAAAAAGGAAAACTTTTTTCGTATTTTTGATAAAATTTTTGTTTTTGTTTCGGTTTTTCGTTTTGTGTTGTTGATTTTTGTTTCTCTATTTAAAAATTAAAAAAAAGAAATGTTTATATTTGTTGGCTAACCCACTTATCAGAGCCTGGAAATCTTTGTACCCTCCGTTAACCCAGAATCTGTATCGTTAAAGTGAATTGGTTTTGGGATTGTGACGAAGACGAAGAAGACACGAGCGGTGTGTGGTTGGGCTTGGTAATGATGATGATGGTGGCGGACGAAGGCGAACGCTAACGGTGTATAGAAGTGTAAAAGAGAAACTTGGAGAGAAGTTGTTGCGAAGACCATTGTTGGGTTGAGAAAGATCAATAGGGAGCCTGGACTCTCATTTAGCCTTTGTGTGCGAACTTCTCGACCCAAACCAAGCATGCGGGAAGTGGGGGTACAGAGAGTATATCCTTGTTCAATTTCAATTTTTATTTCATTACCACACTCTACTCAACTCGTGCCCCTCTGCAACAAAGCAGAAGAAAGGGACCTTCAACATCGCCACCGCTGCCGCCGCTTGCATTTTTCTTCTTTTCTTTTATACTATTTTTATTTTGCTTCTTTGTGTTGCTTGAAACTTGTTAATTTAATTTAATTTAAAATGAGAGCGAGAATTTCCTTTTTTGAAGTACAATTTTTAGTCCGTTTTTTTTTTCTGTGCTGTTGTTCTGTCATAAGGACGAGCGACGGAAACTTTTACCTTACTTTCAATAGAGAATATGATTCATAGGCCAACACGAGAGGAAGTAAACTTTCATTTCCGTCTTCTTTTTTTGTTGTTGTTGGTGGTGGTAAAAACTCTGTGTGTTTCATGTTCACCATCACACCAATAAAGTTTACAACAATACATTTCCACTTTGGGAAGGAAAACCAAATTAAAAGGATGAAAAACGAAAGCAGGGATAAAAATTTAATGAAAATAAAATAAAATTTCCAAGAAAACGAATCCTTTCACATAAAAACTAAAAATAAAATACGCCATCCTTGCGTCTTTGTCGTGAATGAGTCGCATGCACTTGCTCTTGAGGGCTGATAGCAGCTGCGTCAGTAGGACAGAAGTCACCTTAAATGGCTTAAATGGATCTTCAAGCAGATAAATAAAGAGAACTTTCCAGGGCTCGAATTGAAGTTTTTGCAAAAGTGTAAACCGTCCTTAAGCTTTACCGGACAAAAAGTAAGAAGTAGCAGCAAAACAAATATAAAAAAAGTTGGTTATTTCCTCCTCTTGAATTCTCATCGCTCTCATCCTTCAAGCCAAACATATTCAATTAACTCGCCCTGGTGTTTGTGCAAGGAAGCATTAAAAAAAGAATGATTTTTACTTTAAATTTATTTAAGTCCATTTTTAAGTTTTATTTTGAATCCATTCTGAAAATTCTCCTTTTTTTTTCAAACCAAACCAAACCATAGCATCGCATGGCATAGTATGGAGCAACGAGGTCCTTAAACCCTCTCGATTTTGTTCCTTTTTTTTGGGGTCAACTTAAGCATTTAATTTTGTTTTCTCTCACACTCTGCAAATTGATATTTCTGTTCACTCTCTGTTCAACAGAACAGACACGATGAGCAGGTCTAAATATCTGTAAAAAAGCACATTTTCATTTTGGGATATATGTATTTGGAATTTCTGTTCAGAATGGAGAAGGATCTCGAATATAGATTCGAAAAGCAAGAGACATTAAAACCCTCATTATCCCATAAATTCTCAGAAAGTTTTCACCTACAATAACACACTATCCCGGAGTGGATCTGTATTTTAGGTGAAGCAGTTTTGGGTTGTGAAAGTAGTTTTGTTATTGAAGAGCTAGTTTTTAAGCACAATTATTGCTGCTTAGAACCTTAATGAGCGGGCCACAGCTATGTACATATACACATGGTGCTTGCCGTGCTCTATTTTTTGTGAGATGGGAATGGGGTAATTTTGTTTGTTTTTAATGTTGAATACACTTTTGAGAAAGAGATAGAGAGGTCAAGTTAAACGTGTTTTGTTTCTTTTTTCGTTTGTTTTTGATTTCAAACAGTAGTTAAAAGTTTTAAAGGTCTTTTTATGGGAATAAAAGTGGATTAATTTTTGAAATTTAGAGCTTTGATGTTCAGAATTCTAATATCTTACATTACTGATATAAAAATATCATATTCCTATCTAAATTTAATTCTTTTTCAATTGTTTGATTTAAATGGCGCCCAAGAGAAGAATTATGAAATTGTTGTTCTTTGAAAAAAGAACTTTGCTACAGTAAAACATTTGACGAAACAAATAGAAATCAATATTAGAAATAATTTGTAATAAATTCTTAGTTCTTTGAGTATTATTTGCTTGAAATTTCTTAAATGGCGCCCAACACAAACCAGAGTGCATGCTACATAAGATAACAAGCACACATGTATAAGAATAACTGCAAAACATTTATTGAATAAACTAGGATATAATGAACATTTCCTTTAATTTTTTAATTTTTCTATTAAATGGCGCCCAACATAAGAAGAATAAAGTAGTTATTCTTTGGAAAAAAAACTTTAAAACCGTTAATAATTAAAAAAGAAAGAAAACTCAGTCTTTGAAAAATAAAAACGTTAATAGTTGTCATTTCTATTAAGACCTTTTCTTTCAGATACATTAAATGGCGCCCAACACAAGTTTTAAATTCATGCAAAAAGTCATTACATATTTAAAATATGCATATTTAAATATGACTGCAATGCACCTGGTTAATAAACCAGCATCTAACGACAGCTTCCTTTACATTAAAAACAAATTCTGTTAAATGGCGCCCAACGGTCATGTTCAAATTTCAAAATTTAAAGACGAATTTCATTAGGAAAATGGTTCTTTTTGTACTGATCTACCGATTATCTCTTGGTGCTGCCCCCATACCAAAAACAATTAAGTATTTTTGTATTATTTGGCTTTTGAAAAAACCACAAAAATTAAATCATTTCAGAAACGTGATCAATAAAATAGCATAAAACCCTTGAAAATTCTTTTCCCAAGTTGTCATTATTTGTAGTCATTGCTTGATAAGGCCTCCTCAAAGAAGTATGTAAGTAGATATTTTGCTATTTATCTAAAATGAACAACAACAAAAAAAAAAGACTTTTTATCCATCAAAGTAGGTATATACTCTCACTTTATAGGCAGCTCTTATATAGAAACCAATCCTGAGCTAATGGAGTCAATCATTGATTTTCAAGAGTCGTTAAATTGTTTCCTTTTATATGATAACAATTTAATAGTCTCCTTTTACTTGTAGGTAGATAAACTTGCTTCTGATGGTACCTACATATAGATACTTATGTATCTACCTACTTTGGAAGGTGCTGCCTTTTTTTATGATCTACAAGCTGCATTTTATGACCCTTGACTACAACTCTATATCTGTCTGCTGTACTTATCTTTTGAGCGTTTGATTATTTGCGGTCTGTGGCGACTTAAGAGTATTTTGAACCCTTAGATAACCCTCTTTCCATTTAATAATAATGTGCATGAGTGTCTATCAAAAGGAATCTTCGGTTCTGAGTTCCATATCCAATAGTGTACCTATAAACTCCACACCACCGGCCGATCCACTATCACCACCACATTGATTCACGAAAAAAATGTGGATAGATTAAAGTATTCTTCATTTGAAGTGTCATCACTTCATCGTCATCGTTGTCGTCGTCGCCATAACAATAGTGAATATAGTTGCTTTATCCAATCCAATCCATTGCCACTGTCTGACAGCTGACTTAGAATGCCATCTCAACCAAAAACATTTGCATGAGTCGAAGCTGGATACATTAGAAAATTCGATGAAAAAAATAAAGAATCTTTTTTTTTTGACAATTTCTTCATCACGCCGTGATTTACTCCCGCGAATGCATCAGCCGTCCACATTGCACAGTGGGACAGGCATTTTAAGAAAGGAAAATATAAATAAAATTCAAATTTTCTGAAAAATAGGTTAAGAATTCGCATGTGGAACGTATTGGTCGGTCTTTTTACTGTTTGTAACACCTTAAAACTACGTTCCACAGTGAAATCTTACAAAAGAAGTGGAAGGTATCGATACATTTTCGAACAGCTCGAAAATTGTGCCATATGAAGCTTAAGATTTTACAGTGACACGATTTGATTATTATTAAGTATTGGAACATACGTTCCACACCATCTTATTTCAACAAAATCTAATGGATGTTAAGGTTATATAATTTTCCACACCGTAAAAGATATTTTCCTTCGAATTCTGTATATGTTCCACAGAATTTCAAAACATGGGCAGTTGTTAAGGAATGTGGAATGTATTCATTGATGAATTTTGCATCAACAAAGAAGTTTCTGCCCCACTGTGTACCGCCGTCGTTGCTGTCACTGCCGCATCGATAAGATGTTTTCATTCTGTTTGTATAGTCGTTGCTGATGCCCGAACTAAGAAAAAAAGGGTTCCCTAAAAATAGTTTCCCCGCATCTGACATTGTAGTAGATCATCATCTTGAGTGTTGGCTCCAATCTTCTTCATGTTTTTCTGCTCTTAAGTGGCACATCTTCTCCCGGCTTCTGCAAGGAATACAGCTATAAGTCCATCTCCATACCTCCCTCCATTCGAGTGCCATAGCTATCTATCCAAATGGACAAAAATGGAGAGCTGCTGAGATGAAAACACAGGAGAAGAACAAAAAATCCAAAACAATACAAAGTGCTCTGTTTAATCAGATACAAATGTATCTTTGTTTTTGTTAGTTTTTTTTTATAGATAATTTTTTTCCAACCAAGTGTCCCAAATGGATTCCTGGTTTTTTGTTCTCGTTTCTCGTCTTTGTCGCTTTTGGGAACACTATAGCTCCTACTATATACTTGGAGCTGGGTGATTAATGTTTTCATGGTTTGGATATGGGTATGAGTTTGAGTTGAAGTCTGGTCTCGTTTTTCGTTGTTGTTGTAGTTATTTTTTTTTATTTTCTTATCAGAACTCGTGAAATTCATGTGCGGTACCCACACATTTCAATTAACTGGCGCATTAGGCATTTTTTTGGAATGGGAAATGATATAGCAACAGAATATTATAGCCACCACTCCTTGAACTAGTTGTTTTGTTGGTTAATTAATATTTAATAGTTTTTGTTCCGTTTTTATATTTTTATTTGTTCTGCGGGATAAGAATAAATGTAAAGAGAAATATAATTGCTTATGAAGTTGATAAGAGTAATTGAAAGAATATAAATTTGGATAAATTTGGTATCCCACAGGGATGACTGCTCACGCCCTTTTTTGTTATTTTTGATAAAATGGAAATGGAAATATGGAGTTAGAGGAGTTTTGTAAATGTGGTTTGAAAGTGGAACTTGACAAAATTAATTTATAAGTATTTCTCAGAGGTTTCCATATTGATTTGTCTCCTGATATGAATAAGCATTAAAATACAACGCTAATGGGTAATATGAGCTATCGGATATATGAGCAATTATGAGGCAGATGAGATAAAAAAGTACTTTTGTATACAATCTGTCAGCTTTTTAATTTAAAATCACTGACAAATAGTGGATTTAAAAATTAAATTTGAAAGTAATGGAAATGATCGTAGAAATTATGGAAATTTCATAATTATTATTGCTGTGGCTTTATATTGAACACCATTAACAATGCTTTAAAAATTTTGAAATACAAAATCTATTTATGATAGATATGTTCCACAAAGCACCATGTACCTAGAAAAACAATCTAATGTTCGTTGTTGGAAAATAGAGTATATTTTAAAAGAAGATACCAATGCACATCGCTTTAAAGTGTCTGCATATTGCAATAAGTAGAAAATATTGAAACTGGGAAGACATTCCACATTCGTGAGGTGCCGCTGAAAAAAAATCTCTACATTTAACGTAGTGTGAAACGTTGCGGTTGTGTTTTGCAATTTTATTTTTAGGGACGTCTTTTGAATTATGTTTAAGAGACTCAGGGAATATGTTTGAGCCCCTTCTCCAATATGAGAATCGTACTCGAGTTTTGAAAGGATGAAGGGTTTATAGAGAGCAAGATCAGAAGGGCTAAAATTTCTTTACATCGTTGGAGTAAACCTGAACTCTAAGCAGCATTTTTGGTGTTGTAGAATGTGTAACTACTCCAAGAAAGACAGTCAGTGATTTCGTTTTTTTGTTTCTTAAAATGTACACATATTCAAAGGGATGTGTTCACCTTTATTACACCAAAGATAAAACTTGAGCATTATAAAAAAGTTGTTAAGAAGGAGTTGCCAGTGTTCATTGCTGTGAATTCCTAAACATTGCAATCACAGGAAGAAACAAAGCATGGTAAAGCATTCCACATTCACGTAGTACGGCTAAGGAACGAATATCTGTATACAGTACGATCGGAGTTGAAACCGAGCTTAAACTGATCAGTTTCTCTGGAAGTGCAAGTTTTAAGGATTTACGGATATTACGCTAGATCAGAGTTCGTCTAAATACCGATAAAACGGGTTAAGGAAATAAACTTTTCGATGATGTTTAAGTGTAATAAATAAATCAATGGGTTTTTGGTCACCAATCATTTTAAAAGATCTTTTTTGAATACTGCCCAAGAGGCTTAGGTTAGTTGAAGAAATGTATGTGTGTTATAAATAGTAGCCAGATCAGAAGAAGAGGCAACTTTCTTAAATCGTTTAAGAAGACCCAAATACCTTGTAGTATTTTTGGGGACATCGCGGATATGATCATTCTACAGATAATATCGATTTATGCAAATATAACTAATAGATTGTGGCAAGATTTGAGAAGTCCACGCGGTTTCGTATTTTTCATTGTAGTATTCTGTTTATGTCGGAATTTGAAGGTTTGTGAGTGACGAAAAGTGTGGATTAAAATTTGCTGATAGTAGATCATTTTAAAAAAATGAGAAAGAAAGTCAGTCTTTAAAGTGTGGGGTTCAGACTTGAAATCATTGAAAAAAACTTATCTTCGACAGTTTGAAAGACAGTTTTTAATCCAGCAAAAGGAATAATTTTTCGACAGGGGAAGCACGCATTTTCGTCAAGAGAGCCACATGGCAAACTCTATCAAATGCTTTTAAAATATCAATTGATAAATCAATGCAAAAATTTATCTTTCTCGTTTAAACGATGTAAAGATAACTGCCAGTCATAAAGAAGCTTTCGGTCTTTGAGATTTTTCTTGAGCTTATAACAATCAAAGTTTTTTTTAAATTTTGGGACGTAATCAATGGAATTAGTCAAAACAACAATGTACAGTTGCTGTTCTGGTTGATTTGGAAAAGGCATTTGAAACCGTATGATTAGAGGGTCTTTACATAAGACTGAGCAGGCTTGGCATAAGCAAACCATTGTTGTTTATTCTTTATGATATGCTTAATGGTAGAAAATTTGTTGTCAAATGGAAATGTAATTTCTACCACAACATTCTAAATTAACAATGTTCTTTAACAGGCAGCGGTGAATTCGCCGATTCTCTTCAGCATTTACACCCAGCGATCTGATTCGAAGTCTTACAAAAGCAATTGGGTACGCCAATGATCTAATTGCGTAAAGAACGGCCCGAAAGGTTGAGGTTATTAGAATTCTCTTGCAGCGTGATTTCGACAAGATTCATCGATATTGCGATAACTGAAACTGAAAATAAATGCCCAGAAGTCGGAGAAAATTCTGTTCCGGACTTTGTTGGCTAGGGCCACGAGGGCTACATGCAAGAATTGGCGCAGGATGGTCATCGTTGATCTTAATGCGCAGCGATTAGCGAGCAAAAGTGTAGTGAAGAATCTCGGTATCTGGTTAGATCAGTATTTATATTTCGACAGACGTATAAGTTCTGCTTTGATCAGGGCCAGAGAAGCCTCATGTGACGAAACGGTTGTTTTACAACAGTTGGCTTGACCCCATATTGAAGTAAATTTGCTACATGGCTCTCATCCCACCGATGATCGTTTATTGTTGTCCTATGTGAGTGACTCCCGTACAATCGGGACGTCATGGCACAAGACGCTACGGAGCAACTTCGGTTCAGGAGGGCTGTGTCCGAACGGGACCGAACTGATAGGGTGAAGCAGGAGAACCAGTTTTGGTGGCTTCAATCGGCACTTGATAAGGGGGCTTACATACTTGTTTTATAGTTTAAGGGTTTAGTTTTAAGTAGAAAATGCATAGTGGCACAAAAAAATATAATTACAAAAGAAAAGAGGCTGGGATGCTACCCACACTGATAACTTCCCATCCCGTCTGTCGATTTGTTTCGCTTAAAAGTTTGTGTATATCTACTCGTGTCAATTTTTACCAAATTTGCGTTCTACTTTTTGTACATTTTATTTTTTATGAAAAACGGACTGTTGGATTTTTATATAACAATTTCTGAATATCTAAAACAATATTTTCTGTGAAATTAAATAAATTTGAAGCCAATATTTTTAATTTTTGAAAGTAAATTTTTACCAGGTTTTAGTATTTTTTTTTAAGTTTTATTTTTTGTAAAAAAAACTGTCTATTCGATTTTTTTTAAAAATTGTATCGAATGTTAAAACCAATATTTCTTATAAGTTAAAATTAGGTTGAAGCCAATATTTCAAATGTTTGAAAAGAAGTCGAAAATCTATTTTTAACAACTTTTATTAATTTTTTTTTTAGGTTTTTATTTCTTATAAAAAAACTGTCCATTCGATTTTTCTCACATTTTTCAGAATGTTTAAAACAATATTTCTTATAAGATAAAATAATTTTGAAGCCTTAATTTAAAGTCTTTGAAAAGATATTTGAATCGATATCCAATTTTTACCAACTTTGAGTAATGTTTTTTTTAGGTTTTTATTTTTTATAAAAAAAACTGTCAATTCGATTTTTCGTTTTGGAGATGAAATCATATTTTAAGAGTAAAATTTTAGAGATCCCTGCCTGTGCCATCTAATGTTTTTTTCCACGGACACTGCCTCTTGCGAGGAATTGACAAATCCTCCCAGAGTATGAAAAGTGTTTTCTCAAATTCGGGTTGAAACTGTAGGTTCCTCTATCCCTGACAACATTACTTGCACACAGGAATGGTTAAGCGTTGTAAGTCACTAGGCCCTAGTTCTCCACGGAGTGTTGCTCCACCCAATTTATTTTATTTAGTGGTATACCCATTGATGGAGAACGCTTTTTCAATCAGCGGATTAGGCTTTGTTGAGATCTTTTGAGAATTCAGCTACAATACGTGTACTTAAAAAGATTGGTTCTAAAAAATAATTAGGATCGCAAGTTCAGACCAAGCCGAGTCTAAAAATTCTCTGGCAGTGTTGAATTTCCCTCTAAGTTCTAATAGGGCTGATTCTTGATGCTCTTATTTTCCCCTTGTCAATAAAATGAAAATCTTGAAACGAAACTTCATTTAATTCTTGTAAAATTAAATCTTAAAATTGTATGACCAATACAATGTTTTTCGTGTCAAGTTTGTCAAGCTGTACCAACTTCATAAAAACGTACACACATTATCGTCTTATACATTTTTCAGCTATCAAAACGCTATCAGTTCTTCCCTGAACTTCAATGAACTCAAATTGTAGTATATGGACCCATTATACATGGTCATTTATAGTATGTTTAACACATGTGTGACAACGATTGATTCCATTTGTGCCCCTACCTCCTATTTTCTCCATGTTCCCCATTATTAATGGCATTCAGATTAGCTCAGAAAATCTTGACTTGTCGTTGTTGGTCTTCAATTATAATAATCTTCAAACACACTTCAAGACCCATAAATGGAAAATCAATCTCAAAGCATACTGTCTCCATCAAGCTCCATTTTACCAAAATATTTTCGTTCCTATACTCAAAATGAAACATCTGCATTTTGTGAAGATTGAAAAAAATAACAAAAACAAAACAAACTCATGAAGAATTTTCAACATCAGGAAAAATACCATAACCGCTATATTCATGTGATGTGGAAGAATGTTTTCATTTTTTTTTAAATGAAGAAGACCGGAGCCGATAACCTCCTATCATAATTTTTTTAAGTGCCATTAAGCAATTATGACGATTCTCTATCCCCACCGTCAAGCCCCCTCTGTTTCCCTTCGTCCACATAAAGCAAAGCTAGGTACGTCCTCAACTCAGCACTGAGAAAGTTGGTTGATTCCATGTGAAATAACCAAATAATTTTCCACAAAATAAAATAACGGCGGCGCGCGATGCGCCTGCATAGCCAGATTGAATTTCACATTTTCCATTTCGAATTTTCCACAGAATCTCTTCGATCCGTTGCGGCAATCATCGAACGATTGCCCAGAACCAACTCCAACTCAAATTGTTCATTAAAATAAAAACAACAACAACAAACAAGATTTATATTGAGTGACTTTTCGATATAAAAATGATTAAACGACAGCTCTTGGGGTGATGGGGGTGGATAACGGATAAAGGAGGACACGCGAATGAGGGAAAAATCAGACATCCTTTAGTCTCTCCTCATACGATGATGATATGATGGGGAGAAGGCACAATTAATATTTGACAGTCGTATAAACAAAGAACAATCAATTATGAGTGATTGACTGTATCTTTATTTTATTTTATATGTGCGCGTTATATGTGGGAGACGATAAGACTGGGGGGAGTCACAAAACGGGTGTTTTTTTTTAGATGGAGAGAACTTAAAGTTGGTAACACTATTTCAACTGGCGGATATTTTGACAGCTGTCAAATGATTTAATTCATTCAAACATCGATAGTTCCAAATTGTGACAATTTATATTTAAAATCATAGTTCTGTTTGAAAGACGTCAAGTTTGCATAGCGATGCGTCAATAAACAAAACTTGTATGATGAGACACCGTTAGATTCGAAAAAATTGACAGTTTGCTGTGCTTTATAGTTTGATGGAATAATTGCTTCGTACTTATTTAAGATCGATGATCGATTGAAATTTACAGTCAATGGTGACCATAATTGAGCCATGATAACTGACTTTTTCGTTCATCAATTGAACAATTGACGGAGCAGCATGTCACACCAGTTCGTGCCCCAGCTAATTTTTTGGAGGAAACGTTTGGTACAGCCACATAGTTTCACGTCATTGTTACGTGCCCGTGAAGGCCTGGCAGGGAAGGAGACATCACATCCAGAAAAAGCCGGCAAAAGATTGAAAACAAAACAAAATATTACGTCGTATTTTCCAGTATTTTTAACAGATATGCGTTTTAAAAGAAAACGTCAAAAACTAATGTGCCGCATGCCAGAACGTTGTATCCGCGGATGACATCATTGACATCATCCAAGATTGTGCGAAGTAAGGTTGCTTGAAAGATATGTGGAGCTCCTAGTCTATGCTGATTATTGACCGCGTTACTGTCGATACACGGCCACAAAATATGATGGAAAAAGTCATCGAAAACTAGACCTCCAAATTAGACTACACGCCCGAGCAAGTCGTTTGCTAGAAATCATCTTTAAAATACCATGCAACGCTATTATTTTTGAATAAAGTAAATTTCATAAGCTTTTAAAAAAAACACCCTTTATATGGTGTTGCAGAAAGTTGTAGGAATGTAGGGGGTGGTGAGTCCATATATAAATTTATGGTTGAGTTAAATATGTTATAAATAAAATAACAAAAACAACAATAACGAAAAATATAACACAATTAGCTCAAGTAAATGGGTCGTAAAAAAGAAAATATTTAACATGAAATATGCGAACAGACATAATTTCTTCAACCGGAAGAAGCTGTCGCTTGGAGTTCTTAAAAATATCAAGTTACAATTTTTCGTATGAGAAGAGACGATAACGGCGACTGTGATGACGTCGAAGAGCTTGAAGACCTTATGAGTTCATCAAGATATTCTTGATCATCATCATACTCTAGCCCTGAGTCTTACCAACAACAGCAACTTTATCTGGAAATTTGTGGAGATGTTAATTTATTTTGAATATGAAAATGTTTTTGTTTGATCTAAGGGGAGATCTGGATGATGTCAGTATCTACATATTTTGTGGTTCTTTTAGAGTGAGGACGAGAGATTGCGGATCTATTTTCGACACACACACCGCACTGAAATAAGAGCATATGTCGAAATCCACAGAAGAAACAGCTGAATCAATATGAGATTGATGAAAAGCTAATCAAAAAATCAATTGATGAATTGGATGCTTATTAAGATGTAAGTTTTTAATGGAAGAAGACAGATTTTGGGAAGAGACATTAGAGAGTGAGGTAGAAGACTTTTAGATTTTGTTCACCGTTGACGAAATTTCAAGACCCAACAATTTAGACTTATTAGTACTAAAGAAGGTTGAAGGAAAGGCAATGAACGAAGTCATGTGACTTATGTGAGGTAAATCTTTAAATAATGATATAAAATGAATTTGCTTTTTGACGGATTCATGATGTTTTTCGGGGATTGAAGGTTGACATTTTTTTCTACGTATACATTTGAGTGAATATTTTTGGGAGACTTAAACATCTTTGGCCGATTTTATTTCGTTTCTAGTGTTACTAGTCTTCTTACAGTAAAACTAGATTAAAATGCTGCTTGATCTTTAAATTTTACTAAAACTCGATTTAAGTGTCGCTTGCGATCGACGTCAGATATGCTTCCAGCATCATGGATATATACACTTTCCGAGCAGCTAACATCGGTAGCACTTCGGAATTCTAGACCCAAGGCAGAACAGAGAGGTGCTGGAAGAAGGTACAAAGTCGAACGGCTACAATCGCCACAGATTACCAAATCCTTTTCCGACCGAGTTACAAGTAACATTCTTTCGAAGTTCACTGACGCTAACAATGTATCGAAAACCATTGGCAACATTGCCAAGATGCAATCAGAGAAGCCGCCTCTGATGTGCTGGGTTTCAAGAAGCCACCAACAAGGAACCCCTGGTTTGATGAGGAATGTCGAGAGGCAAATGCAGCCAAACAACAGGCACGCAAAGCGGTGCTGCATGAAAGGATGAGAGCTGCTTATGAGCTCTATGAGCAGAAGAGGCGGGAGGAACGCCGACTTCTTAGAAGGAAAAAGAGAGGACATGAGAAGCGTGCGGTCAAAGATTTTGAGAGGTTTAAAAGCAGGAATGAAGTTCGAAAGTTTTATGAACAGGTGAAACTTAACCTAGAACCGAACGCTGCAAAGACGAAAGTGGAAACATCATAGTGGAACCGGTATCAATGCTGAGGATATGGAAGGACCACTTCTGCAGACTGTATAACGGTGACGACGAACCGAATTCCGCTGTCAGGCAGAATTATTCATTCAACATAGACGACAAAGCCAACAATTCCGTCCTCCCGACTTAGACGAAGTAAAGATTGCCATATCTAAGCTCAAGACTAATAAAGTCACTGGAGCGAATGGCTTGAATGCCGAGCTCTTTAAAGCAGCTAGAGATAAGTTAGTTAGGAGCATGCACCAATTTATCCCTAATCTATGGTCGAAAGAAAGCATGTCCGATGAATGGAACTTCAGTATTGATCCTGAATAAAGGGGACCCTCTAAAATGCACCAACTATAGGGAATCAGTCTACTTAACATCGCCTATAAAATCTTCTCTGCCATAATATGTGAACGTCTAAAGACCATCGTCAACAACCTGATAGGTCCTTATCAGTGTGGTTTTAGACCAGAAAAGTCCACAGTTGATCAAATATTCACATTACTGCAGATGCTGGAAAATCCCAAGAACAC
Organism: Eupeodes corollae; assembly: GCF_945859685.1. Classification (NCBI taxonomy): domain Eukaryota; kingdom Metazoa; phylum Arthropoda; class Insecta; order Diptera; family Syrphidae; genus Eupeodes; species Eupeodes corollae. The sequence goes on along the minus strand of NC_079147.1, from coordinate 304,967,477 downwards.
CAAATCGACACCCACCATCTTTTCATGGATTTCAAGGCCGTATATGACAGCATCTACAAGGACGAGCAGTATAGAGCCATATCTAGTTTTGGCATCCCTGCTAAAATAGTCCGTTTGTGCAGTATGACCATGGAGAACTCACGCTGCTCCATAAACAACTAAACAGAACCTTTCGAAGTCAAAAAAGGTTTTAGACAAAATGATGCGCTGTCATGTGATTTTTTTAACATCGTTCTTGAAAGAATAGTGCAGAGCTCACTCGTTTACACTAGAGGCACTTTCTTTCAAAAGTCTGTCCAATTACTGGCATATGCTGATGAAATTGACATAATCGGAAGAACTCAGCTTGAAGTCAATGGGGCTTTTGTGAGTATTGAGGGAGAGGCGGAAAAAATGGGTTTAATGGTTAATGGAGCAAATCAAAGTACATGCTGTCATCTAGAAAGGACATACAACACCGACGTTTTGGTCAAAACGTCACCATTGACAGACGTAACTTTGAGGTAGTCAAGGACTTCGTCTACCTAGGCTCCGCTGTTAACGCAGAAAACAACACCAGCGCTGAGATCAAACGCAGAATAACTCTTGCTAACCGCTGTTTCTTTGGACTAAGGAAGCAATTGAGTGGTAAAGTCCTCTCTCGAGGGACCAAAGTGTACCTATATAAGAGCCTTATCATCCCCGTCCTGCTATACGGTGCAGAAGCATGGACTATGACAAAAGCGGATGAAGGCACCTTGGGTCGGTTCGAGAGAAAAGTTCTTCGTGTGATCTACGGTTCAGTATGCATCGAAGGGGAGTGGAGGAGAAGATGGAACGACGAGCTGTACGGGCTGTACAGCGACGTAAACTTAGCCAGAAGGGTAAAATTCGACGACTAAGATGGCTGGGTCACGTAGAGCGCATGGAAACCAATGCTCCGGCCCGAAAAGTCTTCGAATCCACATCCACAGGACAGTGCAGTAGAGGAAGACCGCGGATCAGGTGGCGGGCACAACTGAAAGGTGGCCTTACCCAACTTGGAACGCGAAACTGGAGACATCTAGCTAGGGACCTAACTAGATGGAGAAGTTGGTTGGTTGAGGCCCTAGTTCACACAGGACTGTAGCGTTACCTTAAGTAAGTATCAAGAATATGAATTGGTTGACTCTTAACGTTTCTGTTACAGTTATATCACCTGTAATTTGTGAAGCGCTATTAAGATTCTGCCCACAAGTTTTGGGGTGGGTCACGCTCTAAAACAAAAGGATATGGCATTGAATTTCAAAAGCACGGTGAATTTATTCCTCAAGATCAATGAAAAAAACACTTAATTTCCAAAAAATGTAGGTGCTTTTCAAAGTATTAGTATTTTTTCGGTGTACTAGTATTAGTAGGATTTGAAATCGATGATTTAATATTTGTTGGTTTAGCGTTCCTTCTAAGCTTTCATCCAATTCTTCCAGTAGCTTCTGGCTACCCATTGATCTCAGCTTTCATTATTCAGCTTAAATAAACAAACTATACAAATTCACAATAGCCTCCCATCAAAAGATCCCACCTACATAATTGTACATCTATTTAAGCCTTAAACTTGCATATTATTATTGTATCTTTTATGAAAAATCAAACAAACAAAAATAGCCACCATCACTAAACGTAAACAGTGCCGATCTTTTTATTCTGACGCTATTTTTATACCTACGAGTATTTGAACTCAACTCAATCTCTTGATCTTTTCTTTAGCTCTTTATCGTTTTCTTTAATCCGAGACGAGAATTGTTTGAATTTCTAAGAAGCTTTAAGCGATCATTGACTTGCTGTCACGTCTAGCATCCATCGAATACGCCCTCAGCTTCATTTTCAATGTGAAGACTCTTTTTTTTGTATAAATAAATATTCTTTGTGGGCGGACGCACGGATGGACTTCGCAAAAAAAAAAAAAAAAAAAAAAAACTTACGCGAATAATTTTCAAATTAACAAACAATACAACAGGCTTAGCAACATCCATTGCTACACCCATTCTTTTGTATCTTCTCACATAGATTTGGTTCGCAGGTCCACAATCCGGGGTTAGAGATAAACCTTCCTATACCTCACCTATCTCCATACAACTAGAGCCGAGAAAGAAGACTGCTTAACAATTCTTTTTATATCTGCATGAATTTTATAAAAAAAGCTACATTAATTCATTGTGGTGCTGCAGACATGCCTGGTATGGATATTTCGTATCCCAGGCATTCTGTGCCAACAAGCTTGCATCCGAAATGATGATGCACCCAGGACTCTATCCAACGCCGCGTTGTAGGTGGACAAACAGAAAGGTGTGGCACAATGATGTTGCTCATCTCATGACCATGGGCAACATGGGTCTTAACAACGAACGTCAACAAAAATAAGAGAAAAAGATGCTAAAAAACATAAAACATCGTCACGCTTGCTATCCCTCTCTCTAGGGACCTTCAGTTCGATTGCGCGACATGTTAAGCGCTTGTTTTGCAGCTAGACGCACCACAGACCAGACACGCAGGACACACAGCATAGTACACAATACAAAAAAAAACCTACAGACAGACAGACATCCAACAGACATTGCAATCGACAGCGCATTAATTGGCCATAGTGTTCACGTGTTTCTGCGTTTACCAAAAGATACATAAATCTATGCATCTAGATACATTTTCACTTGTTGTATGTTTGTAGTCGAACAACGTTATAAAATGGATTTTACTTGTTCTTTGTCGCCTTGTTACCTCACTTCATTCCCAATCCCAACACTGAGCTGCCCTGCCCTGAAAAACAGTGACGCAGCAACAGGAAGGGGTCACTCGACGACATCGGAAAGCAATGTTCGAATCAAAAAGGCAAGACAACAATGAAAGATACTAAGATACTTATAAGATACATTGGCATTTCTTAATCGGATTTTGAGCTCATATTTTTTTCTTCCTGCCGTTCGAATGTATCTAGATACTCTTTATTTGCTGAAAACGAAAAAGGGGTGTCTTCTGTCTTCTCTAAAAATGGTTGCGGGAGGCACAGCAATATTGTTGTCATTCATCCGCTCCTCTTTGCCAAAGCCGCTTTGAGACAAGCGACAAGACAAAATGGAAAATACATATTTCGAGAAGTGTGCGGTCCCTGCTACAAGGTTGGCCCGTTCTTAAAAATTAGCTTCTATATTTTCGAACTCTTCTGAACCTACCTTCTGCAACTTGAATAAGTATATATTCGGGCCTGATGGAACACCACAAATTTGTAAGTAGATATGAATTTTGGATGACAGAAATTAATTGAAGTGAGATCCCTTATTACGGCTCAGCCCCACGAATTTAAGTCTGGGCACACATCATACGCACAGAGGAGGAACGAAAGTCCGCGTCGTCGTCGTATGTAACAAGTTGATCCGATTTTCGGATGAAATGACGAAAGTCTGCCCTCAGAGTTAATTCGGATTATTAATCAAAAAATTTGTATCTATATATTCCACACATATGTAGGTTCATATTTTTTTACCTTGGATACGTTTAAACAATTTTATTTTGTTATTCTTAATATATTTCTGCTTCATCTAGAATATTTTGTGATGAGTGATGGTGCGCCCGGGTAAAACGGCCATCAGCCTTTTCCATGGTAGTTTTGTGGGAATTTAAAAAACATAAAAGCAGGTAGTCCTTTTGTTTTATCTTTGGACTTTGTATAAAATATTTTGTATCTTTGAGGTTGTTTTTTCTGTTGTAGATATTTATTTTGTGTACGATTTGTAATGGTTGGGTGAGGAAGTTTTATCTTATCTCATGAACGTGTTGCGGCTACTTAAACTGCTGATGAAGGTTAATAAATTCGTTGTTGTTGTTATTGTATTCTTCGCGTTGTTCTGTTCTAACAGTTGCTGGATGGTTGATGTAGAAACCCATGTAGGTACCTCATGTACCTGATGCCACCTACCTACATCTTGGTTTTTTGGCCGTTTAAAGACGACCTAATTTGTCATGCGCGATTAAAATGTGAGAATAATATTTTTTTAACTATAGGTCTTGTGGTTGTTTCGAATTAAAGAACACGTCTTTGAATTAGGTAAAGAATGAAAGGAAAAAAAAACTTAATTAAGGTTCAAGGAATTCAAAAAGGGATTAAATATGATTTACGGATCCATTGGTCAGAAAGAAATTATTTAAATCATTCGTCGTCGTGGACACACTTTGCATTTTTAAGTGTTTCTCATGATGGTGTTGGCTTAGCTGTCACATAAAGATCTTTTTGTAGATCAAGGGTAGAATTTAAGTAAGGAGTTCAACTTCGTTTTGAATGCCTTATGGATTGTCAAAATAGTGCAAGAACTTTGGAGATAATTTTGACACTGTAACATTTTCAATACAAAACCCAACAGATGATATTTTAAAAGAAAATAAGAAGTTATTTTTGAAAATTTTAAAAGAAGTGGCCCGAGGTGACTCCCTTGAGTAACGTCAAATGAAAAATGTACGTTAGATACCAGTAGTGTTCTGAGATAGGCAAACATTTTGAAGACATGCTTAGACCTAGTTATCATAGAGTCTCATAAGCTTCGAATATTTCGATTTCCTTCTAAGAATCTTTAAGACTAGTTATACTTCAATTTGGTGCCTTAGATTGCATTCAAATAAATTAATACATTTGGTGTCGCTACAACTCGTGAACAAATAGGGCCTAGGGGCTTACAACTCTTTCAGTGTGTGTTAGTAATTTCAATAATGAAGAATATGCACAATCGAAGAGCAAATTTAAGGAAGTACTCTTGTAAGATTTATCAATTCCTCGCAAAGCATAAGCTGGGATTCAAAAATTGTCTCTGGCATGACATAAGTACGCTACAGGTAATTTAAATTTATTACGCTCGAAATATAAAACTTTAAGTTATTACTTAAGAACTTTAATTCTAATATCTTCAATGACGTTTGAGTTTGAAGCTGGAGTTAAAATATTTTTGTTTTTATTCAAAAATAACAAAAATGAATCGTTTTGCCCACAATGATGCATAATATGGCCCTTACCTTATTAGTTAAGTAATCGAATACATAAGATTAATTACATGTTTTGCATAACTTCAAAATTGATTAGATGCGCTCCAAACAATCTTTGTATGCTCTACGTCGATCGATCGGGCGAAGACGAATGTTAAGTCCTCCTGATGCCTTTCCAACATAACTACGAGACCATGTGGTCCAAATTGACCAGTTTAACCTTTTTCAATCTTTGAATCGAAGTCTTGTTACCTACATACCTCCACCAACTACCTTCAACACAAAAGAAGGCTCCATTGTTTTGTTTCTTTTTTTTCTAAGTTTGTTTACCTTTTTTTTTAATTAAATTCGAAAACATACTGAAATAACATCTGAGGTTAATCTCTTCAAGTCATCCATCTACTCTTCAACCTTCAATGATCCCCCAGAAACAGCATTTGACCCAAAATACCATAACCTTATGGGTTGGGTACTCTATACCTCCATATCTACCTCCCGATATACAATAATAATATTTAAGAGATAATTTTCAAGCCATAAACAACCAACTAACAAAAAAAAAAGAAGCTATCTCATCTCCTGTACATAAGTTGTAACCTACCACGTTTAACCACACATCCCCATCATTTTGTATTTTGAACAAACAAAATTATGTAAATTCCGATTTGTGAGTTTAGAAATATTTTCGTTGATATCCGAAAAAATCTGAAGTGACGCCTGCTTTGATGCATTATCGATTCGAAAACAGCAACAACAACAACAAAAACTGTCTGTACGTCATACTCCCCTATTCTTGAATCTTGAATCTATGATGGATGACTTTGTTTCTTTTTCGTTCATCTATCTACGAGAGGTGTCTATGGTTCCTCGATATCCCAGAACGGAACCAACGAAGACCAAATGGTAAAACAAAAAACGAAACCCTCCATATCTTCACTCAAGGACTGTGCTGGAATCGAAAAGCCAAAAACCAAGATAGATCAAACTAAAAAAGAGAGACAACAGAAGACAAAGACAATCTTGACAGCCATTGCTAAATTATTCAAATTGGATACTCTTGTTCGGTAGCTGACGATGACGATGTAGAAGCGATGCGATGCGATACCATACGATGGAATGGTAGCCCATCACCAGTCAAAGAAGAAAAGCAGCATCACTTCTCAGACGAACCCTGATGTCAAGTCAAATGCTATACATGGAAGAGTACCCGCCCAGCAACCACTCCAGATTCGTCGAAGTTGACTCCTCATCATCACCAGAGAAGCGTTCGTTCCTCAACATCGAGCACTCAGTATATCACTCATCATCATCATCATCATCCGTGGTATCTGGGTACGATTTGATTCGTTGTCTCTCAGCTCACTCTCTCCGATCCGAAGCGCTGCTGGAGTTGAAGCTGAAACTGATGGCAGTCTATATTTGATTTTCCATCAACTCTTAAAGTCGAATCGTGACTTCTAGTGGCGCTTAAAAGTTGAAGGCCCTTTTAAAATATACATACATGTATATGTAATTTTATTTTAGGTAGCTTTTACATCGAGCATCAAAACATCATCAAAGACCAACCAGCGAAAAAACGGTAACCAAGGTTTGTGTCAAGAACAAAATATTGAAGCAAATAAATTTCTGCGCTTGAGGTGTAATTTATCTTTCATTTTCGCTTCTTTAAAGTGTCTACTTTTTGACATTTCTTTAGAGTGAGAAAAAGAGAGAGAGAGTGAGAGAATGAGAAGGATAACTAGATAGATACACCAGACCACCGCCACCGCTGTTGATGACACTTTGTCGCGTCGGTCGCCTGTCAATGTCAATGTTTAAGCGTTTTTCAAATCTCCCTTTACCCAGATTTAAATGTTTGGTTTAAAGTAAAATGAAATGGAAAGAAAAAAAAACAAATTGAAATCTACCCTCCTTGAGCATTAAAAATGAGTCAACAGAAATAAATAATTTAAGGAGCCTCACCTCACCTCACCTCACCACTGTCACCATTCAGCAACAAAGTCAAAACAAGCTTCATGTATATTAAACTCGTCGTCGTCGTCGTGTATAGCTTCAGAAAGAAAAGCGACACATTCGGTCGCCAAAAATTGCGGTGAAAATGAAATTTCAACATTAAGCTACTGTGGCGGTTCTCTTTAGCCCAAAAGCCAACTCAACCACCCTTGCACCCCGCTTATACCATCACCTATCTTCATATATATGTATGTCTTGAAAATCTAAAATTCTAAATATTTTATTAGACTGCGCTGTGTGAGACGAGGATAATACACTTTTGGTGTTTTATTTTTGAATTATTTTTATTTTGACGGAGCTGGGTGGGATGTGGCGTGTTGTGGTAGTGGTGGCGGTACTGGTGGTTTTAGCTGGATTACCTTGAGATACGTTTTGGGGCCGCACTTTAAAATCAAATTATGTATGTGACTTAAGATGGCCGACGAAAGAGGGATTGCTGGATGATGCTGCTGTTGATGCTGATGCTGATGAGGTATTGAGAGCATTCTTTTTATTTTTTTGAGTTGGGTTTTGCTTTGTTTTTTGATTAGGTATGCGGTGACAGATGGAGGAAGATGATTCTACAGTTATGTGTGCAAGAAACTGATGAAAAGTGCCCGAAAAGTTCATAAAAATATCTTTTACACAATTTTGCAGTTTTCATTTTTTTATTTTACATTCTCGCAGATGTTCGCATTGGGCGTCAGTTTAAATAAATAAATTCACAAATTCTTAACGCAAAGCTTTATCTGTGAATTGTCCTTTTCTTATTCGTTTTGTCTAGAAACAAAAAATAGGTTTATCATCTTAAAACTGAAAAACTCACATTGGGCGCCACTTAATTTTAAAAGTCTAATATGAATAATTCAGAGAAGGGATGCCACTTTAAATGTCAATTGCTTACAATACCAAACATATTTGGTCATTTTGCACACTACTGTTTTTCCTCTCTTTAAAAACAAGTCAAGATGGTGTGACAATCTTAATGTGTTCTGCTTTTGCCAAAAATGTTTTTCTGATTTTATGATGTCCTTCGTTTTTGTTGTTGTTGTAGGTCGTTTTGTATGGATTTTAAAATGTATCTCGTTCCTTTTCTTTTACTTTTTGTTTGATAAAGAAAATCAGATTTAATGGAATTTAATTTGTGGTGATGACAATGTGAATGATAAATTTTAAAGTCTTGGTTGCTTTGAGAATGTTTGTGTCTGTAGGAGGTCCAAAAATATATTTTAGAGTCTTTTTTTTCAATTTTTTTTTGCTGTTAAGAATTTCCTTCGAATGAAATTCATTAAGATTGATTAGATTTCAAGGTCAGGAAAGTTTGAATTTCTGTCCACTTTGATAACCATTTTAAATGATTGCAGATTCTTTATACTTGTTTTAAATTAAAAAGATCTCATGTTGGGCGCCAAATGTACGTCATAAACTAAAGTTGTACACACAGGAAAGACAGTTTTCTAGATCATTTTGTTCTATTTTATATTTATAAAACTTTCATTGCAAAACTTAGAATTTGAGTTGTAGTTTTGCCAGCTTTAGTTTGGATGCAATACATTTTTTTTTTAGAAAAAATAACATTTTTATTAAATTAACGCACACGAAACTTGAATTCGTTTTAAGAATGATATTGCCAAAACTAGTTTAACAATTGGATTTTAAATTTAGCTCATCAGGTTCTTATGATAATGAGTTTCCTGAAACAATTCTCATTCCTTTCGTTCGTGTATAGCTTCACGTTGGGCGCCATTTATCAAACACTAAAGAATGACCTAAGAACCATCACCAAAAAGTATTTTTTCGTTTAAGAAAACAAATCTGTGACAACGTTCTAATACTCAGATATTACCACGCAACCTCTACAAGCTTCTCACAATCCATAATTGAGCGACATTCAAGCTACCATCCAAATGCTCAACGATAATTTAAAAGATTAACTGTGTTCTCACGAATGTTGACACTCATCTACGCCTTCAGAACGACAAATTATCCCAAAAATTTAAATAAGTAGGCAAAACCCACATTTACACACCTTTCAACAAAAAAAACCATTGTCAATTCCTAAATTTATCATCAAAAGACAAAACATTAAAAAAACAACACAAACAAAATAAAACGAACAAAATTCCTAATCAACAAATCTTCGATTGTCACTCTCATCATCATCAACATCATCTGACACAAAATCTCCGCCCAAACTTAAAGTCAAAGAAAAACAAAATAAAAATAAGAATACGGATATAAAAAAAATATAATCCCCATCTTTATGCTCCTATATCGTATATTAATGGCTTTCTAATAAACCCAATTATTATGATCTCTCAAAACATAAACTTGACACGGGGGCTCGATTCGAATAAATTCACATAAAACTTAGGAAATAACTCAATAAAAATCATCATCGTTCGTTCTTGGAAAGAAACTGACAGCATGACCGGCTTGGAATAGCTTAACGACTTCGTCTTCGACTTCTACTACGACTATACGACACATATCTATTTAAGCCTGATGATTTTATTGATCCATTGTTAAAAATTTTAGCCACATACTCTCGACCTGATTACGCTTGGATTCTCCTTTCGGGTGTACCAGAACGCATATAAATGAAATTTAACATCAATTTTACGACTTTATGTGCCTAGAAGACGAAGAGTCATAGTTGATTCTTGTAATTTCAATATCGGCACAGCGGAAATTCCATGTTTACGGTCGTAAATATCTGGCGCTTTCATCGTAAATTAGAATCCCAAAACAAAAGATAGATAAATACAAAAAAAAACGTTCCTAAGCCGCG